>NW_027672284.1:1200000-1800000 GCF_964165515.1 Mesoplodon bidens
TAAATATTATTTTTTTTAATTTTGAAATTTAATTTTATTTATTTTTTTATACAGCAGGTTATTATTAGTTATGTATTTTATGCATATACATGTATGCAGGTCAATCCCAATCTCCCAACTCATCCCACCACCACCACACCATGGCTTCCCACACTTGGTGTCCATACGTTTGTTCTCTACCTCTGTCTCTATTTCTTCCCTGCAAACCAGTTCATCTGTACCAGTTTTTAGGTTCCACATATATGCATTAATATACAATATTTGTTTTCCTCTTTCTGACTGACTTCATTCTGTATGACAGTCTCTAGATCCATCGATGTCTCTACAAATGACCCAGTTTCATTCCGTTTTATGGCTGAGTAATATTCCATTTTATACATGTACCACATCTTTATCCATTCATCTGTCTGTGGGCATTTAGGTTGCTTCCATTACCTGGCTATTGTAAATAGTGCTGCAATGAACATTGTGGTGAATGTGCCTTTTTGATTTATGGTGTTCTTTGGGTATATGCCCAGAAGTGGGATTGCTGGATCAGATGGTAATTCTATTTCTAGTTTTTTTTTTGACGAAACTCCATACTGTTCTCCATAGTGACTGTATCAATTTACATTCCCACCAATAGTGGAAGAGGGCTCCTTTTGTCCACACCCTCCCCAGAATTTGTTGTCTGTAGATTTTCTGATGATGCCGATTCTAACAGTGTGAGGTGATACCTCATTGTAGTTTTGATTTGCATTTCTCTAATAATTAGTGCTGTTGAGCAGCTTTTCATGTGCGTCTTGGCCATCTCTGTGTCTTCTTTGAAGAAACGTATCTTTAGATCTTCTGCCCATTTTTGTATTGGGTTGTTTGTTTTTTTTAATATTAAGCTGCATGAGCTGTTTATATATATTGGAGATTAAACCTTTGTCCATTGATTCGTTTGCAACTTTTCGCCCCTTCTGAGGGATGCCTTTTTCCATTCCCGTTTTTTTAACCAAAAAGGAAAGAAAGAAAAAGAAGCAGAAAACTAATGTGCATAAAATATGCCTTTTGAAATGGTCGTTTTGAAATATGGACGTCCTTTGAAATTTTTGGTCGATATGTGACCCCAGCATTTGTTTTCAGGGCAGGTGTCATTTACGGGCCTGCAATGATTTTGAATATCAACTGACCATTAGCGCTGGGATTAAAGCTGCTGTTGTGTGAAACGGCCACAAGGTGGCAGCAGTTCTCCCTTACCAATTCTGGTTACTAGGGCAAGAGAGCCTCAATGGAAGTCGTGTTCTAGATTGGAATTTAGAATGGAATGTGCCAGGAGAAAGCCCCTCAAGTTTGTCTCCCTACTTCTTGTTCGTGTTTTTAATTTAATTTTTATTTTTTATTACAGCAAGTTTGATTGTTGGAGGTGTGGAAGATGTGGTTGGTTCTTTTACACATATACACATGTCTGTTTTTCCTGGGATCCTTTTCTCATGTACGTTATGACAGAATGTTGAGTAGTCTTTTGGTATTCCGTAGGTCTTTGGTGATTATATATGTCACCTGTGTTTGTATAAGTCTGTTAACCCCGATATCGTAATGAAACCAATCCTCACACCTTTCCATTGGTGAACCATAAGTTTGTTTAATGAATCTCTGATTGCCCTTCTCGGTGGAAATATCTGCCCTGGTATCCATTTTTAGGTAACACCTATAAGTGATATGATATGATATGTGTCTTTCACTTTCTGACTTACTGCAAGTCACGTGATTACCTCTAGACTCATCTACGGTGGTGCAAATGGCATTGTGTTCTTTTTTTCCTTGGCTTCTCTTCTGCCTTAGCGAGGTCCGTTTTCAACAATGTGATTGCCTGAGTGTTGTGGATTAGCTGACCTGGGCAGCCTTACCCTGCCGCCCAGACCTCCCCAGGTGTGCCTGGTTGAGGTCAATATAAACAGCGCTCCAGGCAGCAATAGCCCCTGAAGCTGTTCCTGACTCCATATTCTCTGCCCCGTCAGCAGTCTCGGGGCGGTGCTGGTGGGAGGGAATGAGGGGCCACAGCTTTGTTGGTGGCCCGGTGTGAGTGGGGTTCTGCTGGCCTTTCTGCAGGAGTTGCCAGGCTGCCACCTGTAAAGAAGAGGATGTGTCACCCATACCTTCCGCTGGAATTTCTCTCCGGACAGAGGTGAGGAAGGAAAAAAGCAGTGGGGGCCGGGACAGGTGGGGTATCTCAGGCAGGACAATGGAAAGCTTCCGGAAGAGCGCCCGGGGGCAGGACCACCCTGGCTGGCCTGCAGGCACCAAGTTGGCCTGCGTGCTGTTGCTGGTGTGGCTCCATGGCCCTTCCTCTAGTCTTTCAAGCCCTTGTACATATTCAGGTGTTTTACCTGGGAAGGGTGGGAACAGTTCAGCAGCAGCTGGCCTGGGGCTCAGCTCACCTTTATTCAGAGATGCCTCTGCACGATCCCCCAGCTTTGCAATGAGGACGCTCCTTGCGTGGGGTGTGGGTTGCTGGCTGTATGGGAGATGATTCCCCACCTCAGACCCATTTCAGAATTGTTTACCGCTGGAGCAAGTGCCCTGATAGGGTTTTCCTCTGTATAACTGGTGGGTTCAGGTTTTTTTTTTTCTTTTATGGTTCAAGTTAGATTTTATTCCTCTTTTATGTATTTATAGATATAAGCATGGAAATAATTCATTCCTGTAAATACATCTGTGTGAAGGGAAGAACTTTTTTCTGTATTATTTTTAAATATTATTTTTTTTAATTTTGAAATTTAATTTTATTTATTTTTTTATACAGCAGGTTATTATTAGTTATGTATTTTATGCATATACATGTATGCAGGTCAATCCCAATCTCCCAACTCATCCCACCACCACCACACCATGGCTTCCCACACTTGGTGTCCATACGTTTGTTCTCTACCTCTGTCTCTATTTCTTCCCTGCAAACCAGTTCATCTGTACCAGTTTTTAGGTTCCACATATATGCATTAATATACAATATTTGTTTTCCTCTTTCTGACTGACTTCATTCTGTATGACAGTCTCTAGATCCATCGATGTCTCTACAAATGACCCAGTTTCATTCCGTTTTATGGCTGAGTAATATTCCATTTTATACATGTACCACATCTTTATCCATTCATCTGTCTGTGGGCATTTAGGTTGCTTCCATTACCTGGCTATTGTAAATAGTGCTGCAATGAACATTGTGGTGAATGTGCCTTTTTGATTTATGGTGTTCTTTGGGTATATGCCCAGAAGTGGGATTGCTGGATCAGATGGTAATTCTATTTCTAGTTTTTTTTTTAACGAAACTCCATACTGTTCTCCATAGTGACTGTATCAATTTACATTCCCACCAATAGTGGAAGAGGGCTCCTTTTGTCCACACCCTCCCCAGAATTTGTTGTCTGTAGATTTTCTGATGATGCCGATTCTAACAGTGTGAGGTGATACCTCATTGTAGTTTTGATTTGCATTTCTCTAATAATTAGTGCTGTTGAGCAGCTTTTCATGTGCGTCTTGGCCATCTCTGTGTCTTCTTTGAAGAAACGTATCTTTAGATCTTCTGCCCATTTTTGTATTGGGTTGTTTGTTTTTTTAAATATTAAGCTGCATGAGCTGTTTATATATATTGGAGATTAAACCTTTGTCCATTGATTCGTTTGCAACTTTTCGCCCCTTCTGAGGGATGCCTTTTTCCATTCCCGTTTTTTTAACCAAAAAGGAAAGAAAGAAAAAGAAGCAGAAAACTAATGTGCATAAAATATGCCTTTTGAAATGGTCGTTTTGAAATATGGACGTCCTTTGAAATTTTTGGTCGATATGTGACCCCAGCATTTGTTTTCAGGGCAGGTGTCATTTACGGGCCTGCAATGATTTTGAATATCAACTGACCATTAGCGCTGGGATTAAAGCTGCTGTTGTGTGAAACGGCCACAAGGTGGCAGCAGTTCTCCCTTACCAATTCTGGTTACTAGGGCAAGAGAGCCTCAATGGAAGTCGTGTTCTAGATTGGAATTTAGAATGGAATGTGCCAGGAGAAAGCCCCTCAAGTTTGTCTCCCTACTTCTTGTTCGTGTTTTTAATTTAATTTTTATTTTTTATTACAGCAAGTTTGATTGTTGGAGGTGTGGAAGATGTGGTTGGTTCTTTTACACATATACACATGTCTGTTTTTCCTGGGATCCTTTTCTCATGTACGTTATGACAGAATGTTGAGTAGTCTTTTGGTATTCCGTAGGTCTTTGGTGATTATATATGTCACCTGTGTTTGTATAAGTCTGTTAACCCCGATATCGTAATGAAACCAATCCTCACACCTTTCCATTGGTGAACCATAAGTTTGTTTAATGAATCTCTGATTGCCCTTCTCGGTGGAAATATCTGCCCTGGTATCCATTTTTAGGTAACACCTATAAGTGATATGATATGATATGTGTCTTTCACTTTCTGACTTACTGCAAGTCACGTGATTACCTCTAGACTCATCTACGGTGGTGCAAATGGCATTGTGTTCTTTTTTTCCTTGGCTTCTCTTCTGCCTTAGCGAGGTCCGTTTTCAACAATGTGATTGCCTGAGTGTTGTGGATTAGCTGACCTGGGCAGCCTTACCCTGCCGCCCAGCCCTCCCCAGGTGTGCCTGGTTGAGGTCAATATAAACAGCGCTCCAGGCAGCAATAGCCCCTGAAGCTGTTCCTGACTCCATATTCTCTGCCCCGTCAGCAGTCTCGGGGCGGTGCTGGTGGGAGGGAATGAGGGGCCACAGCTTTGTTGGTGGCCCGGTGTGAGTGGGGTTCTGCTGGCCTTTCTGCAGGAGTTGCCAGGCTGCCACCTGTAAAGAAGAGGATGTGTCACCCATACCTTCCGCTGGAATTTCTCTCCGGACAGAGGTGAGGAAGGAAAAAAGCAGTGGGGTCCGGGACAGGTGGGGTATCTCAGGCAGGACAATGGAAAGCTTCCGGAAGAGCGCCCGGGGGCAGGACCACCCTGGCTGGCCTGCAGGCACCAAGTTGGCCTGCGTGCTGTTGCTGGTGTGGCTCCATGGCCCTTCCTCTAGTCTTTCAAGCCCTTGTACATATTCAGGTGTTTTACCTGGGAAGGGTGGGAACAGTTCAGCAGCAGCTGGCCTGGGGCTCAGCTCACCTTTATTCAGAGATGCCTCTGCACGATCCCCCAGCTTTGCAATGAGGACGCTCCTTGCGTGGGGTGTGGGTTGCTGGCTGTATGGGAGATGATTCCCCACCTCAGACCCATTTCAGAATTGTTTACCGCTGGAGCAAGTGCCCTGATAGGGTTTTCCTCTGTATAACTGGTGGGTTCAGGTTTTTTTTTTTCTTTTATGGTTCAAGTTAGATTTTATTCCTCTTTTATGTATTTATAGATATAAGCATGGAAATAATTCATTCCTGTAAATACATCTGTGTGAAGGGAAGAACTTTTTTCTGTATTATTTTTAAATATTATTTTTTTTAATTTTGAAATTTAATTTTATTTATTTTTTTATACAGCAGGTTATTATTAGTTATGTATTTTATGCATATACATGTATGCAGGTCAATCCCAATCTCCCAACTCATCCCACCACCACCACACCATGGCTTCCCACACTTGGTGTCCATACGTTTGTTCTCTACCTCTGTCTCTATTTCTTCCCTGCAAACCAGTTCATCTGTACCAGTTTTTAGGTTCCACATATATGCATTAATATACAATATTTGTTTTCCTCTTTCTGACTGACTTCATTCTGTATGACAGTCTCTAGATCCATCGATGTCTCTACAAATGACCCAGTTTCATTCCGTTTTATGGCTGAGTAATATTCCATTTTATACATGTACCACATCTTTATCCATTCATCTGTCTGTGGGCATTTAGGTTGCTTCCATTACCTGGCTATTGTAAATAGTGCTGCAATGAACATTGTGGTGAATGTGCCTTTTTGATTTATGGTGTTCTTTGGGTATATGCCCAGAAGTGGGATTGCTGGATCAGATGGTAATTCTATTTCTAGTTTTTTTTTTAACGAAACTCCATACTGTTCTCCATAGTGACTGTATCAATTTACATTCCCACCAATAGTGGAAGAGGGTTCCTTTTGTCCACACCCTCCCCAGAATTTGTTGTCTGTAGATTTTCTGATGATGCCGATTCTAACAGTGTGAGGTGATACCTCATTGTAGTTTTGATTTGCATTTCTCTAATAATTAGTGCTGTTGAGCAGCTTTTCATGTGCGTCTTGGCCATCTCTGTGTCTTCTTTGAAGAAACGTATCTTTAGATCTTCTGCCCATTTTTGTATTGGGTTGTTTGTTTTTTTTAATATTAAGCTGCATGAGCTGTTTATATATATTGGAGATTAAACCTTTGTCCATTGATTCGTTTGCAACTTTTCGCCCCTTCTGAGGGATGCCTTTTTCCATTCCCGTTTTTTTAACCAAAAAGGAAAGAAAGAAAAAGAAGCAGAAAACTAATGTGCATAAAATATGCCTTTTGAAATGGTCGTTTTGAAATATGGACGTCCTTTGAAATTTTTGGTCGATATGTGACCCCAGCATTTGTTTTCAGGGCAGGTGTCATTTACGGGCCTGCAATGATTTTGAATATCAACTGACCATTAGCGCTGGGATTAAAGCTGCTGTTGTGTGAAACGGCCACAAGGTGGCAGCAGTTCTCCCTTACCAATTCTGGTTACTAGGGCAAGAGAGCCTCAATGGAAGTCGTGTTCTAGATTGGAATTTAGAATGGAATGTGCCAGGAGAAAGCCCCTCAAGTTTGTCTCCCTACTTCTTGTTCGTGTTTTTAATTTAATTTTTATTTTTTATTACAGCAAGTTTGATTACAATGTTTGGCTTGTTGGAGGTGTGGAAGATGTGGTTGGTTCTTTTACACATATACACATGTCTGTTTTTCCTGGGATCCTTTTCTCATGTACGTTATGACAGAATGTTGAGTAGTCTTTTGGTATTCCGTAGGTCTTTGGTGATTATATATGTCACCTGTGTTTGTATAAGTCTGTTAACCCCGATATCGTAATGAAACCAATCCTCACACCTTTCCATTGGTGAACCATAAGTTTGTTTAATGAATCTCTGATTGCCCTTCTCGGTGGAAATATCTGCCCTGGTATCCATTTTTAGGTAACACCTATAAGTGATATGATATGATATGTGTCTTTCACTTTCTGACTTACTGCAAGTCACGTGATTACCTCTAGACTCATCTACGGTGGTGCAAATGGCATTGTGTTCTTTTTTTCCTTGGCTTCTCTTCTGCCTTAGCGAGGTCCGTTTTCAACAATGTGATTGCCTGAGTGTTGTGGATTAGCTGACCTGGGCAGCCTTACCCTGCCGCCCAGCCCTCCCCAGGTGTGCCTGGTTGAGGTCAATATAAACAGCGCTCCAGGCAGCAATAGCCCCTGAAGCTGTTCCTGACTCCATATTCTCTGCCCCGTCAGCAGTCTCGGGGCGGTGCTGGTGGGAGGGAATGAGGGGCCACAGCTTTGTTGGTGGCCCGGTGTGAGTGGGGTTCTGCTGGCCTTTCTGCAGGAGTTGCCAGGCTGCCACCTGTAAAGAAGAGGATGTGTCACCCATACCTTCCGCTGGAATTTCTCTCCGGACAGAGGTGAGGAAGGAAAAAAGCAGTGGGGGCCGGGACAGGTGGGGTGTCTCAGGCAGGACAATGGAAAGCTTCTGGAAGAGCGCCCGGGGGCAGGACCACCCTGGCTGGCCTGCAGGCACCAAGTTGGCCTGCGTGCTGTTGCTGGTGTGGCTCCATGGCCCTTCCTCTAGTCTTTCAAGCCCTTGTACATATTCAGGTGTTTTACCTGGGAAGGGTGGGAACAGTTCAGCAGCAGCTGGCCTGGGGCTCAGCTCACCTTTATTCAGAGATGCCTCTGCACGATCCCCCAGCTTTGCAATGAGGACGCTCCTTGCGTGGGGTGTGGGTTGCTGGCTGTATGGGAGATGATTCCCCACCTCAGACCCATTTCAGAATTGTTTACCGCTGGAGCAAGTGCCCTGATAGGGTTTTCCTCTGTATAACTGGTGGGTTCAGGTTTTTTTTTTTCTTTTATGGTTCAAGTTAGATTTTATTCCTCTTTTATGTATTTATAGATATAAGCATGGAAATAATTCATTCCTGTAAATACATCTGTGTGAAGGGAAGAACTTTTTTCTGTATTATTTTTAAATATTATTTTTTTTAATTTTGAAATTTAATTTTATTTATTTTTTTATACAGCAGGTTATTATTAGTTATGTATTTTATGCATATACATGTATGCAGGTCAATCCCAATCTCCCAACTCATCCCACCACCACCACACCATGGCTTCCCACACTTGGTGTCCATACGTTTGTTCTCTACCTCTGTCTCTATTTCTTCCCTGCAAACCAGTTCATCTGTACCAGTTTTTAGGTTCCACATATATGCATTAATATACAATATTTGTTTTCCTCTTTCTGACTGACTTCATTCTGTATGACAGTCTCTAGATCCATCGATGTCTCTACAAATGACCCAGTTTCATTCCGTTTTATGGCTGAGTAATATTCCATTTTATACATGTACCACATCTTTATCCATTCATCTGTCTGTGGGCATTTAGGTTGCTTCCATTACCTGGCTATTGTAAATAGTGCTGCAATGAACATTGTGGTGAATGTGCCTTTTTGATTTATGGTGTTCTTTGGGTATATGCCCAGAAGTGGGATTGCTGGATCAGATGGTAATTCTATTTCTAGTTTTTTTTTTTAACGAAACTCCATACTGTTCTCCATAGTGACTGTATCAATTTACATTCCCACCAATAGTGGAAGAGGGCTCCTTTTGTCCACACCCTCCCCAGAATTTGTTGTCTGTAGATTTTCTGATGATGCCGATTCTAACAGTGTGAGGTGATACCTCATTGTAGTTTTGATTTGCATTTCTCTAATAATTAGTGCTGTTGAGCAGCTTTTCATGTGCGTCTTGGCCATCTCTGTGTCTTCTTTGAAGAAACGTATCTTTAGATCTTCTGCCCATTTTTGTATTGGGTTGTTTGTTTTTTTTAATATTAAGCTGCATGAGCTGTTTATATATATTGGAGATTAAACCTTTGTCCATTGATTCGTTTGCAACTTTTCGCCCCTTCTGAGGGATGCCTTTTTCCATTCCCGTTTTTTTAACCAAAAAGGAAAGAAAGAAAAAGAAGCAGAAAACTAATGTGCATAAAATATGCCTTTTGAAATGGTCGTTTTGAAATATGGACGTCCTTTGAAATTTTTGGTCGATATGTGACCCCAGCATTTGTTTTCAGGGCAGGTGTCATTTACGGGCCTGCAATGATTTTGAATATCAACTGACCATTAGCGCTGGGATTAAAGCTGCTGTTGTGTGAAACGGCCACAAGGTGGCAGCAGTTCTCCCTTACCAATTCTGGTTACTAGGGCAAGAGAGCCTCAATGGAAGTCGTGTTCTAGATTGGAATTTAGAATGGAATGTGCCAGGAGAAAGCCCCTCAAGTTTGTCTCCCTACTTCTTGTTCGTGTTTTTAATTTAATTTTTATTTTTTATTACAGCAAGTTTGATTGTTGGAGGTGTGGAAGATGTGGTTGGTTCTTTTACACATATACACATGTCTGTTTTTCCTGGGATCCTTTTCTCATGTACGTTATGACAGAATGTTGAGTAGTCTTTTGGTATTCCGTAGGTCTTTGGTGATTATATATGTCACCTGTGTTTGTATAAGTCTGTTAACCCCGATATCGTAATGAAACCAATCCTCACACCTTTCCATTGGTGAACCATAAGTTTGTTTAATGAATCTCTGATTGCCCTTCTCGGTGGAAATATCTGCCCTGGTATCCATTTTTAGGTAACACCTATAAGTGATATGATATGATATGTGTCTTTCACTTTCTGACTTACTGCAAGTCACGTGATTACCTCTAGACTCATCTACGGTGGTGCAAATGGCATTGTGTTCTTTTTTTCCTTGGCTTCTCTTCTGCCTTAGCGAGGTCCGTTTTCAACAATGTGATTGCCTGAGTGTTGTGGATTAGCTGACCTGGGCAGCCTTACCCTGCCGCCCAGCCCTCCCCAGGTGTGCCTGGTTGAGGTCAATATAAACAGCGCTCCAGGCAGCAATAGCCCCTGAAGCTGTTCCTGACTCCATATTCTCTGCCCCGTCAGCAGTCTCGGGGCGGTGCTGGTGGGAGGGAATGAGGGGCCACAGCTTTGTTGGTGGCCCGGTGTGAGTGGGGTTCTGCTGGCCTTTCTGCAGGAGTTGCCAGGCTGCCACCTGTAAAGAAGAGGATGTGTCACCCATACCTTCCGCTGGAATTTCTCTCCGGACAGAGGTGAGGAAGGAAAAAAGCAGTGGGGGCCGGGACAGGTGGGGTATCTCAGGCAGGACAATGGAAAGCTTCCGGAAGAGCGCCCGGGGGCAGGACCACCCTGGCTGGCCTGCAGGCACCAAGTTGGCCTGCGTGCTGTTGCTGGTGTGGCTCCATGGCCCTTCCTCTAGTCTTTCAAGCCCTTGTACATATTCAGGTGTTTTACCTGGGAAGGGTGGGAACAGTTCAGCAGCAGCTGGCCTGGGGCTCAGCTCACCTTTATTCAGAGATGCCTCTGCACGATCCCCCAGCTTTGCAATGAGGACGCTCCTTGCGTGGGGTGTGGGTTGCTGGCTGTATGGGAGATGATTCCCCACCTCAGACCCATTTCAGAATTGTTTACCGCTGGAGCAAGTGCCCTGATAGGGTTTTCCTCTGTATAACTGGTGGGTTCAGGTTTTTTTTTTTCTTTTATGGTTCAAGTTAGATTTTATTCCTCTTTTATGTATTTATAGATATAAGCATGGAAATAATTCATTCCTGTAAATACATCTGTGTGAAGGGAAGAACTTTTTTCTGTATTATTTTTAAATATTATTTTTTTTAATTTTGAAATTTAATTTTATTTATTTTTTTATACAGCAGGTTATTATTAGTTATGTATTTTATGCATATACATGTATGCAGGTCAATCCCAATCTCCCAACTCATCCCACCACCACCACACCATGGCTTCCCACACTTGGTGTCCATACGTTTGTTCTCTACCTCTGTCTCTATTTCTTCCCTGCGAACCAGTTCATCTGTACCAGTTTTTAGGTTCCACATATATGCATTAATATACAATATTTGTTTTCCTCTTTCTGACTGACTTCATTCTGTATGACAGTCTCTAGATCCATCGATGTCTCTACAAATGACCCAGTTTCATTCCGTTTTATGGCTGAGTAATATTCCATTTTATACATGTACCACATCTTTATCCATTCATCTGTCTGTGGGCATTTAGGTTGCTTCCATTACCTGGCTATTGTAAATAGTGCTGCAATGAACATTGTGGTGAATGTGCCTTTTTGATTTATGGTGTTCTTTGGGTATATGCCCAGAAGTGGGATTGCTGGATCAGATGGTAATTCTATTTCTAGTTTTTTTTTTAACGAAACTCCATACTGTTCTCCATAGTGACTGTATCAATTTACATTCCCACCAATAGTGGAAGAGGGCTCCTTTTGTCCACACCCTCCCCAGAATTTGTTGTCTGTAGATTTTCTGATGATGCCGATTCTAACAGTGTGAGGTGATACCTCATTGTAGTTTTGATTTGCATTTCTCTAATAATTAGTGCTGTTGAGCAGCTTTTCATGTGCGTCTTGGCCATCTCTGTGTCTTCTTTGAAGAAACGTATCTTTAGATCTTCTGCCCATTTTTGTATTGGGTTGTTTGTTTTTTTTAATATTAAGCTGCATGAGCTGTTTATATATATTGGAGATTAAACCTTTGTCCATTGATTCGTTTGCAACTTTTCGCCCCTTCTGAGGGATGCCTTTTTCCATTCCCGTTTTTTTAACCAAAAAGGAAAGAAAGAAAAAGAAGCAGAAAACTAATGTGCATAAAATATGCCTTTTGAAATGGTCGTTTTGAAATATGGACGTCCTTTGAAATTTTTGGTCGATATGTGACCCCAGCATTTGTTTTCAGGGCAGGTGTCATTTACGGGCCTGCAATGATTTTGAATATCAACTGACCATTAGCGCTGGGATTAAAGCTGCTGTTGTGTGAAACGGCCACAAGGTGGCAGCAGTTCTCCCTTACCAATTCTGGTTACTAGGGCAAGAGAGCCTCAATGGAAGTCGTGTTCTAGATTGGAATTTAGAATGGAATGTGCCAGGAGAAAGCCCCTCAAGTTTGTCTCCCTACTTCTTGTTCGTGTTTTTAATTTAATTTTTATTTTTTATTACAGCAAGTTTGATTGTTGGAGGTGTGGAAGATGTGGTTGGTTCTTTTACACATATACACATGTCTGTTTTTCCTGGGATCCTTTTCTCATGTACGTTATGACAGAATGTTGAGTAGTCTTTTGGTATTCCGTAGGTCTTTGGTGATTATATATGTCACCTGTGTTTGTATAAGTCTGTTAACCCCGATATCGTAATGAAACCAATCCTCACACCTTTCCATTGGTGAACCATAAGTTTGTTTAATGAATCTCTGATTGCCCTTCTCGGTGGAAATATCTGCCCTGGTATCCATTTTTAGGTAACACCTATAAGTGATATGATATGATATGTGTCTTTCACTTTCTGACTTACTGCAAGTCACGTGATTACCTCTAGACTCATCTACGGTGGTGCAAATGGCATTGTGTTCTTTTTTTCCTTGGCTTCTCTTCTGCCTTAGCGAGGTCCGTTTTCAACAATGTGATTGCCTGAGTGTTGTGGATTAGCTGACCTGGGCAGCCTTACCCTGCCGCCCAGCCCTCCCCAGGTGTGCCTGGTTGAGGTCAATATAAACAGCGCTCCAGGCAGCAATAGCCCCTGAAGCTGTTCCTGACTCCATATTCTCTGCCCCGTCAGCAGTCTCGGGGCGGTGCTGGTGGGAGGGAATGAGGGGCCACAGCTTTGTTGGTGGCCCGGTGTGAGTGGGGTTCTGCTGGCCTTTCTGCAGGAGTTGCCAGGCTGCCACCTGTAAAGAAGAGGATGTGTCACCCATACCTTCCGCTGGAATTTCTCTCCGGACAGAGGTGAGGAAGGAAAAAAGCAGTGGGGGCCGGGACAGGTGGGGTATCTCAGGCAGGACAATGGAAAGCTTCTGGAAGAGCGCCCGGGGGCAGGACCACCCTGGCTGGCCTGCAGGCACCAAGTTGGCCTGCGTGCTGTTGCTGGTGTGGCTCCATGGCCCTTCCTCTAGTCTTTCAAGCCCTTGTACATATTCAGGTGTTTTACCTGGGAAGGGTGGGAACAGTTCAGCAGCAGCTGGCCTGGGGCTCAGCTCACCTTTATTCAGAGATGCCTCTGCACGATCCCCCAGCTTTGCAATGAGGACGCTCCTTGCGTGGGGTGTGGGTTGCTGGCTGTATGGGAGATGATTCCCCACCTCAGACCCATTTCAGAATTGTTTACCGCTGGAGCAAGTGCCCTGATAGGGTTTTCCTCTGTATAACTGGTGGGTTCAGGTTTTTTTTTTCTTTTATGGTTCAAGTTAGATTTTATTCCTCTTTTATGTATTTATAGATATAAGCATGGAAATAATTCATTCCTGTAAATACATCTGTGTGAAGGGAAGAACTTTTTTCTGTATTATTTTTAAATATTATTTTTTTTAATTTTGAAATTTAATTTTATTTATTTTTTTATACAGCAGGTTATTATTAGTTATGTATTTTATGCATATACATGTATGCAGGTCAATCCCAATCTCCCAACTCATCCCACCACCACCACACCATGGCTTCCCACACTTGGTGTCCATACGTTTGTTCTCTACCTCTGTCTCTATTTCTTCCCTGCAAACCAGTTCATCTGTACCAGTTTTTAGGTTCCACATATATGCATTAATATACAATATTTGTTTTCCTCTTTCTGACTGACTTCATTCTGTATGACAGTCTCTAGATCCATCGATGTCTCTACAAATGACCCAGTTTCATTCCGTTTTATGGCTGAGTAATATTCCATTTTATACATGTACCACATCTTTATCCATTCATCTGTCTGTGGGCATTTAGGTTGCTTCCATTACCTGGCTATTGTAAATAGTGCTGCAATGAACATTGTGGTGAATGTGCCTTTTTGATTTATGGTGTTCTTTGGGTATATGCCCAGAAGTGGGATTGCTGGATCAGATGGTAATTCTATTTCTAGTTTTTTTTTTAACGAAACTCCATACTGTTCTCCATAGTGACTGTATCAATTTACATTCCCACCAATAGTGGAAGAGGGCTCCTTTTGTCCACACCCTCCCCAGAATTTGTTGTCTGTAGATTTTCTGATGATGCCGATTCTAACAGTGTGAGGTGATACCTCATTGTAGTTTTGATTTGCATTTCTCTAATAATTAGTGCTGTTGAGCAGCTTTTCATGTGCGTCTTGGCCATCTCTGTGTCTTCTTTGAAGAAACGTATCTTTAGATCTTCTGCCCATTTTTGTATTGGGTTGTTTGTTTTTTTTAATATTAAGCTGCATGAGCTGTTTATATATATTGGAGATTAAACCTTTGTCCATTGATTCGTTTGCAACTTTTCGCCCCTTCTGAGGGATGCCTTTTTCCATTCCCGTTTTTTTAACCAAAAAGGAAAGAAAGAAAAAGAAGCAGAAAACTAATGTGCATAAAATATGCCTTTTGAAATGGTCGTTTTGAAATATGGACGTCCTTTGAAATTTTTGGTCGATATGTGACCCCAGCATTTGTTTTCAGGGCAGGTGTCATTTACGGGCCTGCAATGATTTTGAATATCAACTGACCATTAGCGCTGGGATTAAAGCTGCTGTTGTGTGAAACGGCCACAAGGTGGCAGCAGTTCTCCCTTACCAATTCTGGTTACTAGGGCAAGAGAGCCTCAATGGAAGTCGTGTTCTAGATTGGAATTTAGAATGGAATGTGCCAGGAGAAAGCCCCTCAAGTTTGTCTCCCTACCTCTTGTTCGTGTTTTTAATTTAATTTTTATTTTTTATTACAGCAAGTTTGATTACAATGTTTGGCTTGTTGGAGGTGTGGAAGATGTGGTTGGTTCTTTTACACATATACACATGTCTGTTTTTCCTGGGATCCTTTTCTCATGTACGTTATGACAGAATGTTGAGTAGTCTTTTGGTATTCCGTAGGTCTTTGGTGATTATATATGTCACCTGTGTTTGTATAAGTCTGTTAACCCCGATATCGTAATGAAACCAATCCTCACACCTTTCCATTGGTGAACCATAAGTTTGTTTAATGAATCTCTGATTGCCCTTCTCGGTGGAAATATCTGCCCTGGTATCCATTTTTAGGTAACACCTATAAGTGATATGATATGATATGTGTCTTTCACTTTCTGACTTACTGCAAGTCACGTGATTACCTCTAGACTCATCTACGGTGGTGCAAATGGCATTGTGTTCTTTTTTTCCTTGGCTTCTCTTCTGCCTTAGCGAGGTCCGTTTTCAACAATGTGATTGCCTGAGTGTTGTGGATTAGCTGACCTGGGCAGCCTTACCCTGCCGCCCAGCCCTCCCCAGGTGTGCCTGGTTGAGGTCAATATAAACAGCGCTCCAGGCAGCAATAGCCCCTGAAGCTGTTCCTGACTCCATATTCTCTGCCCCGTCAGCAGTCTCGGGGCGGTGCTGGTGGGAGGGAATGAGGGGCCACAGCTTTGTTGGTGGCCCGGTGTGAGTGGGGTTCTGCTGGCCTTTCTGCAGGAGTTGCCAGGCTGCCACCTGTAAAGAAGAGGATGTGTCACCCATACCTTCCGCTGGAATTTCTCTCCGGACAGAGGTGAGGAAGGAAAAAAGCAGTGGGGGCCGGGACAGGTGGGGTATCTCAGGCAGGACAATGGAAAGCTTCCGGAAGAGCGCCCGGGGGCAGGACCACCCTGGCTGGCCTGCAGGCACCAAGTTGGCCTGCGTGCTGTTGCTGGTGTGGCTCCATGGCCCTTCCTCTAGTCTTTCAAGCCCTTGTACATATTCAGGTGTTTTACCTGGGAAGGGTGGGAACAGTTCAGCAGCAGCTGGCCTGGGGCTCAGCTCACCTTTATTCAGAGATGCCTCTGCACGATCCCCCAGCTTTGCAATGAGGACGCTCCTTGCGTGGGGTGTGGGTTGCTGGCTGTATGGGAGATGATTCCCCACCTCAGACCCATTTCAGAATTGTTTACCGCTGGAGCAAGTGCCCTGATAGGGTTTTCCTCTGTATAACTGGTGGGTTCAGGTTTTTTTTTTTCTTTTATGGTTCAAGTTAGATTTTATTCCTCTTTTATGTATTTATAGATATAAGCATGGAAATAATTCATTCCTGTAAATACATCTGTGTGAAGGGAAGAACTTTTTTCTGTATTATTTTTAAATATTATTTTTTTTAATTTTGAAATTTAATTTTATTTATTTTTTTATACAGCAGGTTATTATTAGTTATGTATTTTATGCATATACATGTATGCAGGTCAATCCCAATCTCCCAACTCATCCCACCACCACCACACCATGGCTTCCCACACTTGGTGTCCATACGTTTGTTCTCTACCTCTGTCTCTATTTCTTCCCTGCGAACCAGTTCATCTGTACCAGTTTTTAGGTTCCACATATATGCATTAATATACAATATTTGTTTTCCTCTTTCTGACTGACTTCATTCTGTATGACAGTCTCTAGATCCATCGATGTCTCTACAAATGACCCAGTTTCATTCCGTTTTATGGCTGAGTAATATTCCATTTTATACATGTACCACATCTTTATCCATTCATCTGTCTGTGGGCATTTAGGTTGCTTCCATTACCTGGCTATTGTAAATAGTGCTGCAATGAACATTGTGGTGAATGTGCCTTTTTGATTTATGGTGTTCTTTGGGTATATGCCCAGAAGTGGGATTGCTGGATCAGATGGTAATTCTATTTCTAGTTTTTTTTTTAACGAAACTCCATACTGTTCTCCATAGTGACTGTATCAATTTACATTCCCACCAATAGTGGAAGAGGGCTCCTTTTGTCCACACCCTCCCCAGAATTTGTTGTCTGTAGATTTTCTGATGATGCCGATTCTAACAGTGTGAGGTGATACCTCATTGTAGTTTTGATTTGCATTTCTCTAATAATTAGTGCTGTTGAGCAGCTTTTCATGTGCGTCTTGGCCATCTCTGTGTCTTCTTTGAAGAAACGTATCTTTAGATCTTCTGCCCATTTTTGTATTGGGTTGTTTGTTTTTTTTAATATTAAGCTGCATGAGCTGTTTATATATATTGGAGATTAAACCTTTGTCCATTGATTCGTTTGCAACTTTTCGCCCCTTCTGAGGGATGCCTTTTTCCATTCCCGTTTTTTTAACCAAAAAGGAAAGAAAGAAAAAGAAGCAGAAAACTAATGTGCATAAAATATGCCTTTTGAAATGGTCGTTTTGAAATATGGACGTCCTTTGAAATTTTTGGTCGATATGTGACCCCAGCATTTGTTTTCAGGGCAGGTGTCATTTACGGGCCTGCAATGATTTTGAATATCAACTGACCATTAGCGCTGGGATTAAAGCTGCTGTTGTGTGAAACGGCCACAAGGTGGCAGCAGTTCTCCCTTACCAATTCTGGTTACTAGGGCAAGAGAGCCTCAATGGAAGTCGTGTTCTAGATTGGAATTTAGAATGGAATGTGCCAGGAGAAAGCCCCTCAAGTTTGTCTCCCTACTTCTTGTTCGTGTTTTTAATTTAATTTTTATTTTTTATTACAGCAAGTTTGATTGTTGGAGGTGTGGAAGATGTGGTTGGTTCTTTTACACATATACACATGTCTGTTTTTCCTGGGATCCTTTTCTCATGTACGTTATGACAGAATGTTGAGTAGTCTTTTGGTATTCCGTAGGTCTTTGGTGATTATATATGTCACCTGTGTTTGTATAAGTCTGTTAACCCCGATATCGTAATGAAACCAATCCTCACACCTTTCCATTGGTGAACCATAAGTTTGTTTAATGAATCTCTGATTGCCCTTCTCGGTGGAAATATCTGCCCTGGTATCCATTTTTAGGTAACACCTATAAGTGATATGATATGATATGTGTCTTTCACTTTCTGACTTACTGCAAGTCACGTGATTACCTCTAGACTCATCTACGGTGGTGCAAATGGCATTGTGTTCTTTTTTTCCTTGGCTTCTCTTCTGCCTTAGCGAGGTCCGTTTTCAACAATGTGATTGCCTGAGTGTTGTGGATTAGCTGACCTGGGCAGCCTTACCCTGCCGCCCAGCCCTCCCCAGGTGTGCCTGGTTGAGGTCAATATAAACAGCGCTCCAGGCAGCAATAGCCCCTGAAGCTGTTCCTGACTCCATATTCTCTGCCCCGTCAGCAGTCTCGGGGCGGTGCTGGTGGGAGGGAATGAGGGGCCACAGCTTTGTTGGTGGCCCGGTGTGAGTGGGGTTCTGCTGGCCTTTCTGCAGGAGTTGCCAGGCTGCCACCTGTAAAGAAGAGGATGTGTCACCCATACCTTCTGCTGGAATTTCTCTCCGGACAGAGGTGAGGAAGGAAAAAAGCAGTGGGGGCCGGGACAGGTGGGGTATCTCAGGCAGGACAATGGAAAGCTTCTGGAAGAGCGCCCGGGGGCAGGACCACCCTGGCTGGCCTGCAGGCACCAAGTTGGCCTGCGTGCTGTTGCTGGTGTGGCTCCATGGCCCTTCCTCTAGTCTTTCAAGCCCTTGTACATATTCAGGTGTTTTACCTGGGAAGGGTGGGAACAGTTCAGCAGCAGCTGGCCTGGGGCTCAGCTCACCTTTATTCAGAGATGCCTCTGCACGATCCCCCAGCTTTGCAATGAGGACGCTCCTTGCGTGGGGTGTGGGTTGCTGGCTGTATGGGAGATGATTCCCCACCTCAGACCCATTTCAGAATTGTTTACCGCTGGAGCAAGTGCCCTGATAGGGTTTTCCTCTGTATAACTGGTGGGTTCAGGTTTTTTTTTTCTTTTATGGTTCAAGTTAGATTTTATTCCTCTTTTATGTATTTATAGATATAAGCATGGAAATAATTCATTCCTGTAAATACATCTGTGTGAAGGGAAGAACTTTTTTCTGTATTATTTTTAAATATTATTTTTTTTAATTTTGAAATTTAATTTTATTTATTTTTTTATACAGCAGGTTATTATTAGTTATGTATTTTATGCATATACATGTATGCAGGTCAATCCCAATCTCCCAACTCATCCCACCACCACCACACCATGGCTTCCCACACTTGGTGTCCATACGTTTGTTCTCTACCTCTGTCTCTATTTCTTCCCTGCAAACCAGTTCATCTGTACCAGTTTTTAGGTTCCACATATATGCATTAATATACAATATTTGTTTTCCTCTTTCTGACTGACTTCATTCTGTATGACAGTCTCTAGATCCATCGATGTCTCTACAAATGACCCAGTTTCATTCCGTTTTATGGCTGAGTAATATTCCATTTTATACATGTACCACATCTTTATCCATTCATCTGTCTGTGGGCATTTAGGTTGCTTCCATTACCTGGCTATTGTAAATAGTGCTGCAATGAACATTGTGGTGAATGTGCCTTTTTGATTTATGGTGTTCTTTGGGTATATGCCCAGAAGTGGGATTGCTGGATCAGATGGTAATTCTATTTCTAGTTTTTTTTTTAACGAAACTCCATACTGTTCTCCATAGTGACTGTATCAATTTACATTCCCACCAATAGTGGAAGAGGGCTCCTTTTGTCCACACCCTCCCCAGAATTTGTTGTCTGTAGATTTTCTGATGATGCCGATTCTAACAGTGTGAGGTGATACCTCATTGTAGTTTTGATTTGCATTTCTCTAATAATTAGTGCTGTTGAGCAGCTTTTCATGTGCGTCTTGGCCATCTCTGTGTCTTCTTTGAAGAAACGTATCTTTAGATCTTCTGCCCATTTTTGTATTGGGTTGTTTGTTTTTTTTAATATTAAGCTGCATGAGCTGTTTATATATATTGGAGATTAAACCTTTGTCCATTGATTCGTTTGCAACTTTTCGCCCCTTCTGAGGGATGCCTTTTTCCATTCCCGTTTTTTTAACCAAAAAGGAAAGAAAGAAAAAGAAGCAGAAAACTAATGTGCATAAAATATGCCTTTTGAAATGGTCGTTTTGAAATATGGACGTCCTTTGAAATTTTTGGTCGATATGTGACCCCAGCATTTGTTTTCAGGGCAGGTGTCATTTACGGGCCTGCAATGATTTTGAATATCAACTGACCATTAGCGCTGGGATTAAAGCTGCTGTTGTGTGAAACGGCCACAAGGTGGCAGCAGTTCTCCCTTACCAATTCTGGTTACTAGGGCAAGAGAGCCTCAATGGAAGTCGTGTTCTAGATTGGAATTTAGAATGGAATGTGCCAGGAGAAAGCCCCTCAAGTTTGTCTCCCTACCTCTTGTTCGTGTTTTTAATTTAATTTTTATTTTTTATTACAGCAAGTTTGATTACAATGTTTGGCTTGTTGGAGGTGTGGAAGATGTGGTTGGTTCTTTTACACATATACACATGTCTGTTTTTCCTGGGATCCTTTTCTCATGTACGTTATGACAGAATGTTGAGTAGTCTTTTGGTATTCCGTAGGTCTTTGGTGATTATATATGTCACCTGTGTTTGTATAAGTCTGTTAACCCCGATATCGTAATGAAACCAATCCTCACACCTTTCCATTGGTGAACCATAAGTTTGTTTAATGAATCTCTGATTGCCCTTCTCGGTGGAAATATCTGCCCTGGTATCCATTTTTAGGTAACACCTATAAGTGATATGATATGATATGTGTCTTTCACTTTCTGACTTACTGCAAGTCACGTGATTACCTCTAGACTCATCTACGGTGGTGCAAATGGCATTGTGTTCTTTTTTTCCTTGGCTTCTCTTCTGCCTTAGCGAGGTCCGTTTTCAACAATGTGATTGCCTGAGTGTTGTGGATTAGCTGACCTGGGCAGCCTTACCCTGCCGCCCAGCCCTCCCCAGGTGTGCCTGGTTGAGGTCAATATAAACAGCGCTCCAGGCAGCAATAGCCCCTGAAGCTGTTCCTGACTCCATATTCTCTGCCCCGTCAGCAGTCTCGGGGCGGTGCTGGTGGGAGGGAATGAGGGGCCACAGCTTTGTTGGTGGCCCGGTGTGAGTGGGGTTCTGCTGGCCTTTCTGCAGGAGTTGCCAGGCTGCCACCTGTAAAGAAGAGGATGTGTCACCCATACCTTCCGCTGGAATTTCTCTCCGGACAGAGGTGAGGAAGGAAAAAAGCAGTGGGGGCCGGGACAGGTGGGGTATCTCAGGCAGGACAATGGAAAGCTTCCGGAAGAGCGCCCGGGGGCAGGACCACCCTGGCTGGCCTGCAGGCACCAAGTTGGCCTGCGTGCTGTTGCTGGTGTGGCTCCATGGCCCTTCCTCTAGTCTTTCAAGCCCTTGTACATATTCAGGTGTTTTACCTGGGAAGGGTGGGAACAGTTCAGCAGCAGCTGGCCTGGGGCTCAGCTCACCTTTATTCAGAGATGCCTCTGCACGATCCCCCAGCTTTGCAATGAGGACGCTCCTTGCGTGGGGTGTGGGTTGCTGGCTGTATGGGAGATGATTCCCCACCTCAGACCCATTTCAGAATTGTTTACCGCTGGAGCAAGTGCCCTGATAGGGTTTTCCTCTGTATAACTGGTGGGTTCAGGTTTTTTTTTTTCTTTTATGGTTCAAGTTAGATTTTATTCCTCTTTTATGTATTTATAGATATAAGCATGGAAATAATTCATTCCTGTAAATACATCTGTGTGAAGGGAAGAACTTTTTTCTGTATTATTTTTAAATATTATTTTTTTTAATTTTGAAATTTAATTTTATTTATTTTTTTATACAGCAGGTTATTATTAGTTATGTATTTTATGCATATACATGTATGCAGGTCAATCCCAATCTCCCAACTCATCCCACCACCACCACACCATGGCTTCCCACACTTGGTGTCCATACGTTTGTTCTCTACCTCTGTCTCTATTTCTTCCCTGCGAACCAGTTCATCTGTACCAGTTTTTAGGTTCCACATATATGCATTAATATACAATATTTGTTTTCCTCTTTCTGACTGACTTCATTCTGTATGACAGTCTCTAGATCCATCGATGTCTCTACAAATGACCCAGTTTCATTCCGTTTTATGGCTGAGTAATATTCCATTTTATACATGTACCACATCTTTATCCATTCATCTGTCTGTGGGCATTTAGGTTGCTTCCATTACCTGGCTATTGTAAATAGTGCTGCAATGAACATTGTGGTGAATGTGCCTTTTTGATTTATGGTGTTCTTTGGGTATATGCCCAGAAGTGGGATTGCTGGATCAGATGGTAATTCTATTTCTAGTTTTTTTTTTAACGAAACTCCATACTGTTCTCCATAGTGACTGTATCAATTTACATTCCCACCAATAGTGGAAGAGGGCTCCTTTTGTCCACACCCTCCCCAGAATTTGTTGTCTGTAGATTTTCTGATGATGCCGATTCTAACAGTGTGAGGTGATACCTCATTGTAGTTTTGATTTGCATTTCTCTAATAATTAGTGCTGTTGAGCAGCTTTTCATGTGCGTCTTGGCCATCTCTGTGTCTTCTTTGAAGAAACGTATCTTTAGATCTTCTGCCCATTTTTGTATTGGGTTGTTTGTTTTTTTTAATATTAAGCTGCATGAGCTGTTTATATATATTGGAGATTAAACCTTTGTCCATTGATTCGTTTGCAACTTTTCGCCCCTTCTGAGGGATGCCTTTTTCCATTCCCGTTTTTTTAACCAAAAAGGAAAGAAAGAAAAAGAAGCAGAAAACTAATGTGCATAAAATATGCCTTTTGAAATGGTCGTTTTGAAATATGGACGTCCTTTGAAATTTTTGGTCGATATGTGACCCCAGCATTTGTTTTCAGGGCAGGTGTCATTTACGGGCCTGCAATGATTTTGAATATCAACTGACCATTAGCGCTGGGATTAAAGCTGCTGTTGTGTGAAACGGCCACAAGGTGGCAGCAGTTCTCCCTTACCAATTCTGGTTACTAGGGCAAGAGAGCCTCAATGGAAGTCGTGTTCTAGATTGGAATTTAGAATGGAATGTGCCAGGAGAAAGCCCCTCAAGTTTGTCTCCCTACTTCTTGTTCGTGTTTTTAATTTAATTTTTATTTTTTATTACAGCAAGTTTGATTGTTGGAGGTGTGGAAGATGTGGTTGGTTCTTTTACACATATACACATGTCTGTTTTTCCTGGGATCCTTTTCTCATGTACGTTATGACAGAATGTTGAGTAGTCTTTTGGTATTCCGTAGGTCTTTGGTGATTATATATGTCACCTGTGTTTGTATAAGTCTGTTAACCCCGATATCGTAATGAAACCAATCCTCACACCTTTCCATTGGTGAACCATAAGTTTGTTTAATGAATCTCTGATTGCCCTTCTCGGTGGAAATATCTGCCCTGGTATCCATTTTTAGGTAACACCTATAAGTGATATGATATGATATGTGTCTTTCACTTTCTGACTTACTGCAAGTCACGTGATTACCTCTAGACTCATCTACGGTGGTGCAAATGGCATTGTGTTCTTTTTTTCCTTGGCTTCTCTTCTGCCTTAGCGAGGTCCGTTTTCAACAATGTGATTGCCTGAGTGTTGTGGATTAGCTGACCTGGGCAGCCTTACCCTGCCGCCCAGCCCTCCCCAGGTGTGCCTGGTTGAGGTCAATATAAACAGCGCTCCAGGCAGCAATAGCCCCTGAAGCTGTTCCTGACTCCATATTCTCTGCCCCGTCAGCAGTCTCGGGGCGGTGCTGGTGGGAGGGAATGAGGGGCCACAGCTTTGTTGGTGGCCCGGTGTGAGTGGGGTTCTGCTGGCCTTTCTGCAGGAGTTGCCAGGCTGCCACCTGTAAAGAAGAGGATGTGTCACCCATACCTTCCGCTGGAATTTCTCTCCGGACAGAGGTGAGGAAGGAAAAAAGCAGTGGGGGCCGGGACAGGTGGGGTATCTCAGGCAGGACAATGGAAAGCTTCCGGAAGAGCGCCCGGGGGCAGGACCACCCTGGCTGGCCTGCAGGCACCAAGTTGGCCTGCGTGCTGTTGCTGGTGTGGCTCCATGGCCCTTCCTCTAGTCTTTCAAGCCCTTGTACATATTCAGGTGTTTTACCTGGGAAGGGTGGGAACAGTTCAGCAGCAGCTGGCCTGGGGCTCAGCTCACCTTTATTCAGAGATGCCTCTGCACGATCCCCCAGCTTTGCAATGAGGACGCTCCTTGCGTGGGGTGTGGGTTGCTGGCTGTATGGGAGATGATTCCCCACCTCAGACCCATTTCAGAATTGTTTACCGCTGGAGCAAGTGCCCTGATAGGGTTTTCCTCTGTATAACTGGTGGGTTCAGGTTTTTTTTTTTCTTTTATGGTTCAAGTTAGATTTTATTCCTCTTTTATGTATTTATAGATATAAGCATGGAAATAATTCATTCCTGTAAATACATCTGTGTGAAGGGAAGAACTTTTTTCTGTATTATTTTTAAATATTATTTTTTTTAATTTTGAAATTTAATTTTATTTATTTTTTTATACAGCAGGTTATTATTAGTTATGTATTTTATGCATATACATGTATGCAGGTCAATCCCAATCTCCCAACTCATCCCACCACCACCACACCATGGCTTCCCACACTTGGTGTCCATACGTTTGTTCTCTACCTCTGTCTCTATTTCTTCCCTGCAAACCAGTTCATCTGTACCAGTTTTTAGGTTCCACATATATGCATTAATATACAATATTTGTTTTCCTCTTTCTGACTGACTTCATTCTGTATGACAGTCTCTAGATCCATCGATGTCTCTACAAATGACCCAGTTTCATTCCGTTTTATGGCTGAGTAATATTCCATTTTATACATGTACCACATCTTTATCCATTCATCTGTCTGTGGGCATTTAGGTTGCTTCCATTACCTGGCTATTGTAAATAGTGCTGCAATGAACATTGTGGTGAATGTGCCTTTTTGATTTATGGTGTTCTTTGGGTATATGCCCAGAAGTGGGATTGCTGGATCAGATGGTAATTCTATTTCTAGTTTTTTTTTTAACGAAACTCCATACTGTTCTCCATAGTGACTGTATCAATTTACATTCCCACCAATAGTGGAAGAGGGCTCCTTTTGTCCACACCCTCCCCAGAATTTGTTGTCTGTAGATTTTCTGATGATGCCGATTCTAACAGTGTGAGGTGATACCTCATTGTAGTTTTGATTTGCATTTCTCTAATAATTAGTGCTGTTGAGCAGCTTTTCATGTGCGTCTTGGCCATCTCTGTGTCTTCTTTGAAGAAACGTATCTTTAGATCTTCTGCCCATTTTTGTATTGGGTTGTTTGTTTTTTTTAATATTAAGCTGCATGAGCTGTTTATATATATTGGAGATTAAACCTTTGTCCATTGATTCGTTTGCAACTTTTCGCCCCTTCTGAGGGATGCCTTTTTCCATTCCCGTTTTTTTAACCAAAAAGGAAAGAAAGAAAAAGAAGCAGAAAACTAATGTGCATAAAATATGCCTTTTGAAATGGTCGTTTTGAAATATGGACGTCCTTTGAAATTTTTGGTCGATATGTGACCCCAGCATTTGTTTTCAGGGCAGGTGTCATTTACGGGCCTGCAATGATTTTGAATATCAACTGACCATTAGCGCTGGGATTAAAGCTGCTGTTGTGTGAAACGGCCACAAGGTGGCAGCAGTTCTCCCTTACCAATTCTGGTTACTAGGGCAAGAGAGCCTCAATGGAAGTCGTGTTCTAGATTGGAATTTAGAATGGAATGTGCCAGGAGAAAGCCCCTCAAGTTTGTCTCCCTACCTCTTGTTCGTGTTTTTAATTTAATTTTTATTTTTTATTACAGCAAGTTTGATTACAATGTTTGGCTTGTTGGAGGTGTGGAAGATGTGGTTGGTTCTTTTACACATATACACATGTCTGTTTTTCCTGGGATCCTTTTCTCATGTACGTTATGACAGAATGTTGAGTAGTCTTTTGGTATTCCGTAGGTCTTTGGTGATTATATATGTCACCTGTGTTTGTATAAGTCTGTTAACCCCGATATCGTAATGAAACCAATCCTCACACCTTTCCATTGGTGAACCATAAGTTTGTTTAATGAATCTCTGATTGCCCTTCTCGGTGGAAATATCTGCCCTGGTATCCATTTTTAGGTAACACCTATAAGTGATATGATATGATATGTGTCTTTCACTTTCTGACTTACTGCAAGTCACGTGATTACCTCTAGACTCATCTACGGTGGTGCAAATGGCATTGTGTTCTTTTTTTCCTTGGCTTCTCTTCTGCCTTAGCGAGGTCCGTTTTCAACAATGTGATTGCCTGAGTGTTGTGGATTAGCTGACCTGGGCAGCCTTACCCTGCCGCCCAGCCCTCCCCAGGTGTGCCTGGTTGAGGTCAATATAAACAGCGCTCCAGGCAGCAATAGCCCCTGAAGCTGTTCCTGACTCCATATTCTCTGCCCCGTCAGCAGTCTCGGGGCGGTGCTGGTGGGAGGGAATGAGGGGCCACAGCTTTGTTGGTGGCCCGGTGTGAGTGGGGTTCTGCTGGCCTTTCTGCAGGAGTTGCCAGGCTGCCACCTGTAAAGAAGAGGATGTGTCACCCATACCTTCCGCTGGAATTTCTCTCCGGACAGAGGTGAGGAAGGAAAAAAGCAGTGGGGGCCGGGACAGGTGGGGTATCTCAGGCAGGACAATGGAAAGCTTCCGGAAGAGCGCCCGGGGGCAGGACCACCCTGGCTGGCCTGCAGGCACCAAGTTGGCCTGCGTGCTGTTGCTGGTGTGGCTCCATGGCCCTTCCTCTAGTCTTTCAAGCCCTTGTACATATTCAGGTGTTTTACCTGGGAAGGGTGGGAACAGTTCAGCAGCAGCTGGCCTGGGGCTCAGCTCACCTTTATTCAGAGATGCCTCTGCACGATCCCCCAGCTTTGCAATGAGGACGCTCCTTGCGTGGGGTGTGGGTTGCTGGCTGTATGGGAGATGATTCCCCACCTCAGACCCATTTCAGAATTGTTTACCGCTGGAGCAAGTGCCCTGATAGGGTTTTCCTCTGTATAACTGGTGGGTTCAGGTTTTTTTTTTTCTTTTATGGTTCAAGTTAGATTTTATTCCTCTTTTATGTATTTATAGATATAAGCATGGAAATAATTCATTCCTGTAAATACATCTGTGTGAAGGGAAGAACTTTTTTCTGTATTATTTTTAAATATTATTTTTTTTAATTTTGAAATTTAATTTTATTTATTTTTTTATACAGCAGGTTATTATTAGTTATGTATTTTATGCATATACATGTATGCAGGTCAATCCCAATCTCCCAACTCATCCCACCACCACCACACCATGGCTTCCCACACTTGGTGTCCATACGTTTGTTCTCTACCTCTGTCTCTATTTCTTCCCTGCAAACCAGTTCATCTGTACCAGTTTTTAGGTTCCACATATATGCATTAATATACAATATTTGTTTTCCTCTTTCTGACTGACTTCATTCTGTATGACAGTCTCTAGATCCATCGATGTCTCTACAAATGACCCAGTTTCATTCCGTTTTATGGCTGAGTAATATTCCATTTTATACATGTACCACATCTTTATCCATTCATCTGTCTGTGGGCATTTAGGTTGCTTCCATTACCTGGCTATTGTAAATAGTGCTGCAATGAACATTGTGGTGAATGTGCCTTTTTGATTTATGGTGTTCTTTGGGTATATGCCCAGAAGTGGGATTGCTGGATCAGATGGTAATTCTATTTCTAGTTTTTTTTTTAACGAAACTCCATACTGTTCTCCATAGTGACTGTATCAATTTACATTCCCACCAATAGTGGAAGAGGGCTCCTTTTGTCCACACCCTCCCCAGAATTTGTTGTCTGTAGATTTTCTGATGATGCCGATTCTAACAGTGTGAGGTGATACCTCATTGTAGTTTTGATTTGCATTTCTCTAATAATTAGTGCTGTTGAGCAGCTTTTCATGTGCGTCTTGGCCATCTCTGTGTCTTCTTTGAAGAAACGTATCTTTAGATCTTCTGCCCATTTTTGTATTGGGTTGTTTGTTTTTTTTAATATTAAGCTGCATGAGCTGTTTATATATATTGGAGATTAAACCTTTGTCCATTGATTCGTTTGCAACTTTTCGCCCCTTCTGAGGGATGCCTTTTTCCATTCCCGTTTTTTTAACCAAAAAGGAAAGAAAGAAAAAGAAGCAGAAAACTAATGTGCATAAAATATGCCTTTTGAAATGGTCGTTTTGAAATATGGACGTCCTTTGAAATTTTTGGTCGATATGTGACCCCAGCATTTGTTTTCAGGGCAGGTGTCATTTACGGGCCTGCAATGATTTTGAATATCAACTGACCATTAGCGCTGGGATTAAAGCTGCTGTTGTGTGAAACGGCCACAAGGTGGCAGCAGTTCTCCCTTACCAATTCTGGTTACTAGGGCAAGAGAGCCTCAATGGAAGTCGTGTTCTAGATTGGAATTTAGAATGGAATGTGCCAGGAGAAAGCCCCTCAAGTTTGTCTCCCTACCTCTTGTTCGTGTTTTTAATTTAATTTTTATTTTTTATTACAGCAAGTTTGATTACAATGTTTGGCTTGTTGGAGGTGTGGAAGATGTGGTTGGGTCTTTTACACATATACACATGTCTGTTTTTCCTGGGATCCTTTTCTCATGTACGTTATGACAGAATGTTGAGTAGTCTTTTGGTATTCCGTAGGTCTTTGGTGATTATATATGTCACCTGTGTTTGTATAAGTCTGTTAACCCCGATATCGTAATGAAACCAATCCTCACACCTTTCCATTGGTGAACCATAAGTTTGTTTAATGAATCTCTGATTGCCCTTCTCGGTGGAAATATCTGCCCTGGTATCCATTTTTAGGTAACACCTATAAGTGATATGATATGATATGTGTCTTTCACTTTCTGACTTACTGCAAGTCACGTGATTACCTCTAGACTCATCTACGGTGGTGCAAATGGCATTGTGTTCTTTTTTTCCTTGGCTTCTCTTCTGCCTTAGCGAGGTCCGTTTTCAACAATGTGATTGCCTGAGTGTTGTGGATTAGCTGACCTGGGCAGCCTTACCCTGCCGCCCAGCCCTCCCCAGGTGTGCCTGGTTGAGGTCAATATAAACAGCGCTCCAGGCAGCAATAGCCCCTGAAGCTGTTCCTGACTCCATATTCTCTGCCCCGTCAGCAGTCTCGGGGCGGTGCTGGTGGGAGGGAATGAGGGGCCACAGCTTTGTTGGTGGCCCGGTGTGAGTGGGGTTCTGCTGGCCTTTCTGCAGGAGTTGCCAGGCTGCCACCTGTAAAGAAGAGGATGTGTCACCCATACCTTCCGCTGGAATTTCTCTCCGGACAGAGGTGAGGAAGGAAAAAAGCAGTGGGGGCCGGGACAGGTGGGGTATCTCAGGCAGGACAATGGAAAGCTTCCGGAAGAGCGCCCGGGGGCAGGACCACCCTGGCTGGCCTGCAGGCACCAAGTTGGCCTGCGTGCTGTTGCTGGTGTGGCTCCATGGCCCTTCCTCTAGTCTTTCAAGCCCTTGTACATATTCAGGTGTTTTACCTGGGAAGGGTGGGAACAGTTCAGCAGCAGCTGGCCTGGGGCTCAGCTCACCTTTATTCAGAGATGCCTCTGCACGATCCCCCAGCTTTGCAATGAGGACGCTCCTTGCGTGGGGTGTGGGTTGCTGGCTGTATGGGAGATGATTCCCCACCTCAGACCCATTTCAGAATTGTTTACCGCTGGAGCAAGTGCCCTGATAGGGTTTTCCTCTGTATAACTAGTGGGTTCAGGTTTTTTTTTTTCTTTTATGGTTCAAGTTAGATTTTATTCCTCTTTTATGTATTTATAGATATAAGCATGGAAATAATTCATTCCTGTAAATACATCTGTGTGAAGGGAAGAACTTTTTTCTGTATTATTTTTAAATATTATTTTTTTTAATTTTGAAATTTAATTTTATTTATTTTTTTATACAGCAGGTTATTATTAGTTATGTATTTTATGCATATACATGTATGCAGGTCAATCCCAATCTCCCAACTCATCCCACCACCACCACACCATGGCTTCCCACACTTGGTGTCCATACGTTTGTTCTCTACCTCTGTCTCTATTTCTTCCCTGCAAACCAGTTCATCTGTACCAGTTTTTAGGTTCCACATATATGCATTAATATACAATATTTGTTTTCCTCTTTCTGACTGACTTCATTCTGTATGACAGTCTCTAGATCCATCGATGTCTCTACAAATGACCCAGTTTCATTCCGTTTTATGGCTGAGTAATATTCCATTTTATACATGTACCACATCTTTATCCATTCATCTGTCTGTGGGCATTTAGGTTGCTTCCATTACCTGGCTATTGTAAATAGTGCTGCAATGAACATTGTGGTGAATGTGCCTTTTTGATTTATGGTGTTCTTTGGGTATATGCCCAGAAGTGGGATTGCTGGATCAGATGGTAATTCTATTTCTAGTTTTTTTTTTTAACGAAACTCCATACTGTTCTCCATAGTGACTGTATCAATTTACATTCCCACCAATAGTGGAAGAGGGCTCCTTTTGTCCACACCCTCCCCAGAATTTGTTGTCTGTAGATTTTCTGATGATGCCGATTCTAACAGTGTGAGGTGATACCTCATTGTAGTTTTGATTTGCATTTCTCTAATAATTAGTGCTGTTGAGCAGCTTTTCATGTGCGTCTTGGCCATCTCTGTGTCTTCTTTGAAGAAACGTATCTTTAGATCTTCTGCCCATTTTTGTATTGGGTTGTTTGTTTTTTTTAATATTAAGCTGCATGAGCTGTTTATATATATTGGAGATTAAACCTTTGTCCATTGATTCGTTTGCAACTTTTCGCCCCTTCTGAGGGATGCCTTTTTCCATTCCCGTTTATTTAACCAAAAAGGAAAGAAAGAAAAAGAAGCAGAAAACTAATGTGCATAAAATATGCCTTTTGAAATGGTCGTTTTGAAATATGGACGTCCTTTGAAATTTTTGGTCGATATGTGACCCCAGCATTTGTTTTCAGGGCAGGTGTCATTTACGGGCCTGCAATGATTTTGAATATCAACTGACCATTAGCGCTGGGATTAAAGCTGCTGTTGTGTGAAACGGCCACAAGGTGGCAGCAGTTCTCCCTTACCAATTCTGGTTACTAGGGCAAGAGAGCCTCAATGGAAGTCGTGTTCTAGATTGGAATTTAGAATGGAATGTGCCAGGAGAAAGCCCCTCAAGTTTGTCTCCCTACTTCTTGTTCGTGTTTTTAATTTAATTTTTATTTTTTATTACAGCAAGTTTGATTGTTGGAGGTGTGGAAGATGTGGTTGGTTCTTTTACACATATACACATGTCTGTTTTTCCTGGGATCCTTTTCTCATGTACGTTATGACAGAATGTTGAGTAGTCTTTTGGTATTCCGTAGGTCTTTGGTGATTATATATGTCACCTGTGTTTGTATAAGTCTGTTAACCCCGATATCGTAATGAAACCAATCCTCACACCTTTCCATTGGTGAACCATAAGTTTGTTTAATGAATCTCTGATTGCCCTTCTCGGTGGAAATATCTGCCCTGGTATCCATTTTTAGGTAACACCTATAAGTGATATGATATGATATGTGTCTTTCACTTTCTGACTTACTGCAAGTCACGTGATTACCTCTAGACTCATCTACGGTGGTGCAAATGGCATTGTGTTCTTTTTTTCCTTGGCTTCTCTTCTGCCTTAGCGAGGTCCGTTTTCAACAATGTGATTGCCTGAGTGTTGTGGATTAGCTGACCTGGGCAGCCTTACCCTGCCGCCCAGCCCTCCCCAGGTGTGCCTGGTTGAGGTCAATATAAACAGCGCTCCAGGCAGCAATAGCCCCTGAAGCTGTTCCTGACTCCATATTCTCTGCCCCGTCAGCAGTCTCGGGGCGGTGCTGGTGGGAGGGAATGAGGGGCCACAGCTTTGTTGGTGGCCCGGTGTGAGTGGGGTTCTGCTGGCCTTTCTGCAGGAGTTGCCAGGCTGCCACCTGTAAAGAAGAGGATGTGTCACCCATACCTTCCGCTGGAATTTCTCTCCGGACAGAGGTGAGGAAGGAAAAAAGCAGTGGGGGCCGGGACAGGTGGGGTATCTCAGGCAGGACAATGGAAAGCTTCCGGAAGAGCGCCCGGGGGCAGGACCACCCTGGCTGGCCTGCAGGCACCAAGTTGGCCTGCGTGCTGTTGCTGGTGTGGCTCCATGGCCCTTCCTCTAGTCTTTCAAGCCCTTGTACATATTCAGGTGTTTTACCTGGGAAGGGTGGGAACAGTTCAGCAGCAGCTGGCCTGGGGCTCAGCTCACCTTTATTCAGAGATGCCTCTGCACGATCCCCCAGCTTTGCAATGAGGACGCTCCTTGCGTGGGGTGTGGGTTGCTGGCTGTATGGGAGATGATTCCCCACCTCAGACCCATTTCAGAATTGTTTACCGCTGGAGCAAGTGCCCTGATAGGGTTTTCCTCTGTATAACTGGTGGGTTCAGGTTTTTTTTTTTCTTTTATGGTTCAAGTTAGATTTTATTCCTCTTTTATGTATTTATAGATATAAGCATGGAAATAATTCATTCCTGTAAATACATCTGTGTGAAGGGAAGAACTTTTTTCTGTATTATTTTTAAATATTATTTTTTTTAATTTTGAAATTTAATTTTATTTATTTTTTTATACAGCAGGTTATTATTAGTTATGTATTTTATGCATATACATGTATGCAGGTCAATCCCAATCTCCCAACTCATCCCACCACCACCACACCATGGCTTCCCACACTTGGTGTCCATACGTTTGTTCTCTACCTCTGTCTCTATTTCTTCCCTGCAAACCAGTTCATCTGTACCAGTTTTTAGGTTCCACATATATGCATTAATATACAATATTTGTTTTCCTCTTTCTGACTGACTTCATTCTGTATGACAGTCTCTAGATCCATCGATGTCTCTACAAATGACCCAGTTTCATTCCGTTTTATGGCTGAGTAATATTCCATTTTATACATGTACCACATCTTTATCCATTCATCTGTCTGTGGGCATTTAGGTTGCTTCCATTACCTGGCTATTGTAAATAGTGCTGCAATGAACATTGTGGTGAATGTGCCTTTTTGATTTATGGTGTTCTTTGGGTATATGCCCAGAAGTGGGATTGCTGGATCAGATGGTAATTCTATTTCTAGTTTTTTTTTTAACGAAACTCCATACTGTTCTCCATAGTGACTGTATCAATTTACATTCCCACCAATAGTGGAAGAGGGCTCCTTTTGTCCACACCCTCCCCAGAATTTGTTGTCTGTAGATTTTCTGATGATGCCGATTCTAACAGTGTGAGGTGATACCTCATTGTAGTTTTGATTTGCATTTCTCTAATAATTAGTGCTGTTGAGCAGCTTTTCATGTGCGTCTTGGCCATCTCTGTGTCTTCTTTGAAGAAACGTATCTTTAGATCTTCTGCCCATTTTTGTATTGGGTTGTTTGTTTTTTTTAATATTAAGCTGCATGAGCTGTTTATATATATTGGAGATTAAACCTTTGTCCATTGATTCGTTTGCAACTTTTCGCCCCTTCTGAGGGATGCCTTTTTCCATTCCCGTTTTTTTAACCAAAAAGGAAAGAAAGAAAAAGAAGCAGAAAACTAATGTGCATAAAATATGCCTTTTGAAATGGTCGTTTTGAAATATGGACGTCCTTTGAAATTTTTGGTCGATATGTGACCCCAGCATTTGTTTTCAGGGCAGGTGTCATTTACGGGCCTGCAATGATTTTGAATATCAACTGACCATTAGCGCTGGGATTAAAGCTGCTGTTGTGTGAAACGGCCACAAGGTGGCAGCAGTTCTCCCTTACCAATTCTGGTTACTAGGGCAAGAGAGCCTCAATGGAAGTCGTGTTCTAGATTGGAATTTAGAATGGAATGTGCCAGGAGAAAGCCCCTCAAGTTTGTCTCCCTACCTCTTGTTCGTGTTTTTAATTTAATTTTTATTTTTTATTACAGCAAGTTTGATTACAATGTTTGGCTTGTTGGAGGTGTGGAAGATGTGGTTGGTTCTTTTACACATATACACATGTCTGTTTTTCCTGGGATCCTTTTCTCATGTACGTTATGACAGAATGTTGAGTAGTCTTTTGGTATTCCGTAGGTCTTTGGTGATTATATATGTCACCTGTGTTTGTATAAGTCTGTTAACCCCGATATCGTAATGAAACCAATCCTCACACCTTTCCATTGGTGAACCATAAGTTTGTTTAATGAATCTCTGATTGCCCTTCTCGGTGGAAATATCTGCCCTGGTATCCATTTTTAGGTAACACCTATAAGTGATATGATATGATATGTGTCTTTCACTTTCTGACTTACTGCAAGTCACGTGATTACCTCTAGACTCATCTACGGTGGTGCAAATGGCATTGTGTTCTTTTTTTCCTTGGCTTCTCTTCTGCCTTAGCGAGGTCCGTTTTCAACAATGTGATTGCCTGAGTGTTGTGGATTAGCTGACCTGGGCAGCCTTACCCTGCCGCCCAGCCCTCCCCAGGTGTGCCTGGTTGAGGTCAATATAAACAGCGCTCCAGGCAGCAATAGCCCCTGAAGCTGTTCCTGACTCCATATTCTCTGCCCCGTCAGCAGTCTCGGGGCGGTGCTGGTGGGAGGGAATGAGGGGCCACAGCTTTGTTGGTGGCCCGGTGTGAGTGGGGTTCTGCTGGCCTTTCTGCAGGAGTTGCCAGGCTGCCACCTGTAAAGAAGAGGATGTGTCACCCATACCTTCCGCTGGAATTTCTCTCCGGACAGAGGTGAGGAAGGAAAAAAGCAGTGGGGGCCGGGACAGGTGGGGTATCTCAGGCAGGACAATGGAAAGCTTCCGGAAGAGCGCCCGGGGGCAGGACCACCCTGGCTGGCCTGCAGGCACCAAGTTGGCCTGCGTGCTGTTGCTGGTGTGGCTCCATGGCCCTTCCTCTAGTCTTTCAAGCCCTTGTACATATTCAGGTGTTTTACCTGGGAAGGGTGGGAACAGTTCAGCAGCAGCTGGCCTGGGGCTCAGCTCACCTTTATTCAGAGATGCCTCTGCACGATCCCCCAGCTTTGCAATGAGGACGCTCCTTGCGTGGGGTGTGGGTTGCTGGCTGTATGGGAGATGATTCCCCACCTCAGACCCATTTCAGAATTGTTTACCGCTGGAGCAAGTGCCCTGATAGGGTTTTCCTCTGTATAACTGGTGGGTTCAGGTTTTTTTTTTCTTTTATGGTTCAAGTTAGATTTTATTCCTCTTTTATGTATTTATAGATATAAGCATGGAAATAATTCATTCCTGTAAATACATCTGTGTGAAGGGAAGAACTTTTTTCTGTATTATTTTTAAATATTATTTTTTTTAATTTTGAAATTTAATTTTATTTATTTTTTTATACAGCAGGTTATTATTAGTTATGTATTTTATGCATATACATGTATGCAGGTCAATCCCAATCTCCCAACTCATCCCACCACCACCACACCATGGCTTCCCACACTTGGTGTCCATACGTTTGTTCTCTACCTCTGTCTCTATTTCTTCCCTGCAAACCAGTTCATCTGTACCAGTTTTTAGGTTCCACATATATGCATTAATATACAATATTTGTTTTCCTCTTTCTGACTGACTTCATTCTGTATGACAGTCTCTAGATCCATCGATGTCTCTACAAATGACCCAGTTTCATTCCGTTTTTATGGCTGAGTAATATTCCATTTTATACATGTACCACATCTTTATCCATTCATCTGTCTGTGGGCATTTAGGTTGCTTCCATTACCTGGCTATTGTAAATAGTGCTGCAATGAACATTGTGGTGAATGTGCCTTTTTGATTTATGGTGTTCTTTGGGTATATGCCCAGAAGTGGGATTGCTGGATCAGATGGTAATTCTATTTCTAGTTTTTTTTTTTAACGAAACTCCATACTGTTCTCCATAGTGACTGTATCAATTTACATTCCCACCAATAGTGGAAGAGGGCTCCTTTTGTCCACACCCTCCCCAGAATTTGTTGTCTGTAGATTTTCTGATGATGCCGATTCTAACAGTGTGAGGTGATACCTCATTGTAGTTTTGATTTGCATTTCTCTAATAATTAGTGCTGTTGAGCAGCTTTTCATGTGCGTCTTGGCCATCTCTGTGTCTTCTTTGAAGAAACGTATCTTTAGATCTTCTGCCCATTTTTGTATTGGGTTGTTTGTTTTTTTTAATATTAAGCTGCATGAGCTGTTTATATATATTGGAGATTAAACCTTTGTCCATTGATTCGTTTGCAACTTTTCGCCCCTTCTGAGGGATGCCTTTTTCCATTCCCGTTTATTTAACCAAAAAGGAAAGAAAGAAAAAGAAGCAGAAAACTAATGTGCATAAAATATGCCTTTTGAAATGGTCGTTTTGAAATATGGACGTCCTTTGAAATTTTTGGTCGATATGTGACCCCAGCATTTGTTTTCAGGGCAGGTGTCATTTACGGGCCTGCAATGATTTTGAATATCAACTGACCATTAGCGCTGGGATTAAAGCTGCTGTTGTGTGAAACGGCCACAAGGTGGCAGCAGTTCTCCCTTACCAATTCTGGTTACTAGGGCAAGAGAGCCTCAATGGAAGTCGTGTTCTAGATTGGAATTTAGAATGGAATGTGCCAGGAGAAAGCCCCTCAAGTTTGTCTCCCTACTTCTTGTTCGTGTTTTTAATTTAATTTTTATTTTTTATTACAGCAAGTTTGATTGTTGGAGGTGTGGAAGATGTGGTTGGTTCTTTTACACATATACACATGTCTGTTTTTCCTGGGATCCTTTTCTCATGTACGTTATGACAGAATGTTGAGTAGTCTTTTGGTATTCCGTAGGTCTTTGGTGATTATATATGTCACCTGTGTTTGTATAAGTCTGTTAACCCCGATATCGTAATGAAACCAATCCTCACACCTTTCCATTGGTGAACCATAAGTTTGTTTAATGAATCTCTGATTGCCCTTCTCGGTGGAAATATCTGCCCTGGTATCCATTTTTAGGTAACACCTATAAGTGATATGATATGATATGTGTCTTTCACTTTCTGACTTACTGCAAGTCACGTGATTACCTCTAGACTCATCTACGGTGGTGCAAATGGCATTGTGTTCTTTTTTTCCTTGGCTTCTCTTCTGCCTTAGCGAGGTCCGTTTTCAACAATGTGATTGCCTGAGTGTTGTGGATTAGCTGACCTGGGCAGCCTTACCCTGCCGCCCAGCCCTCCCCAGGTGTGCCTGGTTGAGGTCAATATAAACAGCGCTCCAGGCAGCAATAGCCCCTGAAGCTGTTCCTGACTCCATATTCTCTGCCCCGTCAGCAGTCTCGGGGCGGTGCTGGTGGGAGGGAATGAGGGGCCACAGCTTTGTTGGTGGCCCGGTGTGAGTGGGGTTCTGCTGGCCTTTCTGCAGGAGTTGCCAGGCTGCCACCTGTAAAGAAGAGGATGTGTCACCCATACCTTCCGCTGGAATTTCTCTCCGGACAGAGGTGAGGAAGGAAAAAAGCAGTGGGGGCCGGGACAGGTGGGGTATCTCAGGCAGGACAATGGAAAGCTTCCGGAAGAGCGCCCGGGGGCAGGACCACCCTGGCTGGCCTGCAGGCACCAAGTTGGCCTGCGTGCTGTTGCTGGTGTGGCTCCATGGCCCTTCCTCTAGTCTTTCAAGCCCTTGTACATATTCAGGTGTTTTACCTGGGAAGGGTGGGAACAGTTCAGCAGCAGCTGGCCTGGGGCTCAGCTCACCTTTATTCAGAGATGCCTCTGCACGATCCCCCAGCTTTGCAATGAGGACGCTCCTTGCGTGGGGTGTGGGTTGCTGGCTGTATGGGAGATGATTCCCCACCTCAGACCCATTTCAGAATTGTTTACCGCTGGAGCAAGTGCCCTGATAGGGTTTTCCTCTGTATAACTGGTGGGTTCAGGTTTTTTTTTTTCTTTTATGGTTCAAGTTAGATTTTATTCCTCTTTTATGTATTTATAGATATAAGCATGGAAATAATTCATTCCTGTAAATACATCTGTGTGAAGGGAAGAACTTTTTTCTGTATTATTTTTAAATATTATTTTTTTTAATTTTGAAATTTAATTTTATTTATTTTTTTATACAGCAGGTTATTATTAGTTATGTATTTTATGCATATACATGTATGCAGGTCAATCCCAATCTCCCAACTCATCCCACCACCACCACACCATGGCTTCCCACACTTGGTGTCCATACGTTTGTTCTCTACCTCTGTCTCTATTTCTTCCCTGCAAACCAGTTCATCTGTACCAGTTTTTAGGTTCCACATATATGCATTAATATACAATATTTGTTTTCCTCTTTCTGACTGACTTCATTCTGTATGACAGTCTCTAGATCCATCGATGTCTCTACAAATGACCCAGTTTCATTCCGTTTTATGGCTGAGTAATATTCCATTTTATACATGTACCACATCTTTATCCATTCATCTGTCTGTGGGCATTTAGGTTGCTTCCATTACCTGGCTATTGTAAATAGTGCTGCAATGAACATTGTGGTGAATGTGCCTTTTTGATTTATGGTGTTCTTTGGGTATATGCCCAGAAGTGGGATTGCTGGATCAGATGGTAATTCTATTTCTAGTTTTTTTTTTAACGAAACTCCATACTGTTCTCCATAGTGACTGTATCAATTTACATTCCCACCAATAGTGGAAGAGGGCTCCTTTTGTCCACACCCTCCCCAGAATTTGTTGTCTGTAGATTTTCTGATGATGCCGATTCTAACAGTGTGAGGTGATACCTCATTGTAGTTTTGATTTGCATTTCTCTAATAATTAGTGCTGTTGAGCAGCTTTTCATGTGCGTCTTGGCCATCTCTGTGTCTTCTTTGAAGAAACGTATCTTTAGATCTTCTGCCCATTTTTGTATTGGGTTGTTTGTTTTTTTTAATATTAAGCTGCATGAGCTGTTTATATATATTGGAGATTAAACCTTTGTCCATTGATTCGTTTGCAACTTTTCGCCCCTTCTGAGGGATGCCTTTTTCCATTCCCGTTTTTTTAACCAAAAAGGAAAGAAAGAAAAAGAAGCAGAAAACTAATGTGCATAAAATATGCCTTTTGAAATGGTCGTTTTGAAATATGGACGTCCTTTGAAATTTTTGGTCGATATGTGACCCCAGCATTTGTTTTCAGGGCAGGTGTCATTTACGGGCCTGCAATGATTTTGAATATCAACTGACCATTAGCGCTGGGATTAAAGCTGCTGTTGTGTGAAACGGCCACAAGGTGGCAGCAGTTCTCCCTTACCAATTCTGGTTACTAGGGCAAGAGAGCCTCAATGGAAGTCGTGTTCTAGATTGGAATTTAGAATGGAATGTGCCAGGAGAAAGCCCCTCAAGTTTGTCTCCCTACTTCTTGTTCGTGTTTTTAATTTAATTTTTATTTTTTATTACAGCAAGTTTGATTACAATGTTTGGCTTGTTGGAGGTGTGGAAGATGTGGTTGGTTCTTTTACACATATACACATGTCTGTTTTTCCTGGGATCCTTTTCTCATGTACGTTATGACAGAATGTTGAGTAGTCTTTTGGTATTCCGTAGGTCTTTGGTGATTATATATGTCACCTGTGTTTGTATAAGTCTGTTAACCCCGATATCGTAATGAAACCAATCCTCACACCTTTCCATTGGTGAACCATAAGTTTGTTTAATGAATCTCTGATTGCCCTTCTCGGTGGAAATATCTGCCCTGGTATCCATTTTTAGGTAACACCTATAAGTGATATGATATGATATGTGTCTTTCACTTTCTGACTTACTGCAAGTCACGTGATTACCTCTAGACTCATCTACGGTGGTGCAAATGGCATTGTGTTCTTTTTTTCCTTGGCTTCTCTTCTGCCTTAGCGAGGTCCGTTTTCAACAATGTGATTGCCTGAGTGTTGTGGATTAGCTGACCTGGGCAGCCTTACCCTGCCGCCCAGCCCTCCCCAGGTGTGCCTGGTTGAGGTCAATATAAACAGCGCTCCAGGCAGCAATAGCCCCTGAAGCTGTTCCTGACTCCATATTCTCTGCCCCGTCAGCAGTCTCGGGGCGGTGCTGGTGGGAGGGAATGAGGGGCCACAGCTTTGTTGGTGGCCCGGTGTGAGTGGGGTTCTGCTGGCCTTTCTGCAGGAGTTGCCAGGCTGCCACCTGTAAAGAAGAGGATGTGTCACCCATACCTTCCGCTGGAATTTCTCTCCGGACAGAGGTGAGGAAGGAAAAAAGCAGTGGGGGCCGGGACAGGTGGGGTATCTCAGGCAGGACAATGGAAAGCTTCCGGAAGAGCGCCCGGGGGCAGGACCACCCTGGCTGGCCTGCAGGCACCAAGTTGGCCTGCGTGCTGTTGCTGGTGTGGCTCCATGGCCCTTCCTCTAGTCTTTCAAGCCCTTGTACATATTCAGGTGTTTTACCTGGGAAGGGTGGGAACAGTTCAGCAGCAGCTGGCCTGGGGCTCAGCTCACCTTTATTCAGAGATGCCTCTGCACGATCCCCCAGCTTTGCAATGAGGACGCTCCTTGCGTGGGGTGTGGGTTGCTGGCTGTATGGGAGATGATTCCCCACCTCAGACCCATTTCAGAATTGTTTACCGCTGGAGCAAGTGCCCTGATAGGGTTTTCCTCTGTATAACTGGTGGGTTCAGGTTTTTTTTTTTCTTTTATGGTTCAAGTTAGATTTTATTCCTCTTTTATGTATTTATAGATATAAGCATGGAAATAATTCATTCCTGTAAATACATCTGTGTGAAGGGAAGAACTTTTTTCTGTATTATTTTTAAATATTATTTTTTTTAATTTTGAAATTTAATTTTATTTATTTTTTTATACAGCAGGTTATTATTAGTTATGTATTTTATGCATATACATGTATGCAGGTCAATCCCAATCTCCCAACTCATCCCACCACCACCACACCATGGCTTCCCACACTTGGTGTCCATACGTTTGTTCTCTACCTCTGTCTCTATTTCTTCCCTGCAAACCAGTTCATCTGTACCAGTTTTTAGGTTCCACATATATGCATTAATATACAATATTTGTTTTCCTCTTTCTGACTGACTTCATTCTGTATGACAGTCTCTAGATCCATCGATGTCTCTACAAATGACCCAGTTTCATTCCGTTTTATGGCTGAGTAATATTCCATTTTATACATGTACCACATCTTTATCCATTCATCTGTCTGTGGGCATTTAGGTTGCTTCCATTACCTGGCTATTGTAAATAGTGCTGCAATGAACATTGTGGTGAATGTGCCTTTTTGATTTATGGTGTTCTTTGGGTATATGCCCAGAAGTGGGATTGCTGGATCAGATGGTAATTCTATTTCTAGTTGTTTTTTTAACGAAACTCCATACTGTTCTCCATAGTGACTGTATCAATTTACATTCCCACCAATAGTGGAAGAGGGCTCCTTTTGTCCACACCCTCCCCAGAATTTGTTGTCTGTAGATTTTCTGATGATGCCGATTCTAACAGTGTGAGGTGATACCTCATTGTAGTTTTGCTTTGCATTTCTCTAATAATTAGTGCTGTTGAGCAGCTTTTCATGTGCGTCTTGGCCATCTCTGTGTCTTCTTTGAAGAAACGTATCTTTAGATCTTCTGCCCATTTTTGTATTGGGTTGTTTGTTTTTTTTAATATTAAGCTGCATGAGCTGTTTATATATATTGGAGATTAAACCTTTGTCCATTGATTCGTTTGCAACTTTTCGCCCCTTCTGAGGGATGCCTTTTTCCATTCCCGTTTTTTTAACCAAAAAGGAAAGAAAGAAAAAGAAGCAGAAAACTAATGTGCATAAAATATGCCTTTTGAAATGGTCGTTTTGAAATATGGACGTCCTTTGAAATTTTTGGTCGATATGTGACCCCAGCATTTGTTTTCAGGGCAGGTGTCATTTACGGGCCTGCAATGATTTTGAATATCAACTGACCATTAGCGCTGGGATTAAAGCTGCTGTTGTGTGAAACGGCCACAAGGTGGCAGCAGTTCTCCCTTACCAATTCTGGTTACTAGGGCAAGAGAGCCTCAATGGAAGTCGTGTTCTAGATTGGAATTTAGAATGGAATGTGCCAGGAGAAAGCCCCTCAAGTTTGTCTCCCTACTTCTTGTTCGTGTTTTTAATTTAATTTTTATTTTTTATTACAGCAAGTTTGATTGTTGGAGGTGTGGAAGATGTGGTTGGTTCTTTTACACATATACACATGTCTGTTTTTCCTGGGATCCTTTTCTCATGTACGTTATGACAGAATGTTGAGTAGTCTTTTGGTATTCCGTAGGTCTTTGGTGATTATATATGTCACCTGTGTTTGTATAAGTCTGTTAACCCCGATATCGTAATGAAACCAATCCTCACACCTTTCCATTGGTGAACCATAAGTTTGTTTAATGAATCTCTGATTGCCCTTCTCGGTGGAAATATCTGCCCTGGTATCCATTTTTAGGTAACACCTATAAGTGATATGATATGATATGTGTCTTTCACTTTCTGACTTACTGCAAGTCACGTGATTACCTCTAGACTCATCTACGGTGGTGCAAATGGCATTGTGTTCTTTTTTTCCTTGGCTTCTCTTCTGCCTTAGCGAGGTCCGTTTTCAACAATGTGATTGCCTGAGTGTTGTGGATTAGCTGACCTGGGCAGCCTTACCCTGCCGCCCAGCCCTCCCCAGGTGTGCCTGGTTGAGGTCAATATAAACAGCGCTCCAGGCAGCAATAGCCCCTGAAGCTGTTCCTGACTCCATATTCTCTGCCCCGTCAGCAGTCTCGGGGCGGTGCTGGTGGGAGGGAATGAGGGGCCACAGCTTTGTTGGTGGCCCGGTGTGAGTGGGGTTCTGCTGGCCTTTCTGCAGGAGTTGCCAGGCTGCCACCTGTAAAGAAGAGGATGTGTCACCCATACCTTCCGCTGGAATTTCTCTCCGGACAGAGGTGAGGAAGGAAAAAAGCAGTGGGGGCCGGGACAGGTGGGGTATCTCAGGCAGGACAATGGAAAGCTTCCGGAAGAGCGCCCGGGGGCAGGACCACCCTGGCTGGCCTGCAGGCACCAAGTTGGCCTGCGTGCTGTTGCTGGTGTGGCTCCATGGCCCTTCCTCTAGTCTTTCAAGCCCTTGTACATATTCAGGTGTTTTACCTGGGAAGGGTGGGAACAGTTCAGCAGCAGCTGGCCTGGGGCTCAGCTCACCTTTATTCAGAGATGCCTCTGCACGATCCCCCAGCTTTGCAATGAGGACGCTCCTTGCGTGGGGTGTGGGTTGCTGGCTGTATGGGAGATGATTCCCCACCTCAGACCCATTTCAGAATTGTTTACCGCTGGAGCAAGTGCCCTGATAGGGTTTTCCTCTGTATAACTGGTGGGTTCAGGTTTTTTTTTTTCTTTTATGGTTCAAGTTAGATTTTATTCCTCTTTTATGTATTTATAGATATAAGCATGGAAATAATTCATTCCTGTAAATACATCTGTGTGAAGGGAAGAACTTTTTTCTGTATTATTTTTAAATATTATTTTTTTTAATTTTGAAATTTAATTTTATTTATTTTTTTATACAGCAGGTTATTATTAGTTATGTATTTTATGCATATACATGTATGCAGGTCAATCCCAATCTCCCAACTCATCCCACCACCACCACACCATGGCTTCCCACACTTGGTGTCCATACGTTTGTTCTCTACCTCTGTCTCTATTTCTTCCCTGCAAACCAGTTCATCTGTACCAGTTTTTAGGTTCCACATATATGCATTAATATACAATATTTGTTTTCCTCTTTCTGACTGACTTCATTCTGTATGACAGTCTCTAGATCCATCGATGTCTCTACAAATGACCCAGTTTCATTCCGTTTTATGGCTGAGTAATATTCCATTTTATACATGTACCACATCTTTATCCATTCATCTGTCTGTGGGCATTTAGGTTGCTTCCATTACCTGGCTATTGTAAATAGTGCTGCAATGAACATTGTGGTGAATGTGCCTTTTTGATTTATGGTGTTCTTTGGGTATATGCCCAGAAGTGGGATTGCTGGATCAGATGGTAATTCTATTTCTAGTTGTTTTTTTAACGAAACTCCATACTGTTCTCCATAGTGACTGTATCAATTTACATTCCCACCAATAGTGGAAGAGGGCTCCTTTTGTCCACACCCTCCCCAGAATTTGTTGTCTGTAGATTTTCTGATGATGCCGATTCTAACAGTGTGAGGTGATACCTCATTGTAGTTTTGCTTTGCATTTCTCTAATAATTAGTGCTGTTGAGCAGCTTTTCATGTGCGTCTTGGCCATCTCTGTGTCTTCTTTGAAGAAACGTATCTTTAGATCTTCTGCCCATTTTTGTATTGGGTTGTTTGTTTTTTTTAATATTAAGCTGCATGAGCTGTTTATATATATTGGAGATTAAACCTTTGTCCATTGATTCGTTTGCAACTTTTCGCCCCTTCTGAGGGATGCCTTTTTCCATTCCCGTTTTTTTAACCAAAAAGGAAAGAAAGAAAAAGAAGCAGAAAACTAATGTGCATAAAATATGCCTTTTGAAATGGTCGTTTTGAAATATGGACGTCCTTTGAAATTTTTGGTCGATATGTGACCCCAGCATTTGTTTTCAGGGCAGGTGTCATTTACGGGCCTGCAATGATTTTGAATATCAACTGACCATTAGCGCTGGGATTAAAGCTGCTGTTGTGTGAAACGGCCACAAGGTGGCAGCAGTTCTCCCTTACCAATTCTGGTTACTAGGGCAAGAGAGCCTCAATGGAAGTCGTGTTCTAGATTGGAATTTAGAATGGAATGTGCCAGGAGAAAGCCCCTCAAGTTTGTCTCCCTACTTCTTGTTCGTGTTTTTAATTTAATTTTTATTTTTTATTACAGCAAGTTTGATTGTTGGAGGTGTGGAAGATGTGGTTGGTTCTTTTACACATATACACATGTCTGTTTTTCCTGGGATCCTTTTCTCATGTACGTTATGACAGAATGTTGAGTAGTCTTTTGGTATTCCGTAGGTCTTTGGTGATTATATATGTCACCTGTGTTTGTATAAGTCTGTTAACCCCGATATCGTAATGAAACCAATCCTCACACCTTTCCATTGGTGAACCAATCCTCACACCTTTCCATTGGTGAACCATAAGTTTGTTTAATGAATCTCTGATTGCCCTTCTCGGTGGAAATATCTGCCCTGGTATCCATTTTTAGGTAACACCTATAAGTGATATGATATGATATGTGTCTTTCACTTTCTGACTTACTGCAAGTCACGTGATTACCTCTAGACTCATCTACGGTGGTGCAAATGGCATTGTGTTCTTTTTTTCCTTGGCTTCTCTTCTGCCTTAGCGAGGTCCGTTTTCAACAATGTGATTGCCTGAGTGTTGTGGATTAGCTGACCTGGGCAGCCTTACCCTGCCGCCCAGCCCTCCCCAGGTGTGCCTGGTTGAGGTCAATATAAACAGCGCTCCAGGCAGCAATAGCCCCTGAAGCTGTTCCTGACTCCATATTCTCTGCCCCGTCAGCAGTCTCGGGGCGGTGCTGGTGGGAGGGAATGAGGGGCCACAGCTTTGTTGGTGGCCCAGTGTGAGTGGGGTTCTGCTGGCCTTTCTGCAGGAGTTGCCAGGCTGCCACCTGTAAAGAAGAGGATGTGTCACCCATACCTTCCGCTGGAATTTCTCTCCGGACAGAGGTGAGGAAGGAAAAAAGCAGTGGGGGCCGGGACAGGTGGGGTATCTCAGGCAGGACAATGGAAAGCTTCCGGAAGAGCGCCCGGGGGCAGGACCACCCTGGCTGGCCTGCAGGCACCAAGTTGGCCTGCGTGCTGTTGCTGGTGTGGCTCCATGGCCCTTCCTCTAGTCTTTCAAGCCCTTGTACATATTCAGGTGTTTTACCTGGGAAGGGTGGGAACAGTTCAGCAGCAGCTGGCCTGGGGCTCAGCTCACCTTTATTCAGAGATGCCTCTGCACGATCCCCCAGCTTTGCAATGAGGACGCTCCTTGCGTGGGGTGTGGGTTGCTGGCTGTATGGGAGATGATTCCCCACCTCAGACCCATTTCAGAATTGTTTACCGCTGGAGCAAGTGCCCTGATAGGGTTTTCCTCTGTATAACTGGTGGGTTCAGGTTTTTTTTTTTCTTTTATGGTTCAAGTTAGATTTTATTCCTCTTTTATGTATTTATAGATATAAGCATGGAAATAATTCATTCCTGTAAATACATCTGTGTGAAGGGAAGAACTTTTTTCTGTATTATTTTTAAATATTATTTTTTTTAATTTTGAAATTTAATTTTATTTATTTTTTTATACAGCAGGTTATTATTAGTTATGTATTTTATGCATATACATGTATGCAGGTCAATCCCAATCTCCCAACTCATCCCACCACCACCACACCATGGCTTCCCACACTTGGTGTCCATACGTTTGTTCTCTACCTCTGTCTCTATTTCTTCCCTGCAAACCAGTTCATCTGTACCAGTTTTTAGGTTCCACATATATGCATTAATATACAATATTTGTTTTCCTCTTTCTGACTGACTTCATTCTGTATGACAGTCTCTAGATCCATCGATGTCTCTACAAATGACCCAGTTTCATTCCGTTTTATGGCTGAGTAATATTCCATTTTATACATGTACCACATCTTTATCCATTCATCTGTCTGTGGGCATTTAGGTTGCTTCCATTACCTGGCTATTGTAAATAGTGCTGCAATGAACATTGTGGTGAATGTGCCTTTTTGATTTATGGTGTTCTTTGGGTATATGCCCAGAAGTGGGATTGCTGGATCAGATGGTAATTCTATTTCTAGTTGTTTTTTTAACGAAACTCCATACTGTTCTCCATAGTGACTGTATCAATTTACATTCCCACCAATAGTGGAAGAGGGCTCCTTTTGTCCACACCCTCCCCAGAATTTGTTGTCTGTAGATTTTCTGATGATGCCGATTCTAACAGTGTGAGGTGATACCTCATTGTAGTTTTGCTTTGCATTTCTCTAATAATTAGTGCTGTTGAGCAGCTTTTCATGTGCGTCTTGGCCATCTCTGTGTCTTCTTTGAAGAAACGTATCTTTAGATCTTCTGCCCATTTTTGTATTGGGTTGTTTGTTTTTTTTAATATTAAGCTGCATGAGCTGTTTATATATATTGGAGATTAAACCTTTGTCCATTGATTCGTTTGCAACTTTTCGCCCCTTCTGAGGGATGCCTTTTTCCATTCCCGTTTTTTTAACCAAAAAGGAAAGAAAGAAAAAGAAGCAGAAAACTAATGTGCCTAAAATATGCCTTTTGAAATGGTCGTTTTGAAATATGGACGTCCTTTGAAATTTTTGGTCGATATGTGACCCCAGCATTTGTTTTCAGGGCAGGTGTCATTTACGGGCCTGCAATGATTTTGAATATCAACTGACCATTAGCGCTGGGATTAAAGCTGCTGTTGTGTGAAACGGCCACAAGGTGGCAGCAGTTCTCCCTTACCAATTCTGGTTACTAGGGCAAGAGAGCCTCAATGGAAGTCGTGTTCTAGATTGGAATTTAGAATGGAATGTGCCAGGAGAAAGCCCCTCAAGTTTGTCTCCCTACTTCTTGTTCGTGTTTTTAATTTAATTTTTATTTTTTATTACAGCAAGTTTGATTGTTGGAGGTGTGGAAGATGTGGTTGGTTCTTTTACACATATACACATGTCTGTTTTTCCTGGGATCCTTTTCTCATGTACGTTATGACAGAATGTTGAGTAGTCTTTTGGTATTCCGTAGGTCTTTGGTGATTATATATGTCACCTGTGTTTGTATAAGTCTGTTAACCCCGATATCGTAATGAAACCAATCCTCACACCTTTCCATTGGTGAACCATAAGTTTGTTTAATGAATCTCTGATTGCCCTTCTCGGTGGAAATATCTGCCCTGGTATCCATTTTTAGGTAACACCTATAAGTGATATGATATGATATGTGTCTTTCACTTTCTGACTTACTGCAAGTCACGTGATTACCTCTAGACTCATCTACGGTGGTGCAAATGGCATTGTGTTCTTTTTTTCCTTGGCTTCTCTTCTGCCTTAGCGAGGTCCGTTTTCAACAATGTGATTGCCTGAGTGTTGTGGATTAGCTGACCTGGGCAGCCTTACCCTGCCGCCCAGCCCTCCCCAGGTGTGCCTGGTTGAGGTCAATATAAACAGCGCTCCAGGCAGCAATAGCCCCTGAAGCTGTTCCTGACTCCATATTCTCTGCCCCGTCAGCAGTCTCGGGGCGGTGCTGGTGGGAGGGAATGAGGGGCCACAGCTTTGTTGGTGGCCCGGTGTGAGTGGGGTTCTGCTGGCCTTTCTGCAGGAGTTGCCAGGCTGCCACCTGTAAAGAAGAGGATGTGTCACCCATACCTTCCGCTGGAATTTCTCTCCGGACAGAGGTGAGGAAGGAAAAAAGCAGTGGGGGCCGGGACAGGTGGGGTATCTCAGGCAGGACAATGGAAAGCTTCCGGAAGAGCGCCCGGGGGCAGGACCACCCTGGCTGGCCTGCAGGCACCAAGTTGGCCTGCGTGCTGTTGCTGGTGTGGCTCCATGGCCCTTCCTCTAGTCTTTCAAGCCCTTGTACATATTCAGGTGTTTTACCTGGGAAGGGTGGGAACAGTTCAGCAGCAGCTGGCCTGGGGCTCAGCTCACCTTTATTCAGAGATGCCTCTGCACGATCCCCCAGCTTTGCAATGAGGACGCTCCTTGCGTGGGGTGTGGGTTGCTGGCTGTATGGGAGATGATTCCCCACCTCAGACCCATTTCAGAATTGTTTACCGCTGGAGCAAGTGCCCTGATAGGGTTTTCCTCTGTATAACTGGTGGGTTCAGGTTTTTTTTTTTCTTTTATGGTTCAAGTTAGATTTTATTCCTCTTTTATGTATTTATAGATATAAGCATGGAAATAATTCATTCCTGTAAATACATCTGTGTGAAGGGAAGAACTTTTTTCTGTATTATTTTTAAATATTATTTTTTTTAATTTTGAAATTTAATTTTATTTATTTTTTTATACAGCAGGTTATTATTAGTTATGTATTTTATGCATATACATGTATGCAGGTCAATCCCAATCTCCCAACTCATCCCACCACCACCACACCATGGCTTCCCACACTTGGTGTCCATACGTTTGTTCTCTACCTCTGTCTCTATTTCTTCCCTGCAAACCAGTTCATCTGTACCAGTTTTTAGGTTCCACATATATGCATTAATATACAATATTTGTTTTCCTCTTTCTGACTGACTTCATTCTGTATGACAGTCTCTAGATCCATCGATGTCTCTACAAATGACCCAGTTTCATTCCGTTTTATGGCTGAGTAATATTCCATTTTATACATGTACCACATCTTTATCCATTCATCTGTCTGTGGGCATTTAGGTTGCTTCCATTACCTGGCTATTGTAAATAGTGCTGCAATGAACATTGTGGTGAATGTGCCTTTTTGATTTATGGTGTTCTTTGGGTATATGCCCAGAAGTGGGATTGCTGGATCAGATGGTAATTCTATTTCTAGTTGTTTTTTTAACGAAACTCCATACTGTTCTCCATAGTGACTGTATCAATTTACATTCCCACCAATAGTGGAAGAGGGCTCCTTTTGTCCACACCCTCCCCAGAATTTGTTGTCTGTAGATTTTCTGATGATGCCGATTCTAACAGTGTGAGGTGATACCTCATTGTAGTTTTGCTTTGCATTTCTCTAATAATTAGTGCTGTTGAGCAGCTTTTCATGTGCGTCTTGGCCATCTCTGTGTCTTCTTTGAAGAAACGTATCTTTAGATCTTCTGCCCATTTTTGTATTGGGTTGTTTGTTTTTTTTAATATTAAGCTGCATGAGCTGTTTATATATATTGGAGATTAAACCTTTGTCCATTGATTCGTTTGCAACTTTTCGCCCCTTCTGAGGGATGCCTTTTTCCATTCCCGTTTTTTTAACCAAAAAGGAAAGAAAGAAAAAGAAGCAGAAAACTAATGTGCATAAAATATGCCTTTTGAAATGGTCGTTTTGAAATATGGACGTCCTTTGAAATTTTTGGTCGATATGTGACCCCAGCATTTGTTTTCAGGGCAGGTGTCATTTACGGGCCTGCAATGATTTTGAATATCAACTGACCATTAGCGCTGGGATTAAAGCTGCTGTTGTGTGAAACGGCCACAAGGTGGCAGCAGTTCTCCCTTACCAATTCTGGTTACTAGGGCAAGAGAGCCTCAATGGAAGTCGTGTTCTAGATTGGAATTTAGAATGGAATGTGCCAGGAGAAAGCCCCTCAAGTTTGTCTCCCTACTTCTTGTTCGTGTTTTTAATTTAATTTTTATTTTTTATTACAGCAAGTTTGATTGTTGGAGGTGTGGAAGATGTGGTTGGTTCTTTTACACATATACACATGTCTGTTTTTCCTGGGATCCTTTTCTCATGTACGTTATGACAGAATGTTGAGTAGTCTTTTGGTATTCCGTAGGTCTTTGGTGATTATATATGTCACCTGTGTTTGTATAAGTCTGTTAACCCCGATATCGTAATGAAACCAATCCTCACACCTTTCCATTGGTGAACCATAAGTTTGTTTAATGAATCTCTGATTGCCCTTCTCGGTGGAAATATCTGCCCTGGTATCCATTTTTAGGTAACACCTATAAGTGATATGATATGATATGTGTCTTTCACTTTCTGACTTACTGCAAGTCACGTGATTACCTCTAGACTCATCTACGGTGGTGCAAATGGCATTGTGTTCTTTTTTTCCTTGGCTTCTCTTCTGCCTTAGCGAGGTCCGTTTTCAACAATGTGATTGCCTGAGTGTTGTGGATTAGCTGACCTGGGCAGCCTTACCCTGCCGCCCAGCCCTCCCCAGGTGTGCCTGGTTGAGGTCAATATAAACAGCGCTCCAGGCAGCAATAGCCCCTGAAGCTGTTCCTGACTCCATATTCTCTGCCCCGTCAGCAGTCTCGGGGCGGTGCTGGTGGGAGGGAATGAGGGGCCACAGCTTTGTTGGTGGCCCGGTGTGAGTGGGGTTCTGCTGGCCTTTCTGCAGGAGTTGCCAGGCTGCCACCTGTAAAGAAGAGGATGTGTCACCCATACCTTCCGCTGGAATTTCTCTCCGGACAGAGGTGAGGAAGGAAAAAAGCAGTGGGGGCCGGGACAGGTGGGGTATCTCAGGCAGGACAATGGAAAGCTTCCGGAAGAGCGCCCGGGGGCAGGACCACCCTGGCTGGCCTGCAGGCACCAAGTTGGCCTGCGTGCTGTTGCTGGTGTGGCTCCATGGCCCTTCCTCTAGTCTTTCAAGCCCTTGTACATATTCAGGTGTTTTACCTGGGAAGGGTGGGAACAGTTCAGCAGCAGCTGGCCTGGGGCTCAGCTCACCTTTATTCAGAGATGCCTCTGCACGATCCCCCAGCTTTGCAATGAGGACGCTCCTTGCGTGGGGTGTGGGTTGCTGGCTGTATGGGAGATGATTCCCCACCTCAGACCCATTTCAGAATTGTTTACCGCTGGAGCAAGTGCCCTGATAGGGTTTTCCTCTGTATAACTGGTGGGTTCAGGTTTTTTTTTTTCTTTTATGGTTCAAGTTAGATTTTATTCCTCTTTTATGTATTTATAGATATAAGCATGGAAATAATTCATTCCTGTAAATACATCTGTGTGAAGGGAAGAACTTTTTTCTGTATTATTTTTAAATATTATTTTTTTTAATTTTGAAATTTAATTTTATTTATTTTTTTATACAGCAGGTTATTATTAGTTATGTATTTTATGCATATACATGTATGCAGGTCAATCCCAATCTCCCAACTCATCCCACCACCACCACACCATGGCTTCCCACACTTGGTGTCCATACGTTTGTTCTCTACCTCTGTCTCTATTTCTTCCCTGCAAACCAGTTCATCTGTACCAGTTTTTAGGTTCCACATATATGCATTAATATACAATATTTGTTTTCCTCTTTCTGACTGACTTCATTCTGTATGACAGTCTCTAGATCCATCGATGTCTCTACAAATGACCCAGTTTCATTCCGTTTTATGGCTGAGTAATATTCCATTTTATACATGTACCACATCTTTATCCATTCATCTGTCTGTGGGCATTTAGGTTGCTTCCATTACCTGGCTATTGTAAATAGTGCTGCAATGAACATTGTGGTGAATGTGCCTTTTTGATTTATGGTGTTCTTTGGGTATATGCCCAGAAGTGGGATTGCTGGATCAGATGGTAATTCTATTTCTAGTTTTTTTTTTAACGAAACTCCATACTGTTCTCCATAGTGACTGTATCAATTTACATTCCCACCAATAGTGGAAGAGGGCTCCTTTTGTCCACACCCTCCCCAGAATTTGTTGTCTGTAGATTTTCTGATGATGCCGATTCTAACAGTGTGAGGTGATACCTCATTGTAGTTTTGCTTTGCATTTCTCTAATAATTAGTGCTGTTGAGCAGCTTTTCATGTGCGTCTTGGCCATCTCTGTGTCTTCTTTGAAGAAACGTATCTTTAGATCTTCTGCCCATTTTTGTATTGGGTTGTTTGTTTTTTTTAATATTAAGCTGCATGAGCTGTTTATATATATTGGAGATTAAACCTTTGTCCATTGATTCGTTTGCAACTTTTCGCCCCTTCTGAGGGATGCCTTTTTCCATTCCCGTTTTTTTAACCAAAAAGGAAAGAAAGAAAAAGAAGCAGAAAACTAATGTGCATAAAATATGCCTTTTGAAATGGTCGTTTTGAAATATGGACGTCCTTTGAAATTTTTGGTCGATATGTGACCCCAGCATTTGTTTTCAGGGCAGGTGTCATTTACGGGCCTGCAATGATTTTGAATATCAACTGACCATTAGCGCTGGGATTAAAGCTGCTGTTGTGTGAAACGGCCACAAGGTGGCAGCAGTTCTCCCTTACCAATTCTGGTTACTAGGGCAAGAGAGCCTCAATGGAAGTCGTGTTCTAGATTGGAATTTAGAATGGAATGTGCCAGGAGAAAGCCCCTCAAGTTTGTCTCCCTACTTCTTGTTCGTGTTTTTAATTTAATTTTTATTTTTTATTACAGCAAGTTTGATTGTTGGAGGTGTGGAAGATGTGGTTGGTTCTTTTACACATATACACATGTCTGTTTTTCCTGGGATCCTTTTCTCATGTACGTTATGACAGAATGTTGAGTAGTCTTTTGGTATTCCGTAGGTCTTTGGTGATTATATATGTCACCTGTGTTTGTATAAGTCTGTTAACCCCGATATCGTAATGAAACCAATCCTCACACCTTTCCATTGGTGAACCATAAGTTTGTTTAATGAATCTCTGATTGCCCTTCTCGGTGGAAATATCTGCCCTGGTATCCATTTTTAGGTAACACCTATAAGTGATATGATATGATATGTGTCTTTCACTTTCTGACTTACTGCAAGTCACGTGATTACCTCTAGACTCATCTACGGTGGTGCAAATGGCATTGTGTTCTTTTTTTCCTTGGCTTCTCTTCTGCCTTAGCGAGGTCCGTTTTCAACAATGTGATTGCCTGAGTGTTGTGGATTAGCTGACCTGGGCAGCCTTACCCTGCCGCCCAGCCCTCCCCAGGTGTGCCTGGTTGAGGTCAATATAAACAGCGCTCCAGGCAGCAATAGCCCCTGAAGCTGTTCCTGACTCCATATTCTCTGCCCCGTCAGCAGTCTCGGGGCGGTGCTGGTGGGAGGGAATGAGGGGCCACAGCTTTGTTGGTGGCCCGGTGTGAGTGGGGTTCTGCTGGCCTTTCTGCAGGAGTTGCCAGGCTGCCACCTGTAAAGAAGAGGATGTGTCACCCATACCTTCCGCTGGAATTTCTCTCCGGACAGAGGTGAGGAAGGAAAAAAGCAGTGGGGGCCGGGACAGGTGGGGTATCTCAGGCAGGACAATGGAAAGCTTCCGGAAGAGCGCCCGGGGGCAGGACCACCCTGGCTGGCCTGCAGGCACCAAGTTGGCCTGCGTGCTGTTGCTGGTGTGGCTCCATGGCCCTTCCTCTAGTCTTTCAAGCCCTTGTACATATTCAGGTGTTTTACCTGGGAAGGGTGGGAACAGTTCAGCAGCAGCTGGCCTGGGGCTCAGCTCACCTTTATTCAGAGATGCCTCTGCACGATCCCCCAGCTTTGCAATGAGGACGCTCCTTGCGTGGGGTGTGGGTTGCTGGCTGTATGGGAGATGATTCCCCACCTCAGACCCATTTCAGAATTGTTTACCGCTGGAGCAAGTGCCCTGATAGGGTTTTCCTCTGTATAACTGGTGGGTTCAGGTTTTTTTTTTTCTTTTATGGTTCAAGTTAGATTTTATTCCTCTTTTATGTATTTATAGATATAAGCATGGAAATAATTCATTCCTGTAAATACATCTGTGTGAAGGGAAGAACTTTTTTCTGTATTATTTTTAAATATTATTTTTTTTAATTTTGAAATTTAATTTTATTTATTTTTTTATACAGCAGGTTATTATTAGTTATGTATTTTATGCATATACATGTATGCAGGTCAATCCCAATCTCCCAACTCATCCCACCACCACCACACCATGGCTTCCCACACTTGGTGTCCATACGTTTGTTCTCTACCTCTGTCTCTATTTCTTCCCTGCAAACCAGTTCATCTGTACCAGTTTTTAGGTTCCACATATATGCATTAATATACAATATTTGTTTTCCTCTTTCTGACTGACTTCATTCTGTATGACAGTCTCTAGATCCATCGATGTCTCTACAAATGACCCAGTTTCATTCCGTTTTATGGCTGAGTAATATTCCATTTTATACATGTACCACATCTTTATCCATTCATCTGTCTGTGGGCATTTAGGTTGCTTCCATTACCTGGCTATTGTAAATAGTGCTGCAATGAACATTGTGGTGAATGTGCCTTTTTGATTTATGGTGTTCTTTGGGTATATGCCCAGAAGTGGGATTGCTGGATCAGATGGTAATTCTATTTCTAGTGTTTTTTTTAACGAAACTCCATACTGTTCTCCATAGTGACTGTATCAATTTACATTCCCACCAATAGTGGAAGAGGGCTCCTTTTGTCCACACCCTCCCCAGAATTTGTTGTCTGTAGATTTTCTGATGATGCCGATTCTAACAGTGTGAGGTGATACCTCATTGTAGTTTTGATTTGCATTTCTCTAATAATCATTTCTCTAATAATTAGTGCTGTTGAGCAGCTTTTCATGTGCGTCTTGGCCATCTCTGTGTCTTCTTTGAAGAAACGTATCTTTAGATCTTCTGCCCATTTTTGTATTGGGTTGTTTGTTTTTTTTAATATTAAGCTGCATGAGCTGTTTATATATATTGGAGATTAAACCTTTGTCCATTGATTCGTTTGCAACTTTTCGCCCCTTCTGAGGGATGCCTTTTTCCATTCCCGTTTTTTTAACCAAAAAGGAAAGAAAGAAAAAGAAGCAGAAAACTAATGTGCATAAAATATGCCTTTTGAAATGGTCGTTTTGAAATATGGACGTCCTTTGAAATTTTTGGTCGATATGTGACCCCAGCATTTGTTTTCAGGGCAGGTGTCATTTACGGGCCTGCAATGATTTTGAATATCAACTGACCATTAGCGCTGGGATTAAAGCTGCTGTTGTGTGAAACGGCCACAAGGTGGCAGCAGTTCTCCCTTACCAATTCTGGTTACTAGGGCAAGAGAGCCTCAATGGAAGTCGTGTTCTAGATTGGAATTTAGAATGGAATGTGCCAGGAGAAAGCCCCTCAAGTTTGTCTCCCTACTTCTTGTTCGTGTTTTTAATTTAATTTTTATTTTTTATTACAGCAAGTTTGATTGTTGGAGGTGTGGAAGATGTGGTTGGTTCTTTTACACATATACACATGTCTGTTTTTCCTGGGATCCTTTTCTCATGTACGTTATGACAGAATGTTGAGTAGTCTTTTGGTATTCCGTAGGTCTTTGGTGATTATATATGTCACCTGTGTTTGAATAAGTCTGTTAACCCCGATATCGTAATGAAACCAATCCTCACACCTTTCCATTGGTGAACCATAAGTTTGTTTAATGAATCTCTGATTGCCCTTCTCGGTGGAAATATCTGCCCTGGTATCCATTTTTAGGTAACACCTATAAGTGATATGATATGATATGTGTCTTTCACTTTCTGACTTACTGCAAGTCACGTGATTACCTCTAGACTCATCTACGGTGGTGCAAATGGCATTGTGTTCTTTTTTTCCTTGGCTTCTCTTCTGCCTTAGCGAGGTCCGTTTTCAACAATGTGATTGCCTGAGTGTTGTGGATTAGCTGACCTGGGCAGCCTTACCCTGCCGCCCAGCCCTCCCCAGGTGTGCCTGGTTGAGGTCAATATAAACAGCGCTCCAGGCAGCAATAGCCCCTGAAGCTGTTCCTGACTCCATATTCTCTGCCCCGTCAGCAGTCTCGGGGCGGTGCTGGTGGGAGGGAATGAGGGGCCACAGCTTTGTTGGTGGCCCGGTGTGAGTGGGGTTCTGCTGGCCTTTCTGCAGGAGTTGCCAGGCTGCCACCTGTAAAGAAGAGGATGTGTCACCCATACCTTCCGCTGGAATTTCTCTCCGGACAGAGGTGAGGAAGGAAAAAAGCAGTGGGGGCCGGGACAGGTGGGGTGTCTCAGGCAGGACAATGGAAAGCTTCCGGAAGAGCGCCCGGGGGCAGGACCACCCTGGCTGGCCTGCAGGCACCAAGTTGGCCTGCGTGCTGTTGCTGGTGTGGCTCCATGGCCCTTCCTCTAGTCTTTCAAGCCCTTGTACATATTCAGGTGTTTTACCTGGGAAGGGTGGGAACAGTTCAGCAGCAGCTGGCCTGGGGCTCAGCTCACCTTTATTCAGAGATGCCTCTGCACGATCCCCCAGCTTTGCAATGAGGACGCTCCTTGCGTGGGGTGTGGGTTGCTGGCTGTATGGGAGATGATTCCCCACCTCAGACCCATTTCAGAATTGTTTACCGCTGGAGCAAGTGCCCTGATAGGGTTTTCCTCTGTATAACTGGTGGGTTCAGGTTTTTTTTTTTCTTTTATGGTTCAAGTTAGATTTTATTCCTCTTTTATGTATTTATAGATATAAGCATGGAAATAATTCATTCCTGTAAATACATCTGTGTGAAGGGAAGAACTTTTTTCTGTATTATTTTTAAATATTATTTTTTTTAATTTTGAAATTTAATTTTATTTATTTTTTTATACAGCAGGTTATTATTAGTTATGTATTTTATGCATATACATGTATGCAGGTCAATCCCAATCTCCCAACTCATCCCACCACCACCACACCATGGCTTCCCACACTTGGTGTCCATACGTTTGTTCTCTACCTCTGTCTCTATTTCTTCCCTGCAAACCAGTTCATCTGTACCAGTTTTTAGGTTCCACATATATGCATTAATATACAATATTTGTTTTCCTCTTTCTGACTGACTTCATTCTGTATGACAGTCTCTAGATCCATCGATGTCTCTACAAATGACCCAGTTTCATTCCGTTTTATGGCTGAGTAATATTCCATTTTATACATGTACCACATCTTTATCCATTCATCTGTCTGTGGGCATTTAGGTTGCTTCCATTACCTGGCTATTGTAAATAGTGCTGCAATGAACATTGTGGTGAATGTGCCTTTTTGATTTATGGTGTTCTTTGGGTATATGCCCAGAAGTGGGATTGCTGGATCAGATGGTAATTCTATTTCTAGTTTTTTTTTTAACGAAACTCCATACTGTTCTCCATAGTGACTGTATCAATTTACATTCCCACCAATAGTGGAAGAGGGCTCCTTTTGTCCACACCCTCCCCAGAATTTGTTGTCTGTAGATTTTCTGATGATGCCGATTCTAACAGTGTGAGGTGATACCTCATTGTAGTTTTGATTTGCATTTCTCTAATAATTAGTGCTGTTGAGCAGCTTTTCATGTGCGTCTTGGCCATCTCTGTGTCTTCTTTGAAGAAACGTATCTTTAGATCTTCTGCCCATTTTTGTATTGGGTTGTTTGTTTTTTTTAATATTAAGCTGCATGAGCTGTTTATATATATTGGAGATTAAACCTTTGTCCATTGATTCGTTTGCAACTTTTCGCCCCTTCTGAGGGATGCCTTTTTCCATTCCCGTTTTTTTAACCAAAAAGGAAAGAAAGAAAAAGAAGCAGAAAACTAATGTGCATAAAATATGCCTTTTGAAATGGTCGTTTTGAAATATGGACGTCCTTTGAAATTTTTGGTCGATATGTGACCCCAGCATTTGTTTTCAGGGCAGGTGTCATTTACGGGCCTGCAATGATTTTGAATATCAACTGACCATTAGCGCTGGGATTAAAGCTGCTGTTGTGTGAAACGGCCACAAGGTGGCAGCAGTTCTCCCTTACCAATTCTGGTTACTAGGGCAAGAGAGCCTCAATGGAAGTCGTGTTCTAGATTGGAATTTAGAATGGAATGTGCCAGGAGAAAGCCCCTCAAGTTTGTCTCCCTACTTCTTGTTCGTGTTTTTAATTTAATTTTTATTTTTTATTACAGCAAGTTTGATTGTTGGAGGTGTGGAAGATGTGGTTGGTTCTTTTACACATATACACATGTCTGTTTTTCCTGGGATCCTTTTCTCATGTACGTTATGACAGAATGTTGAGTAGTCTTTTGGTATTCCGTAGGTCTTTGGTGATTATATATGTCACCTGTGTTTGTATAAGTCTGTTAACCCCGATATCGTAATGAAACCAATCCTCACACCTTTCCATTGGTGAACCATAAGTTTGTTTAATGAATCTCTGATTGCCCTTCTCGGTGGAAATATCTGCCCTGGTATCCATTTTTAGGTAACACCTATAAGTGATATGATATGATATGTGTCTTTCACTTTCTGACTTACTGCAAGTCACGTGATTACCTCTAGACTCATCTACGGTGGTGCAAATGGCATTGTGTTCTTTTTTTCCTTGGCTTCTCTTCTGCCTTAGCGAGGTCCGTTTTCAACAATGTGATTGCCTGAGTGTTGTGGATTAGCTGACCTGGGCAGCCTTACCCTGCCGCCCAGCCCTCCCCAGGTGTGCCTGGTTGAGGTCAATATAAACAGCGCTCCAGGCAGCAATAGCCCCTGAAGCTGTTCCTGACTCCATATTCTCTGCCCCGTCAGCAGTCTCGGGGCGGTGCTGGTGGGAGGGAATGAGGGGCCACAGCTTTGTTGGTGGCCCGGTGTGAGTGGGGTTCTGCTGGCCTTTCTGCAGGAGTTGCCAGGCTGCCACCTGTAAAGAAGAGGATGTGTCACCCATACCTTCCGCTGGAATTTCTCTCCGGACAGAGGTGAGGAAGGAAAAAAGCAGTGGGGGCCGGGACAGGTGGGGTATCTCAGGCAGGACAATGGAAAGCTTCCGGAAGAGCGCCCGGGGGCAGGACCACCCTGGCTGGCCTGCAGGCACCAAGTTGGCCTGCGTGCTGTTGCTGGTGTGGCTCCATGGCCCTTCCTCTAGTCTTTCAAGCCCTTGTACATATTCAGGTGTTTTACCTGGGAAGGGTGGGAACAGTTCAGCAGCAGCTGGCCTGGGGCTCAGCTCACCTTTATTCAGAGATGCCTCTGCACGATCCCCCAGCTTTGCAATGAGGACGCTCCTTGCGTGGGGTGTGGGTTGCTGGCTGTATGGGAGATGATTCCCCACCTCAGACCCATTTCAGAATTGTTTACCGCTGGAGCAAGTGCCCTGATAGGGTTTTCCTCTGTATAACTGGTGGGTTCAGGTTTTTTTTTTTCTTTTATGGTTCAAGTTAGATTTTATTCCTCTTTTATGTATTTATAGATATAAGCATGGAAATAATTCATTCCTGTAAATACATCTGTGTGAAGGGAAGAACTTTTTTCTGTATTATTTTTAAATATTATTTTTTTTAATTTTGAAATTTAATTTTATTTATTTTTTTATACAGCAGGTTATTATTAGTTATGTATTTTATGCATATACATGTATGCAGGTCAATCCCAATCTCCCAACTCATCCCACCACCACCACACCATGGCTTCCCACACTTGGTGTCCATACGTTTGTTCTCTACCTCTGTCTCTATTTCTTCCCTGCAAACCAGTTCATCTGTACCAGTTTTTAGGTTCCACATATATGCATTAATATACAATATTTGTTTTCCTCTTTCTGACTGACTTCATTCTGTATGACAGTCTCTAGATCCATCGATGTCTCTACAAATGACCCAGTTTCATTCCGTTTTATGGCTGAGTAATATTCCATTTTATACATGTACCACATCTTTATCCATTCATCTGTCTGTGGGCATTTAGGTTGCTTCCATTACCTGGCTATTGTAAATAGTGCTGCAATGAACATTGTGGTGAATGTGCCTTTTTGATTTATGGTGTTCTTTGGGTATATGCCCAGAAGTGGGATTGCTGGATCAGATGGTAATTCTATTTCTAGTTGTTTTTTTAACGAAACTCCATACTGTTCTCCATAGTGACTGTATCAATTTACATTCCCACCAATAGTGGAAGAGGGCTCCTTTTGTCCACACCCTCCCCAGAATTTGTTGTCTGTAGATTTTCTGATGATGCCGATTCTAACAGTGTGAGGTGATACCTCATTGTAGTTTTGCTTTGCATTTCTCTAATAATTAGTGCTGTTGAGCAGCTTTTCATGTGCGTCTTGGCCATCTCTGTGTCTTCTTTGAAGAAACGTATCTTTAGATCTTCTGCCCATTTTTGTATTGGGTTGTTTGTTTTTTTTAATATTAAGCTGCATGAGCTGTTTATATATATTGGAGATTAAACCTTTGTCCATTGATTCGTTTGCAACTTTTCGCCCCTTCTGAGGGATGCCTTTTTCCATTCCCGTTTTTTTAACCAAAAAGGAAAGAAAGAAAAAGAAGCAGAAAACTAATGTGCATAAAATATGCCTTTTGAAATGGTCGTTTTGAAATATGGACGTCCTTTGAAATTTTTGGTCGATATGTGACCCCAGCATTTGTTTTCAGGGCAGGTGTCATTTACGGGCCTGCAATGATTTTGAATATCAACTGACCATTAGCGCTGGGATTAAAGCTGCTGTTGTGTGAAACGGCCACAAGGTGGCAGCAGTTCTCCCTTACCAATTCTGGTTACTAGGGCAAGAGAGCCTCAATGGAAGTCGTGTTCTAGATTGGAATTTAGAATGGAATGTGCCAGGAGAAAGCCCCTCAAGTTTGTCTCCCTACTTCTTGTTCGTGTTTTTAATTTAATTTTTATTTTTTATTACAGCAAGTTTGATTGTTGGAGGTGTGGAAGATGTGGTTGGTTCTTTTACACATATACACATGTCTGTTTTTCCTGGGATCCTTTTCTCATGTACGTTATGACAGAATGTTGAGTAGTCTTTTGGTATTCCGTAGGTCTTTGGTGATTATATATGTCACCTGTGTTTGTATAAGTCTGTTAACCCCGATATCGTAATGAAACCAATCCTCACACCTTTCCATTGGTGAACCATAAGTTTGTTTAATGAATCTCTGATTGCCCTTCTCGGTGGAAATATCTGCCCTGGTATCCATTTTTAGGTAACACCTATAAGTGATATGATATGATATGTGTCTTTCACTTTCTGACTTACTGCAAGTCACGTGATTACCTCTAGACTCATCTACGGTGGTGCAAATGGCATTGTGTTCTTTTTTTCCTTGGCTTCTCTTCTGCCTTAGCGAGGTCCGTTTTCAACAATGTGATTGCCTGAGTGTTGTGGATTAGCTGACCTGGGCAGCCTTACCCTGCCGCCCAGCCCTCCCCAGGTGTGCCTGGTTGAGGTCAATATAAACAGCGCTCCAGGCAGCAATAGCCCCTGAAGCTGTTCCTGACTCCATATTCTCTGCCCCGTCAGCAGTCTCGGGGCGGTGCTGGTGGGAGGGAATGAGGGGCCACAGCTTTGTTGGTGGCCCGGTGTGAGTGGGGTTCTGCTGGCCTTTCTGCAGGAGTTGCCAGGCTGCCACCTGTAAAGAAGAGGATGTGTCACCCATACCTTCCGCTGGAATTTCTCTCCGGACAGAGGTGAGGAAGGAAAAAAGCAGTGGGGGCCGGGACAGGTGGGGTATCTCAGGCAGGACAATGGAAAGCTTCCGGAAGAGCGCCCGGGGGCAGGACCACCCTGGCTGGCCTGCAGGCACCAAGTTGGCCTGCGTGCTGTTGCTGGTGTGGCTCCATGGCCCTTCCTCTAGTCTTTCAAGCCCTTGTACATATTCAGGTGTTTTACCTGGGAAGGGTGGGAACAGTTCAGCAGCAGCTGGCCTGGGGCTCAGCTCACCTTTATTCAGAGATGCCTCTGCACGATCCCCCAGCTTTGCAATGAGGACGCTCCTTGCGTGGGGTGTGGGTTGCTGGCTGTATGGGAGATGATTCCCCACCTCAGACCCATTTCAGAATTGTTTACCGCTGGAGCAAGTGCCCTGATAGGGTTTTCCTCTGTATAACTGGTGGGTTCAGGTTTTTTTTTTTCTTTTATGGTTCAAGTTAGATTTTATTCCTCTTTTATGTATTTATAGATATAAGCATGGAAATAATTCATTCCTGTAAATACATCTGTGTGAAGGGAAGAACTTTTTTCTGTATTATTTTTAAATATTATTTTTTTTAATTTTGAAATTTAATTTTATTTATTTTTTTATACAGCAGGTTATTATTAGTTATGTATTTTATGCATATACATGTATGCAGGTCAATCCCAATCTCCCAACTCATCCCACCACCACCACACCATGGCTTCCCACACTTGGTGTCCATACGTTTGTTCTCTACCTCTGTCTCTATTTCTTCCCTGCAAACCAGTTCATCTGTACCAGTTTTTAGGTTCCACATATATGCATTAATATACAATATTTGTTTTCCTCTTTCTGACTGACTTCATTCTGTATGACAGTCTCTAGATCCATCGATGTCTCTACAAATGACCCAGTTTCATTCCGTTTTATGGCTGAGTAATATTCCATTTTATACATGTACCACATCTTTATCCATTCATCTGTCTGTGGGCATTTAGGTTGCTTCCATTACCTGGCTATTGTAAATAGTGCTGCAATGAACATTGTGGTGAATGTGCCTTTTTGATTTATGGTGTTCTTTGGGTATATGCCCAGAAGTGGGATTGCTGGATCAGATGGTAATTCTATTTCTAGTTGTTTTTTTAACGAAACTCCATACTGTTCTCCATAGTGACTGTATCAATTTACATTCCCACCAATAGTGGAAGAGGGCTCCTTTTGTCCACACCCTCCCCAGAATTTGTTGTCTGTAGATTTTCTGATGATGCCGATTCTAACAGTGTGAGGTGATACCTCATTGTAGTTTTGCTTTGCATTTCTCTAATAATTAGTGCTGTTGAGCAGCTTTTCATGTGCGTCTTGGCCATCTCTGTGTCTTCTTTGAAGAAACGTATCTTTAGATCTTCTGCCCATTTTTGTATTGGGTTGTTTGTTTTTTTTAATATTAAGCTGCATGAGCTGTTTATATATATTGGAGATTAAACCTTTGTCCATTGATTCGTTTGCAACTTTTCGCCCCTTCTGAGGGATGCCTTTTTCCATTCCCGTTTTTTTAACCAAAAAGGAAAGAAAGAAAAAGAAGCAGAAAACTAATGTGCATAAAATATGCCTTTTGAAATGGTCGTTTTGAAATATGGACGTCCTTTGAAATTTTTGGTCGATATGTGACCCCAGCATTTGTTTTCAGGGCAGGTGTCATTTACGGGCCTGCAATGATTTTGAATATCAACTGACCATTAGCGCTGGGATTAAAGCTGCTGTTGTGTGAAACGGCCACAAGGTGGCAGCAGTTCTCCCTTACCAATTCTGGTTACTAGGGCAAGAGAGCCTCAATGGAAGTCGTGTTCTAGATTGGAATTTAGAATGGAATGTGCCAGGAGAAAGCCCCTCAAGTTTGTCTCCCTACTTCTTGTTCGTGTTTTTAATTTAATTTTTATTTTTTATTACAGCAAGTTTGATTGTTGGAGGTGTGGAAGATGTGGTTGGTTCTTTTACACATATACACATGTCTGTTTTTCCTGGGATCCTTTTCTCATGTACGTTATGACAGAATGTTGAGTAGTCTTTTGGTATTCCGTAGGTCTTTGGTGATTATATATGTCACCTGTGTTTGTATAAGTCTGTTAACCCCGATATCGTAATGAAACCAATCCTCACACCTTTCCATTGGTGAACCATAAGTTTGTTTAATGAATCTCTGATTGCCCTTCTCGGTGGAAATATCTGCCCTGGTATCCATTTTTAGGTAACACCTATAAGTGATATGATATGATATGTGTCTTTCACTTTCTGACTTACTGCAAGTCACGTGATTACCTCTAGACTCATCTACGGTGGTGCAAATGGCATTGTGTTCTTTTTTTCCTTGGCTTCTCTTCTGCCTTAGCGAGGTCCGTTTTCAACAATGTGATTGCCTGAGTGTTGTGGATTAGCTGACCTGGGCAGCCTTACCCTGCCGCCCAGCCCTCCCCAGGTGTGCCTGGTTGAGGTCAATATAAACAGCGCTCCAGGCAGCAATAGCCCCTGAAGCTGTTCCTGACTCCATATTCTCTGCCCCGTCAGCAGTCTCGGGGCGGTGCTGGTGGGAGGGAATGAGGGGCCACAGCTTTGTTGGTGGCCCGGTGTGAGTGGGGTTCTGCTGGCCTTTCTGCAGGAGTTGCCAGGCTGCCACCTGTAAAGAAGAGGATGTGTCACCCATACCTTCCGCTGGAATTTCTCTCCGGACAGAGGTGAGGAAGGAAAAAAGCAGTGGGGGCCGGGACAGGTGGGGTATCTCAGGCAGGACAATGGAAAGCTTCCGGAAGAGCGCCCGGGGGCAGGACCACCCTGGCTGGCCTGCAGGCACCAAGTTGGCCTGCGTGCTGTTGCTGGTGTGGCTCCATGGCCCTTCCTCTAGTCTTTCAAGCCCTTGTACATATTCAGGTGTTTTACCTGGGAAGGGTGGGAACAGTTCAGCAGCAGCTGGCCTGGGGCTCAGCTCACCTTTATTCAGAGATGCCTCTGCACGATCCCCCAGCTTTGCAATGAGGACGCTCCTTGCGTGGGGTGTGGGTTGCTGGCTGTATGGGAGATGATTCCCCACCTCAGACCCATTTCAGAATTGTTTACCGCTGGAGCAAGTGCCCTGATAGGGTTTTCCTCTGTATAACTGGTGGGTTCAGGTTTTTTTTTTTCTTTTATGGTTCAAGTTAGATTTTATTCCTCTTTTATGTATTTATAGATATAAGCATGGAAATAATTCATTCCTGTAAATACATCTGTGTGAAGGGAAGAACTTTTTTCTGTATTATTTTTAAATATTATTTTTTTTAATTTTGAAATTTAATTTTATTTATTTTTTTATACAGCAGGTTATTATTAGTTATGTATTTTATGCATATACATGTATGCAGGTCAATCCCAATCTCCCAACTCATCCCACCACCACCACACCATGGCTTCCCACACTTGGTGTCCATACGTTTGTTCTCTACCTCTGTCTCTATTTCTTCCCTGCAAACCAGTTCATCTGTACCAGTTTTTAGGTTCCACATATATGCATTAATATACAATATTTGTTTTCCTCTTTCTGACTGACTTCATTCTGTATGACAGTCTCTAGATCCATCGATGTCTCTACAAATGACCCAGTTTCATTCCGTTTTATGGCTGAGTAATATTCCATTTTATACATGTACCACATCTTTATCCATTCATCTGTCTGTGGGCATTTAGGTTGCTTCCATTACCTGGCTATTGTAAATAGTGCTGCAATGAACATTGTGGTGAATGTGCCTTTTTGATTTATGGTGTTCTTTGGGTATATGCCCAGAAGTGGGATTGCTGGATCAGATGGTAATTCTATTTCTAGTTTTTTTTTTAACGAAACTCCATACTGTTCTCCATAGTGACTGTATCAATTTACATTCCCACCAATAGTGGAAGAGGGCTCCTTTTGTCCACACCCTCCCCAGAATTTGTTGTCTGTAGATTTTCTGATGATGCCGATTCTAACAGTGTGAGGTGATACCTCATTGTAGTTTTGATTTGCATTTCTCTAATAATTAGTGCTGTTGAGCAGCTTTTCATGTGCGTCTTGGCCATCTCTGTGTCTTCTTTGAAGAAACGTATCTTTAGATCTTCTGCCCATTTTTGTATTGGGTTGTTTGTTTTTTTAAATATTAAGCTGCATGAGCTGTTTATATATATTGGAGATTAAACCTTTGTCCATTGATTCGTTTGCAACTTTTCGCCCCTTCTGAGGGATGCCTTTTTCCATTCCCGTTTTTTTAACCAAAAAGGAAAGAAAGAAAAAGAAGCAGAAAACTAATGTGCATAAAATATGCCTTTTGAAATGGTCGTTTTGAAATATGGACGTCCTTTGAAATTTTTGGTCGATATGTGACCCCAGCATTTGTTTTCAGGGCAGGTGTCATTTACGGGCCTGCAATGATTTTGAATATCAACTGACCATTAGCGCTGGGATTAAAGCTGCTGTTGTGTGAAACGGCCACAAGGTGGCAGCAGTTCTCCCTTACCAATTCTGGTTACTAGGGCAAGAGAGCCTCAATGGAAGTCGTGTTCTAGATTGGAATTTAGAATGGAATGTGCCAGGAGAAAGCCCCTCAAGTTTGTCTCCCTACTTCTTGTTCGTGTTTTTAATTTAATTTTTATTTTTTATTACAGCAAGTTTGATTGTTGGAGGTGTGGAAGATGTGGTTGGTTCTTTTACACATATACACATGTCTGTTTTTCCTGGGATCCTTTTCTCATGTACGTTATGACAGAATGTTGAGTAGTCTTTTGGTATTCCGTAGGTCTTTGGTGATTATATATGTCACCTGTGTTTGTATAAGTCTGTTAACCCCGATATCGTAATGAAACCAATCCTCACACCTTTCCATTGGTGAACCATAAGTTTGTTTAATGAATCTCTGATTGCCCTTCTCGGTGGAAATATCTGCCCTGGTATCCATTTTTAGGTAACACCTATAAGTGATATGATATGATATGTGTCTTTCACTTTCTGACTTACTGCAAGTCACGTGATTACCTCTAGACTCATCTACGGTGGTGCAAATGGCATTGTGTTCTTTTTTTCCTTGGCTTCTCTTCTGCCTTAGCGAGGTCCGTTTTCAACAATGTGATTGCCTGAGTGTTGTGGATTAGCTGACCTGGGCAGCCTTACCCTGCCGCCCAGCCCTCCCCAGGTGTGCCTGGTTGAGGTCAATATAAACAGCGCTCCAGGCAGCAATAGCCCCTGAAGCTGTTCCTGACTCCATATTCTCTGCCCCGTCAGCAGTCTCGGGGCGGTGCTGGTGGGAGGGAATGAGGGGCCACAGCTTTGTTGGTGGCCCGGTGTGAGTGGGGTTCTGCTGGCCTTTCTGCAGGAGTTGCCAGGCTGCCACCTGTAAAGAAGAGGATGTGTCACCCATACCTTCCGCTGGAATTTCTCTCCGGACAGAGGTGAGGAAGGAAAAAAGCAGTGGGGGCCGGGACAGGTGGGGTATCTCAGGCAGGACAATGGAAAGCTTCCGGAAGAGCGCCCGGGGGCAGGACCACCCTGGCTGGCCTGCAGGCACCAAGTTGGCCTGCGTGCTGTTGCTGGTGTGGCTCCATGGCCCTTCCTCTAGTCTTTCAAGCCCTTGTACATATTCAGGTGTTTTACCTGGGAAGGGTGGGAACAGTTCAGCAGCAGCTGGCCTGGGGCTCAGCTCACCTTTATTCAGAGATGCCTCTGCACGATCCCCCAGCTTTGCAATGAGGACGCTCCTTGCGTGGGGTGTGGGTTGCTGGCTGTATGGGAGATGATTCCCCACCTCAGACCCATTTCAGAATTGTTTACCGCTGGAGCAAGTGCCCTGATAGGGTTTTCCTCTGTATAACTGGTGGGTTCAGGTTTTTTTTTTTCTTTTATGGTTCAAGTTAGATTTTATTCCTCTTTTATGTATTTATAGATATAAGCATGGAAATAATTCATTCCTGTAAATACATCTGTGTGAAGGGAAGAACTTTTTTCTGTATTATTTTTAAATATTATTTTTTTTAATTTTGAAATTTAATTTTATTTATTTTTTTATACAGCAGGTTATTATTAGTTATGTATTTTATGCATATACATGTATGCAGGTCAATCCCAATCTCCCAACTCATCCCACCACCACCACACCATGGCTTCCCACACTTGGTGTCCATACGTTTGTTCTCTACCTCTGTCTCTATTTCTTCCCTGCAAACCAGTTCATCTGTACCAGTTTTTAGGTTCCACATATATGCATTAATATACAATATTTGTTTTCCTCTTTCTGACTGACTTCATTCTGTATGACAGTCTCTAGATCCATCGATGTCTCTACAAATGACCCAGTTTCATTCCGTTTTATGGCTGAGTAATATTCCATTTTATACATGTACCACATCTTTATCCATTCATCTGTCTGTGGGCATTTAGGTTGCTTCCATTACCTGGCTATTGTAAATAGTGCTGCAATGAACATTGTGGTGAATGTGCCTTTTTGATTTATGGTGTTCTTTGGGTATATGCCCAGAAGTGGGATTGCTGGATCAGATGGTAATTCTATTTCTAGTTGTTTTTTTAACGAAACTCCATACTGTTCTCCATAGTGACTGTATCAATTTACATTCCCACCAATAGTGGAAGAGGGCTCCTTTTGTCCACACCCTCCCCAGAATTTGTTGTCTGTAGATTTTCTGATGATGCCGATTCTAACAGTGTGAGGTGATACCTCATTGTAGTTTTGCTTTGCATTTCTCTAATAATTAGTGCTGTTGAGCAGCTTTTCATGTGCGTCTTGGCCATCTCTGTGTCTTCTTTGAAGAAACGTATCTTTAGATCTTCTGCCCATTTTTGTATTGGGTTGTTTGTTTTTTTTAATATTAAGCTGCATGAGCTGTTTATATATATTGGAGATTAAACCTTTGTCCATTGATTCGTTTGCAACTTTTCGCCCCTTCTGAGGGATGCCTTTTTCCATTCCCGTTTTTTTAACCAAAAAGGAAAGAAAGAAAAAGAAGCAGAAAACTAATGTGCATAAAATATGCCTTTTGAAATGGTCGTTTTGAAATATGGACGTCCTTTGAAATTTTTGGTCGATATGTGACCCCAGCATTTGTTTTCAGGGCAGGTGTCATTTACGGGCCTGCAATGATTTTGAATATCAACTGACCATTAGCGCTGGGATTAAAGCTGCTGTTGTGTGAAACGGCCACAAGGTGGCAGCAGTTCTCCCTTACCAATTCTGGTTACTAGGGCAAGAGAGCCTCAATGGAAGTCGTGTTCTAGATTGGAATTTAGAATGGAATGTGCCAGGAGAAAGCCCCTCAAGTTTGTCTCCCTACTTCTTGTTCGTGTTTTTAATTTAATTTTTATTTTTTATTACAGCAAGTTTGATTGTTGGAGGTGTGGAAGATGTGGTTGGTTCTTTTACACATATACACATGTCTGTTTTTCCTGGGATCCTTTTCTCATGTACGTTATGACAGAATGTTGAGTAGTCTTTTGGTATTCCGTAGGTCTTTGGTGATTATATATGTCACCTGTGTTTGTATAAGTCTGTTAACCCCGATATCGTAATGAAACCAATCCTCACACCTTTCCATTGGTGAACCATAAGTTTGTTTAATGAATCTCTGATTGCCCTTCTCGGTGGAAATATCTGCCCTGGTATCCATTTTTAGGTAACACCTATAAGTGATATGATATGATATGTGTCTTTCACTTTCTGACTTACTGCAAGTCACGTGATTACCTCTAGACTCATCTACGGTGGTGCAAATGGCATTGTGTTCTTTTTTTCCTTGGCTTCTCTTCTGCCTTAGCGAGGTCCGTTTTCAACAATGTGATTGCCTGAGTGTTGTGGATTAGCTGACCTGGGCAGCCTTACCCTGCCGCCCAGCCCTCCCCAGGTGTGCCTGGTTGAGGTCAATATAAACAGCGCTCCAGGCAGCAATAGCCCCTGAAGCTGTTCCTGACTCCATATTCTCTGCCCCGTCAGCAGTCTCGGGGCGGTGCTGGTGGGAGGGAATGAGGGGCCACAGCTTTGTTGGTGGCCCGGTGTGAGTGGGGTTCTGCTGGCCTTTCTGCAGGAGTTGCCAGGCTGCCACCTGTAAAGAAGAGGATGTGTCACCCATACCTTCCGCTGGAATTTCTCTCCGGACAGAGGTGAGGAAGGAAAAAAGCAGTGGGGGCCGGGACAGGTGGGGTATCTCAGGCAGGACAATGGAAAGCTTCCGGAAGAGCGCCCGGGGGCAGGACCACCCTGGCTGGCCTGCAGGCACCAAGTTGGCCTGCGTGCTGTTGCTGGTGTGGCTCCATGGCCCTTCCTCTAGTCTTTCAAGCCCTTGTACATATTCAGGTGTTTTACCTGGGAAGGGTGGGAACAGTTCAGCAGCAGCTGGCCTGGGGCTCAGCTCACCTTTATTCAGAGATGCCTCTGCACGATCCCCCAGCTTTGCAATGAGGACGCTCCTTGCGTGGGGTGTGGGTTGCTGGCTGTATGGGAGATGATTCCCCACCTCAGACCCATTTCAGAATTGTTTACCGCTGGAGCAAGTGCCCTGATAGGGTTTTCCTCTGTATAACTGGTGGGTTCAGGTTTTTTTTTTTCTTTTATGGTTCAAGTTAGATTTTATTCCTCTTTTATGTATTTATAGATATAAGCATGGAAATAATTCATTCCTGTAAATACATCTGTGTGAAGGGAAGAACTTTTTTCTGTATTATTTTTAAATATTATTTTTTTTAATTTTGAAATTTAATTTTATTTATTTTTTTATACAGCAGGTTATTATTAGTTATGTATTTTATGCATATACATGTATGCAGGTCAATCCCAATCTCCCAACTCATCCCACCACCACCACACCATGGCTTCCCACACTTGGTGTCCATACGTTTGTTCTCTACCTCTGTCTCTATTTCTTCCCTGCAAACCAGTTCATCTGTACCAGTTTTTAGGTTCCACATATATGCATTAATATACAATATTTGTTTTCCTCTTTCTGACTGACTTCATTCTGTATGACAGTCTCTAGATCCATCGATGTCTCTACAAATGACCCAGTTTCATTCCGTTTTATGGCTGAGTAATATTCCATTTTATACATGTACCACATCTTTATCCATTCATCTGTCTGTGGGCATTTAGGTTGCTTCCATTACCTGGCTATTGTAAATAGTGCTGCAATGAACATTGTGGTGAATGTGCCTTTTTGATTTATGGTGTTCTTTGGGTATATGCCCAGAAGTGGGATTGCTGGATCAGATGGTAATTCTATTTCTAGTTGTTTTTTTAACGAAACTCCATACTGTTCTCCATAGTGACTGTATCAATTTACATTCCCACCAATAGTGGAAGAGGGCTCCTTTTGTCCACACCCTCCCCAGAATTTGTTGTCTGTAGATTTTCTGATGATGCCGATTCTAACAGTGTGAGGTGATACCTCATTGTAGTTTTGCTTTGCATTTCTCTAATAATTAGTGCTGTTGAGCAGCTTTTCATGTGCGTCTTGGCCATCTCTGTGTCTTCTTTGAAGAAACGTATCTTTAGATCTTCTGCCCATTTTTGTATTGGGTTGTTTGTTTTTTTTAATATTAAGCTGCATGAGCTGTTTATATATATTGGAGATTAAACCTTTGTCCATTGATTCGTTTGCAACTTTTCGCCCCTTCTGAGGGATGCCTTTTTCCATTCCCGTTTTTTTAACCAAAAAGGAAAGAAAGAAAAAGAAGCAGAAAACTAATGTGCATAAAATATGCCTTTTGAAATGGTCGTTTTGAAATATGGACGTCCTTTGAAATTTTTGGTCGATATGTGACCCCAGCATTTGTTTTCAGGGCAGGTGTCATTTACGGGCCTGCAATGATTTTGAATATCAACTGACCATTAGCGCTGGGATTAAAGCTGCTGTTGTGTGAAACGGCCACAAGGTGGCAGCAGTTCTCCCTTACCAATTCTGGTTACTAGGGCAAGAGAGCCTCAATGGAAGTCGTGTTCTAGATTGGAATTTAGAATGGAATGTGCCAGGAGAAAGCCCCTCAAGTTTGTCTCCCTACTTCTTGTTCGTGTTTTTAATTTAATTTTTATTTTTTATTACAGCAAGTTTGATTGTTGGAGGTGTGGAAGATGTGGTTGGTTCTTTTACACATATACACATGTCTGTTTTTCCTGGGATCCTTTTCTCATGTACGTTATGACAGAATGTTGAGTAGTCTTTTGGTATTCCGTAGGTCTTTGGTGATTATATATGTCACCTGTGTTTGTATAAGTCTGTTAACCCCGATATCGTAATGAAACCAATCCTCACACCTTTCCATTGGTGAACCATAAGTTTGTTTAATGAATCTCTGATTGCCCTTCTCGGTGGAAATATCTGCCCTGGTATCCATTTTTAGGTAACACCTATAAGTGATATGATATGATATGTGTCTTTCACTTTCTGACTTACTGCAAGTCACGTGATTACCTCTAGACTCATCTACGGTGGTGCAAATGGCATTGTGTTCTTTTTTTCCTTGGCTTCTCTTCTGCCTTAGCGAGGTCCGTTTTCAACAATGTGATTGCCTGAGTGTTGTGGATTAGCTGACCTGGGCAGCCTTACCCTGCCGCCCAGCCCTCCCCAGGTGTGCCTGGTTGAGGTCAATATAAACAGCGCTCCAGGCAGCAATAGCCCCTGAAGCTGTTCCTGACTCCATATTCTCTGCCCCGTCAGCAGTCTCGGGGCGGTGCTGGTGGGAGGGAATGAGGGGCCACAGCTTTGTTGGTGGCCCGGTGTGAGTGGGGTTCTGCTGGCCTTTCTGCAGGAGTTGCCAGGCTGCCACCTGTAAAGAAGAGGATGTGTCACCCATACCTTCCGCTGGAATTTCTCTCCGGACAGAGGTGAGGAAGGAAAAAAGCAGTGGGGGCCGGGACAGGTGGGGTATCTCAGGCAGGACAATGGAAAGCTTCCGGAAGAGCGCCCGGGGGCAGGACCACCCTGGCTGGCCTGCAGGCACCAAGTTGGCCTGCGTGCTGTTGCTGGTGTGGCTCCATGGCCCTTCCTCTAGTCTTTCAAGCCCTTGTACATATTCAGGTGTTTTACCTGGGAAGGGTGGGAACAGTTCAGCAGCAGCTGGCCTGGGGCTCAGCTCACCTTTATTCAGAGATGCCTCTGCACGATCCCCCAGCTTTGCAATGAGGACGCTCCTTGCGTGGGGTGTGGGTTGCTGGCTGTATGGGAGATGATTCCCCACCTCAGACCCATTTCAGAATTGTTTACCGCTGGAGCAAGTGCCCTGATAGGGTTTTCCTCTGTATAACTGGTGGGTTCAGGTTTTTTTTTTTCTTTTATGGTTCAAGTTAGATTTTATTCCTCTTTTATGTATTTATAGATATAAGCATGGAAATAATTCATTCCTGTAAATACATCTGTGTGAAGGGAAGAACTTTTTTCTGTATTATTTTTAAATATTATTTTTTTTAATTTTGAAATTTAATTTTATTTATTTTTTTATACAGCAGGTTATTATTAGTTATGTATTTTATGCATATACATGTATGCAGGTCAATCCCAATCTCCCAACTCATCCCACCACCACCACACCATGGCTTCCCACACTTGGTGTCCATACGTTTGTTCTCTACCTCTGTCTCTATTTCTTCCCTGCAAACCAGTTCATCTGTACCAGTTTTTAGGTTCCACATATATGCATTAATATACAATATTTGTTTTCCTCTTTCTGACTGACTTCATTCTGTATGACAGTCTCTAGATCCATCGATGTCTCTACAAATGACCCAGTTTCATTCCGTTTTATGGCTGAGTAATATTCCATTTTATACATGTACCACATCTTTATCCATTCATCTGTCTGTGGGCATTTAGGTTGCTTCCATTACCTGGCTATTGTAAATAGTGCTGCAATGAACATTGTGGTGAATGTGCCTTTTTGATTTATGGTGTTCTTTGGGTATATGCCCAGAAGTGGGATTGCTGGATCAGATGGTAATTCTATTTCTAGTTTTTTTTTTAACGAAACTCCATACTGTTCTCCATAGTGACTGTATCAATTTACATTCCCACCAATAGTGGAAGAGGGCTCCTTTTGTCCACACCCTCCCCAGAATTTGTTGTCTGTAGATTTTCTGATGATGCCGATTCTAACAGTGTGAGGTGATACCTCATTGTAGTTTTGATTTGCATTTCTCTAATAATTAGTGCTGTTGAGCAGCTTTTCATGTGCGTCTTGGCCATCTCTGTGTCTTCTTTGAAGAAACGTATCTTTAGATCTTCTGCCCATTTTTGTATTGGGTTGTTTGTTTTTTTAAATATTAAGCTGCATGAGCTGTTTATATATATTGGAGATTAAACCTTTGTCCATTGATTCGTTTGCAACTTTTCGCCCCTTCTGAGGGATGCCTTTTTCCATTCCCGTTTTTTTAACCAAAAAGGAAAGAAAGAAAAAGAAGCAGAAAACTAATGTGCATAAAATATGCCTTTTGAAATGGTCGTTTTGAAATATGGACGTCCTTTGAAATTTTTGGTCGATATGTGACCCCAGCATTTGTTTTCAGGGCAGGTGTCATTTACGGGCCTGCAATGATTTTGAATATCAACTGACCATTAGCGCTGGGATTAAAGCTGCTGTTGTGTGAAACGGCCACAAGGTGGCAGCAGTTCTCCCTTACCAATTCTGGTTACTAGGGCAAGAGAGCCTCAATGGAAGTCGTGTTCTAGATTGGAATTTAGAATGGAATGTGCCAGGAGAAAGCCCCTCAAGTTTGTCTCCCTACTTCTTGTTCGTGTTTTTAATTTAATTTTTATTTTTTATTACAGCAAGTTTGATTGTTGGAGGTGTGGAAGATGTGGTTGGTTCTTTTACACATATACACATGTCTGTTTTTCCTGGGATCCTTTTCTCATGTACGTTATGACAGAATGTTGAGTAGTCTTTTGGTATTCCGTAGGTCTTTGGTGATTATATATGTCACCTGTGTTTGTATAAGTCTGTTAACCCCGATATCGTAATGAAACCAATCCTCACACCTTTCCATTGGTGAACCATAAGTTTGTTTAATGAATCTCTGATTGCCCTTCTCGGTGGAAATATCTGCCCTGGTATCCATTTTTAGGTAACACCTATAAGTGATATGATATGATATGTGTCTTTCACTTTCTGACTTACTGCAAGTCACGTGATTACCTCTAGACTCATCTACGGTGGTGCAAATGGCATTGTGTTCTTTTTTTCCTTGGCTTCTCTTCTGCCTTAGCGAGGTCCGTTTTCAACAATGTGATTGCCTGAGTGTTGTGGATTAGCTGACCTGGGCAGCCTTACCCTGCCGCCCAGCCCTCCCCAGGTGTGCCTGGTTGAGGTCAATATAAACAGCGCTCCAGGCAGCAATAGCCCCTGAAGCTGTTCCTGACTCCATATTCTCTGCCCCGTCAGCAGTCTCGGGGCGGTGCTGGTGGGAGGGAATGAGGGGCCACAGCTTTGTTGGTGGCCCGGTGTGAGTGGGGTTCTGCTGGCCTTTCTGCAGGAGTTGCCAGGCTGCCACCTGTAAAGAAGAGGATGTGTCACCCATACCTTCCGCTGGAATTTCTCTCCGGACAGAGGTGAGGAAGGAAAAAAGCAGTGGGGGCCGGGACAGGTGGGGTATCTCAGGCAGGACAATGGAAAGCTTCCGGAAGAGCGCCCGGGGGCAGGACCACCCTGGCTGGCCTGCAGGCACCAAGTTGGCCTGCGTGCTGTTGCTGGTGTGGCTCCATGGCCCTTCCTCTAGTCTTTCAAGCCCTTGTACATATTCAGGTGTTTTACCTGGGAAGGGTGGGAACAGTTCAGCAGCAGCTGGCCTGGGGCTCAGCTCACCTTTATTCAGAGATGCCTCTGCACGATCCCCCAGCTTTGCAATGAGGACGCTCCTTGCGTGGGGTGTGGGTTGCTGGCTGTATGGGAGATGATTCCCCACCTCAGACCCATTTCAGAATTGTTTACCGCTGGAGCAAGTGCCCTGATAGGGTTTTCCTCTGTATAACTGGTGGGTTCAGGTTTTTTTTTTTCTTTTATGGTTCAAGTTAGATTTTATTCCTCTTTTATGTATTTATAGATATAAGCATGGAAATAATTCATTCCTGTAAATACATCTGTGTGAAGGGAAGAACTTTTTTCTGTATTATTTTTAAATATTATTTTTTTTAATTTTGAAATTTAATTTTATTTATTTTTTTATACAGCAGGTTATTATTAGTTATGTATTTTATGCATATACATGTATGCAGGTCAATCCCAATCTCCCAACTCATCCCACCACCACCACACCATGGCTTCCCACACTTGGTGTCCATACGTTTGTTCTCTACCTCTGTCTCTATTTCTTCCCTGCAAACCAGTTCATCTGTACCAGTTTTTAGGTTCCACATATATGCATTAATATACAATATTTGTTTTCCTCTTTCTGACTGACTTCATTCTGTATGACAGTCTCTAGATCCATCGATGTCTCTACAAATGACCCAGTTTCATTCCGTTTTATGGCTGAGTAATATTCCATTTTATACATGTACCACATCTTTATCCATTCATCTGTCTGTGGGCATTTAGGTTGCTTCCATTACCTGGCTATTGTAAATAGTGCTGCAATGAACATTGTGGTGAATGTGCCTTTTTGATTTATGGTGTTCTTTGGGTATATGCCCAGAAGTGGGATTGCTGGATCAGATGGTAATTCTATTTCTAGTTGTTTTTTTAACGAAACTCCATACTGTTCTCCATAGTGACTGTATCAATTTACATTCCCACCAATAGTGGAAGAGGGCTCCTTTTGTCCACACCCTCCCCAGAATTTGTTGTCTGTAGATTTTCTGATGATGCCGATTCTAACAGTGTGAGGTGATACCTCATTGTAGTTTTGCTTTGCATTTCTCTAATAATTAGTGCTGTTGAGCAGCTTTTCATGTGCGTCTTGGCCATCTCTGTGTCTTCTTTGAAGAAACGTATCTTTAGATCTTCTGCCCATTTTTGTATTGGGTTGTTTGTTTTTTTTAATATTAAGCTGCATGAGCTGTTTATATATATTGGAGATTAAACCTTTGTCCATTGATTCGTTTGCAACTTTTCGCCCCTTCTGAGGGATGCCTTTTTCCATTCCCGTTTTTTTAACCAAAAAGGAAAGAAAGAAAAAGAAGCAGAAAACTAATGTGCATAAAATATGCCTTTTGAAATGGTCGTTTTGAAATATGGACGTCCTTTGAAATTTTTGGTCGATATGTGACCCCAGCATTTGTTTTCAGGGCAGGTGTCATTTACGGGCCTGCAATGATTTTGAATATCAACTGACCATTAGCGCTGGGATTAAAGCTGCTGTTGTGTGAAACGGCCACAAGGTGGCAGCAGTTCTCCCTTACCAATTCTGGTTACTAGGGCAAGAGAGCCTCAATGGAAGTCGTGTTCTAGATTGGAATTTAGAATGGAATGTGCCAGGAGAAAGCCCCTCAAGTTTGTCTCCCTACTTCTTGTTCGTGTTTTTAATTTAATTTTTATTTTTTATTACAGCAAGTTTGATTGTTGGAGGTGTGGAAGATGTGGTTGGTTCTTTTACACATATACACATGTCTGTTTTTCCTGGGATCCTTTTCTCATGTACGTTATGACAGAATGTTGAGTAGTCTTTTGGTATTCCGTAGGTCTTTGGTGATTATATATGTCACCTGTGTTTGTATAAGTCTGTTAACCCCGATATCGTAATGAAACCAATCCTCACACCTTTCCATTGGTGAACCATAAGTTTGTTTAATGAATCTCTGATTGCCCTTCTCGGTGGAAATATCTGCCCTGGTATCCATTTTTAGGTAACACCTATAAGTGATATGATATGATATGTGTCTTTCACTTTCTGACTTACTGCAAGTCACGTGATTACCTCTAGACTCATCTACGGTGGTGCAAATGGCATTGTGTTCTTTTTTTCCTTGGCTTCTCTTCTGCCTTAGCGAGGTCCGTTTTCAACAATGTGATTGCCTGAGTGTTGTGGATTAGCTGACCTGGGCAGCCTTACCCTGCCGCCCAGCCCTCCCCAGGTGTGCCTGGTTGAGGTCAATATAAACAGCGCTCCAGGCAGCAATAGCCCCTGAAGCTGTTCCTGACTCCATATTCTCTGCCCCGTCAGCAGTCTCGGGGCGGTGCTGGTGGGAGGGAATGAGGGGCCACAGCTTTGTTGGTGGCCCGGTGTGAGTGGGGTTCTGCTGGCCTTTCTGCAGGAGTTGCCAGGCTGCCACCTGTAAAGAAGAGGATGTGTCACCCATACCTTCCGCTGGAATTTCTCTCCGGACAGAGGTGAGGAAGGAAAAAAGCAGTGGGGGCCGGGACAGGTGGGGTATCTCAGGCAGGACAATGGAAAGCTTCCGGAAGAGCGCCCGGGGGCAGGACCACCCTGGCTGGCCTGCAGGCACCAAGTTGGCCTGCGTGCTGTTGCTGGTGTGGCTCCATGGCCCTTCCTCTAGTCTTTCAAGCCCTTGTACATATTCAGGTGTTTTACCTGGGAAGGGTGGGAACAGTTCAGCAGCAGCTGGCCTGGGGCTCAGCTCACCTTTATTCAGAGATGCCTCTGCACGATCCCCCAGCTTTGCAATGAGGACGCTCCTTGCGTGGGGTGTGGGTTGCTGGCTGTATGGGAGATGATTCCCCACCTCAGACCCATTTCAGAATTGTTTACCGCTGGAGCAAGTGCCCTGATAGGGTTTTCCTCTGTATAACTGGTGGGTTCAGGTTTTTTTTTTTCTTTTATGGTTCAAGTTAGATTTTATTCCTCTTTTATGTATTTATAGATATAAGCATGGAAATAATTCATTCCTGTAAATACATCTGTGTGAAGGGAAGAACTTTTTTCTGTATTATTTTTAAATATTATTTTTTTTAATTTTGAAATTTAATTTTATTTATTTTTTTATACAGCAGGTTATTATTAGTTATGTATTTTATGCATATACATGTATGCAGGTCAATCCCAATCTCCCAACTCATCCCACCACCACCACACCATGGCTTCCCACACTTGGTGTCCATACGTTTGTTCTCTACCTCTGTCTCTATTTCTTCCCTGCAAACCAGTTCATCTGTACCAGTTTTTAGGTTCCACATATATGCATTAATATACAATATTTGTTTTCCTCTTTCTGACTGACTTCATTCTGTATGACAGTCTCTAGATCCATCGATGTCTCTACAAATGACCCAGTTTCATTCCGTTTTATGGCTGAGTAATATTCCATTTTATACATGTACCACATCTTTATCCATTCATCTGTCTGTGGGCATTTAGGTTGCTTCCATTACCTGGCTATTGTAAATAGTGCTGCAATGAACATTGTGGTGAATGTGCCTTTTTGATTTATGGTGTTCTTTGGGTATATGCCCAGAAGTGGGATTGCTGGATCAGATGGTAATTCTATTTCTAGTTGTTTTTTTAACGAAACTCCATACTGTTCTCCATAGTGACTGTATCAATTTACATTCCCACCAATAGTGGAAGAGGGCTCCTTTTGTCCACACCCTCCCCAGAATTTGTTGTCTGTAGATTTTCTGATGATGCCGATTCTAACAGTGTGAGGTGATACCTCATTGTAGTTTTGCTTTGCATTTCTCTAATAATTAGTGCTGTTGAGCAGCTTTTCATGTGCGTCTTGGCCATCTCTGTGTCTTCTTTGAAGAAACGTATCTTTAGATCTTCTGCCCATTTTTGTATTGGGTTGTTTGTTTTTTTTAATATTAAGCTGCATGAGCTGTTTATATATATTGGAGATTAAACCTTTGTCCATTGATTCGTTTGCAACTTTTCGCCCCTTCTGAGGGATGCCTTTTTCCATTCCCGTTTTTTTAACCAAAAAGGAAAGAAAGAAAAAGAAGCAGAAAACTAATGTGCATAAAATATGCCTTTTGAAATGGTCGTTTTGAAATATGGACGTCCTTTGAAATTTTTGGTCGATATGTGACCCCAGCATTTGTTTTCAGGGCAGGTGTCATTTACGGGCCTGCAATGATTTTGAATATCAACTGACCATTAGCGCTGGGATTAAAGCTGCTGTTGTGTGAAACGGCCACAAGGTGGCAGCAGTTCTCCCTTACCAATTCTGGTTACTAGGGCAAGAGAGCCTCAATGGAAGTCGTGTTCTAGATTGGAATTTAGAATGGAATGTGCCAGGAGAAAGCCCCTCAAGTTTGTCTCCCTACTTCTTGTTCGTGTTTTTAATTTAATTTTTATTTTTTATTACAGCAAGTTTGATTGTTGGAGGTGTGGAAGATGTGGTTGGTTCTTTTACACATATACACATGTCTGTTTTTCCTGGGATCCTTTTCTCATGTACGTTATGACAGAATGTTGAGTAGTCTTTTGGTATTCCGTAGGTCTTTGGTGATTATATATGTCACCTGTGTTTGTATAAGTCTGTTAACCCCGATATCGTAATGAAACCAATCCTCACACCTTTCCATTGGTGAACCATAAGTTTGTTTAATGAATCTCTGATTGCCCTTCTCGGTGGAAATATCTGCCCTGGTATCCATTTTTAGGTAACACCTATAAGTGATATGATATGATATGTGTCTTTCACTTTCTGACTTACTGCAAGTCACGTGATTACCTCTAGACTCATCTACGGTGGTGCAAATGGCATTGTGTTCTTTTTTTCCTTGGCTTCTCTTCTGCCTTAGCGAGGTCCGTTTTCAACAATGTGATTGCCTGAGTGTTGTGGATTAGCTGACCTGGGCAGCCTTACCCTGCCGCCCAGCCCTCCCCAGGTGTGCCTGGTTGAGGTCAATATAAACAGCGCTCCAGGCAGCAATAGCCCCTGAAGCTGTTCCTGACTCCATATTCTCTGCCCCGTCAGCAGTCTCGGGGCGGTGCTGGTGGGAGGGAATGAGGGGCCACAGCTTTGTTGGTGGCCCGGTGTGAGTGGGGTTCTGCTGGCCTTTCTGCAGGAGTTGCCAGGCTGCCACCTGTAAAGAAGAGGATGTGTCACCCATACCTTCCGCTGGAATTTCTCTCCGGACAGAGGTGAGGAAGGAAAAAAGCAGTGGGGGCCGGGACAGGTGGGGTATCTCAGGCAGGACAATGGAAAGCTTCCGGAAGAGCGCCCGGGGGCAGGACCACCCTGGCTGGCCTGCAGGCACCAAGTTGGCCTGCGTGCTGTTGCTGGTGTGGCTCCATGGCCCTTCCTCTAGTCTTTCAAGCCCTTGTACATATTCAGGTGTTTTACCTGGGAAGGGTGGGAACAGTTCAGCAGCAGCTGGCCTGGGGCTCAGCTCACCTTTATTCAGAGATGCCTCTGCACGATCCCCCAGCTTTGCAATGAGGACGCTCCTTGCGTGGGGTGTGGGTTGCTGGCTGTATGGGAGATGATTCCCCACCTCAGACCCATTTCAGAATTGTTTACCGCTGGAGCAAGTGCCCTGATAGGGTTTTCCTCTGTATAACTGGTGGGTTCAGGTTTTTTTTTTTCTTTTATGGTTCAAGTTAGATTTTATTCCTCTTTTATGTATTTATAGATATAAGCATGGAAATAATTCATTCCTGTAAATACATCTGTGTGAAGGGAAGAACTTTTTTCTGTATTATTTTTAAATATTATTTTTTTTAATTTTGAAATTTAATTTTATTTATTTTTTTATACAGCAGGTTATTATTAGTTATGTATTTTATGCATATACATGTATGCAGGTCAATCCCAATCTCCCAACTCATCCCACCACCACCACACCATGGCTTCCCACACTTGGTGTCCATACGTTTGTTCTCTACCTCTGTCTCTATTTCTTCCCTGCAAACCAGTTCATCTGTACCAGTTTTTAGGTTCCACATATATGCATTAATATACAATATTTGTTTTCCTCTTTCTGACTGACTTCATTCTGTATGACAGTCTCTAGATCCATCGATGTCTCTACAAATGACCCAGTTTCATTCCGTTTTATGGCTGAGTAATATTCCATTTTATACATGTACCACATCTTTATCCATTCATCTGTCTGTGGGCATTTAGGTTGCTTCCATTACCTGGCTATTGTAAATAGTGCTGCAATGAACATTGTGGTGAATGTGCCTTTTTGATTTATGGTGTTCTTTGGGTATATGCCCAGAAGTGGGATTGCTGGATCAGATGGTAATTCTATTTCTAGTTGTTTTTTTAACGAAACTCCATACTGTTCTCCATAGTGACTGTATCAATTTACATTCCCACCAATAGTGGAAGAGGGCTCCTTTTGTCCACACCCTCCCCAGAATTTGTTGTCTGTAGATTTTCTGATGATGCCGATTCTAACAGTGTGAGGTGATACCTCATTGTAGTTTTGCTTTGCATTTCTCTAATAATTAGTGCTGTTGAGCAGCTTTTCATGTGCGTCTTGGCCATCTCTGTGTCTTCTTTGAAGAAACGTATCTTTAGATCTTCTGCCCATTTTTGTATTGGGTTGTTTGTTTTTTTTAATATTAAGCTGCATGAGCTGTTTATATATATTGGAGATTAAACCTTTGTCCATTGATTCGTTTGCAACTTTTCGCCCCTTCTGAGGGATGCCTTTTTCCATTCCCGTTTTTTTAACCAAAAAGGAAAGAAAGAAAAAGAAGCAGAAAACTAATGTGCATAAAATATGCCTTTTGAAATGGTCGTTTTGAAATATGGACGTCCTTTGAAATTTTTGGTCGATATGTGACCCCAGCATTTGTTTTCAGGGCAGGTGTCATTTACGGGCCTGCAATGATTTTGAATATCAACTGACCATTAGCGCTGGGATTAAAGCTGCTGTTGTGTGAAACGGCCACAAGGTGGCAGCAGTTCTCCCTTACCAATTCTGGTTACTAGGGCAAGAGAGCCTCAATGGAAGTCGTGTTCTAGATTGGAATTTAGAATGGAATGTGCCAGGAGAAAGCCCCTCAAGTTTGTCTCCCTACTTCTTGTTCGTGTTTTTAATTTAATTTTTATTTTTTATTACAGCAAGTTTGATTGTTGGAGGTGTGGAAGATGTGGTTGGTTCTTTTACACATATACACATGTCTGTTTTTCCTGGGATCCTTTTCTCATGTACGTTATGACAGAATGTTGAGTAGTCTTTTGGTATTCCGTAGGTCTTTGGTGATTATATATGTCACCTGTGTTTGTATAAGTCTGTTAACCCCGATATCGTAATGAAACCAATCCTCACACCTTTCCATTGGTGAACCATAAGTTTGTTTAATGAATCTCGTTTAATGAATCTCTGATTGCCCTTCTCGGTGGAAATATCTGCCCTGGTATCCATTTTTAGGTAACACCTATAAGTGATATGATATGATATGTGTCTTTCACTTTCTGACTTACTGCAAGTCACGTGATTACCTCTAGACTCATCTACGGTGGTGCAAATGGCATTGTGTTCTTTTTTTCCTTGGCTTCTCTTCTGCCTTAGCGAGGTCCGTTTTCAACAATGTGATTGCCTGAGTGTTGTGGATTAGCTGACCTGGGCAGCCTTACCCTGCCGCCCAGCCCTCCCCAGGTGTGCCTGGTTGAGGTCAATATAAACAGCGCTCCAGGCAGCAATAGCCCCTGAAGCTGTTCCTGACTCCATATTCTCTGCCCCGTCAGCAGTCTCGGGGCGGTGCTGGTGGGAGGGAATGAGGGGCCACAGCTTTGTTGGTGGCCCGGTGTGAGTGGGGTTCTGCTGGCCTTTCTGCAGGAGTTGCCAGGCTGCCACCTGTAAAGAAGAGGATGTGTCACCCATACCTTCCGCTGGAATTTCTCTCCGGACAGAGGTGAGGAAGGAAAAAAGCAGTGGGGGCCGAGACAGGTGGGGTATCTCAGGCAGGACAATGGAAAGCTTCCGGAAGAGCGCCCGGGGGCAGGACCACCCTGGCTGGCCTGCAGGCACCAAGTTGGCCTGCGTGCTGTTGCTGGTGTGGCTCCATGGCCCTTCCTCTAGTCTTTCAAGCCCTTGTACATATTCAGGTGTTTTACCTGGGAAGGGTGGGAACAGTTCAGCAGCAGCTGGCCTGGGGCTCAGCTCACCTTTATTCAGAGATGCCTCTGCACGATCCCCCAGCTTTGCAATGAGGACGCTCCTTGCGTGGGGTGTGGGTTGCTGGCTGTATGGGAGATGATTCCCCACCTCAGACCCATTTCAGAATTGTTTACCGCTGGAGCAAGTGCCCTGATAGGGTTTTCCTCTGTATAACTGGTGGGTTCAGGTTTTTTTTTTTCTTTTATGGTTCAAGTTAGATTTTATTCCTCTTTTATGTATTTATAGATATAAGCATGGAAATAATTCATTCCTGTAAATACATCTGTGTGAAGGGAAGAACTTTTTTCTGTATTATTTTTAAATATTATTTTTTTTAATTTTGAAATTTAATTTTATTTATTTTTTTATACAGCAGGTTATTATTAGTTATGTATTTTATGCATATACATGTATGCAGGTCAATCCCAATCTCCCAACTCATCCCACCACCACCACACCATGGCTTCCCACACTTGGTGTCCATACGTTTGTTCTCTACCTCTGTCTCTATTTCTTCCCTGCAAACCAGTTCATCTGTACCAGTTTTTAGGTTCCACATATATGCATTAATATACAATATTTGTTTTCCTCTTTCTGACTGACTTCATTCTGTATGACAGTCTCTAGATCCATCGATGTCTCTACAAATGACCCAGTTTCATTCCGTTTTATGGCTGAGTAATATTCCATTTTATACATGTACCACATCTTTATCCATTCATCTGTCTGTGGGCATTTAGGTTGCTTCCATTACCTGGCTATTGTAAATAGTGCTGCAATGAACATTGTGGTGAATGTGCCTTTTTGATTTATGGTGTTCTTTGGGTATATGCCCAGAAGTGGGATTGCTGGATCAGATGGTAATTCTATTTCTAGTTGTTTTTTTAACGAAACTCCATACTGTTCTCCATAGTGACTGTATCAATTTACATTCCCACCAATAGTGGAAGAGGGCTCCTTTTGTCCACACCCTCCCCAGAATTTGTTGTCTGTAGATTTTCTGATGATGCCGATTCTAACAGTGTGAGGTGATACCTCATTGTAGTTTTGATTTGCATTTCTCTAATAATTAGTGCTGTTGAGCAGCTTTTCATGTGCGTCTTGGCCATCTCTGTGTCTTCTTTGAAGAAACGTATCTTTAGATCTTCTGCCCATTTTTGTATTGGGTTGTTTGTTTTTTTTAATATTAAGCTGCATGAGCTGTTTATATATATTGGAGATTAAACCTTTGTCCATTGATTCGTTTGCAACTTTTCGCCCCTTCTGAGGGATGCCTTTTTCCATTCCCGTTTTTTTAACCAAAAAGGAAAGAAAGAAAAAGAAGCAGAAAACTAATGTGCATAAAATATGCCTTTTGAAATGGTCGTTTTGAAATATGGACGTCCTTTGAAATTTTTGGTCGATATGTGACCCCAGCATTTGTTTTCAGGGCAGGTGTCATTTACGGGCCTGCAATGATTTTGAATATCAACTGACCATTAGCGCTGGGATTAAAGCTGCTGTTGTGTGAAACGGCCACAAGGTGGCAGCAGTTCTCCCTTACCAATTCTGGTTACTAGGGCAAGAGAGCCTCAATGGAAGTCGTGTTCTAGATTGGAATTTAGAATGGAATGTGCCAGGAGAAAGCCCCTCAAGTTTGTCTCCCTACTTCTTGTTCGTGTTTTTAATTTAATTTTTATTTTTTATTACAGCAAGTTTGATTACAATGTTTGGCTTGTTGGAGGTGTGGAAGATGTGGTTGGTTCTTTTACACATATACACATGTCTGTTTTTCCTGGGATCCTTTTCTCATGTACGTTATGACAGAATGTTGAGTAGTCTTTTGGTATTCCGTAGGTCTTTGGTGATTATATATGTCACCTGTGTTTGTATAAGTCTGTTAACCCCGATATCGTAATGAAACCAATCCTCACACCTTTCCATTGGTGAACCATAAGTTTGTTTAATGAATCTCTGATTGCCCTTCTCGGTGGAAATATCTGCCCTGGTATCCATTTTTAGGTAACACCTATAAGTGATATGATATGATATGTGTCTTTCACTTTCTGACTTACTGCAAGTCACGTGATTACCTCTAGACTCATCTACGGTGGTGCAAATGGCATTGTGTTCTTTTTTTCCTTGGCTTCTCTTCTGCCTTAGCGAGGTCCGTTTTCAACAATGTGATTGCCTGAGTGTTGTGGATTAGCTGACCTGGGCAGCCTTACCCTGCCGCCCAGCCCTCCCCAGGTGTGCCTGGTTGAGGTCAATATAAACAGCGCTCCAGGCAGCAATAGCCCCTGAAGCTGTTCCTGACTCCATATTCTCTGCCCCGTCAGCAGTCTCGGGGCGGTGCTGGTGGGAGGGAATGAGGGGCCACAGCTTTGTTGGTGGCCCGGTGTGAGTGGGGTTCTGCTGGCCTTTCTGCAGGAGTTGCCAGGCTGCCACCTGTAAAGAAGAGGATGTGTCACCCATACCTTCCGCTGGAATTTCTCTCCGGACAGAGGTGAGGAAGGAAAAAAGCAGTGGGGGCCGGGACAGGTGGGGTATCTCAGGCAGGACAATGGAAAGCTTCCGGAAGAGCGCCCGGGGGCAGGACCACCCTGGCTGGCCTGCAGGCACCAAGTTGGCCTGCGTGCTGTTGCTGGTGTGGCTCCATGGCCCTTCCTCTAGTCTTTCAAGCCCTTGTACATATTCAGGTGTTTTACCTGGGAAGGGTGGGAACAGTTCAGCAGCAGCTGGCCTGGGGCTCAGCTCACCTTTATTCAGAGATGCCTCTGCACGATCCCCCAGCTTTGCAATGAGGACGCTCCTTGCGTGGGGTGTGGGTTGCTGGCTGTATGGGAGATGATTCCCCACCTCAGACCCATTTCAGAATTGTTTACCGCTGGAGCAAGTGCCCTGATAGGGTTTTCCTCTGTATAACTGGTGGGTTCAGGTTTTTTTTTTTCTTTTATGGTTCAAGTTAGATTTTATTCCTCTTTTATGTATTTATAGATATAAGCATGGAAATAATTCATTCCTGTAAATACATCTGTGTGAAGGGAAGAACTTTTTTCTGTATTATTTTTAAATATTATTTTTTTTAATTTTGAAATTTAATTTTATTTATTTTTTTATACAGCAGGTTATTATTAGTTATGTATTTTATGCATATACATGTATGCAGGTCAATCCCAATCTCCCAACTCATCCCACCACCACCACACCATGGCTTCCCACACTTGGTGTCCATACGTTTGTTCTCTACCTCTGTCTCTATTTCTTCCCTGCAAACCAGTTCATCTGTACCAGTTTTTAGGTTCCACATATATGCATTAATATACAATATTTGTTTTCCTCTTTCTGACTGACTTCATTCTGTATGACAGTCTCTAGATCCATCGATGTCTCTACAAATGACCCAGTTTCATTCCGTTTTATGGCTGAGTAATATTCCATTTTATACATGTACCACATCTTTATCCATTCATCTGTCTGTGGGCATTTAGGTTGCTTCCATTACCTGGCTATTGTAAATAGTGCTGCAATGAACATTGTGGTGAATGTGCCTTTTTGATTTATGGTGTTCTTTGGGTATATGCCCAGAAGTGGGATTGCTGGATCAGATGGTAATTCTATTTCTAGTTTTTTTTTTAACGAAACTCCATACTGTTCTCCATAGTGACTGTATCAATTTACATTCCCACCAATAGTGGAAGAGGGCTCCTTTTGTCCACACCCTCCCCAGAATTTGTTGTCTGTAGATTTTCTGATGATGCCGATTCTAACAGTGTGAGGTGATACCTCATTGTAGTTTTGCTTTGCATTTCTCTAATAATTAGTGCTGTTGAGCAGCTTTTCATGTGCGTCTTGGCCATCTCTGTGTCTTCTTTGAAGAAACGTATCTTTAGATCTTCTGCCCATTTTTGTATTGGGTTGTTTGTTTTTTTTAATATTAAGCTGCATGAGCTGTTTATATATATTGGAGATTAAACCTTTGTCCATTGATTCGTTTGCAACTTTTCGCCCCTTCTGAGGGATGCCTTTTTCCATTCCCGTTTTTTTAACCAAAAAGGAAAGAAAGAAAAAGAAGCAGAAAACTAATGTGCATAAAATATGCCTTTTGAAATGGTCGTTTTGAAATATGGACGTCCTTTGAAATTTTTGGTCGATATGTGACCCCAGCATTTGTTTTCAGGGCAGGTGTCATTTACGGGCCTGCAATGATTTTGAATATCAACTGACCATTAGCGCTGGGATTAAAGCTGCTGTTGTGTGAAACGGCCACAAGGTGGCAGCAGTTCTCCCTTACCAATTCTGGTTACTAGGGCAAGAGAGCCTCAATGGAAGTCGTGTTCTAGATTGGAATTTAGAATGGAATGTGCCAGGAGAAAGCCCCTCAAGTTTGTCTCCCTACTTCTTGTTCGTGTTTTTAATTTAATTTTTATTTTTTATTACAGCAAGTTTGATTGTTGGAGGTGTGGAAGATGTGGTTGGTTCTTTTACACATATACACATGTCTGTTTTTCCTGGGATCCTTTTCTCATGTACGTTATGACAGAATGTTGAGTAGTCTTTTGGTATTCCGTAGGTCTTTGGTGATTATATATGTCACCTGTGTTTGTATAAGTCTGTTAACCCCGATATCGTAATGAAACCAATCCTCACACCTTTCCATTGGTGAACCATAAGTTTGTTTAATGAATCTCTGATTGCCCTTCTCGGTGGAAATATCTGCCCTGGTATCCATTTTTAGGTAACACCTATAAGTGATATGATATGATATGTGTCTTTCACTTTCTGACTTACTGCAAGTCACGTGATTACCTCTAGACTCATCTACGGTGGTGCAAATGGCATTGTGTTCTTTTTTTCCTTGGCTTCTCTTCTGCCTTAGCGAGGTCCGTTTTCAACAATGTGATTGCCTGAGTGTTGTGGATTAGCTGACCTGGGCAGCCTTACCCTGCCGCCCAGCCCTCCCCAGGTGTGCCTGGTTGAGGTCAATATAAACAGCGCTCCAGGCAGCAATAGCCCCTGAAGCTGTTCCTGACTCCATATTCTCTGCCCCGTCAGCAGTCTCGGGGCGGTGCTGGTGGGAGGGAATGAGGGGCCACAGCTTTGTTGGTGGCCCGGTGTGAGTGGGGTTCTGCTGGCCTTTCTGCAGGAGTTGCCAGGCTGCCACCTGTAAAGAAGAGGATGTGTCACCCATACCTTCCGCTGGAATTTCTCTCCGGACAGAGGTGAGGAAGGAAAAAAGCAGTGGGGGCCGTGGCAGGAGGGGTATCTCAGGTGGGGAATGGAAAGCTTCCAGAAGAGCATCTGGGGCCAGGACCATCCTGGCTGGCCAGCAGGCACCAAGTCGGCCTGCGTGCTGTCGCTGGTGTGGCTCCACGGCCCTTCCTCTAGGCTTGTAAGTTCTTGTACATATTCAGCTGTTTTACCTGGAAAGGGTGGGAAGAGTTCAGCTGCAGCAGGACTGGGGCTCAGCTCACATTTACTCACAGACGCCTCGACACAGTCCCCCAGCTTTGCAATGAGGATGTTCCTTGTGGGGGGGGAGCGCTGCTCACTGCATGGGAGATGATTTACCACCTGTGACCAACGTAAGAATTTTTTACAACTGGAGCAAGTGCCCTGATACGATTTTCCTCTGTATAACTGGTGGGTTCTGTTTTTTTTTTTTTTTTTTTTTTTTTCTTTTTTTCTTTTTGGTTCAAGGTAGATTTTATTTATTCCTCTTTTTTTTTAAATTTGGAGATATAAACATGTAAATAATGCATTAATATAAAGGCGTCTATGTGAAGGGAAAAACGTTTTTTTTTTTGGTTTATTTTATTAAATGTTATTTATTTTTAATTTTTTTAAAATTTATTTATTTATTTTATACAGCAGGTTCTTACTGGATATCTATTTTATACTTATGTGTGCACATGTGAATCCCAGTCTCCCAATTCATCCCACCACCACCCTCACATGGCGTTCCCCCCTTGGTGTCCATATGTTTGTTCTCTACATCTGTGTCTCTATCTCTGCCCTGCAAACCGGTTCATCTGTACCATTTTTCTAGGTTCCACATATATGCATTAACATACAATATTTGTTTTTCTCTTTCTGACTTACTTCACTCTGTATGACAGTCTCTAGATCCATCAAGGTCTCTACAAATGACCCAATTTCATTCCGATGTATGGCTGAGTAATATTCCATTGTATATATGTACCACATCTTTATCCATTCATCTCTCTATGGGCACTTAGGTTGCTTTCATTACCTGGCTATTGTAAATAGTGCTGCAATGAACATTGTGGTGAATGTGTCTTTTTGATTTATGGTTTTCTCTGGGTATATGCCCAGTAGTGGGATTGCTGGATTATATGGTAATTCTATTTTTAGTTTTTTAAGGAACCTCCATACTGTTCTCCATAGAGACTCTATCGATTTACATTCCCAGCAATAGTGGAAGACGGTTCCTTTTCTCCACACCCTCTCCAGCATTTGTTGTTTGTAGATTTTCTGATGATGCCCATTCTAACAGGTGTGACGTGATACCTCATTGTAGTTTCGATTTCCATTTCTCTAATAATTAGTGATGTTGAGCAGATTTTCATGTGCGTACTGGCCATCTCTATGTCTTCTTGGAAGAAATGTCTATTTAGATCTTCTTCCATTTTTGTATGGGGTTGTTTGTTTTATTAATATTGAGCTGCATGAGCTGTTTATATATATTGGAGATTAATCATTTGTCCATTGATTCATTGGCAAATATGTTCTGCCATTCTGAGGGTTGTCTTTTCGTCTTGTTTGTAGTTTCCTTTGCTTTGCAAAAGCTTTTACATTTCATTAGGTCCCATCTGTTTAGTTTTCTTTTTTATTTCATTACTATAGGAGGTGGATCAAAAAAGATCTTGCTGTGATTTACGTCAGAGTATCCTTCGTAAGTTTTCCTCTCAGAGTTTTGTACTGTCCGGTCTTACATTAAGGTCTCTAATCCATTTTGAATATATTTTTATGTATGGTGTTGGGGAGTGTTCTAATTTCATTCTTTTACATGTAGCTGTCCATATTTCCCAGCACCAATGATTGAAGAGACTGTCTTATCTCCATTGTATAGTCTTGCCTCCTTTGTCATAGATTAGTTGACCAGAGGTGTGTAGGTTTATCCCTGGGCTTTCTTTTTTTTTTCCTTGTACACGTTTATTGGAGTATAATTGTTTTACAATGGAGTGTTAGTTTCTGCTGTATAACAAAGTGAATCAGCTATACGTATACAAATATCACCAGATGCCCTCCCTCTTGCATCTCCCTCCCACATTCCATATCCCACCCCTTTATGTGGTCACAAAGCACCGAGCTGATCTCCCTGGTCGATGTGGCTGATTCTCAGTAGCTATCGGTGTTACCTTTGGTAATGTATTTATGTCCATGCCACTCTGTCACTTCGTCTCAGCTTACCCATCCCCCTTCCGGTGTCCTCAAGTCCTTTCTCTACGTCTGTGTCCTTAATCCTGTCCTGCCACTAGGTTCTTGAAAATATTTTTGTTTTTCTTCATTAGATCCCGTATATCTCTGTCAACATACAGTATTTGTTTTTCACTTTCTGACTTACTTCACTGTGTAGGACAGATTCTAAGTCCATCCACCTCAGTACAAATAACTCAGTTTTGCTTCTTTTTATGGCTGAGTAATATTCCATTGTATATATGTGCCAGATCTTCTTTATCCATTCATCTGTCGATGGACACTTAGGTTGCTTCCATGTCCAAGCTATTGTAAATAGAGCTGCAATGAACTTTTTTGTACATAACTCTTTTTGAATTATGGTTTTCGCAAGGCAAATGCCCAGTAGTTGGATTGTTGTGTCGTATGGTACCTCTATTGATAGTTATTTAGAGGAACCTCCGTACTGTTCTCCTTAGTGCCCATATCAATTTACATTCCCACCCACAGTGCAAGTATGTTCCCTTTTCTCCAATAAAGGCCTCTCCAGCATTTATTGTTTTGTAGATTTTTTTGATGATTGCCACTCTGACTGCTGTGTGGTGATACCTCACGATAGTTATGATTTGCATTTCTCTAATGATTAGTGATGTTCAGCATCCTTTCATGTGTTTCTTGGTAATCTGTATATCTTCTTTGGAGAAATGTCTATTTAGGTCTTCTGGCCGTTTTTGGATTGGGTTGTTTGTTTTTGTGATATTGAGCTACATGAGGTGCTTGTAAAGTTTGGAGATTAATCCTTTGTCAATTGCTTCATTTGAAAATATTTTCTCCCATTCTGAGGGTTGTTTTTGCATCTTGTTTATATTTTCCTGTACCGTGTAAAAGCTTTTAAGTTTCATTAGGTCCCATTTGTTGATTTCTGTTTTTATTTCCATTTCTCTAGAAGGTGTGTCAAAAAGGATCTTGCTGTGATTTATGTCATAGAGTGTTCTGCCTATGGTTTCCTCTAAGTGTTTTTTTTTTTTTTTTTTTTTTTTTTGCGGTATGCGGGCCTCTCACTGTTGTGGCCTCTCCCGTTGCGGAGCACAGGCTCCGGATGCGCAGGCCCAGCGGCCATGGCTCACGGGCCCAGCCGCTCCGCGGCATATGGGATCCTCCCAGACCGGGGCACGAACCCGTATCCCCTGCATCGGCAGGCGGACTCTCAACCACTGCGCCACCAGGGAGGCCCCTTCTAAGTGTTTTATAGTGTCTGGCCTTATATTTAGATCTCTAATCCTTTTAGAGTTTATTTTTGTGTATGGTGTTATGGAGTGTTCTAATTTCATTCTTTTATGTGTAGGGGTCCAGTTTTCCCAGCACCAATTACTGAAGAGACTGTCTTTTCTCCATTGTATATCCTTAGCTCCTTTGTCATAGATGAGATAGCCATAGGTATGTAGGTTTCTCTCTGGGCTTTCTGTCCTGTTCCATTGATCTGTGTTTATGCCAATCAACATTCACTTGATTCCATTATGGAGACATATAAATACATAGGTTTCAAGATTGTTACCAGTCAGATAAATTCCTCTTCAGTGAATAGGGTGTTTTGTGTCCAGTTCATTGAGAAAGGAGTAGGTCTTGTCTATTACATATTTGGTATGTGGAATGGTATCTGTGCTAATTTCAAACTCTGCTTTTACACATCACCCCACGTGACCTTTCCCCTTAAGGAGGCATAAGTGTGTTTTCTAAATGTGTAACTCTGTTCTCTTTTGAAATTCAGTTCATGTGTAGCCATGTTTACATTCCCTCTATAAGTGATATATTACAATAAGTTTTTGTTTCTTTATGGCTGATTTCACTTAGCATTATCGTACCTAAAGCCACTCATTATGCTGCTATTGGCCTTATGACATTGATTTTATGTCTGAGTGACATTCCATTCTATATAAGTACCCTGACATCTATATCCATTTTTTTTTCCTTTCCTGGGACATTTAAAGTGTACCGAATTCGAGTTTCTTGTAAACAGAGCAGCCCTAAACTTTGCGCTGGCTGTGTGTTGCGGATTTTTAGTTTTCCCAAAATACACGCCCATGAGTGGAAGTGTGCTATGCTCTGTAGCTCTGTTTTAGAAAACAACATACAGTTCTCCAGAGAGGCTGTTGGCAATTTACATCCTGTCCATCGGTGTAACCAGGCTCCCTTTTCTCCAAGGCCTGTCCTGCATTTGTGGTTTTTACACTGTTTGTGGATGGCCCTTTTGACTGGAGGTAAGGGACACTTCTATGTAGTGTGGATTTTCAATGCCTGATGGCTTGCTTGGCCAAAAAGGGCGTATGCATTTTTTCCCGAATATATTCAAGAAAATACACATACTCCCTTTCCTGCCAAGGGCAACATTGTTGGAGTTCTGTCGCTTTTCATGTGCTTTAAAGATGACTCCAATGTACCTCTTGAAATCTGTTTCCTTCAATTCTGCCTTGCATTCAAATCCTCTTCACGGCCTTACCTCAATATATTTCTGGATGATAGTTGTCCTTTATAACTCTGCAAGTTTGTGAATTGCTGTGCCCCTGATATCCATTTTTCAAACCGCCTATTTGTAAGCTGGCTGCAATACCGCAGGATGGCTTTAGGCCCTAGTCCGGTTCCAGGGCTTCAGGCTGAGCCTTTGGTTAATGCTTCTTCCTGATGGGAAAGTAGAGTGATATGTGCCCATCCAAACACCTACAGCTAAACTCTCATTTGTTTCCCCTCTTCCTGTTCATCCTCTGCACAATTTGCAAACTGTGCATAAAAGGAGGGTAAAGGCACTGACACTCCAAGTGGGGAGATTTTTAGTAATGCAGATGGAATGGTGAAGCCGAGCACGACGAAAGGAAAAATGAGGTACCTTTTAGAAAACTTTCCCAATTACACAGTGTACCATCCACTGGGTTTCCCATGCATGTTTTAACTGTAGGAAGATTCCCTTAAACCGGGAGAGTTGGGACCACTAGAATGGGTAGCACACAGTATTGCTCTAAGTGGCGTTGTTTTGCTCACACAACCTCAGCAATCTTGTCAGCCCCAAGTGTCCAGTCTTATGTCTCATCCAGCTGTGGGTGTAAAGGTGGTCAATCCAGGTTGGATCACAGGCCCTGAACGTAATTTTTAAGATTTCTCTCTGTTTCGTTGTTTTTGCATTTTGCTTTTGAAACTTTTTTTTTTTTTTTTTTTTTTTTCTGTACGCGGGCCTCTCACTGCTGTGGCCTCTCCCGTTGCGGAGCACAGGCTCCGGACACACAGGCTCCGTGGCCATGGCTCGCGGGCCCAGCCACTGCGCGGCATGTGGGATCTTCCGGGATAGGGGCACGAACCCGTGTCCCCTGCATCGGCAGGCGGACTCTCAACCACTGCGCCACCAGGGAAGCCCTTGAAACTTATTTTTATAAGGGGGTTTAGCTGAATTTCAGTGCTGTGTTCATGCCATTATACACACATATGCTTTCTTTATGGAGACATGAGAATACATATGTTTTAAAATTCTTAGAGTCAGATATATTCCTCTGCAATGAATAGGGGGTGTTGAGTCCAGTTCATTGTACGGGGAGTAGGTGTTGTCTATTACATACTTGGTTTAGGTAACGGTATCTGTGTTAATTTAAAACTGTGGTTTTATGCATCACCCCACCTCGGCTTTCCCGTTAAGCAGGCAGAAGATTGTTTTCTAAGTGTGTGACTCTGTAGTGTTTGTAATCCAGTTCATGTGTAGCCATGTGTACATTCACCCTATGAGTGATAACTTATGATAAGATTTGTTACTCTGTTATCTTTCCTAACTCAGTTCATGTGTAGCCATGGTTACAGGACCTTTGTAAGTGATATCTTATGATAAGTTTCTTTTTCAATGTGACTTATTTCACTTAGAATCATTGTACCTGAATCCACTCATTTTGCTGCTACTGGCCTTATGACATTGATTTCACGGCTAAGGGATATTCAATCGTACGTAAGTACCACAATTTCTTGAACCATTTTTTTTTCTTTCCTGGGACATTTAAGGTGTACCCAAGTTGAGGTTCGTGTAAGCAGTGCAGCCCTAAATTTTGGGGTGGCTCTGTCTTACTGATTTTCATTTTTCCAAACGTATATTCCCTAGACTGGAACTGCCATTGGCTCTGTAGCTCTGTTTTTTATTTGTTTTAGGGAACACAATGCACTCCCCCAGAGAGGCATTTAGAAATTTACATCCTGACCATTAGCCTAACAAGACTCCCTGTTCTCCAGGGCCTGTCTTGCCTTTCTGGTTTTTACACATTTTTCGAATGTCCCTTTTGACCAGTGGGAAGTGATCGTTCTTGTAGTGCAGATTTGCATTTCTTGCTTGCTTGCTTGGCCAAAAAGGGCGTATGCATTTTTTCTTGAATATATTCAGAAGAAAACGCATATGCCCTTTTGGACAAGTACATCACTGATGAAGTAGTTCTCCTCTGCCTGTACTTTAAAGGCGATTCCAATGTACCTCTTGAAATCTGTTTCCTGCTATTCTGACTCGCATTCATGACAGCCTCGTTGGCTTCCCTCAAACGATTTTTGGACGATAGTTGTCCTTTATTACTCTGTCAGTTTGTGAATTGCTGTGCCCCTGAGCTCCATTTTTCAACTCGTTTTTTGTGAACTGTACGCAAGTCCAAAATTTTGGATCACGACCTCTACAGGTTCCTGGTGGGTGGCTGAGACTTTGGTTAATTCTTCTTCCTGCCGGAAAATTAGAGTGACGTGTGCCCGTCCAAATGTCTAACAGCTGCTCTCTCATTGGTTCTCCCAATTCCCTTCCATCCTCTGCCAAATTGGCAACCTGTGCGAACCAGGAGGTTAAAGGGGCTGGCTCTCCAAGTTGGGAGATTGATAGTAAAGCAGATGGAAAGTCAAACAGGAGCACCAGGAGAGGGACTATTCATTCAGTTTTAGAAACCTTTTGAATTCACAGTGTGTCCATTCTCTAGGTTTCCCATACATGTTATAGCTGTAGTAATATAACCTTCAATCTGGAGAGTTGGGTCCCTTGGAATGGGGGCCATGCATTTTTGCTTTAAAGGGTCTGCATTTGCTCACCCAATCTCACCAATCCTCTCAGTCCCAAGTGTCCAGCCTTATGCCACATCCAGCTGTCATTGTAGATAGGGTCATTCCAGCTTTCATCAGAGACCCTGAAGGAATTGTAAAGAATTTCCCTGTTTTTTGGTTTTGTTTTTGAAATTCCTTTTTATAGTGGGTTTGAGCTGATTCTCGCTGCCATGATTATGCCAGTCTAGACACACTTGATTCCCTTACGGAGACATATCAATACATAGGTTGTAAGATTCTTAGTAGTCAGATCTATTCCTCTGCGGGAAATATGGGGTTTTGAGTCCCTTTCACTGAGGAAGGTGTTGGTCTAGTCTAATCCACAATAGGTTTTATAAACGGTACATGTGCTTATATCAAACTCTAGTTTTATGCATCACCCCACCTCTCCTTCCCCCTTAAACAGGCATAAGAGTGTTTTCTAAATGTGAGCCTCTGTTCTCTTTCCTAAATCAGTTCATGTGTAGCCATGTTTACAGGATCTTCATAAGTGATATCTTATGATAAGTTTCTTTTTCTGGTGACTTATTTCACTTAGAATCATCGTACCTGAATCCACTCACTTTGCTGCTCCTGGTCTTATGACATTGATTTCATGGCTGAGGGATATTCCATCGTACGTAAGTACCACAATTTTTTGAACCATTTTTATATTTCCTGGGATATTTAAGGTGTACCCAAGTTGAGGTTTTTGTATGCAGTGCAGCCTTAAATTTGGGCGTGGCTCTGTCTTATTGATTTTCAGTTCTCCAAAGGTATATTCCCTAGACTGGAAGTGCCCTTGGCTCTGTAGCTCTGTTGTTTACTTGTTTTAGGGAACACAATGCACTCCTCCAGTGAGGCAGTTGGCTATTTACATCCCGCTCATCAGCATAACAAGGCTCCCTGTTCTCCAGCGCCTGTCTTGCCTTTCAGGATTTTACACATTTTGTGGATGTCCCTTTTGACCAGTGGGAAGTGATACTTCTTTGTAGTGCAGATTTGCATTGCCCGCTTGCTTGCTTGGCCAAAAAGGGTGTATGCGTTTTCTGCTGAATATATTCAGGAGAAAACGCATACACCCTTTTTGGCCAAGTGCGTCATTCTCGAAGTTGTGTCCCTCTTCCTGTGCTTTAAAGGCGATTCCAACGTACCTCTTGAAATCTGTTTCCTGCTCTTCTGCCTCGATTTAAGTCCGCCTCGTTCCCTTCCCTCAACAGATTTTAGCAAGATAGTTGTCTATTATTACTCTGCCAGTTTGTGAATTGCTGTGCCCCTGAGCTCCATTTTTCAACTCGTTTTTGGTGAGCTGAACGCAAGTCCAAAATTTTGGTTCAGGACCTATACTGGTTCCCGGTGGGTGGCTGAGACTTTGGTTAATTCTTCTTCCTGCCGGGAAATTAAAGTGACATGTGCCCGTCCAAATGCCTAACAGCTACTCTCTCATTGGTTCTCCCTCTTCCCTTCTATCCTCTGGCAAATTGGCAACCTGTGCAAACCAGGAGCTTAAAGGGGCTGTCTCTGCAAGTAGGGAGATTGATAGTAAAGCAGTTGGAATGTCAAACCGGAGAACCAGGAGAGGGACTATTCGTTGAGTTTTAGAAACCTTTTGTATTCACAGTGTGTCCATTCTCTAGGTTTCCCGTACATGTTATAGCTGTAGTAATATTCCCTTCAACCTGGAGAGTTGGGACCCATGGAATTGGGGCCATGCATTTTTGCTTTAAAGGGTCTGCATTTGCTCACCCAATCTCACCAATCCTCTCAGTCCCAAGTGTCCAGCCTTATGCCACATCCAGCTGTAATTGTAGATAGGGTCATTCCAGGTTTCATCAGAGACCCTGAAGGAAATGTAAAGAATTTCCCTGTTTTTTGGTTTTGTTTTTGTAATTCCTGTTTATATTGGTTTTGAGCTGATTCTCGATGCCATGTTTATGCCAGTCTAGACACACTTGATTCCCTTACGCAGACATATCAATACATAGGTTTTAAGATTCTTACTTGCCAGATCTATTCCTCTGCGGGAAATATGGGGTTTTGAGTCCCTTTCACTGAGGAAGGTGTAGGTCTTGTCTATTCCACAGTTGATTTTAGAAATGGTACCTGTGCTTATATCAAACTCTGGTTTTATGCATCACCCCACCTATCCTTTCCCCTTAAGCAGGCAAAAGAGTGTTTTCTAAATGTGAGACTCTGTTCTCTTTCCTAACTCAGTTCATGTGTAGCCATGTTTACAGGATCTTCATAAGTGATATCTTATGATAAGTTTCTTTTTCTGTGTGAGTTATTTCACTTAGAATCATCGTACCTGAATCCGCTCACTTTGCTGCTCCTGTTCTTATGACATTGATTTCATGGCTGAGGGATATTCCATCGTACATAAATACCACAGTTTTTCGAACCATTTTTATATTTCCTGGGATATTTAAGGTGTACCCAAGTTGAGGTTCTTTTAAGCAGTGCAGCCCTAAATTTGGGGGTGGCTCTGTCTTATTGATTTTCAGTTTTCCCAAGGTATATTCCCTAGACTGGAAGTGCCCTTGGCTCTGTAGCTCTGTTGTTTACTTGTTTTAGGGAACGCAATGCACTCCTCCAGTGAGGCAGTTGGCAATTTACATCCCGCCCATCAGCATAACAAGGCTCCCTGTTCTCCAGGGCCTGACTTGCCTTTCTGGTTTTTACCCATTTTGTGTATGTCCCTTTTGACCAGTGGGAAGTGATACTTCTTTGTAGTGCAGATTTGCATTGCCCGCTTGCTTGCTTGGTCAAAAAGGGCGTATGCGTTTTCTCCTGAATATATTCAGGAGAAAACGCATACGCCCTTTTTGAGCAAGTGCGTCATTGTCGAATTTGTGCCCCTCATCCTGTGCTTTAAAGGCGATTCCAACGTACCTCTTGAAATCTGTTTCCTGCTATTCTGCCTCGCTTTCAAGTCCGCCTCGTTGCCTTCCCTCAACAGATTTTTGGACGACAGTTGTCCTTTATTACTCTGCCAGTTTGTGAATTGCTGTGCCCCTGAACTCCATTTTTCAACTCGTTTTTTGTGACCTGTACGCAAGTCCAAAATTTTGGTTCAGGACCTATACTGGTTCCCTGTGGGTGGCTGAGACTCTGGTTAATTCTTCTTCCTGCCGGGAAATTAGAGTGACATGTGCCCGTCCAAATGCCTAACAGCTACTCTCTCATTGGTTCTCCCTCTTCCCTTCCATCCTCTGCCAAATTGGCATCCTGTGCGAACGAGGAGGTTAAAGGGATTGTCTCTCCCTGTTGGGAGATTGATAGTAAAGCAGTTGGAAAGTCAAACCGGAGCACCAGGATAGGGACTACTCGTTGAGTTTTAGAAACCTTTTGTATTCACAGTGTGTCCATTCTCTAGGTATCCCATACATGTTATAGCTGTAGTAATATTCCCTTCAACATGGAGAGTTGGGACCCATGGAATGGGGGCCATGCATTTTTGCTTTAAAGGGTCTGCATTTGCTCCCCCAATCTCACCAATCCTCTCAGTCCCAAGTGTCCATCCTTATGCCACATCCAGCTGTCATTGTAGATAGGGTCATTTTTTGTTTCATCAGAGACCCTGAAGGAAATGAAAAGAATTTCCCTGTTTTTTGGTTTTGTTTCTGAAATTCCTTTTTATAGTGGGTTTGAGCTGATTCTCGCTGCCCTGTTTTTGCCAGTCTAGACACACTTGATTCCCTTACAGAGATATATCAATACATAGGTTTTAAGATTCTTATTGTCAGATCTATTCCTCTGCGGGAAATATGGGGTTTTGAGTCCCTTTCACTGAGGAAGGTGTAGGTCTTATCTATTTCACAGTTGGTTTTAGAAATGGTACCTGTGCTTATATCAAACTCTGGTTTTATGCATCACCCCACCTCTCCTTTCCCCTTAAGCAGGCATAAGAGTGTTTTCTAAATGTGAGACTCTGTTCTCTTTGCTAACTCAGTTCATGTGTAGCCATGTTTACAGGATCTTCATAAGTGATATCTTATGATAAGTTTCTTTTTCTGTGTGACTTATTTCACGTAGAATCATCGTACCTGAATCCACTCACTTTGCTGCTCCTGGTCTTATGACATTGATTTCATGGCTGAGGGATATTCCAACGTACATAAATACCACAGTTTTTTGAACCATTTTTATATTTCCTGGGATATTTAAGGTGTACCCAAGTTGAGGTTCTTGTTAGCAGTGCAGCCCTAAATTTGTGGGTGGCTTTGTCTTATTGATTTTCAGTTTTCCCAAGGTATATTCCTAGACTGGATGTGCCCTTGCCTCTGTAGCTCTGTTGATTATTTCTTTTAGGGAACGCAATGCACTACTCCAGTGAGGCAGTTGGCAATTTACATCCCGCCCATCAGCATAACAAGGCTCCCTGTTCTCCAGGGCCTGTCTTGCCTTTCTGGTTTTGACACATTTTGTGGATGTCCCTTTTGACCGGTGGGAAGTGATACTTCTTTGTAGTGCAGATTTGCATTGCCCGCTTGCTTGCTTGGCCAAAAAGTGCGTATGCGTTTTCTCCTGAATATATTCAGGAGAAAATGCATACGCCCTTTTTGGCCAAGTGCGTCATTTTCGATGTTGTTCCCCTCTTCCTTTGCTTTAAAGGCGATTCCAACGTACCTCTTGAAATCTGTTTCCTGCAATTCTGCCTTGCTTTCAAGTCCGCCTCATTGCCTTCCGTCAACAGACTTTTGGACGATAGTTGTCCTTTGTTACTCTGCCATTTTGTGAATTGCTGTGCCCGTGAGCTCCATTTTTCAACTCGTTTTTTGTGAGCTGTACGCAAGTCCAAAATTTTGGTTCAGGACCTATACTGGTTCCCGGTGGGTGGCTGTGACTCTGGTTAATTCTTCTTCCTGCCGGGAAATTAGAGTGACATGTGCCCGTCCAAATGCCTAACAGCTACTCTCTCATTGGTTCTCCCTCTTCCCTTCCATCTTCTGCAAATTTGGCAACCTGTGCGAACCAGGAGGTTAAAGGGGTTGTATCTCCAAGTTGGGAGATTGATAGTAAAGCAGTTGGAAAGTCAAACCGGAGCACCAGGAGAGGGACTACTCGTTGAGTTTTAGAAACCTTTTGTATTCACAGTGTGTCCATTCTCTACGTTTCCCGTACATGTTATAGCTGTAGTAATATTCCCTTCAACATGGAGAGTTGGGACCCATGGAATGGGGGCCATGCATTTTTGCTTTAAAGGGTCTGCATTTGCTCACCCAATCTCACCAATCCTCTCAGTCCCAAGTGTCCAGCCTTATGCCACATCCAGCTGTCATTGTAGATAGGGTCATTCCAGCTTTCATCAGAGACCCTGAAGGGAATATAAAGAATTTCCCTGTTTTTAGGTTTTGTTTTTGAAATTCCTTTTTATAGTGGGTTTGAGCTGATTCTCGATGACATGTTTATGCCAGTCTAGACACACTTGATTCCCTTACAGAGACATATCAATACATAGGTTTTAAGATTCTTACTAGTCAGATCTATTCCTCTGCGGGAAATATGGGGTTTTGAGTCCCTTTCACTGAGGAAGGTATAGGTCTTGTCTATTCCACAGTTGATTTTAGAAATGGTACCTGTGCTTATATCAAACTCTGGTTTTATGCATCACCCCACCTCTCCTTTCCCCTTAAGCAGGCATAAGAGTGTTATCTAAATGTGAGACTCTGTTCTCTTTCCTAACTCAGTTCATGTGTAGCCATGTTTACAGGATCTTCATAAGTGATATCTTATGATAAGTTTCTTTTTCTGTGTGACTTATTTCACTTAGAATCATCGTACCTGAATCCACTCACTTTGCTGCTCCTGGTCTTATGACATTGATTTCATGGCTGAGGGATATTCCATCGGACATAAATACCACAGTTTTTTGAACCATTTTTATAATTCCTGGGATATTTACGGTGTACCCAAGTTGAGGTTCTTGTAAGCAGTGCAGCCCTAAATTTGGGGGTGGCTCTGTCTTATTGATTTTCAGTTTTCCCTAGGTATATTCCCTAGACTGGAAGTGCCCTTGGCTCTGTAGCTCTGTTGTTTATTTGTTTTAGGGAACGCAGTGCACTCCTACAGTGAGGCAGTTGGCAATTTACATCCCGCCCATCAGCATAATAATGCTCCCTGTTCTCCAGGGCCTGTCTTGCCTTTCTGGTTTTTACACATTTTGTGGATGTCCCCTTTGACCGGTGGGAAGTGATACTTCTTTGTAGTGCAGATTTGCATTGCCCGCTTGCTTGCTTGGCCAAAAAGGGCGTATGCGTTTTCTCCTGAATATATTCAGGAGAAAACGCATACGCCCTTTTTGGCCAAATGCGTCATTGTCAAAGTTGTTCCCCTCTTCCTGTGCTTTAAAGGCGATTCCAACGTACCTCTTGAAATCTGTTTCCTGCTATTCTGCCTCGCTTTCAAGTCCGCCTCGTTGCCTTCCCTCAACAGATTTTTGGACGACAGTTGTCCTTTATTACTCTGCCAGTTTGTGAATTGCTGTGCCCCTGTGCTCCATTTTTCAACTCGTTTTTTGTGAGCTGTACGCAAGTCCAAAATTTTGGTTCAGGACCTATACTGGTTCCCGGTGGGTGGCTGAGACTCTGGTTAATTCATCTTCCTGCCGGGAAATTAGAGTGACATGTGACCGTCCAAATGTCTAACAGCTACCCTCTCATTGGTTCTCCCTCTTCCCTTCCATCCTCTGCCAAATTGGCAACCTGTGCGAAACAGGAGTTTAAAGGGACTGTCTCTCCAAGTTGGGAGATTGATAGTAAAGCAGTTGGAAAGTCAAACCGGAGCACCAGGAGAGGGACTTCTCGTTGAGTTTTAGAAGCATTTTGTATTCACAGTGTGTCCATTCTCTAGGTTTCCCATACATATTATAGCTGTAGTAATATTCCCTTCAACATGGAGAGTTGGGACCCATGGAATGGGGGCCATGCATTTTTGCTTTAAAGGGTCTGCATTTGCTCACCCAATCACACCAATCCTCTCAGTCCCAAGTGTCCAGCCTTATGCCATATCCAGCTGTCATTGTAGATAGGGTCATTCCAGGTTTCATCAGAGACCCTGAAGGAAATGTAAAGAATTTCCCTGTTTTTTGGTTTTGTTTTTGAAATTCCTTTTTATAGTGGGTTTGAGCTGATTCTCGCTGCCATGTTTCTGCCAGTCTAGACACACTTGATTCCCTTGCAGAGACATAACAATACATAGGTTTTAAGATTCTTACTAGTCAGATCTATTCGTCTGCGGGAAATATGGGGTTCTGAGTCCCTTTCACTGAGGAAGGTGTAGGTCTTGTCTATTCCACAGTTGGTTTTAGAAATGGTACCTGTGCTTATATCAAACTCTGGTTTTATGCATCACCCCACCTCTCCTTTCCCCTTAAGCAGGCATAAGAGTGTTTTCTAAATGTGAGACTCTTTTCTCTTTCCTAACTCAGTTCATGTGTAGCCATGTTTACAGGATCTTCATAAGTGATATCTTAAGATAAGTTTCTTTTTCTGTGTGACTTATTTCACTTAGAATCTTCGTACATGAATCCACTCACTTTGCTGCTCCTGGTCTTATGACATTGATTTCATGGCTGAGGGATATTCCATCGTACATAAATACCACAGTTTTTTGAACCATTTTTATATTTCCTGGGATATTTAAGTAGTACCCATGTGGAGGTTCTTGTAAGCAGTGCAGCCCTAAATTTGTGGGTCGATCTGTCTTATTGATTTTCAGTTTTCCCAAGGTATATTCCCTAGACTGGATGTGCCCTTGGTTCTGTAGCTCTGTTGATTACTTCTTTAGGGAACGCAATGCACTCCTCCAGTGAGGCAGTTGGCAATTTACATCCCGCCCATCAGCATAACAAGGCTCCCTGTTCTCCAGGGCCTGTCTTGCCTTTCTGGTTTTTACACATTTTGTGGATGTCCCTTTTGATCGGGGGGAAGTGATACTTCTTTGTAGTGCAGATTTGCATTGCCCGCTTGCTTGCTTGGCCAAAAAGGGCGTATGCGTTTTCTCCTGAATATTTTCAGGAGAAAACGCATACGCCCTTTTTGGCCAAGTGCGTCATTGTCGAAGTTGTGCCCCTCTTCCTGTGCTTTAAAGGGGATTCCAACGTACCTCTTGAAATCTGTTTCCTGCTATTCTGCCTGGCTTTCAAGTCCGCCTCGTTGCCTTCCCTCAACAGATTTTTGGACGACAGTTTTCCTTTAGTACTCTGCCAGTTTGTGAATTGCTGTGCGCCTGAGCTCAATTTTTCAACTCGTTTTTTGTGAGCTGTACGCAAGTCCAAAATTTTGGTTCAGGACCTATACTGGTTCCCGGAGGATGGCTGAGACTCTGGCTGAGACAGGCTTTTTCCAGGTTTCATCAGAGACCCTGAAGGAAATTTAAAGAATTTCCCTGTTTTTTAGGTTTTGTTTTTGAAATTCCTTTTTATCGTGGGTTTGAGCTGATTCTCTCTGCCATGTTTATGCCAGTCTAGACACACTTGATTCCCTTACAGAGACATATCAATACATAGGTTTTAAGATTCTTACTAGTCAGATCTATTCCTCTGCGGGAAATATGGGGTTTTGAGTCCCTTTCACTGAGGAAGGTGTAGGTCTTGTCTATTCCACAGTTGGTTTTGGAAATGGTACCTGTGCTTATATCAAACTCTGGTTTTATGCATCACCCCACCTCTCCTTTCCCCTTAAGCAGGCATAAGAGTGTTTTCTAAATGTGAGACTCTGTTCTCTTTCCTAACTCAGTTCATGTGTAGCCATGTTTACAGGATCTTCCTAAGTCATATCTTATGATAAGTTTCTTTTTCTGTGTGACTTATTTCTCTTAGAATCATCGTACCTGAATCCACTCACTTTACTGCTCCTGGTCTTATGACATTGATTTCATTTCTGAGGGATATTCTACCGGACATAAATACCACAGTTTTTTGAACCATTTTTATATTTCCTGGGATATTTAAGTTGTACCCAAGTTGAGGTTCTTGTAAGCAGTGCAGCCCTAAATTTGGGGGTGGCTCTGTCTTATTGATATTCAGTGTTCCCAATGTATATTCCCTAGAATGGAAGTGCCCTTGGCTCTGTAGCTCTGTTGTTTACTTGTTTTAGGGAACGCAATGCACTCCTCCTGTGAGGCAGTTGGCAATTTACTTCCCGCCCATCAGCATAACAAGGCTCCCTGTTCTCCAGGGCCTGTCTTGCCTTTCTGGTTTTTACACATTTTGTGGATGTCCCTTTTGACCGGTGGGAAGTGATACTACTTTGTAGTGAAGATTTGCATTGCCCGCTTGCTTGTTTGGCCAAAAAGGGCGTATGCGTTTTCTCCTGAATATATTCAGGAGAAAACGCATACGCCCTTTTTGGCCAACTGCGTCATTGTCGAAGTTGTGCCCCTCTTCCTGTGCTTTAAAGGTGAATCCAACGTACCTCTTGAAATCTGTTTCCTGCTATTCTGCCTGGCTTTCAAGTCTGCCTCGTTGCCTTCCCTCAACAGATTTTTGGACGATAGTTGTCCTTTATTACTCTGCCAGTTTGTGAATTGCTGTGGCCCTGAGCTCCATTTTCCAACTCGTTTTTTGTGAGCTGTACGCAAGTCCAAAATTTTGGTTCAGGACCTCTACTGGTTCCCGGTGGGTGGCTGAGACTCTGGTTAATTCTTCTTCCTGCCGGGAAATTAGAGTGACATGTGCCCGTCCAAATGCCTAACAGTAACTCTCTCATTGGTTCTCCCTCTTCCATTCCATCATCTGCCAAATTGGCAACCTGTGCGAACCAGGAGGTTAAAGTGGCTGTCTCTCCAAATTGGGAGATTGATAGTAAAGCAGTTGGAAAGTCAAACCGGAGCACCAGGAGAGGGACTACTCGTTGAGTTTTAGAAACCTTTTGTATTCACAGTGTGTCCATTCTCTAGGTTTCCCGTACATGTTATAGCTGTAGTAATATTCCCTTCAACCTGGAGAGTTGGGACACATGGAATCGGGGCCATGCATTTTTGCTCTAAAGGGTCTGCATTTGCTCACCCAATTTCACCAATCCTCTCAGTCCCAAGTGTCCAGCCTTATGCCACATCCAGCTGTCATTGTAGACAGGGTTTTTCCAGGTTTCATCAGAGACCCTGAAGGAAATGTAAAGAATTTCCCTTTTTTTTTGGTTTTGTTTTTGAAGTTCCTTTTTATCGTGGCTTTGAGCTGATTCCCTCTGCCATGTTTATGCCAGTCTAGACACACTTGATTCCCTTACAGAGACATATCAATACATAGGTTTTAAGATTCTTACTAGTCAGATCTATTCCTCTGCGGGAAATATGGGGTTTTGAGTCCCTTTCACTGAGGAAGGTGTAGGTCTTGTCTATTCCACAGTTGGTTTTGGAAATGGTACCTGTGCTTATATCAAACGCTGGTTTTATGCATCACCCCACCTCTCCTTTCCCCTTAAGCAGGCATAAGAGTGTTTTCTAAATGTGAGACTCTGTTCTCTTTCCTAACTCAGTTCATGTGTAGCCATGTTTACAGGATCTTCCTAAGTCAAATCTTATGATAAGTTTCTTTTTCTGTGTGACTTATTTCACTTAGAATCATCGTACCTGAATCCACTCACTTTGCTGCTCCTGGTCTTATGACATTGATTTCATGGCTGAGGGATATTGCATCGGACATAAATACCACAGTTTTTTGAACCATTTTTATATTTCCTGGGATATTTAAGGTGTACCCAAGTTGAGGTTCTTGTAAGCAGTGCAGCCCTAAATTTGGGGGTGACTCTGTCTTATTGATTTTCAGTTTTCCCAATGTATATTCCCTAGACTGGAAGTGCCCTTGGCTCTGTAGCTCTGTTGTTTACTTGTTTTAGGGAACGCAATGCACTCCTCCAGTGAGGCAGTTGGCAATTTACATCCCGCCCATCAGCATAACAAGGCTCCCTGTTCTCCAGGGCCTGTCTTGCCTTTCTGGTTTTTACACATTTTGTGGATGTCCCTTTTGACCGGTGGGAAGTGATACTTCTTTGTAGTGCAGATTTGCATTGCCCGCTTGCTTGTTTGGCCAAAAAGGGCGTATGCGTTTTCTCCTGAATATATTCAGGAGAAAACGCATACGCCCTTTTTGGCCAACTGCGTCATTGTCGAAGTTGTGCCCGTCTTCCTGTGCTTTAAAGGCGATTCCATCGTACCTCTTGAAATCTGTTTCCTGCTATTCTGCCTGGCTTTCAAGTCTGCCTCGTTGCCTTCCCTCAACTAATTTTTTGGACGATAGTTGTCCTTTATTACTCTGCCAGTTTGTGAATTGCTGTGGCCCTGAGCTCCATTTTCCAACTCGTTTTTTGTGAGCTGTACGCAAGTCCAAAATTTTGGTTCAGGACCTATACTGGTTCCCGGTGGGTGGCTGAGACTCTGGTTAATTCTTCTTCCTGCCGGGAAATTATAGTGACATGTGCCCGTCCAAATGCCTAACAGTATCTCTCTCATTGGTTCTCCCTCTTCCCTTCCATCCTCTGCCAAATTGGCAACATGTGCGAACCAGGAGGTTAAAGGGGCTGTCTCTCCAAGTTGGGAGATTGATAGTAAAGCAGTTGGAAAGTCAAACCGGAGCACCAGGAGAGGGACTACTCGTTGAGTTTTAGAAACCTTTTGTGTTCACAGTGTGTCCATTCTCTAGGTTTCCCGTACATGTTATAGCTGTAGTAATATTCCCTTCAACCTGGAGAGTTGGGACCCATGGAATGGGGGCCATGCATTTTTGCTTTAAAGGGTTTGCATTTGCTCACCCAATCTCACCAATCCTCTCAGTCCCAAGTGTCCAGCCTTATGCCACATCCAGCTGTCATTGTAGACAGGGTCATTCCAGGTTTCATCAGAGACCCTGAAGGATATGTAAAGAATTTCCCTGTTTTTTGGTTTTGTTTTTGAAATTCATTTTTATAGTGGGTTTTAGCTGATTCTCTCTGCCATGTTTATGCCAGTCTAGACACACTTGATTCCCTTACAGAGACATATCAATACATAGGTTTTAAGATTCTTACTAGTCAGATCTATTCCTCTGTGGGAAATATGGGGTTTTGAGTCCCTTCACTGAGGAAGGTGTAGGTCTTGTCTATTCCACAGTTGGTTTTGGAAATGGTACCTGTGCTTATGTCAAACTCTGGTTTTATGCATCACCCCACCTCTCCTTTCCTCTTAAGCAGGCATAAGAGTGTTTTCTAAATGTGAGACTCTGTTCTCTTTCCTAACTCAGTTCATGTGTAGCCATGTTTACAGGATCTTCATAAGTGATATCTTATGATAAGTTTCTTTTTCTGTGTGACTTATTTCACTTAGAATCATCGTACCTGAATCCACTCACTTTGCTGCTCCTGGTCTTATGACATTGATTTCATGGCTGAGGGATATTCCATCGGACATAAATACCACAGTTTTTTGAACCATTTTTATAATTCCTGGGATATTTACGGTGTACCCAAGTTGAGGTTCTTGTAAGCAGTGCAGCCCTAAATTTGGGGGTGGCTCTGTCTTATTGATTTTCAGTTTTCCCAATGTATATTCCCTAGACTGGAAGTGCCCTTGGCTCTGTAGCTCTGTTGTTTACTTGTTTTAGGGAACGCAATGCACTCCTCCAGTGAGGCAGTTGGCAATTTACATCCCGCCCATCAGCATAACAAGGCTTCCTGTTCTCCAGGGCCTGTGTTGCGTTTCTGGTTTTTACACATTTTGTGGATGTCCCTTTTGACCGGTGGGAAGTGATACTTCCTTGTAGTGCAGATTTGCTTTGCCCGCTTGCTTGTTTGGCCACAAAGGGCGTATGCGTTTTCTCCTGAATATATTCAGGAGAAAACGCATACGCCCTTATTGGCCAACTGCGTCATTGTCGAAGTTGTGCCCCTCTTCCTCTGCTTTAAAGGCGATTCCAACGTACCTCTTGAAATCTGTTTCCTGCTTTTCTGCCTGGCTTTCAAGTCTGCCTCGTTGCCTTCCCTCAACAGATTTTTGGACGATATTTGTCCTTTATTACTCTGCCAGTTTGTGAATTGCTGTGGCCCTGAGCTCCATTTTCCAACTCGTTTTTTGTGAGCTATACGCAAGTCCAAAATTTTGGTTCAGGACCTATACTGGTTCACGGTGGGTGGCTGAGACTCTGGTTAATACTTCTTCCTGCCGGGAAATTAGAGTGACATGTGCCCGTCCAAATGCCTAACAGTAACTCTCTCAATGGTTCCCCCTCTTCCCTTCCATCCTCTGCCAAATTGGCAACCTGTGCGAACCAGGAGGTTAAAGGGGCTGTCTCTCCAAGTTGGGAGATTGATAGTAAAGCAGTTGGAAAGTCAAACCGGAGCACCAGGAGAGGGACTACTCGTTGAGTTTTAGAAACCTTTTGTATTCACAGTGTGTCCATTCTCTAGGTTTCCCGTACATGTTATAGCTGTAGTAATATTCCCTTCAACCTGGAGAGCTGGGACCCATGGAATGGGGGCCATGCATTTTTGCTTTAAAGGGTCTGCATTTGCTCACCCAATCTCACCAATCCTCTCAGTCCCAAGTGTCCAGCCTTATGCCACATCCAGCTGTCATTGTAGACAGGGTCTTTCCGGGTTTCATCAAAGACCCTGAAGGAAATGTAAAGAATTTCCCTGTTTTTTGGTTTTGTTTTTGAAATTCCTTTTTATAGTGGGTTTGAGCTGATTCTCTCTGCCATGTTTATGCCAGTCTAGACACACTTGATTCCCTTAAAGAGACATATCAATACATAGGTTTTAAGATTCTTACTAGTCAGATCTAGTCCTCTGCGGGAAATATGGGGTTTTGAGTCCCTTTCACTGAGGAAGGTGTAGGTCGTGTCTATTCCACAGTTGGTTTTGGAAATGGTACCTGTGCTTATATCAAACTCTGGTTTTATGCATCACCCCACCTCTCCTTTCCCCTTAAGCAGGCATAAGAGTGTTTTCTAAATGTGAGACTCTGTTCTCTTTCCTAACTCAGTTCATGTGTAGCCATGTTTACAGGACCTTCATATGTGATATCTTATGATAAGTTTCTTTTTCTGTGTGACTTATTTCACTTAGAATCATCGTACATGAATCCACTCACTTTGGTGCTCCTGGTCTTATGACATTGATTTCATGGCTGAGGGATATTCCATCGGACATAAATACCACAGTTTATTGAACCATTTTTATATTTCCTGGGATATTTAAGGTGTACCCAAGTTGAGGTTCTTGTAAGCCATGCAGCCCTAAATTTGGTGGTGGCTCTGTCTTATTGATTTTCAGTTTTCCCAATGTATATTCCGTAGACTGGAAGTGCCCTTGGCTCTGTAGCTCTGTTGTTTACTTGTTTTAGGGAACGCAATGAACTCCTCCAGTGAGGCAGTTGGCAATTTACATCCCGCCCATCAGCATAACAAGGCTCCCTGTTCTCCAGGGACTGTCTTGCCTTTCTGGTTTTTACACATTTTGTGGATGTCCCTTTTGACCGGTGGGAAGTGACACTTCTTTGTAGTGCAGATTTGCATTGCCCGCTTGCTTGTTTGGCCAAAAAGGGTGTATGCGTTTTCTCCTGAATATATTCAGGAGAAAACGCATACGCCCTTTTTGGCCAACTGTGTCCTTGTCGAAGTTGTGCCCCTCTTCCTGTGCTTTAAAGGTGATTCCAACGTACCTCTTGAAATCTGTTTCCTGCCATTCAGCCTGGTTTTCAAGTCTGCCTCGTTGCCTTCCCTCAACAGATTTTTGGACGATAGTTGTCCTTTATTACTCTGCCAGTTTGTGAATTGCTGTGGCCCTGAGCTCCATTTTCCAACTCGTTTTTTGTGAGCTGTACGCAAGTCCAAAATTTTGGTTCAGGACCTATAATGGTTCCCGGTGGGGGGCTGAGGCTCTGGTTAATTCTTCTTCCTGCCGGGAAAATAGAGTGACATGTGCCCGTCCAAATGCCTAACAGTAACTCTCTCATTGGTTCTCCCTCTTCCCTTCCATCCTCTGCCAAATTGGCAACCTGTGCGAACCAGGAGGTTAAAGGGGCTGTCTCTCCAAGTTGGGAGATTGATAGTAAAGCAGTTGGAAAGTCAAACCGGAGCACCAGGAGAGGGACTACTCGTTGAGTTTTAGAAACCTTTTGTATTCACAGTGTGTCCATTCTCTAGGTTTCCCGTACATGTTATAGCTGTAGTAATATGCCCATCAACCTGGAGAGCTGGGACCCATGGAATGGGGGCCATGCATTTTTGCTTTAAAGGGTCTGCATTTGCTCACCCAATCTCACCAATCCTCTCAGTCCCAAGTGTCCAGCCTTATGCCACATCCAGCTGTCATTGTAGACAGGGTCATTCCAGGTTTCATCAGAAACCCTGAAGGAAATGTAAAGAATTTCCCTGTTTATTGGTTTTGTTTTTGAAATTCCTTTTTATTGTGGGTTTGAGCTGATTCTCTCTGCCATGTTTATGCCAGTCTGGACACACTTGATTCCCTTAAAGAGACATATCAATACATAGGTTTTAAGATTCTTACTAGTCAGATCTATTCCTCTGCGGGAAATATGGGGTTTTGAGTCCCTTCACTGAGGAAGGTGTAGGTCTTGTCTATTCCACAGTTGGTTTTGGAAATGGTACCTGTGCTTATATCAAACTCTGGTTTTATGCATCACCCCACCTCTCCTTTCCCCTTAAGCAGGCATAAGAGTGTTTTCTAAATGTGAGACTCTGTTCTCTTTCCTAACTCAGTTCATGTGTAGCCATGTTTACAGGATCTTCATAAGTGATATCTTATGATAAGTTTCTTTTTCTGTGTGACTTATTTCACTTAGAATCATCGTACCTGAATCCACTCACTTTGCTGCTCCTGGTCTTATGACATTGATTTCATGGCTGAGGGATATTCCATGGTACATAAATACCACAGTTTTTTGAACCAATTTTATATTTCCTGGGATATATAAGGTGTACCCAAGTTGAGGTTCTTGTAAGCAGTGCAGCTCTAAATTTGCGGTGGATCTGTCTTATTGATTTTCAGTTTTCCCAATGTATATTCCCTAGACTGGAAGTGCCCTTGGCTCTGTAGCTCTGTTGTTTACTTGTTTTAGGGAATGCAATGCACTCCTCCAGTGAGGCAGTTGGCAATTTACATCCCACCCATCAGCATAACAAGGCTCCCTGTTCTCCAGGGCCTGTCTTGACTCTCTGGTTTTTACACATTTTGTGGATGTCCCTGTGGACCGGGGGGAAGTGATACTTCTTTGGAGTGCAGATTTGCATTGCCCGCTTGCTTGCTTGGCCAAAAAGGGGGTATGCGTTTTCTCCTGAATATATTCAGGAGAAAAGTCATTCACCCTTTTTGGCCAAGTGCGTCATTGTCGAAGTTGTGCCCCTCTTCCTGTGCTTTAAAGGCGATTCCAACGTACCTCTTGAAATCTGTTTCCTGCTATTCTGCGTCGCTTTCAAGTCCGCCTCGTTGCCTTCCCTCAACAGATTTTTGGACGACAGTAGTCCTTTATTACTCTGCCAGTTTGTGAAATGCTGTGCCCCTGAGCTCCATTTTTCAACTCGTTTTTTGTGAGCTGTACGCAAGTCCAAAGTTTTGGTTCAGGACCTATACTGGTGCCCGGTGGTTGGCTGAGACTCTGATTAATTCTTCTTCCTGCCAGGAAATTAGAGTGACATGTGCCCGTCCAAATGCCTAACAGCTACTCTCTCATTGGTTCTCCCTCTTCCCTTACATCCTCTGCCAAATTGGCAACCTGTGCGAACCAGGAGGTAAAAGGGGTTGTCTCTCCAAGTCGGGAGATTGATAGTAAAGCAGTAAGAAAATCAAACAAGAGCACCAGGAGAGGGACTACTCGTTGAGTTTTAGAAACCTTTTGTATTCACAGTGTGTCCATTCTCTAGGTTTCCCGTACATGTTATAGCTGTAGTAATATTCCCTTCAACATGGAGAGTTGGGACAAATGGAATGGGGGCCATGCATTTTTGCTTTAAAGTGTCTGCATTTGCGCACCCAATCTCACCAATCCTCTCAGTCCGTAGTGTCCAGCCTTATGCCACATCCAGCTGTCATTGTAGATAGGGTCATTCCAGGTTTCACCAGACACCCTGAAGGAAATGTAAAGAATTTCCCTGTTTTTTGGTTTTGTTTTTGAAATTCCTTTTTATAGTGGGTTTGAGCTGATTCTCGCTGCCATGTTTATGCCAGTCTAGACACACTTGATTCCCTTACAGAGACATATCTATACATAGGTTTTAAGATTCTTACTAGTCAGATCTATTCCTCTGCGGGAAATATTGGGTTTTGAGTTCCTTTCACTGAGGAAGGTGTAGGTCTTGTCTATTCCACAGTTGGTTTTAGAAATGGTACCTGTGCTTATATCAAACTCTGGTTTTATGCATCACCCCACCTCTCCTTTCCCCTTAAGCAGGCATAAGAGTGTTTTCTAAATGTGAGACTCTGTTCTCTTTCCTAACTCAGTTCATGTGTAGCCATGTTTACAGGATCTTCATAAGTGATATCTTATGATAAGTTTCTTTTTCTGTGTGACTTATTTCTCTTAGAATCATCGTACCTGAATCCACTCACTTTACTGCTCCTGGTCTTATGACATTGATTTCATTTCTGAGGGATATTCTACCGGACATAAATACCACAGTTTTTTGAACCATTTTTATATTTCCTGGGATATTTAAGTTGTACCCAAGTTGAGGTTCTTGTAAGCAGTGCAGCCCTAAATTTGGGGGTGGCTCTGTCTTATTGATATTCAGTGTTCCCAATGTATATTCCCTAGAATGGAAGTGCCCTTGGCTCTGTAGCTCTGTTGTTTACTTGTTTTAGGGAACGCAATGCACTCCTCCTGTGAGGCAGTTGGCAATTTACTTCCCGCCCATCAGCATAACAAGGCTCCCTGTTCTCCAGGGCCTGTCTTGCCTTTCTGGTTTTTACACATTTTGTGGATGTCCCTTTTGACCGGTGGGAAGTGATACTACTTTGTAGTGAAGATTTGCATTGCCCGCTTGCTTGTTTGGCCAAAAAGGGCGTATGCGTTTTCTCCTGAATATATTCAGGAGAAAACGCATACGCCCTTTTTGGCCAACTGCGTCATTGTCGAAGTTGTGCCCCTCTTCCTGTGCTTTAAAGGTGAATCCAACGTACCTCTTGAAATCTGTTTCCTGCTATTCTGCCTGGCTTTCAAGTCTGCCTCGTTGCCTTCCCTCAACAGATTTTTGGACGATAGTTGTCCTTTATTACTCTGCCAGTTTGTGAATTGCTGTGGCCCTGAGCTCCATTTTCCAACTCGTTTTTTGTGAGCTGTACGCAAGTCCAAAATTTTGGTTCAGGACCTATACTGGTTCCCGGTGGGTGGCTGAGACTCTGGTTAATTCTTCTTCCTGCCGGGAAATTAGAGTGACATGTGCCCGTCCAAATGCCTAACAGTAACTCTCTCATTGGTTCTCCCTCTTCCATTCCATCATCTGCCAAATTGGCAACCTGTGCGAACCAGGAGGTTAAAGTGGCTGTCTCTCCAAATTGGGAGATTGATAGTAAAGCAGTTGGAAAGTCAAACCGGAGCACCAGGAGAGGGACTACTCGTTGAGTTTTAGAAACCTTTTGTATTCACAGTGTGTCCATTCTCTAGGTTTCCCGTACATGTTATAGCTGTAGTAATATTCCCTTCAACCTGGAGAGTTGGGACACATGGAATCGGGGCCATGCATTTTTGCTCTAAAGGGTCTGCATTTGCTCACCCAATTTCACCAATCCTCTCAGTCCCAAGTGTCCAGCCTTATGCCACATCCAGCTGTCATTGTAGACAGGGTTTTTCCAGGTTTCATCAGAGACCCTGAAGGAAATGTAAAGAATTTCCCTTTTTTTTTGGTTTTGTTTTTGAAGTTCCTTTTTATCGTGGCTTTGAGCTGATTCCCTCTGCCATGTTTATGCCAGTCTAGACACACTTGATTCCCTTACAGAGACATATCAATACATAGGTTTTAAGATTCTTACTAGTCAGATCTATTCCTCTGCGGGAAATATGGGGTTTTGAGTCCCTTTCACTGAGGAAGGTGTAGGTCTTGTCTATTCCACAGTTGGTTTTGGAAATGGTACCTGTGCTTATATCAAACGCTGGTTTTATGCATCACCCCACCTCTCCTTTCCCCTTAAGCAGGCATAAGAGTGTTTTCTAAATGTGAGACTCTGTTCTCTTTCCTAACTCAGTTCATGTGTAGCCATGTTTACAGGATCTTCCTAAGTCATATCTTATGATAAGTTTCTTTTTCTGTGTGACTTATTTCACTTAGAATCATCGTACCTGAATCCACTCACTTTGCTGCTCCTGGTCTTATGACATTGATTTCATGGCTGAGGGATATTGCATCGGACATAAATACCACAGTTTTTTGAACCATTTTTATATTTCCTGGGATATTTAAGGTGTACCCAAGTTGAGGTTCTTGTAAGCAGTGCAGCCCTAAATTTGGGGGTGACTCTGTCTTATTGATTTTCAGTTTTCCCAATGTATATTCCCTAGACTGGAAGTGCCCTTGGCTCTGTAGCTCTGTTGTTTACTTGTTTTAGGGAACGCAATGCACTCCTCCAGTGAGGCAGTTGGCAATTTACATCCCGCCCATCAGCATAACAAGGCTCCCTGTTCTCCAGGGCCTGTCTTGCCTTTCTGGTTTTTACACATTTTGTGGATGTCCCTTTTGACCGGTGGGAAGTGATACTTCTTTGTAGTGCAGATTTGCATTGCCCGCTTGCTTGTTTGGCCAAAAAGGGCGTATGCGTTTTCTCCTGAATATATTCAGGAGAAAACGCATACGCCCTTTTTGGCCAACTGCGTCATTGTCGAAGTTGTGCCCGTCTTCCTGTGCTTTAAAGGCGATTCCAACGTACCTCTTGAAATCTGTTTCCTGCTATTCTGCCTGGCTTTCAAGTCTGCCTCGTTGCCTTCCCTCAACTAATTTTTTGGACGATAGTTGTCCTTTATTACTCTGCCAGTTTGTGAATTGCTGTGGCCCTGAGCTCCATTTTCCAACTCGTTTTTTGTGAGCTGTACGCAAGTCCAAAATTTTGGTTCAGGACCTATACTGGTTCCCGGTGGGTGGCTGAGACTCTGGTTAATTCTTCTTCCTGCCGGGAAATTATAGTGACATGTGCCCGTCCAAATGCCTAACAGTATCTCTCTCATTGGTTCTCCCTCTTCCCTTCCATCCTCTGCCAAATTGGCAACATGTGCGAACCAGGAGGTTAAAGGGGCTGTCTCTCCAAGTTGGGAGATTGATAGTAAAGCAGTTGGAAAGTCAAACCGGAGCACCAGGAGAGGGACTACTCGTTGAGTTTTAGAAACCTTTTGTGTTCACAGTGTGTCCATTCTCTAGGTTTCCCGTACATGTTATAGCTGTAGTAATATTCCCTTCAACCTGGATAGTTGGGACCCATGGAATGGGGGCCATGCATTTTTGCTTTAAAGGGTTTGCATTTGCTCACCCAATCTCACCAATCCTCTCAGTCCCAAGTGTCCAGCCTTATGCCACATCCAGCTGTCATTGTAGACAGGGTCATTCCAGGTTTCATCAGAGACCCTGAAGGATATGTAAAGAATTTCCCTGTTTTTTGGTTTTGTTTTTGAAATTCATTTTTATAGTGGGTTTGAGCTGATTCTCGCTTCAATGTTTATGCCAGTCTAGACACACTTGATTCCCTTACAGAGACATATCAATACATAGGTTTTAAGATTCTCACTAGTCAGATCTATTCCTCTGTGGGAAATATGGGGTTTTGAGTCCCATTCACTGAGGAAGGTGTAGGTCTTGTCTATTCCACAGTTGGTTTTAGAAATGGTACCTGTGCTTATATCAAACTCTGGTTTTATGCATCACCCCACCTCTCCTTTCCCCTTAAGCAGGCAAAAGCGTGTTTTCTAAATGTGAGACTGTTCTCTTTCCTAACTCAGTTCATGTGTAGCCATGTTTACAGGATCTTCATAAGTGATATCTTATGATAAGTTTCTTTTTCTGTGTGACTTATTTCACTTAGAATCATCGTACCTGAATCCCCTCACTTTGCTGCTCCTGGTCTTATGACATTGATTTCATGGCTGAGGGATATTCCATCGTACATAAATACCACAGTTTTTTGAACCATTTTTATATTTCTTGGGATATTTAAGGTGTACCCAAGTTGAGGTTCTTGTAAGCAGTGCAGCCGTAAATTTGGGGGTGGCTCTGTCTCATTGATTTTCAGTTTTCCCAAGGTATATTCCCTAGACTGGAAGTGCCCTTGGCTCTGTAGATCTGTTGTTTACTTGTTTTAGGGAACGCAATGCACTCCTCCAGTGAGGCAGTTGGCAATTTACATCCCGCCCATCAGCATAACAAGGCTCCCTGTTCTCCAGGGCCTGTCTTGCCTTTCTGGTTTTTACACATTTTGTGAATGTCCCTTTTGACCGGTGGGAAGTGATACTTCTTTGTAGTGCAGATTTGCATTGCCCGCTTGCTTGCTTGGCCAAAATGGGCGTATGCGTTTTCTCCTGAATATATTCAGGAGAAAACGCATACGCCCTTTTTGGCCAAGTGCGTCATTGTCGAAGTTGTGCCCCTCTTCCTGTGCTTTAAAGGGGATTCCAACGTACCTCTTGAAATCTGTTTCCTGCTATTCTGCCTGGCTTTCAAGTCCGCCTCGTTGCCTTCCCTCAACAGATTTTTGGACGACAGTTGTCCTTTAGTACTCTGCCAGTTTGTGAATTGCTGTGCGCCTGAGCTCAATTTTTCAACTCGTTTTTTGTGAGCTGTACGCAAGTCCAAAATTTTGGTTCAGGACCTATACTGGTTCCCGGAGGATGGCTGAGACTCTGGTTAATTCTTCTTCCTGCCGGGAAATTAGAGTGACATGTGCCCGTCCAAATGCCTAACAGTATCTCTCTCATTGGTTCTCCCTCTTCCCTTCCATCCTCTGCCAAATTGGCAACATTTGTGAACGAAGAGGTTAAAGGGGTTGTCTATCCAAGTTGGGAGATTGATAGGAAAGCAGTTGGAAAGTCAAACCGGAGCACCAGGAGAGGGACTACTCGTTGAGTTTTAGAAACCATTTGTATTCACAGTGTGTCCGTATTCTAGGTTTCCCGTACATGTTATAGCTGTAGTAATATTCCCTTCAACATGGAGAGTTGGGACCCATGGAATGGGGGCCATGCATTTTTGCTTTAAAGTGTCTGCATTTGCTCACCCAATCTCACCAATCCTCTCAGTCCCAAGTGTCCAGCTTTATGCCACATCCAGCTGTCATGGTAGACAGGGTTTTTCCAGGTTTCATCAGAGACCCTGAAGGAAATTTAAAGAATTTCCCTGTTTTTTAGGTTTTGTTTTTGAAATTCCTTTTTATCGTGGGTTTGAGCTGATTCTCTCTGCCATGTTTATGCCAGTCTAGACACACTTGATTCCCTTACAGAGACATATCAATACATAGGTTTTAAGATTCTTACTAGTCAGATCTATTCCTCTGCGGGAAATATGGGGTTTTGAGTCCCTTTCACTGAGGAAGGTGTAGGTCTTGTCTATTCCACAGTTGGTTTTGGAAATGGTACCTGTGCTTATATCAAACTCTGGTTTTATGCATCACCCCACCTCTCCTTTCCCCTTAAGCAGGCATAAGAGTGTTTTCTAAATGTGAGACTCTGTTCTCTTTCCTAACTCAGTTCATGTGTAGCCATGTTTACAGGATCTTCCTAAGTCATATCTTATGATAAGTTTCTTTTTCTGTGTGACTTATTTCTCTTAGAATCATCGTACCTGAATCCACTCACTTTACTGCTCCTGGTCTTATGACATTGATTTCATTTCTGAGGGATATTCTACCGGACATAAATACCACAGTTTTTTGAACCATTTTTATATTTCCTGGGATATTTAAGTTGTACCCAAGTTGAGGTTCTTGTAAGCAGTGCAGCCCTAAATTTGGGGGTGGCTCTGTCTTATTGATATTCAGTGTTCCCAATGTATATTCCCTAGAATGGAAGTGCCCTTGGCTCTGTAGCTCTGTTGTTTACTTGTTTTAGGGAACGCAATGCACTCCTCCTGTGAGGCAGTTGGCAATTTACTTCCCGCCCATCAGCATAACAAGGCTCCCTGTTCTCCAGGGCCTGTCTTGCCTTTCTGGTTTTTACACATTTTGTGGATGTCCCTTTTGACCGGTGGGAAGTGATACTACTTTGTAGTGAAGATTTGCATTGCCCGCTTGCTTGTTTGGCCAAAAAGGGCGTATGCGTTTTCTCCTGAATATATTCAGGAGAAAACGCATACGCCCTTTTTGGCCAACTGCGTCATTGTCGAAGTTGTGCCCCTCTTCCTGTGCTTTAAAGGTGAATCCAACGTACCTCTTGAAATCTGTTTCCTGCTATTCTGCCTGGCTTTCAAGTCTGCCTCGTTGCCTTCCCTCAACAGATTTTTGGACGATAGTTGTCCTTTATTACTCTGCCAGTTTGTGAATTGCTGTGGCCCTGAGCTCCATTTTCCAACTCGTTTTTTGTGAGCTGTACGCAAGTCCAAAATTTTGGTTCAGGACCTATACTGGTTCCCGGTGGGTGGCTGAGACTCTGGTTAATTCTTCTTCCTGCCGGGAAATTAGAGTGACATGTGCCCGTCCAAATGCCTAACAGTAACTCTCTCATTGGTTCTCCCTCTTCCATTCCATCCTCTGCCAAATTGGCAACCTGTGCGAACCAGGAGGTTAAAGTGGCTGTCTCTCCAAATTGGGAGATTGATAGTAAAGCAGTTGGAAAGTCAAACCGGAGCACCAGGAGAGGGACTACTCGTTGAGTTTTAGAAACCTTTTGTATTCACAGTGTGTCCATTCTCTAGGTTTCCCGTACATGTTATAGCTGTAGTAATATTCCCTTCAACCTGGAGAGTTGGGACACATGGAATCGGGGCCATGCATTTTTGCTCTAAAGGGTCTGCATTTGCTCACCCAATTTCACCAATCCTCTCAGTCCCAAGTGTCCAGCCTTATGCCACATCCAGCTGTCATTGTAGACAGGGTTTTTCCAGGTTTCATCAGAGACCCTGAAGGAAATGTAAAGAATTTCCCTTTTTTTTTGGTTTTGTTTTTGAAGTTCCTTTTTATCGTGGCTTTGAGCTGATTCCCTCTGCCATGTTTATGCCAGTCTAGACACACTTGATTCCCTTACAGAGACATATCAATACATAGGTTTTAAGATTCTTACTAGTCAGATCTATTCCTCTGCGGGAAATATGGGGTTTTGAGTCCCTTTCACTGAGGAAGGTGTAGGTCTTGTCTATTCCACAGTTGGTTTTGGAAATGGTACCTGTGCTTATATCAAACGCTGGTTTTATGCATCACCCCACCTCTCCTTTCCCCTTAAGCAGGCATAAGAGTGTTTTCTAAATGTGAGACTCTGTTCTCTTTCCTAACTCAGTTCATGTGTAGCCATGTTTACAGGATCTTCCTAAGTCATATCTTATGATAAGTTTCTTTTTCTGTGTGACTTATTTCACTTAGAATCATCGTACCTGAATCCACTCACTTTGCTGCTCCTGGTCTTATGACATTGATTTCATGGCTGAGGGATATTGCATCGGACATAAATACCACAGTTTTTTGAACCATTTTTATATTTCCTGGGATATTTAAGGTGTACCCAAGTTGAGGTTCTTGTAAGCAGTGCAGCCCTAAATTTGGGGGTGACTCTGTCTTATTGATTTTCAGTTTTCCCAATGTATATTCCCTAGACTGGAAGTGCCCTTGGCTCTGTAGCTCTGTTGTTTACTTGTTTTAGGGAACGCAATGCACTCCTCCAGTGAGGCAGTTGGCAATTTACATCCCGCCCATCAGCATAACAAGGCTCCCTGTTCTCCAGGGCCTGTCTTGCCTCTCTGGTTTTTACACATTTTGTGGATGTCCCTTTTGACCAGTGGGAAGTGATACTTCTTTGTAGTGCAGATTTGCATTGCCCGCTTGCTTGTTTGGCCAAAAAGGGCGTATGCGTTTTCTCCTGAATATATTCAGGAGAAAACGCATATGCCCTTTTTGGCCAACTGCGTCATTGTCGAAGTTGTGCCCGTCTTCCTGTGCTTTAAAGGCGATTCCAACGTACCTCTTGAAATCTGTTTCCTGCTATTCTGCCTGGCTTTCAAGTCTGCCTCGTTGCCTTCCCTCAACTAATTTTTTGGACGATAGTTGTCCTTTATTACTCTGCCAGTTTGTGAATTGCTGTGGCCCTGAGCTCCATTTTCCAACTCGTTTTTTGTGAGCTGTACGCAAGTCCAAAATTTTGGTTCAGGACCTATACTGGTTCCCGGTGGGTGGCTGAGACTCTGGTTAATTCTTCTTCCTGCCGGGAAATTATAGTGACATGTGCCCGTCCAAATGCCTAACAGTATCTCTCTCATTGGTTCTCCCTCTTCCCTTCCATCCTCTGCCAAATTGGCAACATGTGCGAACCAGGAGGTTAAAGGGGCTGTCTCTCCAAGTTGGGAGATTGATAGTAAAGCAGTTGGAAAGTCAAACCGGAGCACCAGGAGAGGGACTACTCGTTGAGTTTTAGAAACCTTTTGTGTTCACAGTGTGTCCATTCTCTAGGTTTCCCGTACATGTTATAGCTGTAGTAATATTCCCTTCAACCTGGAGAGTTGGGACCCATGGAATGGGGGCCATGCATTTTTGCTTTAAAGGGTTTGCATTTGCTCACCCAATCTCACCAATCCTCTCAGTCCCAAGTGTCCAGCCTTATGCCACATCCAGCTGTCATTGTAGACAGGGTCATTCCAGGTTTCATCAGAGACCCTGAAGGATATGTAAAGAATTTCCCTGTTTTTTGGTTTTGTTTTTGAAATTCATTTTTATAGTGGGTTTTAGCTGATTCTCTCTGCCATGTTTATGCCAGTCTAGACACACTTGATTCCCTTACAGAGACATATCAATACATAGGTTTTAAGATTCTTACTAGTCAGATCTATTCCTCTGCGGGAAATATGGGGTTTTGAGTCCCTTCACTGAGGAAGGTGTAGGTCTTGTCTATTCCACAGTTGGTTTTGGAAATGGTACCTGTGCTTATGTCAAACTCTGGTTTTATGCATCACCCCACCTCTCCTTTCCTCTTAAGCAGGCATAAGAGTGTTTTCTAAATGTGAGACTCTGTTCTCTTTCCTAACTCAGTTCATGTGTAGCCATGTTTACAGGATCTTCATAAGTGATATCTTATGATAAGTTTCTTTTTCTGTGTGACTTATTTCACTTAGAATCATCGTACCTGAATCCACTCACTTTGCTGCTCCTGGTCTTATGACATTGATTTCATGGCTGAGGGATATTCCATCGGACATAAATACCACAGTTTTTTGAACCATTTTTATAATTCCTGGGATATTTACGGTGTACCCAAGTTGAGGTTCTTGTAAGCAGTGCAGCCCTAAATTTGGGGGTGGCTCTGTCTTATTGATTTTCAGTTTTCCCAATGTATATTCCCTAGACTGGAAGTGCCCTTGGCTCTGTAGCTCTGTTGTTTACTTGTTTTAGGGAACGCAATGCACTCCTCCAGTGAGGCAGTTGGCAATTTACATCCCGCCCATCAGCATAACAAGGCTTCCTGTTCTCCAGGGCCTGTGTTGCCTTTCTGGTTTTTACACATTTTGTGGATGTCCCTTTTGACCGGTGGGAAGTGATACTTCCTTGTAGTGCAGATTTGCTTTGCCCGCTTGCTTGTTTGGCCAAAAAGGGCGTATGCGTTTTCTCCTGAATATATTCAGGAGAAAACGCATACGCCCTTATTGGCCAACTGCGTCATTGTCGAAGTTGTGCCCCTCTTCCTCTGCTTTAAAGGCGATTCCAACGTACCTCTTGAAATCTGTTTCCTGCTTTTCTGCCTGGCTTTCAAGTCTGCCTCGTTGCCTTCCCTCAACAGATTTTTGGACGATATTTGTCCTTTATTACTCTGCCAGTTTGTGAATTGCTGTGGCCCTGAGCTCCATTTTCCAACTCGTTTTTTGTGAGCTATACGCAAGTCCAAAATTTTGGTTCAGGACCTATACTGGTTCACGGTGGGTGGCTGAGACTCTGGTTAATACTTCTTCCTGCCGGGAAATTAGAGTGACATGTGCCCGTCCAAATGCCTAACAGTAACTCTCTCAATGGTTCTCCCTCTTCCCTTCCATCCTCTGCCAAATTGGCAACCTGTGCGAACCAGGAGGTTAAAGGGGCTGTCTCTCCAAGTTGGGAGATTGATAGTAAAGCAGTTGGAAAGTCAAACCGGAGCACCAGGAGAGGGACTACTCGTTGAGTTTTAGAAACCTTTTGTATTCACAGTGTGTCCATTCTCTAGGTTTCCCGTACATGTTATAGCTGTAGTAATATTCCCTTCAACCTGGAGAGCTGGGACCCATGGAATGGGGGCCATGCATTTTTGCTTTAAAGGGTCTGCATTTGCTCACCCAATCTCACCAATCCTCTCAGTCCCAAGTGTCCAGCCTTATGCCACATCCAGCTGTCATTGTAGACAGGGTCTTTCCGGGTTTCATCAAAGACCCTGAAGGAAATGTAAAGAATTTCCCTGTTTTTTGGTTTTGTTTTTGAAATTCCTTTTTATAGTGGGTTTGAGCTGATTCTCTCTGCCATGTTTATGCCAGTCTAGACACACTTGATTCCCTTACAGAGACATATCAATACATAGGTTTTAAGATTCTTACTAGTCAGATCTATTCCTCTGCGGGAAATATGGGGTTTTGAGTCCCTTCACTGAAAAAGGTGTAGGTCTTGTCTATTCCACAGTTGGTTTTGGAAATGGTACCTGTGCTTATGTCAAACTCTGGTTTTATGCATCACCCCACCTCTCCTTTCCTCTTAAGCAGGCATAAGAGTGTTTTCTAAATGTGAGACTCTGTTCTCTTTCCTAACTCAGTTCATGTGTAGCCATGTTTACAGGATCTTCATAAGTGATATCTTATGATAAGTTTCTTTTTCTGTGTGACTTATTTCACTTAGAATCATCGTACCTGAATCCACTCACTTTGCTGCTCCTGGTCTTATGACATTGATTTCATGGCTGAGGGATATTCCATCGGACATAAATACCACAGTTTTTTGAACCATTTTTATAATTCCTGGGATATTTACGGTGTACCCAAGTTGAGGTTCTTGTAAGCAGTGCAGCCCTAAATTTGGGGGTGGCTCTGTCTTATTGATTTTCAGTTTTCCCAATGTATATTCCCTAGACTGGAAGTGCCCTTGGCTCTGTAGCTCTGTTGTTTACTTGTTTTAGGGAACGCAATGCACTCCTCCAGTGAGGCAGTTGGCAATTTACATCCCGCCCATCAGCATAACAAGGCTTCCTGTTCTCCAGGGCCTGTGTTGCCTTTCTGGTTTTTACACATTTTGTGGATGTCCCTTTTGACCGGTGGGAAGTGATACTTCCTTGTAGTGCAGATTTGCTTTGCCCGCTTGCTTGTTTGGCCAAAAAGGGCGTATGCGTTTTCTCCTGAATATATTCAGGAGAAAACGCATACGCCCTTATTGGCCAACTGCGTCATTGTCGAAGTTGTGCCCCTCTTCCTCTGCTTTAAAGGCGATTCCAACGTACCTCTTGAAATCTGTTTCCTGCTTTTCTGCCTGGCTTTCAAGTCTGCCTCGTTGCCTTCCCTCAACAGATTTTTGGACGATATTTGTCCTTTATTACTCTGCCAGTTTGTGAATTGCTGTGGCCCTGAGCTCCATTTTCCAACTCGTTTTTTGTGAGCTATACGCAAGTCCAAAATTTTGGTTCAGGACCTATACTGGTTCACGGTGGGTGGCTGAGACTCTGGTTAATACTTCTTCCTGCCGGGAAATTAGAGTGACATGTGCCCGTCCAAATGCCTAACAGTAACTCTCTCAATGGTTCTCCCTCTTCCCTTCCATCCTCTGCCAAATTGGCAACCTGTGCGAACCAGGAGGTTAAAGGGGCTGTCTCTCCAAGTTGGGAGATTGATAGTAAAGCAGTTGGAAAGTCAAACCGGAGCACCAGGAGAGGGACTACTCGTTGAGTTTTAGAAACCTTTTGTATTCACAGTGTGTCCATTCTGTAGGTTTCCCGTACATGTTATAGCTGTAGTAATATTCCCTTCAACCTGGAGAGCTGGGACCCATGGAATGGGGGCCATGCATTTTTGCTTTAAAGGGTCTGCATTTGCTCACCCAATCTCACCAATCCTCTCAGTCCCAAGTGTCCAGCCTTATGCCACATCCAGCTGTCATTGTAGACAGGGTCTTTCCGGGTTTCATCAAAGACCCTGAAGGAAATGTAAAGAATTTCCCTGTTTTTTGGTTTTGTTTTTGAAATTCCTTTTTATAGTGGGTTTGAGCTGATTCTCTCTGCCATGTTTATGCCAGTCTAGACACACTTGATTCCCTTACAGAGACATATCAATACATAGGTTTTAAGATTCTTACTAGTCAGATCTAGTCCTCTGCGGGAAATATGGGGTTTTGAGTCCCTTTCACTGAGGAAGGTGTAGGTCTTGTCTATTCCACAGTTGGTTTTGGAAATGGTACCTGTGCTTATATCAAACTCTGGTTTTATGCATCACCCCACCTCTCCTTTCCCCTTAAGCAGGCATAAGAGTGTTTTCTAAATGTGAGACTCTGTTCTCTTTCCTAACTCAGTTCATGTGTAGCCATGTTTACAGGACCTTCATATGTGATATCTTATGATAAGTTTCTTTTTCTGTGTGACTTATTTCACTTAGAATCATCGTACATGAATCCACTCACTTTGGTGCTCCTGGTCTTATGACATTGATTTCATGGCTGAGGGATATTCCATCGGACATAAATACCACAGTTTTTGGAACCATTTTTATATTTCCTGGGATATTTAAGGTGTACCCAAGTTGAGGTTCTTGTAAGCCATGCAGCCCTAAATTTGGGGGTGGCTCTGTCTTATTGATTTTCAGTTTTCCCAATGTATATTTCCTAGACTGGAAGTGCCCTTGGCTCTGTAGCTCTGTTGTTTACTTGTTTTAGGGAACGCAATGAACTCCTCCAGTGAGGCAGTTGGCAATTTACATCCCGCCCATCAGCATAACAAGGCTCCCTGTTCTCCAGGGACTGTCTTGCCTTTCTGGTTTTTACACATTTTGTGGATGTCCCTTTTGACCGGTGGGAAGTGACACTTCTTTGTAGTGCAGATTTGCATTGCCCGCTTGCTTGTTTGGCCAAAAAGGGCGTATGCGTTTTCTCCTGAATATATTCAGGAGAAAACGCATACGCCCTTTTTGGCCAACTGTGTCCTTGTCGAAGTTGTGCCCCTCTTCCTGTGCTTTAAAGGCGATTCCAACGTACCTCTTGAAATCTGTTTCCTGCCATTCAGCGTGGTTTTCAAGTCTGCCTCGTTGCCTTCCCTCAACAGATTTTTGGACGATAGTTGTCCTTTATTACTCTGCCAGTTTGTGAATTGCTGTGGCCCTGAGCTCCATTTTCCAACTCGTTTTTTGTGAGCTGTACGCAAGTCCAAAATTTTGGTTCAGGACCTATAATGGTTCCCGGTGGGGGGCTGAGGCTCTGGTTAATTCTTCTTCCTGCCGGGAAAATAGAGTGACATGTGCCCGTCCAAATGCCTAACAGTAACTCTCTCATTGGTTCTCCCTCTTCCCTTCCATCCTCTGCCAAATTGGCAACCTGTGCGAACCAGGAGGTTAAAGGGGCTGTCTCTCCAAGTTGGGAGATTGATAGTAAAGCAGTTGGAAAGTCAAACCGGAGCACCAGGAGAGGGACTACTCGTTGAGTTTTAGAAACCTTTTGTATTCACAGTGTGTCCATTCTCTAGGTTTCCCGTACATGTTATAGCTGTAGTAATATGCCCATCAACCTGGAGAGCTGGGACCCATGGAATGGGGGCCATGCATTTTTGCTTTAAAGGGTCTGCATTTGCTCACCCAATCTCACCAATCCTCTCAGTCCCAAGTGTCCAGCCTTATGCCACATCCAGCTGTCATTGTAGACAGGGTCATTCCAGGTTTCATCAGAAACCCTGAAGGAAATGTAAAGAATTTCCCTGTTTATTGGTTTTGTTTTTGAAATTCCTTTTTATTGTGGGTTTGAGCTGATTCTCTCTGCCATGTTTATGCCAGTCTGGACACACTTGATTCCCTTAAAGAGACATATCAATACATAGGTTTTAAGATTCTTACTAGTCAGATCTATTCCTCTGCGGGAAATATGGGGTTTTGAGTCCCTTCACTGAGGAAGGTGTAGGTCTTGTCTATTCCACAGTTGGTTTTGGAAATGGTACCTGTGCTTATATCAAACTCTGGTTTTATGCATCACCCCACCTCTCCTTTCCCCTTAAGCAGGCATAAGAGTGTTTTCTAAATGTGAGACTCTGTTCTCTTTCCTAACTCAGTTCATGTGTAGCCATGTTTACAGGATCTTCATAAGTGATATCTTATGATAAGTTTCTTTTTCTGTGTGACTTATTTCACTTAGAATCATCGTACCTGAATCCACTCACTTTGCTGCTCCTGGTCTTATGACATTGATTTCATGGCTGAGGGATATTCCATGGTACATAAATACCACAGTTTTTTGAACCAATTTTATATTTCCTGGGATATATAAGGTGTACCCAAGTTGAGGTTCTTGTAAGCAGTGCAGCTCTAAATTTGCGGTGGATCTGAATAATTGATTTTCAGTTTTCCCAAGGTATATTCCCTAGACTGGAAGTGCCCTTGGCTCTGTAGCTCAGTTGTTTACTTGTTTTAGGGAATGCAATGCACTCCTCCAGTGAGGCAGTTGGCAATTTACATCCCACCCATCAGCATAACAAGGCTCCCTGTTCTCCAGGGCCTGTCTTGACTCTCTGGTTTTTACACATTTTGTGGATGTCCCTGTGGACCGGGGGGAAGTGATACTTCTTTGGAGTGCAGATTTGCATTGCCCGCTTGCTTGCTTGGCCAAAAAGGGGGTATGCGTTTTCTCCTGAATATATTCAGGAGAAAAGTCATTCACCCTTTTTGGCCAAGTGCGTCATTGTCGAAGTTGTGCCCCTCTTCCTGTGCTTTAAAGGCGATTCCAACGTACCTCTTGAAATCTGTTTCCTGCTATTCTGCGTCGCTTTCAAGTCCGCCTCGTTGCCTTCCCTCAACAGATTTTTGGACGACAGTAGTCCTTTATTACTCTGCCAGTTTGTGAAATGCTGTGCCCCTGAGCTCCATTTTTCAACTCGTTTTTTGTGAGCTGTACGCAAGTCCAAAGTTTTGGTTCAGGACCTATACTGGTGCCCGGTGGTTGGCTGAGACTCTGATTAATTCTTCTTCCTGCCAGGAAATTAGAGTGACATGTGCCCGTCCAAATGCCTAACAGCTACTCTCTCATTGGTTCTCCCTCTTCCCTTACATCCTCTGCCAAATTGGCAACCTGTGCGAACCAGGAGGTAAAAGGGGTTGTCTCTCCAAGTCGGGAGATTGATAGTAAAGCAGTAAGAAAATCAAACAAGAGCACCAGGAGAGGGACTACTCGTTGAGTTTTAGAAACCTTTTGTATTCACAGTGTGTCCATTCTCTAGGTTTCCCGTACATGTTATAGCTGTAGTAATATTCCCTTCAACATGGAGAGTTGGGACAAATGGAATGGGGGCCATGCATTTTTGCTTTAAAGTGTCTGCATTTGCGCACCCAATCTCACCAATCCTCTCAGTCCGTAGTGTCCAGCCTTATGCCACATCCAGCTGTCATTGTAGATAGGGTCATTCCAGGTTTCACCAGACACCCTGAAGGAAATGTAAAGAATTTCCCTGTTTTTTGGTTTTGTTTTTGAAATTCCTTTTTATAGTGGGTTTGAGCTGATTCTCGCTGCCATGTTTATGCCAGTCTAGACACACTTGATTCCCTTACAGAGACATATCTATACATAGGTTTTAAGATTCTTACTAGTCAGATCTATTCCTCTGCGGGAAATATTGGGTTTTGAGTTCCTTTCACTGAGGAAGGTGTAGGTCTTGTCTATTCCACAGTTGGTTTTAGAAATGGTACCTGTGCTTATATCAAACTCTGGTTTTATGCATCACCCCACCTCTCCTTTCCCCTTAAGCAGGCATAAGAGTGTTTTCTAAATGTAAGACTCTGTTCTCTTTCCTAACTCAGTTCATGTGTAGCCATGTTTACAGGATCTTCATAAGTGATATCTTATGATAAGTTTCTTTTTCTGTGTTACTTATTTCACTTAGAATCATCGTACCTGAATCCACTCACTTTGCTGCTCCTGGTCTTATGACATTGATTTCATGGCTGAGGGATATTCCACCGTACATAAATACCACAGTTCTTTGAACCATTTTTATATTTCCTGGGATATTTAAGGTGTACCCAAGTTGAGGTTCTTGTAAAAAGTGCAGCCCTAAATTTGGGGGTGGCTCTGTCTTATTGATTTTCAGTTTTCCCAAGGTATATTCCCTAGACTGGAAGTGCCCTTGGCTCTGTAGCTCTGTTGTTTACTTGTTTTAGGGAACGCAATGCACTCCTCCAGTGAGGCAGTTGGCAATTTACATCCCGCCCATCAGCATAACAAGGCTCCCTGTTCTCCAGGGCCTGTCTTGACTTTCTGGTTTTTACACATTTTGTGGATGTCCCTTTGGACCGGTGGGAAGTGATACTTCTTTGTAGTGCAGATTTGCATTGCCCGCTTGCTTGCTTGGCCAAAAAGGGCGTATGCGTTTCCTCCTGAATATATTCAGGAGAAAACGCATACGCCCTATTTGGCCAAGTGCGTCATTGTCGAAGTTGTGCCCCTCTTCCTGTGCTTTAAAGGCGATTCCAACATACCTATTGAAATCTGTTTCCTGCTATTCTGCCTCGCTTTCAAGTCCGCCTTGTTGCCTTCCCTCAACAGATTTTTTAACGACAGTTGTCCTTTATTACTCTGCCAGTTTGTGAAATGCTGTGCCCCTGAGCTCCATTTTTCAACTCGTTTTTTGTGAGCTGTACGCAAGTCCAAAATTTTGGTTCAGGACCTATACTGGTTCCGGGTGGGTGGCTGAGACTCTGGTTAATTCTTCTTCCTGCTGTGAATTTAGAGTGACATGTGCCCGTCCAAATGCCTAACAGCTACTCTCTCACTGGTTCTCCCTCTTCCCTTCCATCCTCTGCCAAATTGGCAACCTTTGCGAACGAGGCAGTTTAAGGGTTGTGTCTCCATGTTGTGAGATTGATAGGAAAGCAGTTGGAAAGTCAAACCAGAGCACCAGGAGAGGGACTACTCGTTGAGTTTTAGAAACCTTTTGTATTCACACTGTGTCCATTCTCTAGGTTTCCCGTACATGTTATAGCTGTAGTAATATTCCCTTCAACATGGAGAGCTGGGACCCATGGAATGGGGGCCATGCATTTTTGCTTTAAAGGGTCTGCATTTGCTCACCCAATCTCACCAAACCTCTCAGTCCCAAGTGTCCAGCCTTATGCCTCATTCAGCTGTCATTGTAGATAGGGTCATTCCAGGTTTCATCAGAGACCCTGAAGAAAATGTAAAGAATTTCCCTGTTTATTGGTTTTGTTTTTGAAATTCCTTTTTATAGTGGGTTTGAGCTGATTCTCGCTTCCATGTTTATGCCAGTCTAGACACACTTGATTCCCTTACAGAGACATATCAATACATAGGTTTTAAGATTCTTACTAGTCAGATCTATTCCTCTGTGGGAAATATGGGGTTTTGAGTCCCATTCACTGAGGAAGGTGTAGGTCTTGTCTATTCCACAGTTGGTTTTAGAAATGGTACCTGTGCTTATATCAAACTCTGGTTTTATGCATCAACCCACCTCTCCTTTCCCCTTAAGCAGGCAAAAGCGTGTTTTCTAAATGTGAGACTGTTCTCTTTCCTAACTCAGTTCATGTGTAGCCATGTTTACAGGATCTTCATAAGTGATATCTTATGATAAGTTTCTTTTTCTGTGTGACTTATTTCACTTAGAATCATCGTACCTGAATCCCCTCACTTTGCTGCTCCTGGTCTTATGACATTGATTTCATGGCTGAGGGATATTCCATCGTACAAAAATACCACAGTTTTTTGAACCATTTTTATATTTCTTGGGATATTTAAGGTGTACCCAAGTTGAGGTTCTTGTAAGCAGTGCAGCCCTAAATTTGGGGGTGGCTCTGTCTCATTGATTTTCAGTTTTCCCAAGGTATATTCCCTAGACTGGAAGTGCCCTTGGCTCTGTAGATCTGTTGTTTACTTGTTTTAGGGAACGCAATGCACTCCTCCAGTGAGGCAGTTGGCAATTTACATCCCGCCCATCAGCATAACAAGGCTCCATGTTCTCCAGGGCCTGTCTTGCCTTTCTGGTTTTTACACATTTTGTGAATGTCCCTTTTGACCGGTGGGAAGTGATACTTCTTTGTAGTGCAGATTTGCATTGCCCGCTTGCTCGCTTGGCCAAAATGGGCGTATGCGTTTTCTCCTGAATATATTCAGGAGAAAACGCATACGCCCTTTTTGGCCAAGTGCGTCATTGTCGAAGTTGTGCCCCTCTTCCTGTGCTTTAAAGGGGATTCCAACGTACCTCTTGAAATCTGTTTCCTGCTATTCTGCCTGGCTTTCAAGTCCGCCTCGTTGCCTTCCCTCAACAGATTTTTGGACGACAGTTGTCCTTTAGTACTCTGCCAGTTTGTGAATTGCTGTGCGCCTGAGCTCAATTTTTCAACTCGTTTTTTGTGAGCTGTACGCAAGTCGAAAATTTTGGTTCAGGACCTATACTGGTTCCCGGAGGATGGCTGAGACTCTGGTTAATTCTTCTTCCTGCCGGGAAATTAGAGTGACATTTGCCCGTCCAAATGCCTAACAGCTACTCTCTCATTGGATCTCCCTCTTCCCTTCCATCCTCTGCCAAATTGGCAACCTTTGTGAACGAAGAGGTTAAAGGGGTTGTCTATCCAAGTTGGGAGATTGATAGGAAAGCAGTTGGAAAGTCAAACCGGAGCACCAGGAGAGGGACTACTCGTTGAGTTTTAGAAACCTTTTGTATTCACAGTGTGTCCGTATTCTAGGTTTCCCGTACATGTTATAGCTGTAGTAATATTCCCTTCAACATGGAGAGTTGGGACCCATGGAATGGGGGCCATGCATTTTTGCTTTAAAGTGTCTGCATTTGCTCACCCAATCTCACCAATCCTCTCAGTCCCAAGTGTCCAGCCTTATGCCACATCCAGCTGTCATGGTAGACAGGGTTTTTCCAGGTTTCATCAGAGAACCTGAAGGAAATTTAAAGAATTTCCCTGTTTTTTAGGTTTTGTTTTTGAAATTCCTTTTTATCGTGGGTTTGAGCTGATTCTCTCTGCCATGTTTATGCCAGTCTAGACACACTTGATTCCCTTACAGAGACATATCAATACATAGGTTTTAAGATTCTTACTAGTCAGATCTATTCCTCTGCGGGAAATATGGGGTTTTGAGTCCCTTTCACTGAGGAAGGTGTAGGTCTTGTCTATTCCACAGTTGGTTTTGGAAATGGTACCTGTGCTTATATCAAACTCTGGTTTTATGCATCACCCCACCTCTCCTTTCCCCTTAAGCAGGCATAAGAGTGTTTTCTAAATGTGAGACTCTGTTCTCTTTCCTAACTCAGTTCATGTGTAGCCATGTTTACAGGATCCTCCTAAGTCATATCTTATGATAAGTTTCTTTTTCTGTGTGACTTATTTCTCTTAGAATCATCGTACCTGAATCCACTCACTTTCCTGCTCCTGGTCTTATGACATTGATTTCATTTCTGAGGGATATTCTACCGGACATAAATACCACAGTTTTTTGAACCATTTTTATCTTTCCTGGGATATTTAAGTTGTACCCAAGTTGAGCTTCTTGTAAGCAGTGCAGCCCTAAATTTGGGTGTGGCTCTGTCTTATTGATATTCAGTGTTCCCAATGTATATTCCCTAGAATGGAAGTGCCCTTGGCTCTGTAGCTCTGTTGTTTACTTGTTTTAGGGAACGCAATGCACTCCTCCTGTGAGGCAGTTGGCAATTTACATCCCGCCCATCAGCATAACAAGGCTCCCTGTTCTCCAGGGCCTGTCTTGCCTTTCTGGTTTTTACACATTTTGTGGATGTCCCTTTTGACCGGTGGGAAGTGATACTACTTTGTAGTGAAGATTTGCATTGCCCGCTTGCTTGTTTGGCCAAAAAGGGCGTATGCGTTTTCTCCTGAATATATTCAGGAGAAAACGCATACGCCCTTTTTGGCCAACTGCGTCATTGTCGAAGTTGTGCCACTCTTCCTGTTCTTTAAAGGTGAATCCAACGTACCTCTTGAAATCTGTTTCCTGCTATTCTGCCTGGCTTTCAAGTCTGCCTCGTTGCCTTCCCTCAACAGATTTTTGGACGATAGTTGTCCTTTATTACTCTGCCAGTTTGTGAATTGCTGTGGCCCTGAGCTCCATTTTCCAACTCGTTTTTTGTGAGCTGTACGCAAGTCAAAAATTTTGGTTCAGGACCTATACTGGTTCCCGGTGGGTGGCTGAGACTCTGGTTAATTCTTCTTCCTGCCGGGAAATTAGAGTGACATGTGCCCGTCCAAATGCCTAACAGTAACTCTCTCATTGGTTCTCCCTCTTCCATTCCATCATCTGCCAAATTGGCAACCTGTGCGAACCAGGAGGTTAAAGGGGCTGTCTCTCCAAATTGGGAGATTGATAGTAAAGCAGTTGGAAAGTCAAACCGGAGCACCAGGAGAGGGACTACTCGTTGAGTTTTAGAAACCTTTTGTATTCACAGTGTGTCCATTCTCTAGGTTTCCCGTACATGTTATAGCTGTAGTAATATTCCCTTCAACCTGGAGAGTTGGGACACATGGAATCGGGGCCATGCACTTTTGCTTTAAAGGGTCTGCATTTGCTCACCCAATTTCACCAATCCTCTCAGTCCCAAGTGTCCAGCCTTATGCCACATCCAGCTGTCATTGTAGACAGGGTTTTTCCAGGTTTCATCAGAGACCCTGAAGGAAATGTAAAGAATTTCCCTTTTTTTTTGGTTTTGTTTTTGAAGTTCCTTTTTATCGTGGCTTTGAGCTGATTCCCTCTGCCATGTTTATGCCAGTCTAGACACACTTGATTCCCTTACAGAGACATATCAATACATAGGTTTTAAGATTCTTACTAGTCAGATCTATTCCTCTGCGGGAAATATGGGGTTTTGAGTCCCTTCACTGAGGAAGGTGTAGGTCTTGTCTATTCCACAGTTGGTTTTGGAAATGGTACCTGTGCTTATATCAAACTCTGGTTTTATGCATCAGCCCACCTCTCCTTTCCCCTTAAGCAGGCATAAGAGTGTTTTCTAAATGTGAGACTCTGTTCTCTTTCCTAACTCAGTTCATGTGTAGCCATGTTTACAGGATCTTCATAAGTGATATCTTATGATAAGTTTCTTTTTCTGTGTGACTTATTTCACTTAGAATCATCGTACCTCAATCCACTCACTTTGCTGCTCCTGGTCTTATGACATTGATTTCATGGCTGAGGGATATTCCATCGGACATAAATACCACAGTTTTTTGAACCATTTTTATAATTCCTGGGATATTTAAGGTGTACCCAAGTTGAGGTTCTTGTAAGCAGTGCAGCCCTAAATTTGGGGGTGGCTCTGTCTTATTGATTTTCAGTTTTCCCAATGTATATTCCCTAGACTGGAAGTGCCCTTGGCTCTGTAGCTCTGTTGTTTACTTGTTTTAGGGAACGCAATGCACTCCTCCAGTGAGGCAGTTGGCAATTTACATCCCGCCCATCAGCATAACAAGGCTTCCTGTTCTCCAGGGCCTGTCTTGCCTTTCTGGTTTTTACACATTTTGTGGATGTCCCTTTTGACCGGTGGGAAGTGATACTTCTTTGTAGTGCAGATTTGCTTTGCCCGCTTGCTTGTTTGGCCAAAAAGGGCGTATGCGTTTTCTCCTGAATATATTCAGGAGAAAACGCATACGCCCTTATTGGCCAACTGCGTCATTGTCGAAGTTGTGCCCCTCTTCCTCTGCTTTAAAGGCGATTCCAACGTACCTCTTGAAATCTGTTTCCTGCTATTCTGCCTGGCTTTCAAGTCTGCCTCGTTGCCTTCCCTCAACAGATTTTTGGACGATATTTGTCCTTTATTACTCTGCCAGTTTGTGAATTGCTGTGGCCCTGAGCTCCATTTTCCAACTCGTTTTTTGTGAGCTATACGCAAGTCCAAAATTTTGGTTCAGGACCTATACTGGTTCACGGTGGGTGGCTGAGACTCTGGTTAATACTTCTTCCTGCCGAGAAATTAGAGTGACATGTGCCCGTCCAAATGCCTAACAGTAACTCTCTCAGTGGTTCTCCCTCTTCCCTTCCATCCTCTGCCAAATTGGCAACCTGTGCGATCCAGGAGGTTAAAGGGGCTGTCTCTCCAAGTTGGGAGATTGATAGTAAAGCAGTTGGAAACTCAAACCGGAGCACCAGGAGAGGGACTACGCGTTGAGTTTTAGAAACCTTTTGTATTCACAGTGTGTCCATTCTCTAGGTTTCCCGTACATGTTATAACTGTAGTAATATTCCCTTCAACCTGGAGAGTTGGGACCCATGGAATGGGGGCCATGCATTTTTGCTTTAAAGGGTCTGCATTTGCTCACCCAATCTCACCAATCCTCTCAGTCCCAAGTGTCCAGCCTTATGCCACATCCAGCTGTCATTGTAGACAGGGTCATTCCAGGTTTCATCAGAAACCCTGAAGGAAATGTAAATAATTTCCCTGTTTATTGGTTTTGTTTTTGAAATTCCTTTTTATTGTGGGTTTGAGCTGATTCTCGCTGCCATGTTTATGCCAGTCTAGACACACTTGATTCCCTTACAGAGACATATCAATACATAGGTTTTAAGATTCTTACTAGTCAGATCTATTCCTCTGTGGGAAATATGGGGTTTTGAGTCCCTTTCACTGAAGAAGGTGTAGGTCTTGTCTATTCCACAGTTGGTTTTGGAAATGGTACCTGTGCTTATATCAAACTCTGGTTTTATGCATCACCCCACCACTCCTTTCCCCTTAAGCAGGCATAAGAGTGTTTTCTAAATGTGAGACTCTGTTCTCTTTCCTAACTCAGTTCATGTGTAGCCATGTTTACAGGATCTTCATAAGTCATATCTTATGATAAGTTTCTTTTTCTGTGTGACTTATTTCACTTAGAATCATCGTACATGAATCCACTCACTTTGCTGCTCCTGGTCTTATGACATTGATTTCATGGCTGAGGAATATTCCATCGGACATAAATACCACAGATTTTTGAACCATTTTTATAATTCCTGGGATATTTAAGGTGTACCCAAGTTGAGGTTCTTGTAAGCAGTGCAGCCCTAAATTTGGGGGTGGCTCTGTCTTATTGATTTTCAGTTTTCCCAATGTATATTCCCTAGACTGGAAGTGCCCTTGGCTCTGTAGCTCTGTTGTTTACTTGTTTTAGGGAACGCAATGCACTCCTCCAGTGAGGCAGTTGGCAATTTACATCCCGCCCATCAGCATAACAAGGCTCCCTGTTCTCCAGGGCCTGTCTTGCCTTTCTGGTTTTTACACATTTTGTGGATGTCCCCTTTGACCGGTGGGAAGTGATACTTCTTTGTAGTGCAGATTTGCATTGCCCGCTTGCTTGTTTGGCCAAAAAGGGCGTATGCGTTTTCTCCTGAATATATTCAGGAGAAAACGCATACGCCCTTTTTGGCCAACTGCGTCATTGTCGAAGTTGTGCCCCTCTTCCTGTGCTTTAAAGGCGATTCCAACGTACCTCTTGAAATCTGTTTCCTGCTATTCTGCCTGGCTTTCAAGTCTGCCTCGTTGCCTTCCCTCAACAGATTTTGGGACGATAGTTGTCCTTTATTACTCTGCCAGTTTGTGAATTGCTGTGGGCCTGAGCTCCATTTTCCAACTCGTTTTTTGTGAGCTGTACGCAAGTCAAAATTTTTGGTTCAGGACCTATACTGGTTCCCGGTGGGTGGCTGAGACTCTGGTTAATTCTTCTTCCTGCCGGGAAATTAGAGTGACATGTGCCCGTCCAAATGCCTAACAGTAACTCTCTCATTGGTTCTCCCTCTTCCATTCCATCCTCTGCCAAATTGGCAACCTGTGCGAACCAGGAGGTTAAAGGGGCTGTCTCTCCAAATTGGGAGATTGAGAGTAAAGCAGTTGGAAAGTCAAACCGGAGCACCAGGAGAGGGACTACTCGTTGAGTTTTAGAAACCTTTTGTATTCACAGTGTGTCCATTCTCTAGGTTTCCCGTACATGTTATAGCTGTAGTAATATTCCCTTCAACCTGGAGAGTTGGGACCCATGGAATCGGGGCCATGCATTTTTGCTTTAAAGGGTCTGCATTTGCTCACGCAATCTCACCAATTCTCTCAGTCCCAAGTGTCCAGCATTATGCCATATCCAGCTGTCATTGTAGACAGGGTTTTTCCAGGTTTCATCAGAGACCCTGAAGGAAATGTAAAGAATTTCCCTGTTTTTTTGGTTTTGTTTTTGAAATTCCTTTTTATCGTGCCTTTGAGCTGATTCTCTCTGCCATGTTTATGCCAGTCTAGACACACTTGATTCCCTTACAGAGACATATCAATACATAGGTTTTAAGATTCTTACTAGTCAGATCTATTCCTCTGCGGGAAATATGGGGTTTTGAGTCCCTTTCACTGAGGAAGGTGTAGGTCTTGTCTATTCCACAGTTGGTTTTGGAAATGGTACCTGTGCTTATATCAAACTCTGGTTTTATGCATCACCCCACCTCTCCTTTCCCCTTAAGCAGGCATAAGAGTGTTTTCTAAATGTGAGACTCTGTTCTCTTTCCTAACTCAGTTCATGTGTAGCCATGTTTACAGGATCTTCCTAAGTCATATCTTATGATAAGTTTCTTTTTCTGTGTGACTTATTTCACTTAGAATCATCGTACCTGAATCCACTCACTTTGCTGCTCCTGGTCTTATGACATTGATTTCATGGCTGAGGAATATTGCATCGGACATAAATACCACAGTTTTTGGAACCATTTTTATATTTCCTGGGATATTTAAGGTGTACCCAAGTTGAGGTTCTTGTAAGCAGTGCAGCCCTAAATTTGGGGGTGGCTCTGTCTTATTGATTTTCAGTTTTCCCAATGTATATTCCCTAGACTGGAAGTGCCCTTGGCTCTGTAGCTCTCTTGTTTACTTGTTTTAGGGAACGCAATGCACTCCTCCAGTGAGGCAGTTGGCAATTTACATCCCGCCCATCAGCATAACAAGGCTCCCTGTTCTCCAGGGCCTGTCTTGCCTTTCTGGTTTTTACACATTTTGTGGATGTCCCTTTTGACCGGTGGGAAGTGATACTTCTTTGTAGTGCAGATTTGCATTGCCCGCTTGCTTGTTTGGCCAAAAATGGCATATGCGTTTTCTCCTGAATATATTCAGGAGAAAACGCATACGACCTTATTGGCCAACTGCGTCATTGTCGAAGTTGTGCCCCTCTTCCTGTGCTTTAAAGGCGATTCCAACGTACCCCTTGAAATCTGTTTCCTGCTATTCTGCCTGGCTTTCAAGTCTGCCTCGTTGCCTTCCCTCAACAGATTTTTGGACGATATTTGTCCTTTATTACTCTGCCTGTTTGTGAATTGCTGTGGCCCTGAGCTCCATTTTCCAACTCGTTTTTTGTGAGCTATACGCAAGTCCAAAATTTTGTTTCAGGACAGATACTGGTTCACGGTGGGTGGCTGAGACTCTGGTTAATACTTCTTCCTGCCGGGAAATTAGAGTGACATGTGCCCGTCCAAATGCCTAACAGTAACTCTCTCATTGGTTCTCCCTCTTCCCTTCCATCCTCTGCCAAATTGGCAAGCTGTGCGAACCAGGAGGTTAAAGGGGCTGTCTCTCCAAGTTGGGAGATTGATAGTAAAGCAGTTTGAAAGTCAAACCGGAGCACCAGGAGAGGGACTACTCGTTGAGTTTTAGAAACCTTTTGTATTCACACTGTGTCCATTCTCTAGGTTTCCCGTACATGTTATAGCTGTAGTAATATTCCCTTCAACCTGGAGAGCTGGGACCCATGGAATGGGGGCCATGCATTTTTGCTTTAAAGGGTCTGCATTTGCTCACCCAATCTCACCAATCCTCTCAGTCCCAAGTGTCCAGCCTTATGCCACATCCAGCTGTCATTGTAGACAGGTTCATTCCAGGTTTCATCAGAGACCCAGAAGGAAATGTAAAGAATTTCCCTGTTTTTTGGTTTTGTTTTTGAAATTCGTTTTGATAGTGGGTTTGAGCTAATTCTCTCTGCCATGTTTATGCCAGTCTAGACACACTTGATTCCCTTACAGATACATATCAATACATAGGTTTTAAGATTCTTACTAGTCAGATCTATTCCTCTGCGGGAAATATGGGGTTTTGAGTCCCTTTCACTGAGGAAGGTGTAGGTCTTGTCTATTCCACATTTGGTTTTGGAAATGGTACCTGTGCTTATATGAAACTCTGGTTTTATGCATCACCCCACCTCTCCTTTCCCCTTAAGCAGGCATAAGAGTGTTTTCTAAATGTGAGACTCTGTTCTCTTTCCTAACTCAGTTCATGTGTAGCCATGTTTACAGGATCTTCCTAAGTCATATCTTATGATAAGTTTCTTTTTCTGTGTGACTTATTTCACTTAGAATCATCGTACCTGAATCCACTCACTTTGCTGCTCCTGGTCTTATGACATTGATTTCATGGCTGAGGGATATTCCATCGGACATAAATACCACAGTTTTTTGAACCATTTTTATAATTCCTGGGATATTTAAGGTGTACCCAAGTTGAGGTTCTTGTAAGCAGTGCAGCCCTAAATTTGGGGGTGGCTCTGTCTTATTGATTTTCAGTTTTCCCAATGTATATTCAATAGACTGGAAGTGCCCTTGGCTCTGTAGCTCTGTTGTTTACTTGTTTTAGGGAACGCAATGCACTCCTCCAGTGAGGCAGTTGGCAATTTACATCCCGCCCATCAGCATAACAAGGCTCCCTGTTCTCCAGGGCCTGTCTTGCCTTTCTGGGTTTTACACATTTTGTGGATGTCCCTTTTGACCGGTGGGAAGTGATACTTCTTTGTAGTGCAGATTTGCATTGCCCGCTTGCTTGTTTGGCCAAAAAGGGCGTATGCGTTTTCTCCTGAATATATTCAGGAGAAAACGCACACGCCCTTTTTGGCCAACTGCGTCATTGTCGAAGTTGTGCCCCTCTTCCTGTGCTTTAAAGGCGATTCCAACGTACCTCTTGAAATCTGTTTCCTGCTATTCTGCCTGGCTTTCAAGTCTGCCTCTTTACTTTCCCTCAACAGGTTTTTGGACGATAGTTGTCCTTTATTACTCTGCCGGTTTGTGAATTGCTGTGGCCCTGAGATCCATTTTCCAACTCGTTTTTTGTGAGCTGTACGCAAGTCCAAAATTTTGGTTCAGGACCTATACTGGTTCCCGGTGGGTGGCTGAGACTCTGGTTAATTTTTCTTCCTGCCGGGAAATTAGAGTGACATGTGCCCGTCCAAATGCCTAACAGTAACTCTCTCATTGGTTCTCCCTCTTCCCTTCCATCCTCTGCCAAATTGGCAACCTGTGCGAACCAGGAGGTTAAAGGGGCTGTCTCTCCAAGTTGGGAGATTGATAGTAAAGCAGTTGGAAAGTCAAACCGGAGCACCAGGAGAGGGACTACGCGTTGAGTTTTAGAAACCTTTTGTATTCACAGTGTGTCCATTCTCTAGGTTTCCCGTACATGTTATAGCTGTAGTAATATTCCCTTCAACCTGGAGAGTTGGGACCCATGGAATGAGGGCCATGCATTTTTGCTTGAAAGGGTCTGCATTTGCTCACCCAATCTCACCAATCCTCTCAGTCCCAAGTGTCCAGCCTTATGCCACATCCAGCTGTCATTGTAGACAGGGTTTTTCCAGGTTTCATCAGAGACCCTGAAGGAAATGTAAAGAATTTCCCTGTTTTTTGGTTTTGTTTTTGAAATTCCTTTTGATAGTGGGTTTGAGCTGATTCTCTCTGCCATGTTTATGCCAGTCTAGACACACTTGATTCCCTTACAGAGACATATCAATACATAGGTTTTAAGATTCTTACTAGTCAGATCTATTCCTCTGCGGGAAATATGGGGTTTTGAGTCCCTTTCACTGAGGAAGGTGTAGGTCTTGTCTATTCCACAGTTGGTTTTGGAAATGGTACCTGTGCTTATATCAAACTCTGGTTTTATGCATCACCCCACCTCTCCTTTCCCCTTAAGCAGGCATAAGAGTGTTTTCTAAATGTGAGACTCTCTTCTCTTTCCTAACTCAGTTCATGTGTAGCCATGTTTACAGGATCTTCATAAGTGATATCTTATGATAAGTTTCTTTTTCTGTGTGACTTATTTGACTTAGAATCATCGTACCTGAATCCACTCACTTTGATGCTCCTGGTTTTATGACATTGATTTCATGGCTGAGGGATATTCCATCGGACATAAATACCACAGTTTTTTGAACCATTTTTATAATTCCTGGGATATTTAAGGTGTACCCAAGTTGAGGTTCTTGTAAGCAGTGCAGCCCTAAATTTGGGGGTGGCTCTGTCTTATTGATTTTCAGTTTTCCCAGTGTATATTCCCTAGACTGAAAGTGCCCTTGGCTCTATAGCTCTGTTGTTTACTTGTTTTAGGGAACGCAATGCACTCCTCCAGTGAGGCAGTTGGCTATTTACATCCCGCCCATCAGCATAACAAGGCTCCATGTTCTCCAGGGCCTGTCTTGCCTTTCTGGTTTTTACACATTTTGTGGATGTCCCTTTTGACCGGTGAGAAGTGATACTTCTTTGTAGTGCAGATTTGCATTGCCCGCTTGCTTGTTTGGCCAAAAAGTGCGTATGTGTTTTCTCCGAAATATATTCAGGAGAAAACGCATACGCCCTTTTTGGCCAACTGCGTCATTGTCGAAGTTGTGCCCCTCTTCCTGTGCTTTAAAGGCGATTCCAACGTACCTCTTGAAATCTGTTTCCTGCTATTCTGCCTGGCTTTCAAGTCTGCCTCGTTGCCTTCCCTCAACAGATTTTTGGACGATAGTTGTCCTTTATTACTCTGCCTGTTTGTGAATTGCTGTGGCCCTGAGCTCCATTTTCCCACTCGTTTTTTGTGAGCTGTACGCAAGTCCAAAATTTTGATTCAGGACCTATACTGGTTCACGGTATGTGGCTGAGACTCTGGTTAATTCTTCTTCCAGCCGGGAAATTAGAGTGACATGTGCCCGTCCAAATGCCTAACAGTAACTCTCTCATTGGTTCTCCCTCTTCCCTTCCATCCTCTGCCAAATTGGCAACCTGTGCGAACCAGGAGGTTAAAGAGGCTGTCTCTCCAAGTTGGGAGATTGATAGTAAAGCAGTTGGAAAGTCAAACCGGAGCACCAGGAGAGGGACTACTCGTTGAGTTTTAGAATCCTTTTGTATTCACAGTGTGTCCATTCTCTAGGTTTCCCGTACATGTTATAGCTGTAGTAATATTCCCTTCAACCTGTAGAGTTGGGACCCATGGAATGGGGGCCATGCATTTTTGCTTTAAAGGGTCTGCATTTGCTCACCCAATCTCACCAATCCTCTCAGTCCCAAGTGTCCAGCCTTATGCCACATCCAGCTGTCATTGTAGACAGGGTTTTTCCAGGTTTCATCAGAGACCCTGAAGGAAATGTAAAGAATTTCCCTCTTTTTAGGTTTTGTTTTTGAAATTCCTTTTTATCGTGCCTTTGAGCTGATTCTCTCTGCCATGTTTATGCCAGTCTAGACACACTTGATTCCCTTACAGAGACATATCAATACATAAGTTTTAAGATTCTTACTAGTCAGATCTATTCCTCTGCGGGAAATATGGGGTTTTGAGTCCCTTTCACTGAGGAAGGTGTAGGTCTTGTCTATTCCACAGTTGGTTTTGGAAATGGTACCTGTGCTTATATCAATCTCTGGTTTTATGCATCACCCCACCTCTCCTTTCCCCTTAAGCAGGCATAAGAGTGTTTTCTAAATGTGAGGCTCTGTTCACTTTCCTAACTAAGTTCATGTGTAGCCATGTTTACAGGATCTTCATAAGTGATATCTTATGACAAGTTTCTTTTTCTGAGTGACTTATTTCTCTTAGAATCATCGTACCTGAATCCACTCACTTTGCTGCTCCTGGTCTTATGACATTGATTTCATGGCTGGGGGATATTGCATCGGACATAAATACCACAGTTTTTGAACCATTTTTATATTTCCTGGGATATTTAAGGTATACCCAAGTTGAGGTTCTTGTAAGCAGTGCAGCCCTAAATTTGGGGGTGGCTCTGTCTTATTGATTTTCAGTTTTCCCAATGTATATTCCCTAGACTGGAAGTGTCCTTGTCTCTGTAGCTCTGTTGTTTACTTGTTCTAGGGAACGCAATGCACTCCTCCAGTGAGGCAGTTGGCAATTTACTTCCCGCCCATCAGCATAACAAGGCTCCCTGTTCTCCAGGGCCTGTCTTGCCTTTCTGGGTTTTACACATTTTGTGGATGTCCCTTTTGACCGGTGGGAAGTGATACTTCTTTGTAGTGCAGATTTGCATTGCCCGCTTGCTTGTTTGGCCAAACAGGGCGTATGCGTTTTCTCCTGAATATATTCAGGAGAAAACGCATACGCCCTTTTTGGCCAACTGCGTCATTGTCGAAGTTGTGCCCGTCTTCCTGTGCTTTAAAGGCGATTCCAACGTACCTCTTGAAATCTGTTTCCTGCTATTCTGCCTGGCTTTCAAGTCTGCCTCGTTGCCTTCCCTCAACTAATTTTTTGGACGATAGTTGTCCTTTATTACTCTGCCAGTTTGTGAATTGCTGTGGCCCTGAGCTCCATTTTCCAACTCATTTTTTGTGAGCTGTACGCAAGTCAAAAATTTTGGTTCAGGACCTATACTGGTTCCCGGTGGGTGGCTGAGACTCTGGTTAATTCTTCTTCCTGCCGGGAAATTATAGTGACATGTGCCCGTCCAAATGCCTAACAGTATCTCTCTCATTGGTTCTCCCTCTTCCCTTCAATCCTCTGCCAAATTGGCAACCTGTGCGAACCAGGAGGTTAAAGGGGCTGTCTCTCCAAGTTGGGAGATTGATAGTAAAGCAGTTGGAAAGTCAAACCGGAGCACCAGGAGAGGGACTACTCGTTGAGTTTTAGAAACCTTTTGTGTTCACAGTGTGTCCATTCTCTAGGTTTCCCGTACATGTTATAGCTGTAGTAATATTCCCTTCAACCTGGAGAGTTGGGTCCCATGGAATGGGGGCCATGCATTTGTGCTTTAAAGGGTCTGCATTTGCTCACCCAATCTCACCAATCCTCTCAGTCCCAACTGTCCAGCCTTATGCCACATCCAGCTGTCATTGTAGACAGGGTTTTTCCAGGTTTCATCAGAGACCCTGAAGGAAATGGAAAGAATTTCCCTGTTTTTAGGTTTTGTTTTTGAAATTCCTTTTTATAGAGGGTTTGAGCTGATTCTCTCTGCCATGTTTATGCCAGTCTAGACACACTTGATTCCCTTACAGAGACATATCAATACATAGGTTTTAAGATTCTTACTAGTCAGATCTATTCCTCTGCGGGAAATATGGGGTTTTGAGTCCCTTTCACTGAGGAAGGTGTAGGTCTTGTCTATTCCACAGTTGGTTTTGGAAATGGTACCTGTGCTTATATCAAACTCTGGTTTTATGCATCACCCCACCTCTTCTTTCCCCTTAAGCAGGCATAAGAGTGTTTTCTAAATGTGAGACTCTGTTCTCTTTCCTAACTCAGTTCATGTGTAGCCATGTTTACAGGATCTTCATAAGTGATATCTTATGATAAGTTTCTTTTTCTGTGTGACTTATTTCACTTAGAATCATCGTACCTGAATCCACTCTCTTTGCTGCTCCTGGTCTTATGACATTGATTTCATGGCTGAGGGATATTCCATCGGACATAAATACCACAGATTTTTGAACCATTTTTATAATTCCTGGGATATTTAAGGTGTACCCAAGTTGAGGTTCTTGTAAGCAGTGCAGCCCTAAATTTGGGGGTGGCTCTGTCTTATTGATTTTCAGTTTTCCCAATGTATATTCAATAGACTGGAAGTGCCCTTGGCTCTGTAGGTCTGTTGTTTACTTGTTTTAGGGAACGCAATGCACTCCTCCAGTGAGGCAGTTGGCAATTTACATCCCGCCCATCAGCATAACAAGGCTCCCTGTTCTCCAGGGCCTGTCTTGCCTTTCTGGGTTTTACACATTTTGTGGATGTCCCTTTTGACCGGTGGGAAGTGATACTTCTTTGTAGTGCAGATTTGCATTGCCCGCTTGCTTGTTTGGCCAAAAAGGGCGTATGCGTTTTCTCCTGAATATATTCAGGAGAAAACGCATACGCCCTTTTTGGCCAACTGCGTCATTGTCGAAGTTGGGCCCCTCTTCCTGTGCTTTAAAGGCGATTCCAACGTACCTCTTGAAATCTGTTTCCTGCTATTCTGCCTGGCTTTCAAGTCTGCCTCGTTGCCTTCCCTCAACAGATTTTTGGACGATAGTTGTCCTTTATTACTCTGCCAGTTTGTGAATTGCTGTGGCCGTGAGCTCCATTTTCCAACTCGTTTTTTGTGAGCTGTACGCAGGTCCAAAATTTTGGTTCAGGACATCTACTGGTTCCCGGTGGGTGGCTGAGACTCTGGTTAATTCTTCTTCCTGCCGGGAAATTAGAGTGACATGTGCCCGTCCAAATGCCTAACAGCTACTCTCTCATTGGATCTCCCTCTTCCCTTCCATCCTCTGCCAAATTGGCAACCTGTGCGAACCAGGAGGTTAAAGGCGCTGTCTCTCCAAGTTGGGAGATTGATAGTATAGCTGTTGGAAAGTCAAACCGGAGCACCAGGAGAGGGACTACGTGTTGAGTTTTAGAAACCTTTTGTATTCACAGTGTGTCCATTCTCTAGGTTTCCCGTACATGTTATAGCTGTAGTAATATTCCCTTCAACCTGGAGAGTTGGGACACATGGAATCGGGGCCATGCATTTTTGCTCTAAAGGGTCTGCATTTGCTCACCCAATTTCACCAATCCTCTCAGTTCCAAGTGTCCAGCCTTTTGCCACATCCAGCTGTCATTGTAGACAGGGTTTTTCCAGGTTTCATCAGAGACCCTGAAGGAAATGTAAAGAATTTCCCTTTTTTTTTGGTTTTGTTTTTGAAGTTCCTTTTTATCGTGGCTTTGAGCTGATTCCCTCTGCCATGTTTATGCCAGTCTAGACACACTTGATTCCCTTACAGAGACATATCAATACATAGGTTTTAAGATTCTTACTAGTCAGATCTATTCCTCTGCGGGAAATATGGGGTTTTGAGTCCCTTTCACTGAGGAAGGTGTAGGTCTTGTCTATTCCACAGTTGGTTTTGGAAATGGTACCTGTGCTTATATCAAACGCTGGTTTTATGCATCACCCCACCTTTCCTTTCCCCTTAAGCAGGCATAAGAGTGTTTTCTAAATGTGAGACTCTGTTCTCTTTCCTAACTCAGTTCATGTGTAGCCATGTTTACAGGATCTTCCTAAGTCATATCTTATGATAAGTTTCTTTTTCTGTGTGACTTATTTCACTTAGAATCATCCTACCTGAATCCACTCACTTTGCTGCTCCTGGTCTTATGACATTGATTTCATGGCTGAGGGATATTGCATCGGACATAAATACCACAGTTTTTTGAACCATTTTTATATTTCCTGGGATATTTAAGGTGTACCCAAGTTGAGGTTCTTGTAAGCAGTGCAGCCCTAAATTTGGGGGTGACTCTGTCTTATTGATTTTCAGTTTTCCCTATGTATATTCCCTAGACTGGAAGTGCCCTTGGCTCTGTAGCTCTGTTGTTTACTTGTTTTAGGGAACGCAATGCACTCCTCCAGTGAGGCAGTTGGCAATTTACATCCCGCCCATCAGCATAACAAGGCTCCCTGTTCTCCAGGGCCTGTCTTGCCTTTCTGGTTTTTACACATTTTGTGGATGTCCCTTTTGACCGGTGGGAAGTGATACTTCTTTGTAGTGCAGATTTGCATTGCCCGCTTGCTTGTTTGGCCAAAAAGGGCTTATGCGTTTTCTCCTGAATATATTCAGGAGAAAACGCATACGCCCTTTTTGGCCAACTGCGTCATTGTCGAAGTTGTGCCCCTCTTCCTGTGCTTTCAAGGCGATTCCAACGTACCTCTTGAAATCTGTTTCCTGCTATTCTGCCTGGCTTTCAAGTCTGCCTCGTTGCCTTCCCTCAACAGATTTTTGGACGATAGTTGTCCTTTATTACTCTGCCTGTTTGTGAATTGCTGTGGCCCTGAGCTCCATTTTCCCACTCGTTTTTTGTGAGCTGTACGCAAGTCCAAAATTTTGGTTCAGGACCTATAATGGTTCACGGTATGTGGCTGAGACTCTGGTTCATTCTTCTTCCAGCCGGGAAATTAGAGTGACATGTGCCCGTCCAAATGCCTAACAGTAACTCTCTCATTGGTTCTCCCTCTTCCCTTCCATCCTCTGCCAAATTGGCAACCTGTGCGAACCAGGAGGTTAAAGAGGCTGTCTCTCCAAGTTGGGAGATTGATAGTAAAGCAGTTGGAAAGTCAAACCGGAGCACCAGGAGAGGGACTACTCGTTGAGTTTTAGAATCCTTTTGTATTCACAGTGTGTCCATTCTCTAGGTTTCCCGTACATGTTATAGCTGTAGTAATATTCCCTTCAACCTGTAGAGTTGGGACCCATGGAATGGGGGCCATGCATTTTTGCTTTAAAGGGTCTGCATTTGCTCACCCAATCTCACCAATCCTCTCAGTCCCAAGTGTCCAGCCTTATGCCACATCCAGCTGTCTTTGTAGACAGGGTTTTTCCAGGTTTCATCAGAGACCCTGAAGGAAATGTAAAGAATTTCCCTCTTTTTAGGTTTTGTTTTTGAAATTCCTTTTTATCGTGCCTTTGAGCTGATTCTCTCTGCCATGTTTATGCCAGTCTAGACACACTTGATTCCCTTACAGAGACATATCAATACATAAGTTTTAAGATTCTTACTAGTCAGATCTATTCCTCTGCGGGAAATATGGGGTTTTGAGTCCCTTTCACTGAGGAAGGTGTAGGTCTTGTCTATTCCACAGTTGGTTTTGGAAATGGTACCTGTGCTTATATCAATCTCTGGTTTTATGCATCACCCCACCTCTCCTTTCCCCTTAAGCAGGCATAAGAGTGTTTTCTATATGTGAGGCTCTGTTCTCTTTCCTAACTAAGTTCATGTGTAGCCATGTTTACAGGATCTTCATAAGTGATATCTTATGACAAGTTGCTTTTTCTGAGTGACTTATTTCTCTTAGAATCATCGTACCTGAATCCACTCACTTTGCTGCTCCTGGTCTTATGACATTGATTTCATGGCTGGGGGATATTGCATCGGACATAAATACCACAGTTTTTGAACCATTTTTATATTTCCTGGGATATTTAAGGTATACCCAAGTTGAGGTTCTTGTAAGCAGTGCAGCCCTAAATTTGGGGGTGGCTCTGTCTTATTGATTTTCAGTTTTCCCAATGTATATTCCCTAGACTGGAAGTGTCCTTGTCTCTGTAGCTCTGTTGTTTACTTGTTCTAGGGAACGCAATGCACTCCTCCAGTGAGGCAGTTGGCAATTTACTTCCCGCCCATCAGCATAACAAGGCTCCCTGTTCTCCAGGGCCTGTCTTGCCTTTCTGGGTTTTACACATTTTGTGGATGTCCCTTTTGACCGGTGGGAAGTGATACTTCTTTGTAGTGCAGATTTGCATTGCCCGCTTGCTTGTTTGGCCAAACAGGGCGTATGCGTTTTCTCCTGAATATATTCAGGAGAAAAGCATACGCCCTTTTTGGCCAACTGCGTCATTGTCGAAGTTGTGCCCGTCTTCCTGTGCTTTAAAGGCGATTCCAACGTACCTCTTGAAATCTGTTTCCTGCTATTCTGCCTGGCTTTCAAGTCTGCCTCGTTGCCTTCCCTCAACTAATTTTTTGGACGATAGTTGTCCTTTATTACTCTGCCAGTTTGTGAATTGCTGTGGCCCTGAGCTCCATTTTCCAACTCATTTTTTGTGAGCTGTACGCAAGTCAAAAATTTTGGTTCAGGACCTATACTGGTTCCCGGTGGGTGGCTGAGACTCTGGTTAATTCTTCTTCCTGCCGGGAAATTATAGTGACATGTGCCCGTCCAAATGCCTAACAGTATCTCTCTCATTGGTTCTCCCTCTTCCCTTCAATCCTCTGCCAAATTGGCAACCTGTGCGAACCAGGAGGTTAAAGGGGCTGTCTCTCCAAGTTGGGAGATTGATAGTAAAGCAGTTGGAAAGTCAAACCGGAGCACCAGGAGAGGGACTACTCGTTGAGTTTTAGAAACCTTTTGTGTTCACAGTGTGTCCATTCTCTAGGTTTCCCGTACATGTTATAGCTGTAGTAATATTCCCTTCAACCTGGAGAGTTGGGTCCCATGGAATGGGGGCCATGCATTTGTGCTTTAAAGGGTCTGCATTTGCTCACCCAATCTCACCAATCCTCTCAGTCCCAACTGTCCAGCCTTATGCCACATCCAGCTGTCATTGTAGACAGGGTTTTTCCAGGTTTCATCAGAGACCCTGAAGGAAATGGAAAGAATTTCCCTGTTTTTAGGTTTTGTTTTTGAAATTCCTTTTTATAGAGGGTTTGAGCTGATTCTCTCTGCCATGTTTATGCCAGTCTAGACACACTTGATTCCCTTACAGAGACATATCAATACATAGGTTTTAAGATTCTTACTAGTCAGATCTATTCCTCTGCGGGAAATATGGGGTTTTGAGTCCCTTTCACTGAGGAAGGTGTAGGTCTTGTCTATTCCACAGTTGGTTTTGGAAATGGTACCTGTGCTTATATCAAACTCTGGTTTTATGCATCACCCCACCTCTTCTTTCCCCTTAAGCAGGCATAAGAGTGTTTTCTAAATGTGAGACTCTGTTCTCTTTCCTAACTCAGTTCATGTGTAGCCATGTTTACAGGATCTTCATAAGTGATATCTTATGATAAGTTTCTTTTTCTGTGTGACTTATTTCACTTAGAATCATCGTACCTGAATCCACTCTCTTTGCTGCTCCTGGTCTTATGACATTGATTTCATGGCTGAGGGATATTCCATCGGACATAAATACCACAGATTTTTGAACCATTTTTATAATTCCTGGGATATTTAAGGTGTACCCAAGTTGAGGTTCTTGTAAGCAGTGCAGCCCTAAATTTGGGGGTGGCTCTGTCTTATTGATTTTCAGTTTTCCCAATGTATATTCAATAGACTGGAAGTGCCCTTGGCTCTGTAGGTCTGTTGTTTACTTGTTTTAGGGAACGCAATGCACTCCTCCAGTGAGGCAGTTGGCAATTTACATCCCGCCCATCAGCATAACAAGGCTCCCTGTTCTCCAGGGCCTGTCTTGCCTTTCTGGGTTTTACACATTTTGTGGATGTCCCTTTTGACCGGTGGGAAGTGATACTTCTTTGTAGTGCAGATTTGCATTGCCCGCTTGCTTGTTTGGCCAAAAAGGGCGTATGCGTTTTCTCCTGAATATATTCAGGAGAAAACGCATACGCCCTTTTTGGCCAACTGCGTCATTGTCGAAGTTGGGCCCCTCTTCCTGTGCTTTAAAGGCGATTCCAACGTACCTCTTGAAATCTGTTTCCTGCTATTCTGCCTGGCTTTCAAGTCTGCCTCGTTGCCTTCCCTCAACAGATTTTTGGACGATAGTTGTCCTTTATTACTCTGCCAGTTTGTGAATTGCTGTGGCCGTGAGCTCCATTTTCCAACTCGTTTTTTGTGAGCTGTACGCAGGTCCAAAATTTTGGTTCAGGACATCTACTGGTTCCCGGTGGGTGGCTGAGACTCTGGTTAATTCTTCTTCCTGCCGGGAAATTAGAGTGACATGTGCCCGTCCAAATGCCTAACAGCTACTCTCTCATTGGATCTCCCTCTTCCCTTCCATCCTCTGCCAAATTGGCAACCTGTGCGAACCAGGAGGTTAAAGGCGCTGTCTCTCCAAGTTGGGAGATTGATAGTATAGCTGTTGGAAAGTCAAACCGGAGCACCAGGAGAGGGACTACGTGTTGAGTTTTAGAAACCTTTTGTATTCACAGTGTGTCCATTCTCTAGGTTTCCCGTACATGTTATAGCTGTAGTAATATTCCCTTCAACCTGGAGAGTTGGGACACATGGAATCGGGGCCATGCATTTTTGCTCTAAAGGGTCTGCATTTGCTCACCCAATTTCACCAATCCTCTCAGTTCCAAGTGTCCAGCCTTTTGCCACATCCAGCTGTCATTGTAGACAGGGTTTTTCCAGGTTTCATCAGAGACCCTGAAGGAAATGTAAAGAATTTCCCTTTTTTTTTGGTTTTGTTTTTGAAGTTCCTTTTTATCGTGGCTTTGAGCTGATTCCCTCTGCCATGTTTATGCCAGTCTAGACACACTTGATTCCCTTACAGAGACATATCAATACATAGGTTTTAAGATTCTTACTAGTCAGATCTATTCCTCTGCGGGAAATATGGGGTTTTGAGTCCCTTTCACTGAGGAAGGTGTAGGTCTTGTCTATTCCACAGTTGGTTTTGGAAATGGTACCTGTGCTTATATCAAACGCTGGTTTTATGCATCACCCCACCTCTCCTTTCCCCTTAAGCAGGCATAAGAGTGTTTTCTAAATGTGAGACTCTGTTCTCTTTCCTAACTCAGTTCATGTGTAGCCATGTTTACAGGATCTTCCTAAGTCATATCTTATGATAAGTTTCTTTTTCTGTGTGACTTATTTCACTTAGAATCATCCTACCTGAATCCACTCACTTTGCTGCTCCTGGTCTTATGACATTGATTTCATGGCTGAGGGATATTGCATCGGACATAAATACCACAGTTTTTTGAACCATTTTTATATTTCCTGGGATATTTAAGGTGTACCCAAGTTGAGGTTCTTGTAAGCAGTGCAGCCCTAAATTTGGGGGTGACTCTGTCTTATTGATTTTCAGTTTTCCCAATGTATATTCCCTAGACTGGAAGTGCCCTTGGCTCTGTAGCTCTGTTGTTTACTTGTTTTAGGGAACGCAATGCACTCCTCCAGTGAGGCAGTTGGCAATTTACATCCCGCCCATCAGCATAACAAGGCTCCCTGTTCTCCAGGGCCTGTCTTGCCTTTCTGGTTTTTACACATTTTGTGGATGTCCCTTTTGACCGGTGGGAAGTGATACTTCTTTGTAGTGCAGATTTGCATTGCCCGCTTGCTTGTTTGGCCAAAAAGGGCTTATGCGTTTTCTCCTGAATATATTCAGGAGAAAACGCATACGCCCTTTTTGGCCAACTGCGTCATTGTCGAAGTTGTGCCCCTCTTTCTGTGCTTTCAAGGCGATTCCAACGTACCTCTTGAAATCTGTTTCCTGCTATTCTGCCTGGCTTTCAAGTCTGCCTCGTTGCCTTCCCTCAACTAATTTTTTGGACGATAGTTGTCCTTTATTACTCTGCCAGTTTGTGAATTGCTGTGGCCCTGAGCTCCATTTTCCAACTCGTTTTTTGTGAGCTGTACGCAAGTCCAAAATTTTGGTTCAGGACCTATACTGGTTCCCGGTGGGTGGCTGAGACTCTGGTTAATTCTTCTTCCTGCCGGGAAATTATAGTGACATGTGCCCGTCCAAATGCCTAACAGTATCTCTCTCATTGGTTCTCCCTCTTCCCTTCCATCCTCTGCCAAATTGGCAACATGTGCGAACCAGGAGGTTAAAGGGGCTGTCTCTCCAAGTTGGGAGATTGATAGTAAAGCAGTTGGAAAGTCAAACCGGAGCACCAGGAGAGGGACTACTCGTTGAGATTTAGAAACCTTTTGTGTTCACAGTGTGTCCATTCTCTAGGTTTCCCGTACATGTTATAGCTGTAGTAATATTCCCTTCAACCTGGAGAGTTGGGACCCATGGAATGGGGGCCATGCATTTTTGCTTTAAAGGGTTTGCATTTGCTCACCCAATCTCACCAATCCTCTCAGTCCCAAGTGTCCAGCCTTATGCCACATCCAGCTGTCATTGTAGACAGGGTCATTCCAGGTTTCATCAGAGACCCTGAAGGATATGTAAAGAATTTCCCTGTTTTTTGGTTTTGTTTTTGAAATTCATTTTTATAGTGGGTTTTAGCTGATTCTCTCTGCCATGTTTATGCCAGTCTAGACACACTTGATTCCCTTACAGAGACATATCAATACATAGGTTTTAAGATTCTTACTAGTCAGATCTATTCCTCTGCGGGAAATATGGGGTTTTGAGTCCCTTCACTGAGGAAGGTGTAGGTCTTGTCTATTCCACAGTTGGTTTTGGAAATGGTACCTGTGCTTATGTCAAACTCTGGTTTTATGCATCACCCCACCTCTCCTTTCCTCTTAAGCAGGCATAAGAGTGTTTTCTAAATGTGAGACTCTGTTCTCTTTCCTAACTCAGTTCATGTGTAGCCATGTTTACAGGATCTTCATAAGTGATATCTTATGATAAGTTTCTTTTTCTGTGTGACTTATTTCACTTAGAATCATCGTACCTGAATCCACTCACTTTGCTGCTCCTGGTCTTATGACATTGATTTCATGGCTGAGGCATATTCCATCGGACATAAATACCACAATTTTTTGAACCATTTTTATAATTCCTGGGATATTTACGGTGTACCCAAGTTGAGGTTCTTGTAAGCAGTGCAGCCCTAAATTTGGGGGTGGCTCTGTCTTATTGATTTTCAGTTTTCCCAATGTATATTCCCTAGACTGGAAGTGCCCTTGGCTCTGTAGCTCTGTTGTTTACTTGTTTTAGGGAACGCAATGCACTCCTCCAGTGAGGCAGTTGGCAATTTACATCCAGCCCATCAGCATAACAAGGCTTCCTGTTCTACAGGGCCTGTCTTGCCTTTCTGGTTTTTACACATTTTGTGGATGTCCCCTTTGACCGGTGGGAAGTGATACTTCTTTGTAGTGCAGATTTGCATTGCCCGCTTGCTTGTTTGGCCAAAAAGGGCGTATGCGTTTTCTCCTGAATATATTCAGGAGAAAACGCATACGCCCTTTTGGGCCAACTGCGTCATTGTCGAAGTTGTGCCCCTCTTCCTGTGCTTTAAAGGCGATTCCAACGTACCTCTTGAAATCTGTTTCCTGCTATTCTGCCTGGCTTTCAAGTCTGCCTCGTTGCCTTCCCTCAACAGATTTTGGGACGATAGTTGTCCTTTATTACTCTGCCAGTTTGTGAATTGCTGTGGGCCTGAGCTCCATTTTCCAACTCGTTTTTTGTGAGCTGTACGCAAATCAAAATTTTTGGTTCAGGACCTATACTGGTTCCCGGTGGGTGGCTGAGACTCTGGTTAATTCTTCTTCCTTCCGGGAAATTAGAGTGACATGTGCCCGTCCAAATGCCTAACAGTAACTCTCTCATTGGTTCTCCCTCTTCCATTCCATCCTCTGCCAAATTGGCAACATGTGCGAACCAGGAGGTTAAAGGGGCTGTCTCTCCAAATTGGGAGATTGAGAGTAAAGCAGTTGGAAAGTCAAACCGGAGCACCAGGAGAGGGACTACTCGTTGAGTTTTAGAAACCTTTTGTATTCACAGTGTGTCCATTCTCTAGGTTTCCCGTACATGTTATAGCTGTAGTAATATTCCCTTCAACCTGGAGAGTTGGGACCCATGGAATCGGGGCCATGCATTTTTGCTTTAAAGGGTCTGCATTTGCTCACCCAATCTCACCAATTCTCTCAGTCCCAAGTGTCCAGCATTATGCCACATCCAGCTGTCATTGTAGACAGGGTTTTTCCAGGTTTCATCAGAGACCCTGAAGGAAATGTAAAGAATTTCCCTGTTTTTTTGGTTTTGTTTTTGAAATTCCTTTTTATCGTGCCTTTGAGCTGATTCTCTCTGCCATGTTTATGCCAGTCTAGACACACTTGATTCCCTTACAGAGACATATCAATACATAGGTTTTAAGATTCTTACTAGTCAGATCTATTCCTCTGCGGGAAATATGGGGTTTTGAGTCCCTTTCACTGAGGAAGGTGTAGGTCTTGTCTATTCCACAGTTGGTTTTGGAAATGGTACCTGTGCTTATATCAAACTCTGGTTTTATGCATCACCCCACCTCTCCTTTCCCCTTAAGCAGGCATAAGAGTGTTTTCTAAATGTGAGACTCTCTTCTCTTTCCTAACTCAGTTCATGTGTAGCCATGTTTACAGGATCTTCCTAAGTCATATCTTATGATAAGTTTCTTTTTCTGTGTGACTTATTTCACTTAGAATCATCGTACCTGAATCCACTCACTTTGCTGCTCCTGGTCTTATGACATTGATTTCATGGCTGAGGGATATTGCATCGGACATGAATACCACAGTTTTTGGAACCATTTTTATATTTCCTGGGATATTTAAGGTGTACCCAAGTTGAGGTTCTTGTAAGCAGTGCAGCCCTAAATTTGGGGGTGGCTCTGTCTTATTGATTTTCAGTTTTCCCAATGTATATTCCCTAGACTGGAAGTGCCCTTGGCTCTGTAGCTCTCTTGTTTACTTGTTTTAGGGAACGCAATGCACTCCTCCAGTGAGGCAGTTGGCAATTTACATCCCGCCCATCAGCATAACAAGGCTCCCTGTTCTCCAGGGCCTGTCTTGCCTTTCTGGTTTTTACACATTTTGTGGATGTCCCTTTTGACCGGTGGGAAGTGATACTTCTTTGTAGTGCAGATTTGCATTGCCCGCTTGCTTGTTTGGCCAAAAAGGGCATATGCGTTTTCTCCTGAATATATTCAGGAGAAAACGCATACGACCTTATTGGCCAACTGCGTCATTGTCGAAGTTGTGCCCCTCTTCCTGTGCTTTAAAGGCGATTCCAACGTACCCCTTGAAATCTGTTTCCTGCTATTCTGCCTGGCTTTCAAGTCTGCCTCGTTGCCTTCCCTCAACAGATTTTTGGACGATATTTGTCCTTTATTACTCTGCCTGTTTGTGAATTGCTGTGGCCCTGAGCTCCATTTTCCAACTCGTTTTTTGTGAGCTATACGCAAGTCCAAAATTTTGTTTCAGGACAGATACTGGTTCACGGTGGGTGGCTGAGACTCTGGTTAATACTTCTTCCTGCCGGGAAATTAGAGTGACATGTGCCCGTCCAAATGCCTAACAGTAACTCTCTCATTGGTTCTCCCTCTTCCCTTCCATCCTCTGCCAAATTGGCAACCTGTGCGAACCAGGAGGTTAAAGGGGCTGTCTCTCCAAGTTGGGAGATTGAGAGTAAAGCAGTTGGAAAGTCAAACCGGAGCACCAGGAGAGGGACTACTCGTTGAGTTTTAGAAACCTTTTGTATTCACACTGTGTCCATTCTCTAGGTTTCCCGTACATGTTATAGCTGTAGTAATATTCCCTTCAACCTGGAGAGCTGGGACCCATGGAATGGGGGCCATGCATTTTTGCTTTAAAGGGTCTGCATTTGCTCACCCAATCTCACCAATCCTCTCAGTCCCAAGTGTCCAGCCTTATGCCACATCCAGCTGTCATTGTAGACAGGTTCATTCCAGGTTTCATCAGAGACCCTGAAGGAAATGTAAAGAATTTCCCTGTTTTTTGGTTTTGTTTTTGAAATTCGTTTTGATAGTGGGTTTGAGCTAATTCTCTCTGCCATGTTTATGCCAGTCTAGACACACTTGATTCCCTTACAGATACATATCAATACATAGGTTTTAAGATTCTTACTAGTCAGATCTATTCCTCTGCGGGAAATATGGGGTTTTGAGTCCCTTTCACTGAGGAAGGTGTAGGTCTTGTCTATTCCACATTTGGTTTTGGAAATGGTACCTGTGCTTATATGAAACTCTGGTTTTATGCATCACCCCACCTCTCCTTTCCCCTTAAGCAGGCATAAGAGTGTTTTCTAAATGTGAGACTCTGTTCTCTTTCCTAACTCAGTTCATGTGTAGCCATGTTTACAGGATCTTCCTAAGTCATATCTTATGATAAGTTTCTTTTTCTGTGTGACTTATTTCACTTAGAATCATCGTACCTGAATCCACTCACTTTGCTGCTCCTGGTCTTATGACATTGATTTCATGGCTGAGGGATATTCCATCGGACATAAATACCACAGTTTTTTGAACCATTTTTATAATTCCTGGGATATTTAAGGTGTACCCAAGTTGAGGTTCTTGTAAGCAGTGCAGCCCTAAATTTGGGGGTGGCTCTGTCTTATTGATTTTCAGTTTTCCCAATGTATATTCAATAGACTGGAAGTGCCCTTGGCTCTGTAGCTCTGTTGTTTACTTGTTTTAGGGAACGCAATGCACTCCTCCAGTGAGGCAGTTGGCAATTTACATCCCGCCCATCAGCATAACAAGGCTCCCTGTTCTCCAGGGCCTGTCTTGCCTTTCTGGGTTTTACACATTTTGTGGATGTCCCTTTTGACCGGTGGGAATTGATACTTCTTTGCAGTGCAGATTTGCATTGCCCGCTTGCTTGTTTGGCCAAAAAGGGCGTATGCGTTTTCTCCTGAATATATTCAGGAGAAAACGCACACGCCCTTTTTGGCCAACTGCGTCATTGTCGAAGTTGTGCCCCTCTTCCTGTGCTTTAAAGGCGATTCCAACGTACCTCTTGAAATCTGTTTCCTGCTATTCTGCCTGGCTTTCAAGTCTGCCTCTTTACTTTCCCTCAACAGGTTTTTGGACGATAGTTGTCCTTTATTACTCTGCCGGTTTGTGAATTGCTGTGGCCCTGAGCTCCATTTTCCAACTCGTTTTTTGTGAGCTGTACGCAAGTCCAAAATTTTGGTTCAGGACCTATACTGGTTCCCGGTGGGTGGCTGAGACTCTGGTTAATTTTTCTTCCTGCCGGGAAATTAGAGTGACATGTGCCCGTCCAAATGCCTAACAGTAACTCTCTCATTGGTTCTCCCTCTTCCCTTCCATCCTCTGCCAAATTGGCAACCTGTGCGAACCAGGAGGTTAAAGGGGCTGTCTCTCCAAGTTGGGAGATTGATAGTAAAGCAGTTGGAAAGTCAAACCGGAGCACCAGGAGAGGGACTACGCGTTGAGTTTTAGAAACCTTTTGTATTCACAGTGTGTCCATTCTCTAGGTTTCCCGTACATGTTATAGCTGTAGTAATATTCCCTTCAACCTGGAGAGTTGGGACCCATGGAATGAGGGCCATGCATTTTTGCTTGAAAGGGTCTGCATTTGCTCACCCAATCTCACCAATCCTCTCAGTCCCAAGTGTCCAGCCTTATGCCACATCCAGCTGTCATTGTAGACAGGGTTTTTCCAGGTTTCATCAGAGACCCTGAAGGAAATGTAAAGAATTTCCCTGTTTTTTGGTTTTGTTTTTGAAATTCCTTTTGATAGTGGGTTTGAGCTGATTCTCTCTGCCATGTTTATGCCAGTCTAGACACACTTGATTCCCTTACAGAGACATATCAATACATAGGTTTTAAGATTCTTACTAGTCAGATCTATTCCTCTGCGGGAAATATGGGGTTTTGAGTCCCTTTCACTGAGGAAGGTGTAGGTCTTGTCTATTCCACAGTTGGTTTTGGAAATGGTACCTGTGCTTATATCAAACTCTGGTTTTATGCATCACCCCACCTCTCCTTTCCCCTTAAGCAGGCATAAGAGTGTTTTCTAAATGTGAGACTCTCTTCTCTTTCCTAACTCAGTTCATGTGTAGCCATGTTTACAGGATCTTCATAAGTGATATCTTATGATAAGTTTCTTTTTCTGTGTGACTTATTTGACTTAGAATCATCGTACCTGAATCCACTCACTTTGATGCTCCTGGTTTTATGACATTGATTTCATGGCTGAGGGATATTCCATCGGACATAAATACCACAGTTTTTTGAACCATTTTTATAATTCCTGGGATATTTAAGGTGTACCCAAGTTGAGGTTCTTGTAAGCAGTGCAGCCCTAAATTTGGGGGTGGCTCTGTCTTATTGATTTTCAGTTTTCCCAGTGTATATTCCCTAGACTGAAAGTGCCCTTGGCTCTATAGCTCTGTTGTTTACTTGTTTTAGGGAACGCAATGCACTCCTCCAGTGAGGCAGTTGGCTATTTACATCCCGCCCATCAGCATAACAAGGCTCCATGTTCTCCAGGGCCTGTCTTGCCTTTCTGGTTTTTACACATTTTGTGGATGTCCCTTTTGACCGGTGAGAAGTGATACTTCTTTGTAGTGCAGATTTGCATTGCCCGCTTGCTTGTTTGGCCAAAAAGTGCGTATGTGTTTTCTCCGAAATATATTCAGGAGAAAACGCATACGCCCTTTTTGGCAAACTGCGTCATTGTCGAAGTTGTGCCCCTCTTCCTGTGCTTTAAAGGCGATTCCAACGTACCTCTTGAAATCTGTTTCCTGCTATTCTGCCTGGCTTTCAAGTCTGCCTCGTTGCCTTCCCTCAACAGATTTTTGGACGATAGTTGTCCTTTATTACTCTGCCTGTTTGTGAATTGCTGTGGCCCTGAGCTCCATTTTCCCACTCGTTTTTTGTGAGCTGTACGCAAGTCCAAAATTTTGGTTCAGGACCTATACTGGTTCACGGTATGTGGCTGAGACTCTGGTTAATACTTCTTCCAGCCGGGAAATTAGAGTGACATGTGCCCGTCCAAATGCCTAACAGTAACTCTGTCATTGGTTCTCCCTCTTCCCTTCCATCCTCTGCCAAATTGGCAACCTGTGCGAACCAGGAGGTTAAAGAGGCTGTCTCCCAAGTTGGGAGATTGATAGTAAAGCAGTTGGAAAGTCAAACCGGAGCACCAGGAGAGGGACTACTCGTTGAGTTTTAGAATCCTTTTGTATTCACAGTGTGTCCATTCTCTAGGTTTCCCGTACATGTTATAGCTGTAGTAATATTCCCTTCAACCTGTAGAGTTGGGACCCATGGAATGGGGGCCATGCATTTTTGCTTTAAAGGGTCTGCATTTGCTCACCCAATCTCACCAATCCTCTCAGTCCCAAGTGTCCAGCCTTATGCCACATCCAGCTGTCATTGTAGACAGGGTTTTTCCAGGTTTCATCAGAGACCCTGAAGGAAATGTAAAGAATTTCCCTCTTTTTAGGTTTTGTTTTTGAAATTCCTTTTTATCGTGCCTTTGAGCTGATTCTCTCTGCCATGTTTATGCCAGTCTAGACACACTTGATTCCCTTACAGAGACATATCAATACATAAGTTTTAGATTCTTACTAGTCAGATCTATTCCTCTGCGGGAAATATGGGGTTTTGAGTCCCTTTCACTGAGGAAGGTGTAGGTCTTGTCTATTCCACAGTTGGTTTTGGAAATGGTACCTGTGCTTATATCAATCTCTGGTTTTATGCATCACCCCACCTCTCCTTTCCCCTTAAGCAGGCATAAGAGTGTTTTCTAAATGTGAGGCTCTGTTCTCTTTCCTAACTAAGTTCATGTGTAGCCATGTTTACAGGATCTTCATAAGTGATATCTTATGACAAGTTTCTTTTTCTGAGTGACTTATTTCTCTTAGAATCATCGTACCTGAATCCACTCACTTTGCTGCTCCTGGTCTTATGACATTGATTTCATGGCTGGGGGATATTGCATCGGACATAAATACCACAGTTTTTGAACCATTTTTATATTTCCTGGGATATTTAAGGTATACCCAAGTTGAGGTTCTTGTAAGCAGTGCAGCCCTAAATTTGGGGGTGGCTCTGTCTTATTGATTTTCAGTTTTCCCAATGTATATTCCCTAGACTGGAAGTGTCCTTGTCTCTGTAGCTCTGTTGTTTACTTGTTCTAGGGAACGCAATGCACTCCTCCAGTGAGGCAGTTGGCAATTTACTTCCCGCCCATCAGCATAACAAGGCTCCCTGTTCTCCAGGGCCTGTCTTGCCTTTCTGGGTTTTACACATTTTGTGGATGTCCCTTTTGACCGGTGGGAAGTGATACTTCTTTGTAGTGCAGATTTGCATTGCCCGCTTGCTTGTTTGGCCAAACAGGGCGTATGCGTTTTCTCCTGAATATATTCAGGAGAAAACGCATACGCCCTTTTTGGCCAACTGCGTCATTGTCGAAGTTGTGCCCGTCTTCCTGTGCTTTAAAGGCGATTCCAACGTACCTCTTGAAATCTGTTTCCTGCTATTCTGCCTGGCTTTCAAGTCTGCCTCGTTGCCTTCCCTCAACTAATTTTTTGGACGATAGTTGTCCTTTATTACTCTGCCAGTTTGTGAATTGCTGTGGCCCTGAGCTCCATTTTCCAACTCATTTTTTGTGAGCAGTACGCAAGTCAAAAATTTTGGTTCAGGACCTATACTGGTTCCCGGTGGGTGGCTGAGACTCTGGTTAATTCTTCTTCCTGCCGGGAAATTATAGTGACATGTGCCCGTCCAAATGCCTAACAGTATCTCTCTCATTGGTTCTCCCTCTTCCCTTCAATCCTCTGCCAAATTGGCAACCTGTGCGAACCAGGAGGTTAAAGGGGCTGTCTCTCCAAGTTGGGAGATTGATAGTAAAGCAGTTGGAAAGTCAAACCGGAGCACCAGGAGAGGGACTACTCGTTGAGTTTTAGAAACCTTTAGTGTTCACAGTGTGTCCATTCTCTAGGTTTCCCGTACATGTTATAGCTGTAGTAATATTCCCTTCAACCTGGAGAGTTGGGTCCCATGGAATGGGGGCCATGCATTTGTGCTTTAAAGGGTCTGCATTTGCTCACCCAATCTCACCAATCCTCTCAGTCCCAACTGTCCAGCCTTATGCCACATCCAGCTGTCATTGTAGACAGGGTTTTTCCAGGTTTCATCAGAGACCCTGAAGGAAATGGAAAGAATTTCCCTGTTTTTAGGTTTTGTTTTTGAAATTCCTTTTTATAGAGGGTTTGAGCTGATTCTCTCTGCCATGTTTATGCCAGTCTAGACACACTTGATTCCCTTACAGAGACATATCAATACATAGGTTTTAAGATTCTTACTAGTCAGATCTATTCCTCTGCGGGAAATATGGGGTTTTGAGTCCCTTTCACTGAGGAAGGTGTAGGTCTTGTCTATTCCACAGTTGGTTTTGGAAATGGTACCTGTGCTTATATCAAACTCTGGTTTTATCCATCACCCCACCTCTTCTTTCCCCTTAAGCAGGCATAAGAGTGTTTTCTAAATGTGAGACTCTGTTCTCTTTCCTAACTCAGTTCATGTGTAGCCATGTTTACAGGATCTTCATAAGTGATATCTTATGATAAGTTTCTTTTTCTGTGTGACTTATTTCACTTAGAATCATCGTACCTGAATCCACTCTCTTTGCTGCTCCTGGTCTTATGACATTGATTTCATGGCTGAGGGATATTCCATCGGACATAAATACCACAGATTTTTGAACCATTTTTATAATTCCTGGGATATTTAAGGTGTACCCAAGTTGAGGTTCTTGTAAGCAGTGCAGCCCTAAATTTGGGGGTGGCTCTGTCTTATTGATTTTCAGTTTTCCCAATGTATATTCAATAGACTGGAAGTGCCCTTGGCTCTGTAGGTCTGTTGTTTACTTGTTTTAGGGAACGCAATGCACTCCTCCAGTGAGGCAGTTGGCAATTTACATCCCGCCCATCAGCATAACAAGGCTCCCTGTTCTCCAGGGCCTGTCTTGCCTTTCTGGGTTTTACACATTTTGTGGATGTCCCTTTTGACCGGTGGGAAGTGATACTTCTTTGTAGTGCAGATTTGCATTGCCCGCTTGCTTGTTTGGCCAAAAAGGGCGTATGCGTTTTCTCCTGAATATATTCAGGAGAAAACGCATACGCCCTTTTTGGCCAACTGCGTCATTGTCGAAGTTGGGCCCCTCTTCCTGTGCTTTAAAGGCGATTCCAACGTACCTCTTGAAATCTGTTTCCTGCTATTCTGCCTGGCTTTCAAGTCTGCCTCGTTGCCTTCCCTCAACAGATTTTGGGACGATAGTTGTCCTTTATTACTCTGCCAGTTTGTGAATTGCTGTGGCCCTGAGCTCCATTTTCCAACTCGTTTTTTGTGAGCTGTACGCAGGTCCAAAATTTTGGTTCAGGACCTCTACTGGTTCCCGGTGGGTGGCTGAGACTCTGGTTAATTCTTCTTCCTGCCGGGAAATTAGAGTGACATGTGCCCGTCCAAATGCCTAACAGCTACTCTCTCATTGGATCTCCCTCTTCCCTTCCATCCTCTGCCAAATTGGCAACCTGTGCGAACCAGGAGGTTAAAGGCGCTGTCTCTCCAAGTTGGGAGATTGATAGTATAGCTGTTGGAAAGTCAAACCGGAGCACCAGGAGAGGGACTACGTGTTGAGTTTTAGAAACCTTTTGTATTCACAGTGTGTCCATTCTCTAGGGTTCCCGTACATGTTATAGCTGTAGTAATATTCCCTTCAACCTGGAGAGTTGGGACACATGGAATCGGGGCCATGCATTTTTGCTCTAAAGGGTCTGCATTTGCTCACCCAATTTCACCAATCCTCTCAGTCCCAAGTGTCCAGCCTTTTGCCACATCCAGCTGTCATTGTAGACAGGGTTTTTCCAGGTTTCATCAGAGACCCTGAAGGAAATGTAAAGAATTTCCCTTTTTTTTTGGTTTTGTTTTTGAAGTTCCTTTTTATCGTGGCTTTGAGCTGATTCCCTCTGCCATGTTTATGCCAGTCTAGACACACTTGATTCCCTTACAGAGACATATCAATACATAGGTTTTAAGATTCTTACTAGTCAGATCTATTCCTCTGCGGGAAATATGGGGTTTTGAGTCCCTTTCACTGAGGAAGGTGTAGGTCTTGTCTATTCCACAGTTGGTTTTGGAAATGGTACCTGTGCTTATATCAAACGCTGGTTTTATGCATCACCCCACCTCTCCTTTCCCCTTAAGCAGGCATAAGAGTGTTTTCTAAATGTGAGACTCTGTTCTCTTTCCTAACTCAGTTCATGTGTAGCCATGTTTACAGGATCTTCCTAAGTCATATCTTATGATAAGTTTCTTTTTCTGTGTGACTTATTTCACTTAGAATCATCGTACCTGAATCCACTCACTTTGCTGCTCCTGGTCTTATGACATTGATTTCATGGCTGAGGGATATTGCATCGGACATAAATACCACAGTTTTTTGAACCATTTTTATATTTCCTGGGATATTTAAGGTGTACCCAAGTTGAGGTTCTTGTAAGCAGTGCAGCCCTAAATTTGGGGGTGACTCTGTCTTATTGATTTTCAGTTTTCCCAATGTATATTCCCTAGACTGGAAGTGCCATTGGCTCTGTAGCTCTGTTGTTTACTTGTTTTAGGGAACGCAATGCACTCCTCCAGTGAGGCAGTTGGCAATTTACATCCCGCCCATCAGCATAACAAGGCTCCCTGTTCTCCAGGGCCTGTCTTGCCTTTCTGGTTTTTACACAGTTTGTGGATGTCCCTTTTGACCGGTGGGAAGTGATACTTCTTTGTAGTGCAGATTTGCATTGCCCGCTTGCTTGTTTGGCCAAAAAGGGCATATGCGTTTTCTCCTGAATATATTCAGGAGAAAACGCATACGACCTTATTGGCCAACTGCGTCATTGTCGAAGTTGTGCCCCTCTTCCTGTGCTTTAAAGGCGATTCCAACGTACCCCTTGAAATCTGTTTCCTGCTATTCTGCCTGGCTTTCAAGTCTGCCTCGTTGCCTTCCCTCAACAGATTTTTGGACGATATTTGTCCTTTATTACTCTGCCTGTTTGTGAATTGCTGTGGCCCTGAGCTCCATTTTCCAACTCGTTTTTTGTGAGCTATACGCAAGTCCAAAATTTTGTTTCAGGACAGATACTGGTTCACGGTGGGTGGCTGAGACTCTGGTTAATACTTCTTCCTGCCGGGAAATTAGAGTGACATGTGCCCGTCCAAATGCCTAACAGTAACTCTCTCATTGGTTCTCCCTCTTCCCTTCCATCCTCTGCCAAATTGGCAACCTGTGCGAACCAGGAGGTTAAAGGGGCTGTCTCTCCAAGTTGGGAGATTGATAGTAAAGCAGTTTGAAAGTCAAACCGGAGCACCAGGAGAGGGACTACTCGTTGAGTTTTAGAAACCTTTTGTATTCACACTGTGTCCATTCTCTAGGTTTCCCGTACATGTTATAGCTGTAGTAATATTCCCTTCAACCTGGAGAGCTGGGACCCATGGAATGGGGGCCATGCATTTTTGCTTTAAAGGGTCTGCATTTGCTCACCCAATCTCACCAATCCTCTCAGTCCCAAGTGTCCAGCCTTATGCCACATCCAGCTGTCATTGTAGACAGGTTCATTCCAGGTTTCATCAGAGACCCTGAAGGAAATGTAAAGAATTTCCCTGTTTTTTGGTTTTGTTTTTGAAATTCGTTTTGATAGTGGGTTTGAGCTAATTCTCTCTGCCATGTTTATGCCAGTCTAGACACACTTGATTCCCTTACAGATACATATCAATACATAGGTTTTAAGATTCTTACTAGTCAGATCTATTCCTCTGCGGGAAATATGGGGTTTTGAGTCCCTTTCACTGAGGAAGGTGTAGGTCTTGTCTATTCCACATTTGGTTTTGGAAATGGTACCTGTGCTTATATGAAACTCTGGTTTTATGCATCACCCCACCTCTCCTTTCCCCTTAAGCAGGCATAAGAGTGTTTTCTAAATGTGAGACTCTGTTCTCTTTCCTAACTCAGTTCATGTGTAGCCATGTTTACAGGATCTTCCTAAGTCATATCTTATGATAAGTTTCTTTTTCTGTGTGACTTATTTCACTTAGAATCATCGTATCTGAATCCACTCACTTTGCTGCTCCTGGTCTTATGACATTGATTTCATGGCTGAGGGATATTCCATCGGACATAAATACCACAGTTTTTTGAACCATTTTTATAATTCCTGGGATATTTAAGGTGTACCCAAGTTGAGGTTCTTGTAAGCAGTGCAGCCCTAAATTTGGGGGTGGCTCTGTCTTATTGATTTTCAGTTTTCCCAATGTATATTCAATAGACTGGAAGTGCCCTTGGCTCTGTAGCTCTGTTGTTTACTTGTTTTAGGGAACGCAATGCACTCCTCCAGTGAGGCAGTTGGCAATTTACATCCCGCCCATCAGCATAACAAGGCTCCCTGTTCTCCAGGGCCTGTCTTGCCTTTCTGGGTTTTACACATTTTGTGGATGTCCCTTTTGACCGGTGGGAAGTGATACTTCTTTGTAGTGCAGATTTGCATTGCCCGCTTGCTTGTTTGGCCAAAAAGGGCGTATGCGTTTTCTCCTGAATATATTCAGGAGAAAACGCACACGCCCTTTTTGGCCAACTGCGTCATTGTCGAAGTTGTGCCCCTCTTCCTGTGCTTTAAAGGCGATTCCAACGTACCTCTTGAAATCTGTTTCCTGCTATTCTGCCTGGCTTTCAAGTCTGCCTCTTTACTTTCCCTCAACAGGTTTTTGGACGATAGTTGTCCTTTATTACTCTGCCGGTTTGTGAATTGCTGTGGCCCTGAGCTCCATTTTCCAACTCGTTTTTTGTGAGCTGTACGCAAGTCCAAAATTTTGGTTCAGGACCTATACTGGTTCCCGGTGGGTGGCTGAGACTCTGGTTAATTTTTCTTCCTGCCGGGAAATTAGAGTGACATGTGCCCGTCCAAATGCCTAACAGTAACTCTCTCATTGGTTCTCCCTCTTCCCTTCCATCCTCTGCCAAATTGGCAACCTGTGCGAACCAGGAGGTTAAAGGGGCTGTCTCTCCAAGTTGGGAGATTGATAGTAAAGCAGTTGGAAAGTCAAACCGGAGCACCAGGAGAGGGACTACGCGTTGAGTTTTAGAAACCTTTTGTATTCACAGTGTGTCCATTCTCTAGGTTTCCCGTACATGTTATAGCTGTAGTAATATTCCCTTCAACCTGGAGAGTTGGGACCCATGGAATGAGGGCCATGCATTTTTGCTTGAAAGGGTCTGCATTTGCTCACCCAATCTCACCAATCCTCTCAGTCCCAAGTGTCCAGCCTTATGCCACATCCAGCTGTCATTGTAGACAGGGTTTTTCCAGGTTTCATCAGAGACCCTGAAGGAAATGTAAAGAATTTCCCTGTTTTTTGGTTTTGTTTTTGAAATTCCTTTTGATAGTGGGTTTGAGCTGATTCTCTCTGCCATGTTTATGCCAGTCTAGACACACTTGATTCCCTTACAGAGACATATCAATACATAGGTTTTAAGATTCTTACTAGTCAGATCTATTCCTCTGCGGGAAATATGGGGTTTTGAGTCCCTTTCACTGAGGAAGGTGTAGGTCTTGTCTATTCCACAGTTGGTTTTGGAAATGGTACCTGTGCTTATATCAAACTCTGGTTTTATGCATCACCCCACCTCTCCTTTCCCCTTAAGCAGGCATAAGAGTGTTTTCTAAATGTGAGACTCTCTTCTCTTTCCTAACTCAGTTCATGTGTAGCCATGTTTACAGGATCTTCATAAGTGATATCTTATGATAAGTTTCTTTTTCTGTGTGACTTATTTGACTTAGAATCATCGTACCTGAATCCACTCACTTTGATGCTCCTGGTTTTATGACATTGATTTCATGGCTGAGGGATATTCCATCGGACATAAATACCACAGTTTTTTGAACCATTTTTATAATTCCTGGGATATTTAAGGTGTACCCAAGTTGAGGTTCTTGTAAGCAGTGCAGCCCTAAATTTGGGGGTGGCTCTGTCTTATTGATTTTCAGTTTTCCCAGTGTATATTCCCTAGACTGAAAGTGCCCTTGGCTCTATAGCTCTGTTGTTTACTTGTTTTAGGGAACGCAATGCACTCCTCCAGTGAGGCAGTTGGCTATTTACATCCCGCCCATCAGCATAACAAGGCTCCATGTTCTCCAGGGCCTGTCTTGCCTTTCTGGTTTTTACACATTTTGTGGATGTCCCTTTTGACCGGTGAGAAGTGATACTTCTTTGTAGTGCAGATTTGCATTGCCCGCTTGCTTGTTTGGCCAAAAAGTGCGTATGTGTTTTCTCCGAAATATATTCAGGAGAAAACGCATACGCCCTTTTTGGCCAACTGCGTCATTGTCGAAGTTGTGCCCCTCTTCCTGTGCTTTAAAGGCGATTCCAACGTACCTCTTGAAATCTGTTTCCTGCTATTCTGCCTGGCTTTCAAGTCTGCCTCGTTGCCTTCCCTCAACAGATTTTTGGACGATAGTTGTCCTTTATTACTCTGCCTGTTTGTGAATTGCTGTGGCCCTGAGCTCCATTTTCCCACTCGTTTTTTGTGAGCTGTACGCAAGTCCAAAATTTTGGTTCAGGACCTATACTGGTTCACGGTATGTGGCTGAGACTCTGGTTAATTCTTCTTCCAGCCGGGAAATTAGAGTGACATGTGCCCGTCCAAATGCCTAACAGTAACTCTCTCATTGGTTCTCCCTCTTCCCTTCCATCCTCTGCCAAATTGGCAACCTGTGCGAACCAGGAGGTTAAAGAGGCTGTCTCTCCAAGTTGGGAGATTGATAGTAAAGCAGTTGGAAAGTCAAACCGGAGCACCAGGAGAGGGACTACTCGTTGAGTTTTAGAATCCTTTTGTATTCACAGTGTGTCCATTCTCTAGGTTTCCCGTACATGTTATAGCTGTAGTAATATTCCCTTCAACCTGTAGAGTTGGGACCCATGGAATGGGGGCCATGCATTTTTGCTTTAAAGGGTCTGCATTTGCTCACCCAATCTCACCAATCCTCTCAGTCCCAAGTGTCCAGCCTTATGCCACATCCAGCTGTCATTGTAGACAGGGTTTTTCCAGGTTTCATCAGAGACCCTGAAGGAAATGTAAAGAATTTCCCTCTTTTTAGGTTTTGTTTTTGAAATTCCTTTTTATCGTGCCTTTGAGCTGATTCTCTCTGCCATGTTTATGCCAGTCTAGACACACTTGATTCCCTTACAGAGACATATCAATACATAAGTTTTAAGATTCTTACTAGTCAGATCTATTCCTCTGCGGGAAATATGGGGTTTTGAGTCCCTTTCACTGAGGAAGGTGTAGGTCTTGTCTATTCCACAGTTGGTTTTGGAAATGGTACCTGTGCTTATATCAATCTCTGGTTTTATGCATCACCCCACCTCTCCTTTCCCCTTAAGCAGGCATAAGAGTGTTTTCTAAATGTGAGGCTCTGTTCTCTTTCCTAACTCAGTTCATGTGTAGCCATGTTTACAGGATCTTCATAAGTGATATCTTATGACAAGTTTCTTTTTCTGAGTGACTTATTTCTCTTAGAATCATCGTACCTGAATCCACTCACTTTGCTGCTCCTGGTCTTATGACATTGATTTCATGGCTGGGGGATATTGCATCGGACATAAATACCACAGTTTTTGAACCATTTTTATATTTCCTGGGATATTTAAGGTATACCCAAGTTGAGGTTCTTGTAAGCAGTGCAGCCCTAAATTTGGGGGTGGCTCTGTCTTATTGATTTTCAGTTTTCCCAATGTATATTCCCTAGACTGGAAGTGTCCTTGTCTCTGTAGCTCTGTTGTTTACTTGTTCTAGGGAACGCAATGCACTCCTCCAGTGAGGCAGTTGGCAATTTACTTCCCGCCCATCAGCATAACAAGGCTCCCTGTTCTCCAGGGCCTGTCTTGCCTTTCTGGGTTTTACACATTTTGTGGATGTCCCTTTTGACCGGTGGGAAGTGATACTTCTTTGTAGTGCAGATTTGCATTGCCCGCTTGCTTGTTTGGCCAAACAGGGCGTATGCGTTTTCTCCTGAATATATTCAGGAGAAAACGCATACGCCCTTTTTGGCCAACTGCGTCATTGTCGAAGTTGTGCCCGTCTTCCTGTGCTTTAAAGGCGATTCCAACGTACCTCTTGAAATCTGTTTCCTGCTATTCTGCCTGGCTTTCAAGTCTGCCTCGTTGCCTTCCCTCAACTAATTTTTTGGACGATAGTTGTCCTTTATTACTCTGCCAGTTTGTGAATTGCTGTGGCCCTGAGCTCCATTTTCCAACTCATTTTTTGTGAGCTGTACGCAAGTCAAAAATTTTGGTTCAGGACCTATACTGGTTCCCGGTGGGTGGCTGAGACTCTGGTTAATTCTTCTTCCTGCCGGGAAATTATAGTGACATGTGCCCGTCCAAATGCCTAACAGTATCTCTCTCATTGGTTCTCCCTCTTCCCTTCAATCCTCTGCCAAATTGGCAACCTGTGCGAACCAGGAGGTTAAAGGGGCTGTCTCTCCAAGTTGGGAGATTGATAGTAAAGCAGTTGGAAAGTCAAACCGGAGCACCAGGAGAGGGACTACTCGTTGAGTTTTAGAAACCTTTTGTGTTCACAGTGTGTCCATTCTCTAGGTTTCCCGTACATGTTATAGCTGTAGTAATATTCCCTTCAACCTGGAGAGTTGGGTCCCATGGAATGGGGGCCATGCATTTGTGCTTTAAAGGGTCTGCATTTGCTCACCCAATCTCACCAATCCTCTCAGTCCCAACTGTCCAGCCTTATGCCACATCCAGCTGTCATTGTAGACAGGGTTTTTCCAGGTTTCATCAGAGACCCTGAAGGAAATGGAAAGAATTTCCCTGTTTTTAGGTTTTGTTTTTGAAATTCCTTTTTATAGAGGGTTTGAGCTGATTCTCTCTGCCATGTTTATGCCAGTCTAGACACACTTGATTCCCTTACAGAGACATATCAATACATAGGTTTTAAGATTCTTACTAGTCAGATCTATTCCTCTGCGGGAAATATGGGGTTTTGAGTCCCTTTCACTGAGGAAGGTGTAGGTCTTGTCTATTCCACAGTTGGTTTTGGAAATGGTACCTGTGCTTATATCAAACTCTGGTTTTATGCATCACCCCACCTCTTCTTTCCCCTTAAGCAGGCATAAGAGTGTTTTCTAAATGTGAGACTCTGTTCTCTTTCCTAACTCAGTTCATGTGTAGCCATGTTTACAGGATCTTCATAAGTGATATCTTATGATAAGTTTCTTTTTCTGTGTGACTTATTTCACTTAGAATCATCGTACCTGAATCCACTCTCTTTGCTGCTCCTGGTCTTATGACATTGATTTCATGGCTGAGGGATATTCCATCGGACATAAATACCACAGATTTTTGAACCATTTTTATAATTCCTGGGATATTTAAGGTGTACCCAAGTTGAGGTTCTTGTAAGCAGTGCAGCCCTAAATTTGGGGGTGGCTCTGTCTTATTGATTTTCAGTTTTCCCAATGTATATTCAATAGACTGGAAGTGCCCTTGGCTCTGTAGGTCTGTTGTTTACTTGTTTTAGGGAACGCAATGCACTCCTCCAGTGAGGCAGTTGGCAATTTACATCCCGCCCATCAGCATAACAAGGCTCCCTGTTCTCCAGGGCCTGTCTTGCCTTTCTGGGTTTTACACATTTTGTGGATGTCCCTTTTGACCGGTGGGAAGTGATACTTCTTTGTAGTGCAGATTTGCATTGCCCGCTTGCTTGTTTGGCCAAAAAGGGCGTATGCGTTTTCTCCTGAATATATTCAGGAGAAAACGCATACGCCCTTTTTGGCCAACTGCGTCATTGTCGAAGTTGGGCCCCTCTTCCTCTGCTTTAAAGGCGATTCCAACGTACCTCTTGAAATCTGTTTCCTGCTATTCTGCCTGGCTTTCAAGTCTGCCTCGTTGCCTTCCCTCAACAGATTTTGGGACGATAGTTGTCCTTTATTACTCCGCCAGTTTGTGAATTGCTGTGGCCCTGAGCTCCATTTTCCAACTCGTTTTTTGTGAGCTGTACGCAGGTCCAAAATTTTGGTTCAGGACCTCTACTGGTTCCCGGTGGGTGGCTGAGACTCTGGTTAATTCTTCTTCCTGCCGGGAAATTAGAGTGACATGTGCCCGTCCAAATGCCTAACAGCTACTCTCTCATTGGATCTCCCTCTTCCCTTCCATCCTCTGCCAAATTGGCAACCTGTGAGAACCAGGAGGTTAAAGGCGCTGTCTCTCCAAGTTGGGAGATTGATAGTATAGCTGTTGGAAAGTCAAACCGGAGCACCAGGAGAGGGACTACGTGTTGAGTTTTAGAAACCTTTTGTATTCACAGTGTGTCCATTCTCTAGGTTTCCCGTACATGTTATAGCTGTAGTAATATTCCCTTCAACCTGGAGAGTTGGGACACATGGAATCGGGGCCATGCATTTTTGCTCTAAAGGGTCTGCATTTGCTCACCCAATTTCACCAATCCTCTCAGTCCCAATTGTCCAGCCTTTTGCCACATCCAGCTGTCATTGTAGACAGGGTTTTTCCAGGTTTCATCAGAGACCCTGAAGGAAATGTAAAGAATTTCCCTTTTTTTTTGGTTTTGTTTTTGAAGTTCCTTTTTATCGTGGCTTTGAGCTGATTCCCTCTGCCATGTTTATGCCAGTCTAGACACACTTGATTCCCTTACAGAGACATATCAATACATAGGTTTTAAGATTCTTACTAGTCAGATCTATTCCTCTGCGGGAAATATGGGGTTTTGTGTCCCTTTCACTGAGGAAGGTGTAGGTCTTGTCTATTCCACAGTTGGTTTTGGAAATGGTACCTGTGCTTATATCAAACGCTGGTTTTATGCATCACCCCACCTCTCCTTTCCCCTTAAGCAGGCATAAGAGTGTTTTCTAAATGTGAGACTCTGTTCTCTTTCCTAACTCAGTTCATGTGTAGCCATGTTTACAGGATCTTCCTAAGTCATATCTTATGATAAGTTTCTTTTTCTGTGTGACTTATTTCACTTAGAATCATCGTACCTGAATCCACTCACTTTGCTGCTCCTGGTCTTATGACATTGATTTCATGGCTGAGGGATATTGCATCGGACATAAATACCACAGTTTTTTGAACCATTTTTATATTTCCTGGGATATTTAAGGTGTACCCAAGTTGAGGTTCTTGTAAGCAGTGCAGCCCTAAATTTGGGGGTGACTCTGTCTTATTGATTTTCAGTTTTCCCAATGTATATTCCCTAGACTGGAAGGGCCCTTGGCTCTGTAGCTCTGTTGTTTACTTGTTTTAGGGAACGCAATGCACTCCTCCAGTGAGGCAGTTGGCAATTTACATCCCGCCCATCAGCATAACAAGGCTTCCTGTTCTCCAGGGCCTGTCTTGCCTTTCTGGTTTTTACACATTTTGTGGATGTCCCTTTTGACCGGTGGGAAGTGATACTTCTTGTAGTGCAGATATGCTTTGCCCGCTTGCTTGTTTGGCCAAAAAGGGCGTATGCGTTTTCTCCTGAATATATTCAGGAGAAAACGCATACGCCCTTATTGGCCAACTGCGTCATTGTCGAAGTTGTGCCCCTCTTCCTCTGCTTTAAAGGCGATTCCAACTCACCTCTTGAAATCTGTTTCCTGCTATTCTGCCTGGCTTTCAAGTCTGCCTCGTTGCCTTCCCTCAACAGATTTTTGGACGATATTTGTCCTTTATTACTCTGCCAGTTTGTGAATTGCTGTGGCCCTGAGCTCCATTTTCCAACTCGTTTTTTGTGAGCTGTACGCAAGTCCAAAATTTTTGTTCAGGACCTATACTGGTTCCCGGTGGGTGGCTGAGACTCTGGTTAATTTTTCTTCCTGCCGGGAAATTAGAGTGACATGTGCCCGTCCAAATGCCTAACAGTAACTCTCTCATTGGTTCTCCCTCTTCCCTTCCATCCTCTGCCAAATTGGCAACCTGTGCGAACCAGGAGGTTAAAGGGGCTGTCTCTCCAAGTTGGGAGATTGATAGTAAAGCAGTTGGAAAGTCAAACCGGAGCACCAGGAGAGGGACTACGCGTTGAGTTTTAGAAACCTTTTGTATTCACAGTGTGTCCATTCTCTAGGTTTCCCGTACATGTTATAGCTGTAGTAATATTCCCTTCAACCTGGAGAGTTGGGACCCATGGAATGAGGGCCATGCATTTTTGCTTGAAAGGGTCTGCATTTGCTCACCCAATCTCACCAATCCTCTCAGTCCCAAGTGTCCAGCCTTATGCCACATCCAGCTGTCATTGTAGACAGTGTTTTTCCAGGTTTCATCAGAGACCCTGAAGGAAATGTAAAGAATTTCCCTGTTTTTTGGTTTTGTTTTTGAAATTCCTTTTGATAGTGGGTTTGAGCTGATTCTCTCTGCCATGTTTATGCCAGTCTAGACACACTTGATTCCCTTACAGAGACATATCAATACATAGGTTTTAAGATTCTTACTAGTCAGATCTATTCCTCTGCGGGAAATATGGGGTTTTGAGTCCCTTTCACTGAGGAAGGTGTAGGTCTTGTCTATTCCACAGTTGGTTTTGGAAATGGTACCTGTGCTTATATCAAACTCTGGTTTTATGCATCACCCCACCTCTCCTTTCCCCTTAAGCAGGCATAAGAGTGTTTTCTAAATGTGAGACTCTCTTCTCTTTCCTAACTCAGTTCATGTGTAGCCATGTTTACAGGATCTTCATAAGTGATATCTTATGATAAGTTTCTTTTTCTGTGTGACTTATTTGACTTAGAATCATCGTACCTGAATCCACTCACTTTGATGCTCCTGGTTTTATGACATTGATTTCATGGCTGAGGGATATTCCATCGGACATAAATACCACAGTTTTTTGAACCATTTTTATAATTCCTGGGATATTTAAGGTGTACCCAAGTTGAGGTTCTTGTAAGCAGTGCAGCCCTAAATTTGGGGGTGGCTCTGTCTTATTGATTTTCAGTTTTTCCAGTGTATATTCCCTAGACTGAAAGTGCCCTTGGCTCTATAGCTCTGTTGTTTACTTGTTTTAGGGAACGCAATGCACTCCTCCAGTGAGGCAGTTGGCTATTTACATCCCGCCCATCAGCATAACAAGGCTCCATGTTCTCCAGGGCCTGTCTTGCCTTTCTGGTTTTTACACATTTTGTGGATGTCCCTTTTGACCGGTGAGAAGTGATACTTCTTTGTAGTGCAGATTTGCATTGCCCGCTTGCTTGTTTGGCCAAAAAGTGCGTATGTGTTTTCTCCGAAATATATTCAGGAGAAAACGCATACGCCCTTTTTGGCCAACTGCGTCATTGTCGAAGTTGTGCCCCTCTTCCTGTGCTTTAAAGGCGATTCCAACGTACCTCTTGAAATCTGTTTCCTGCTATTCTGCCTGGCTTTCAAGTCTGCCTCGTTGCCTTCCCTCAACAGATTTTTGGACGATAGTTGTCCTTTATTACTCTGCCTGTTTGTGAATTGCTGTGGCCCTGAGCTCCATTTTCCCACTCGTTTTTTGTGAGCTGTACGCAAGTCCAAAATTTTGGTTCAGGACCTATACTGGTTCACGGTATGTGGCTGAGACTCTGGTTAATTCTTCTTCCAGCCGGGAAATTAGAGTGACATGTGCCCGTCCAAATGCCTAACAGTAACTCTGTCATTGGTTCTCCCTCTTCCCTTCCATCCTCTGCCAAATTGGCAACCTGTGCGAACCAGGAGGTTAAAGAGGCTGTCTCTCCAAGTTGGGAGATTGATAGTAAAGCAGTTGGAAAGTCAAACCGGAGCACCAGGAGAGGGACTACTCGTTGAGTTTTAGAATCCTTTTGTATTCACAGTGTGTCCATTCTCTAGGTTTCCCGTACATGTTATAGCTGTAGTAATATTCCCTTCAACCTGTAGAGTTGGGACCCATGGAATGGGGGCCATGCATTTTTGCTTTAAAGGGTCTGCATTTGCTCACCCAATCTCACCAATCCTCTCAGTCCCAAGTGTCCAGCCTTATGCCACATCCAGCTGTCATTGTAGACAGGGTTTTTCCAGGTTTCATCAGAGACCCTGAAGGAAATGTAAAGAATTTCCCTCTTTTTAGGTTTTGTTTTTGAAATTCCTTTTTATCGTGCCTTTGAGCTGATTCTCTCTGCCATGTTTATGCCAGTCTAGACACACTTGATTCCCTTACAGAGACATATCAATACATAAGTTTTAAGATTCTTACTAGTCAGATCTATTCCTCTGCGGGAAATATGGGGTTTTGAGTCCCTTTCACTGAGGAAGGTGTAGGTCTTGTCTATTCCACAGTTGGTTTTGGAAATGGTACCTGTGCTTATATCAAACTCTGGTTTTATGCATCACCCCACCTCTCCTTTCCCCTTAAGCAGGCATAAGAGTGTTTTCTAAATGTGAGGCTCTGTTCTCTTTCCTAACTCAGTTCATGTGTAGCCATGTTTACAGGATCTTCATAAGTGATATCTTATGACAAGTTTCTTTTTCTGAGTGACTTATTTCTCTTAGAATCATCGTACCTGAATCCACTCACTTTGCTGCTCCTGGTCTTATGACATTGATTTCATGGCTGGGGGATATTGCATCGGACATAAATACCACAGTTTTTGAACCATTTTTATATTTCCTGGGATATTTAAGGTATACCCAAGTTGAGGTTCTTGTAAGCAGTGCAGCCCTAAATTTGGGGGTGGCTCTGTCTTATTGATTTTCAGTTTTCCCAATGTATATTCCCTAGACTGGAAGTGTCCTTGTCTCTGTAGCTCTGTTGTTTACTTGTTCTAGGGAACGCAATGCACTCCTCCAGTGAGGCAGTTGGCAATTTACTTCCCGCCCATCAGCATAACAAGGCTCCCTGTTCTCCAGGGCCTGTCTTGCCTTTCTGGGTTTTACACATTTTGTGGATGTCCCTTTTGACCGGTGGGAAGTGATACTTCTTTGTAGTGCAGATTTGCATTGCCCGCTTGCTTGTTTGGCCAAACAGGGCGTATGCGTTTTCTCCTGAATATATTCAGGAGAAAACGCATACGCCCTTTTTGGCCAACTGCGTCATTGTCGAAGTTGTGCCCGTCTTCCTGTGCTTTAAAGGCGATTCCAACGTACCTCTTGAAATCTGTTTCCTGCTATTCTGCCTGGCTTTCAAGTCTGCCTCGTTGCCTTCCCTCAACTAATTTTTTGGACGATAGTTGTCCTTTATTACTCTGCCAGTTTGTGAATTGCTGTGGCCCTGAGTTCCATTTTCCAACTCATTTTTTGTGAGCTGTACGCAAGTCAAAAATTTTGGTTCAGGACCTATACTGGTTCCCGGTGGGTGGCTGAGACTCTGGTTAATTCTTCTTCCTGCCGGGAAATTATAGTGACATGTGCCCGTCCAAATGCCTAACAGTATCTCTCTCATTGGTTCTCCCTCTTCCCTTCAATCCTCTGCCAAATTGGCAACCTGTGCGAACCAGGAGGTTAAAGGGGCTGTCTCTCCAAGTTGGGAGATTGATAGTAAAGCAGTTGGAAAGTCAAACCGGAGCACCAGGAGAGGGACTACTCGTTGAGTTTTAGAAACCTTTTGTGTTCACAGTGTGTCCATTCTCTAGGTTTCCCGTACATGTTATAGCTGTAGTAATATTCCCTTCAACCTGGAGAGTTGGGTCCCATGGAATGGGGGCCATGCATTTGTGCTTTAAAGGGTCTGCATTTGCTCACCCAATCTCACCAATCCTCTCAGTCCCAACTGTCCAGCCTTATGCCACATCCAGCTGTCATTGTAGACAGGGTTTTTCCAGGTTTCATCAGAGACCCTGAAGGAAATGGAAAGAATTTCCCTGTTTTTAGGTTTTGTTTTTGAAATTCCTTTTTATAGAGGGTTTGAGCTGATTCTCTCTGCCATGTTTATGCCAGTCTAGACACACTTGATTCCCTTACAGAGACATATCAATACATAGGTTTTAAGATTCTTACTAGTCAGATCTATTCCTCTGCGGGAAATATGGGGTTTTGAGTCCCTTTCACTGAGGAAGGTGTAGGTCTTGTCTATTCCACAGTTGGTTTTGGAAATGGTACCTGTGCTTATATCAAACTCTGGTTTTATGCATCACCCCACCTCTTCTTTCCCCTTAAGCAGGCATAAGAGTGTTTTCTAAATGTGAGACTCTGTTCTCTTTCCTAACTCAGTTCATGTGTAGCCATGTTTACAGGATCTTCATAAGTGATATCTTATGATAAGTTTCTTTTTCTGTGTGACTTATTTCACTTAGAATCATCATACCTGAATCCACTCTCTTTGCTGCTCCTGGTCTTATGACATTGATTTCATGGCTGAGGGATATTCCATCGGACATAAATACCACAGATTTTTGAACCATTTTTATAATTCCTGGGATATTTAAGGTGTACCCAAGTTGAGGTTCTTGTAAGCAGTGCAGCCCTAAATTTGGGGGTGGCTCTGTCTTATTGATTTTCAGTTTTCCCAATGTATATTCAATAGACTGGAAGTGCCCTTGGCTCTGTAGGTCTGTTGTTTACTTGTTTTAGGGAACGCAATGCACTCCTCCAGTGAGGCAGTTGGCAATTTACATCCCGCCCATCAGCATAACAAGGCTCCCTGTTCTCCAGGGCCTGTCTTGCCTTTCTGGGTTTTACACATTTTGTGGATGTCCCTTTTGACCGGTGGGAAGTGATACTTCTTTGTAGTGCAGATTTGCATTGCCCGCTTGCTTGTTTGGCCAAAAAGGGCGTATGCGTTTTCTCCTGAATATATTCAGGAGAAAACGCATACGCCCTTTTTGGCCAACTGCGTCATTGTCGAAGTTGGGCCCCTCTTCCTGTGCTTTAAAGGCGATTCCAACGTACCTCTTGAAATCTGTTTCCTGCTATTCTGCCTGGCTTTCAAGTCTGCCTCGTTGCCTTCCCTCAACAGATTTTGGGACGATAGTTGTCCTTTATTACTCTGCCAGTTTGTGAATTGCTGTGGCCCTGAGCTCCATTTTCCAACTCGTTTTTTGTGAGCTGTACGCAGGTCCAAAATTTTGGTTCAGGACCTCTACTGGTTCCCGGTGGGTGGCTGAGACTCTGGTTAATTCTTCTTCCTGCCGGGAAATTAGAGTGACATGTGCCCGTCCAAATGCCTAACAGCTACTCTCTCATTGGATCTCCCTCTTCCCTTCCATCCTCTGCCAAATTGGCAACCTGTGCGAACCAGGAGGTTAAAGGCGCTGTCTCTCCAAGTTGGGAGATTGATAGTATAGCTGTTGGAAAGTCAAACCGGAGCACCAGGAGAGGGACTACGTGTTGAGTTTTAGAAACCTTTTGTATTCACAGTGTGTCCATTCTCTAGGTTTCCCGTACATGTTATAGCTGTAGTAATATTCCCTTCAACCTGGAGAGTTGGGACACATGGAATCGGGGCCATGCATTTTTGCTCTAAAGGGTCTGCATTTGCTCACCCAATTTCACCAATCCTCTCAGTCCCAAGTGTCCAGCCTTTTGCCACATCCAGCTGTCATTGTAGACAGGGTTTTTCCAGGTTTCATCAGAGACCCTGAAGGAAATGTAAAGAATTTCCCTTTTTTTTTGGTTTTGTTTTTGAAGTTCCTTTTTATCGTGGCTTTGAGCTGATTCCCTCTGCCATGTTTATGCCAGTCTAGACACACTTGATTCCCTTACAGAGACATATCAATACATAGATTTTAAGATTCTTACTAGTCAGATCTATTCCTCTGCGGGAAATATGGGGTTTTGAGTCCCTTTCACTGAGGAAGGTGTAGGTCTTGTCTATTCCACAGTTGGTTTTGGAAATGGTACCTGTGCTTATATCAAACGCTGGTTTTATGCATCAGCCCACCTCTCCTTTCCCCTTAAGCAGGCATAAGAGTGTTTTCTAAATGTGAGACTCTGTTCTCTTTCCTAACTCAGTTCATGTGTAGCCATGTTTACAGGATCTTCCTAAGTCATATCTTATGATAAGTTTCTTTTTCTGTGTGACTTATTTCACTTAGAATCATCGTACCTGAATCCACTCACTTTGCTGCTCCTGGTCTTATGACATTGATTTCATGGCTGAGGGATATTGCATCGGACATAAATACCACAGTTTTTTGAACCATTTTTATATTTCCTGGGATATTTAAGGTGTACCCAAGTTGAGGTTCTTGTAAGCAGTGCAGCCCTAAATTTGGGGGTGACTCTGTCTTATTGATTTTCAGTTTTCCCAATGTATATTCCCTAGACTGGAAGTGCCCTTGGCTCTGTAGCTCTGTTGTTTACTTGTTTTAGGGAACGCAATGCACTCCTCCAGTGAGGCAGTTGGCAATTTACATCCCGCCCATCAGCATAACAAGGCTCCCTGTTCTCCAGGGCCTGTCTTGCCTTTCTGGTTTTTACACAGTTTGTGGATGTCCCTTTTGACCGGTGGGAAGTGATACTTCTTTGTAGTGCAGATTTGCATTGCCCGCTTGCTTGTTTGGCCAAAAAGGGCATATGCGTTTTCTCCTGAATATATTCAGGAGAAAACGCATACGACCTTATTGGCCAACTGCGTCATTGTCGAAGTTGTGCCCCTCTTCCTGTGCTTTAAAGGCGATTCCAACGTACCCCTTGAAATCTGTTTCCTGCTATTCTGCCTGGCTTTCAAGTCTGCCTCGTTGCCTTCCCTCAACAGATTTTTGGACGATATTTGTCCTTTATTACTCTGCCTGTTTGTGAATTGCTGTGGCCCTGAGCTCCATTTTCCAACTCGTTTTTTGTGAGCTATACGCAAGTCCAAAATTTTGTTTCAGGACAGATACTGGTTCACGGTGGGTGGCTGAGACTCTGGTTAATACTTCTTCCTGCCGGGAAATTAGAGTGACATGTGCCCGTCCAAATGCCTAACAGTAACTCTCTCATTGGTTCTCCCTCTTCCCTTCCATCCTCTGCCAAATTGGCAACCTGTGCGAACCAGGAGGTTAAAGGGGCTGTCTCTCCAAGTTGGGAGATTGATAGTAAAGCAGTTTGAAAGTCAAACCGGAGCACCAGGAGAGGGACTACTCGTTGAGTTTTAGAAACCTTTTGTATTCACACTGTGTCCATTCTCTAGGTTTCCCGTACATGTTATAGCTGTAGTAATATTTCCTTCAACCTGGAGAGCTGGGACCCATGGAATGGGGGCCATGCATTTTTGCTTTAAAGGGTCTGCATTTGCTCACCCAATCTCACCAATCCTCTCAGTCCCAAGTGTCCAGCCTTATGCCACATCCAGCTGTCATTGTAGACAGGTTCATTCCAGGTTTCATCAGAGACCCTGAAGGAAATGTAAAGAATTTCCCTGTTTTTTGGTTTTGTTTTTGAAATTCGTTTTGATAGTGGGTTTGAGCTAATTCTCTCTGCCATGTTTATGCCAGTCTAGACACACTTGATTCCCTTACAGATACATATCAATACATAGGTTTTAAGATTCTTACTAGTCAGATCTATTCCTCTGCGGGAAATATGGGGTTTTGAGTCCCTTTCACTGAGGAAGGTGTAGGTCTTGTCTATTCCACATTTGGTTTTGGAAATGGTACCTGTGCTTATATGAAACTCTGGTTTTATGCATCACCCCACCTCTCCTTTCCCCTTAAGCAGGCATAAGAGTGTTTTCTAAATGTGAGACTCTGTTCTCTTTCCTAACTCAGTTCATGTGTAGCCATGTTTACAGGATCTTCCTAAGTCATATCTTATGATAAGTTTCTTTTTCTGTGTGACTTATTTCACTTAGAATCATCGTACCTGAATCCACTCACTTTGCTGCTCCTGGTCTTATGACATTGATTTCATGGCTGAGGGATATTCCATCGGACATAAATACCACAGTTTTTTGAACCATTTTTATAATTCCTGGGATATTTAAGGTGTACCCAAGTTGAGGTTCTTGTAAGCAGTGCAGCCCTAAATTTGGGGGTGGCTCTGTCTTATTGATTTTCAGTTTTCCCAATGTATATTCAATAGACTGGAAGTGCCCTTGGCTCTGTAGCTCTGTTGTTTACTTGTTTTAGGGAACGCAATGCACTCCTCCAGTGAGGCAGTTGGCAATTTACATCCCGCCCATCAGCATAACAAGGCTCCCTGTTCTCCAGGGCCTGTCTTGCCTTTCTGGGTTTTACACATTTTGTGGATGTCCCTTTTGACCGGTGGGAAGTGATACTTCTTTGTAGTGCAGATTTGCATTGCCCGCTTGCTTGTTTGGCCAAAAAGGGCGTATGCGTTTTCTCCTGAATATATTCAGGAGAAAACGCACACGCCCTTTTTGGCCAACTGCGTCATTGTCGAAGTTGTGCCCCTCTTCCTGTGCTTTAAAGGCGATTCCAACGTACCTCTTGAAATCTGTTTCCTGCTATTCTGCCTGGCTTTCAAGTCTGCCTCTTTACTTTCCCTCAACAGGTTTTTGGACGATAGTTGTCCTTTATTACTCTGCCGGTTTGTGAATTGCTGTGGCCCTGAGCTCCATTTTCCAACTCGTTTTTTGTGAGCTGTACGCAAGTCCAAAATTTTGGTTCAGGACCTATACTGGTTCCCGGTGGGTGGCTGAGACTCTGGTTAATTTTTCTTCCTGCCGGGAAATTAGAGTGACATGTGCCCGTCCAAATGCCTAACAGTAACTCTCTCATTGGTTCTCCCTCTTCCCTTCCATCCTCTGCCAAATTGGCAACCTGTGCGAACCAGGAGGTTAAAGGGGCTGTCTCTCCAAGTTGGGAGATTGATAGTAAAGCAGTTGGAAAGTCAAACCGGAGCACCAGGAGAGGGACTACGCGTTGAGTTTTAGAAACCTTTTGTATTCACAGTGTGTCCATTCTCTAGGTTTCCCGTACATGTTATAGCTGTAGTAATATTCCCTTCAACCTGGAGAGTTGGGACCCATGGAATGAGGGCCATGCATTTTTGCTTGAAAGGGTCTGCATTTGCTCACCCAATCTCACCAATCCTCTCAGTCCCAAGTGTCCAGCCTTATGCCACATCCAGCTGTCATTGTAGACAGGGTTTTTCCAGGTTTCATCAGAGACCCTGAAGGAAATGTAAAGAATTTCCCTGTTTTTTGGTTTTGTTTTTGAAATTCCTTTTGATAGTGGGTTTGAGCTGATTCTCTCTGCCATGTTTATGCCAGTCTAGACACACTTGATTCCCTTACAGAGACATATCAATACATAGGTTTTAAGATTCTTACTAGTCAGATCTATTCCTCTGCGGGAAATATGGGGTTTTGAGTCCCTTTCACTGAGGAAGGTGTAGGTCTTGTCTATTCCACAGTTGGTTTTGGAAATGGTACCTGTGCTTATATCAAACTCTGGTTTTATGCATCACCCCACCTCTCCTTTCCCCTTAAGCAGGCATAAGAGTGTTTTCTAAATGTGAGACTCTCTTCTCTTTCCTAACTCAGTTCATGTGTAGCCATGTTTACAGGATCTTCATAAGTGATATCTTATGATAAGTTTCTTTTTCTGTGTGACTTATTTGACTTAGAATCATCGTACCTGAATCCACTCACTTTGATGCTCCTGGTTTTATGACATTGATTTCATGGCTGAGGGATATTCCATCGGACATAAATACCACAGTTTTTTGAACCATTTTTATAATTCCTGGGATATTTAAGGTGTACCCAAGTTGAGGTTCTTGTAAGCAGTGCAGCCCTAAATTTGGGGGTGGCTCTGTCTTATTGATTTTCAGTTTTCCCAATGTATATTCAATAGACTGGAAGTGCCCTTGGCTCTGTAGGTCTGTTGTTTACTTGTTTTAGGGAACGCAATGCACTCCTCCAGTGAGGCAGTTGGCTATTTACATCCCGCCCATCAGCATAACAAGGCTCCATGTTCTCCAGGGCCTGTCTTGCCTTTCTGGTTTTTACACATTTTGTGGATGTCCCTTTTGACCGGTGAGAAGTGATACTTCTTTGTAGTGCAGATTTGCATTGCCCGCTTGCTTGTTTGGCCAAAAAGTGCGTATGTGTTTTCTCCGAAATATATTCAGGAGAAAACGCATACGCCCTTTTTGGCCAACTGCGTCATTGTCGAAGTTGTGCCCCTCTTCCTGTGCTTTAAAGGCGATTCCAACGTACCTCTTGAAATCTGTTTCCTGCTATTCTGCCTGGCTTTCAAGTCTGCCTCGTTGCCTTCCCTCAACAGATTTTTGGACGATAGTTGTCCTTTATTACTCTGCCTGTTTGTGAATTGCTGTGGCCCTGAGCTCCATTTTCCCACTCGTTTTTTGTGAGCTGTACGCAAGTCCAAAATTTTGGTTCAGGACCTATACTGGTTCACGGTATGTGGCTGAGACTCTGGTTAATTCTTCTTCCAGCCGGGAAATTAGAGTGACATGTGCCCGTCCAAATGCCTAACAGTAACTCTCTCATTGGTTCTCCCTCTTCCCTTCCATCCTCTGCCAAATTGGCAACCTGTGCGAACCAGGAGGTTAAAGAGGCTGTCTCTCCAAGTTGGGAGATTGATAGTAAAGCAGTTGGAAAGTCAAACCGGAGCACCAGGAGAGGGACTACTCGTTGAGTTTTAGAATCCTTTTGTATTCACAGTGTGTCCATTCTCTAGGTTTCCCGTACATGTTATAGCTGTAGTAATATTCCCTTCAACCTGTAGAGTTGGGACCCATGGAATGGGGGCCATGCATTTTTGCTTTAAAGGGTCTGCATTTGCTCACCCAATCTCACCAATCCTCTCAGTCCCAAGTGTCCAGCCTTATGCCACATCCAGCTGTCATTGTAGACAGGGTTTTTCCAGGTTTCATCAGAGACCCTGAAGGAAATGTAAAGAATTTCCCTCTTTTTAGGTTTTGTTTTTGAAATTCCTTTTTATCGTGCCTTTGAGCTGATTCTCTCTGCCATGTTTATGCCAGTCTAGACACACTTGATTCCCTTACAGAGACATATCAATACATAAGTTTTAAGATTCTTACTAGTCAGATCTATTCCTCTGCGGGAAATATGGGGTTTTGAGTCCCTTTCACTGAGGAAGGTGTAGGTCTTGTCTATTCCACAGTTGGTTTTGGAAATGGTACCTCTGCTTATATCAATCTCTGGTTTTATGCATCACCCCACCTCTCCTTTCCCCTTAAGCAGGCATAAGAGTGTTTTCTAAATGTGAGGCTCTGTTCTCTTTCCTAACTAAGTTCATGTGTAGCCATGTTTACAGGATCTTCATAAGTGATATCTTATGACAAGTTTCTTTTTCTGAGTGACTTATTTCTCTTAGAATCATCGTACCTGAATCCACTCACTTTGCTGCTCCTGGTCTTATGACATTGATTTCATGGCTGGGGGATATTGCATCGGACATAAATACCACAGTTTTTGAACCATTTTTATATTTCCTGGGATATTTAAGGTATACCCAAGTTGAGGTTCTTGTAAGCAGTGCAGCCCTAAATTTGGGGGTGGCTCTGTCTTATTGATTTTCAGTTTTCCCAATGTATATTCCCTAGACTGGAAGTGTCCTTGTCTCTGTAGCTCTGTTGTTTACTTGTTCTAGGGAACGCAATGCACTCCTCCAGTGAGGCAGTTGGCAATTTACTTCCCGCCCATCAGCATAACAAGGCTCCCTGTTCTCCAGGGCCTGTCTTGCCTTTCTGGGTTTTACACATTTTGTGGATGTCCCTTTTGACCGGTGGGAAGTGATACTTCTTTGTAGTGCAGATTTGCATTGCCCGCTTGCTTGTTTGGCCAAACAGGGCGTATGCGTTTTCTCCTGAATATATTCAGGAGAAAACGCATACGCCCTTTTTGGCCAACTGCGTCATTGTCGAAGTTGTGCCCGTCTTCCTGTGCTTTAAAGGCGATTCCAACGTACCTCTTGAAATCTGTTTCCTGCTATTCTGCCTGGCTTTCAAGTCTGCCTCGTTGCCTTCCCTCAACTAATTTTTTGGACGATAGTTGTCCTTTATTACTCTGCCAGTTTGTGAATTGCTGTGGCCCTGAGCTCCATTTTCCAACTCATTTTTTGTGAGCTGTACGCAAGTCAAAAATTTTGGTTCAGGACCTATACTGGTTCCCGGTGGGTGGCTGAGACTCTGGTTAATTCTTCTTCCTGCCGGGAAATTATAGTGACATGTGCCCGTCCAAATGCCTAACAGTATCTCTCTCATTGGTTCTCCCTCTTCCCTTCAATCCTCTGCCAAATTGGCAACCTGTGCGAACCAGGAGGTTAAAGGGGCTGTCTCTCCAAGTTGGGAGATTGATAGTAAAGCAGTTGGAAAGTCAAACCGGAGCACCAGGAGAGGGACTACTCGTTGAGTTTTAGAAACCTTTTGTGTTCACAGTGTGTCCATTCTCTAGGTTTCCCGTACATGTTATAGCTGTAGTAATATTCCCTTCAACCTGGAGAGTTGGGTCCCATGGAATGGGGGCCATGCATTTGTGCTTTAAAGGGTCTGCATTTGCTCACCCAATCTCACCAATCCTCTCAGTCCCAACTGTCCAGCCTTATGCCACATCCAGCTGTCATTGTAGACAGGGTTTTTCCAGGTTTCATCAGAGACCCTGAAGGAAATGTAAAGAATTTCCCTTTTTTTTTGGTTTTGTTTTTGAAGTTCCTTTTTATCGTGGCTTTGAGCTGATTCCCTCTGCCATGTTTATGCCAGTCTAGACACACTTGATTCCCTTACAGAGACATATCAATACATAGGTTTTAAGATTCTTACTAGTCAGATCTATTCCTCTGCGGGAAATATGGGGTTTTGAGTCCCTTTCACTGAGGAAGGTGTAGGTCTTGTCTATTCCACAGTTGGTTTTGGAAATGGTACCTCTGCTTATATCAATCTCTGGTTTTATGCATCACCCCACCTCTCCTTTCCCCTTAAGCAGGCATAAGAGTGTTTTCTAAATGTGAGGCTCTGTTCTCTTTCCTAACTAAGTTCATGTGTAGCCATGTTTACAGGATCTTCATAAGTGATATCTTATGACAAGTTTCTTTTTCTGAGTGACTTATTTCTCTTAGAATCATCGTACCTGAATCCACTCACTTTGCTGCTCCTGGTCTTATGACATTGATTTCATGGCTGGGGGATATTGCATCGGACATAAATACCACAGTTTTTGAACCATTTTTATATTTCCTGGGATATTTAAGGTATACCCAAGTTGAGGTTCTTGTAAGCAGTGCAGCCCTAAATTTGGGGGTGGCTCTGTCTTATTGATTTTCAGTTTTCCCAATGTATATTCCCTAGACTGGAAGTGTCCTTGTCTCTGTAGCTCTGTTGTTTACTTGTTCTAGGGAACGCAATGCACTCCTCCAGTGAGGCAGTTGGCAATTTACTTCCCGCCCATCAGCATAACAAGGCTCCCTGTTCTCCAGGGCCTGTCTTGCCTTTCTGGGTTTTACACATTTTGTGGATGTCCCTTTTGACCGGTGGGAAGTGATACTTCTTTGTAGTGCAGATTTGCATTGCCCGCTTGCTTGTTTGGCCAAACAGGGCGTATGCGTTTTCTCCTGAATATATTCAGGAGAAAACGCATACGCCCTTTTTGGCCAACTGCGTCATTGTCGAAGTTGTGCCCGTCTTCCTGTGCTTTAAAGGCGATTCCAACGTACCTCTTGAAATCTGTTTCCTGCTATTCTGCCTGGCTTTCAAGTCTGCCTCGTTGCCTTCCCTCAACTAATTTTTTGGACGATAGTTGTCCTTTATTACTCTGCCAGTTTGTGAATTGCTGTGGCCCTGAGCTCCATTTTCCAACTCATTTTTTGTGAGCTGTACGCAAGTCAAAAATTTTGGTTCAGGACCTATACTGGTTCCCGGTGGGTGGCTGAGACTCTGGTTAATTCTTCTTCCTGCCGGGAAATTATAGTGACATGTGCCCGTCCAAATGCCTAACAGTATCTCTCTCATTGGTTCTCCCTCTTCCCTTCAATCCTCTGCCAAATTGGCAACCTGTGCGAACCAGGAGGTTAAAGGGGCTGTCTCTCCAAGTTGGGAGATTGATAGTAAAGCAGTTGGAAAGTCAAACCGGAGCACCAGGAGAGGGACTACTCGTTGAGTTTTAGAAACCTTTTGTGTTCACAGTGTGTCCATTCTCTAGGTTTCCCGTACATGTTATAGCTGTAGTAATATTCCCTTCAACCTGGAGAGTTGGGTCCCATGGAATGGGGGCCATGCATTTGTGCTTTAAAGGGTCTGCATTTGCTCACCCAATCTCACCAATCCTCTCAGTCCCAACTGTCCAGCCTTATGCCACATCCAGCTGTCATTGTAGACAGGGTTTTTCCAGGTTTCATCAGAGACCCTGAAGGAAATGGAAAGAATTTCCCTGTTTTTAGGTTTTGTTTTTGAAATTCCTTTTTATAGAGGGTTTGAGCTGATTCTCTCTGCCATGTTTATGCCAGTCTAGACACACTTGATTCCCTTACAGAGACATATCAATACATAGGTTTTAAGATTCTTACTAGTCAGATCTATTCCTCTGCGGGAAATATGGGGTTTTGAGTCCCTTTCACTGAGGAAGGTGTAGGTCTTGTCTATTCCACAGTTGGTTTTGGAAATGGTACCTGTGCTTATATCAAACTCTGGTTTTATGCATCACCCCACCTCTTCTTTCCCCTTAAGCAGGCATAAGAGTGTTTTCTAAATGTGAGACTCTGTTCTCTTTCCTAACTCAGTTCATGTGTAGCCATGTTTACAGGATCTTCATAAGTGATATCTTATGATAAGTTTCTTTTTCTGTGTGACTTATTTCACTTAGAATCATCGTACCTGAATCCACTCTCTTTGCTGCTCCTGGTCTTATGACATTGATTTCATGGCTGAGGGATATTCCATCGGACATAAATACCACAGATTTTTGAACCATTTTTATAATTCCTGGGATATTTAAGGTGTACCCAAGTTGAGGTTCTTGTAAGCAGTGCAGCCCTAAATTTGGGGGTGGCTCTGTCTTATTGATTTTCAGTTTTCCCAATGTATATTCAATAGACTGGAAGTGCCCTTGGCTCTGTAGGTCTGTTGTTTACTTGTTTTAGGGAACGCAATGCACTCCTCCAGTGAGGCAGTTGGCAATTTACATCCCGCCCATCAGCATAACAAGGCTCCCTGTTCTCCAGGGCCTGTCTTGCCTTTCTGGGTTTTACACATTTTGTGGATGTCCCTTTTGACCGGTGGGAAGTGATACTTCTTTGTAGTGCAGATTTGCATTGCCCGCTTGCTTGTTTGGCCAAAAAGGGCGTATGCGTTTTCTCCTGAATATATTCAGGAGAAAACGCATACGCCCTTTTTGGCCAACTGCGTCATTGTCGAAGTTGGGCCCCTCTTCCTCTGCTTTAAAGGCGATTCCAACGTACCTCTTGAAATCTGTTTCCTGCTATTCTGCCTGGCTTTCAAGTCTGCCTCGTTGCCTTCCCTCAACAGATTTTGGGACGATAGTTGTCCTTTATTACTCTGCCAGTTTGTGAATTGCTGTGGCCCTGAGCTCCATTTTCCAACTCGTTTTTTGTGAGCTGTACGCAGGTCCAAAATTTTGGTTCAGGACCTCTACTGGTTCCCGGTGGGTGGCTGAGACTCTGGTTAATTCTTCTTCCTGCCGGGAAATTAGAGTGACATGTGCCCGTCCAAATGCCTAACAGCTACTCTCTCATTGGATCTCCCTCTTCCCTTCCATCCTCTGCCAAATTGGCAACCTGTGCGAACCAGGAGGTTAAAGGCGCTGTCTCTCCAAGTTGGGAGATTGATAGTATAGCTGTTGGAAAGTCAAACCGGAGCACCAGGAGAGGGACTACGCGTTGAGTTTTAGAAACCTTTTGTATTCACAGTGTGTCCATTCTCTAGGTTTCCCGTACATGTTATAACTGTAGTAATATTCCCTTCAACCTGGAGAGTTGGGACCCATGGAATGGGGGCCATGCATTTTTGCTTTAAAGGGTCTGCATTTGCTCACCCAATCTCACCAATCCTCTCAGTCCCAAGTGTCCAGCCTTATGCCACATCCAGCTGTCATTGTAGACAGGGTCATTCCAGGTTTCATCAGAAACCCTGAAGGAAATGTAAATAATTTCCCTGTTTATTGGTTTTGTTTTTGAAATTCCTTTTTATTGTGGGTTTGAGCTGATTCTCGCTGCAATGTTTATGCCAGTCTAGACACACTTGATTCCCTTACAGAGACATATCAATACATAGGTTTTAAGATTCTTACTAGTCAGATCTATTCCTCTGTGGGAAATATGGGGTTTTGAGTCCCTTTCACTGAAGAAGGTGTAGGTCTTGTCTATTCCACAGTTGGTTTTGGAAATGGTACCTGTGTTTATATCAAACTCTGGTTTTATGCATCACCCCACCACTCCTTTCCCCTTAAGCAGGCATAAGAGTGTTTTCTAAATGTGAGACTCTGTTCTCTTTCCTAACTCAGTTCATGTGTAGCCATGTTTACAGGATCTTCATAAGTCATATCTTATGATAAGTTTCTTTTTCTGTGTGACTTATTTCACTTAGAATCATCGTACATGAATCCACTCACTTTGCTGCTCCTGGTCTTATGACATTGATTTCATGGCTGAGGAATATTCCATCGGACATAAATACCACAGATTTTTGAACCATTTTTATAATTCCTGGGATATTTAAGGTGTACCCAAGTTGAGGTTCTTGTAAGTAGTGCAGCCCTAAATTTGGGGGTGGCTCTGTCTTATTGATTTTCAGTTTTCCCAATGTATATTCCCTAGACTGGAAGTGCCCTTGGCTCTGTAGCTCTGTTGTTTACTTGTTTTAGGGAACGCAATGCACTCCTCCAGTGAGGCAGTTGGCAATTTACATCCCGCCCATCAGCATAACAAGGCTCCCTGTTCTCCAGGGCCTGTCTTGCCTTTCTGGTTTTTACACATTTTGTGGATGTCCCCTTTGACCGGTGGGAAGTGATACTTCTTTGTAGTGCAGATTTGCATTGCCCGCTTGCTTGTTTGGCCAAAAAGGGCGTATGCGTTTTCTCCTGAATATATTCAGGAGAAAACGCATACGCCCTTTTTGGCCAACTGCGTCATTGTCGAAGTTGTGCCCCTCTTCCTGTGCTTTAAAGGCGATTTCAACGTACCTCTTGAAATCTGTTTCCTGCTATTCTGCCTGGCTTTCAAGTCTGCCTCGTTGCCTTCCCTCAACAGATTTTGGGACGATAGTTGTCCTTTATTACTCTGCCAGTTTGTGAATTGCTGTGGGCCTGAGCTCCATTTTCCAACTCGTTTTTTGTGAGCTGTACACAAGTCCAAAATTTTGGTTCAGGACCTATACTGGTTCCCGGTGGGTGGCTGAGACTCTGGTTAATTCTTCTTCCTGCCGGGAAATTAGAGTGACATGTGCCCGTCCAAATGCCTAACAGTAACTCTCTCATTGGTTCTCCCTCTTCCATTCCATCCTCTGCCAAATTGGCAACCTGTGCGAACCAGGAGGTTAAAGGGGCTGTCTCTCCAAATTGGGAGATTGAGAGTAAAGCAGTTGGAAAGTCAAACCGGAGCACCAGGAGAGGGACTACTCATTGAGTTTTAGAAACCTTTTGTATTCACAGTGTGTCCATTCTCTAGGTTTCCCGTACATGTTATAGCTGTAGTAATATTCCCTTCAACCTGGAGAGTTGGGACCCATGGAATCGGGGCCATGCATTTTTGCTTTAAAGGGTCTGCATTTGCTCACCCAATCTCACCAATTCTCTCAGTCCCAAGTGTCCAGCCTTATGCCACATCCAGCAGTCATTGTAGACAGGGTTTTTCCAGGTTTCATCAGAGACCCTGAAGGAAATGTAAAGAATTTCCCTGTTTTTTTGGTTTTGTTTTTGAAATTCCTTTTTATCGTGCCTTTGAGCTGATTCTCTCTGCAATGTTTATGCCAGTCTAGACACACTTGATTCCCTTACAGAGACATATCAATACATAGGTTTTAAGATTCTTACTAGTCAGATCTATTCCTCTGCGGGAAATATGGGGTTTTGAGTCCCTTTCACTGAGGAAGGTGTAGGTCTTGTCTATTCCACAGTTGGTTTTGGAAATGGTACCTGTGCTTATATCAAACTCTGGTTTTATGCATCACCCCACCTCTCCTTTCCCCTTAAGCAGGCATAAGAGTGTTTTCTAAATGTGAGACTCTGTTCTCTTTCCTAACTCAGTTCATGTGTAGCCATGTTTACAGGATCTTCCTAAGTCATATCTTATGATAAGTTTCTTTTTCTGTGTGACTTATTTCACTTAGAATCATCGTACCTGAATCCACTCACTTTGCTGCTCCTGGTCTTATGACATTGATTTCATGGCTGAGGGATATTGCATCGGACATAAATGCCACAGTTTTTTGAACCATTTTTATATTTCCTGGGATATTTAAGGTGTACCCAAGTTGAGGTTCTTGTAAGCAGTGCAGCCCTAAATTTGGGGGTGGCTCTGTCTTATTGATTTTCAGTTTTCCCAATGTATATTCCCTAGACTGGAAGTGCCCTTGGCTCTGTAGCTCTCTTGTTTACTTGTTTTAGGGAACGCAATGCACTCCTCCAGTGAGGCAGTTGGCAATTTACATCCCGCCCATCAGCATAACAAGGCTCCCTGTTCTCCAGGGCCTGTCTTGCCTTTCTGGTTTTTACACATTTTGTGGATGTCCCTTTTGACCGGTGGGAAGTGATACTTCTTTGTAGTGCAGATTTGCATTGCCCGCTTGCTTGTTTGGCCAAAAAGGGCATATGCGTTTTCTCCTGAATATATTCAGGAGAAAACGCATACGACCTTATTGGCCAACTGCGTCATTGTCGAAGTTGTGCCCCTCTTCCTGTGCTTTAAAGGCGATTCCAACGTACCCCTTGAAATCTGTTTCCTGCTATTCTGCCTGGCTTTCAAGTCTGCCTCGTTGCCTTCCCTCAACAGATTTTTGGACGATATTTGTCCTTTATTACTCTGCCTGTTTGTGAATTGCTGTGGCCCTGAGCTCCATTTTCCAACTCGTTTTTTGTGAGCTATACGCAAGTCCAAAATTTTGGTTCAGGACCTATACTGGTTCACGGTGGGTGGCTGAGACTCTGGTTAATACTTCTTCCTGCCGAGAAATTAGAGTGACATGTGCCCGTCCAAATGCCTAACAGTAACTCTCTCATTGGTTCTCCCTCTTCCCTTCCATCCTCTGCCAAATTGGCAACCTGTGCGAACCAGGAGGTTAAAGGGGCTGTCTCTCCAAGTTGGGAGATTGATAGTAAAGCAGTTGGAAACTCAAACCGGAGCACCAGGAGAGGGACTACGCGTTGAGTTTTAGAAACCTTTTGTATTCACAGTGTGTCCATTCTCTTGGTTTCCCGTACATGTTATAAGTGTAGTAATATTCCCTTCAACCTGGAGAGTTGGGACCCATGGAATGGGGGCCATGCATTTTTGCTTTAAAGGGTCTGCATTTGCTCACCCAATCTCACCAATCCTCTCAGTCCCAAGTGTCCAGCCTTATGCCACATCCAGCTGTCATTGTAGACAGGGTCATTCCAGGTTTCATCAGAAACCCTGAAGGAAATGTAAATAATTTCCCTGTTTATTGGTTTTGTTTTTGAAATTCCTTTTTATTGTGGGTTTGAGCTGATTCTCGCTGCCATGTTTATGCCAGTCTAGACACACTTGATTCCCTTACAGAGACATATCAATACATAGGTTTTAAGATTCTTACTAGTCAGATCTATTCCTCTGCGGGAAATATGGGGTTTTGAGTCCCTTTCACTGAGGAAGGTGTAGGTCTTGTCTATTCCACAGTTGGTTTTGGAAATGGTACCTGTGCTTATATCAAACTCTGGTTTTATGCATCACCCCACCTCTCCTTTCCCCTTAAGCAGGCATAAGAGTGTTTTCTAAATGTGAGACTCTGTTCTCTTTCCTAACTCAGTTCATGTGTAGCCATGTTTACAGGATCTTCCTAAGTCATATCTTATGATAAGTTTCTTTTTCTGTGTGACTTATTTCTCTTAGAATCATCGTACCTGAATCCACTCACTTTGCTGCTCCTGGTCTTATGACATTGATTTCATGGCAGAGGGATATTCCATCGGACATAAATACCACAGTTTTTTGAACCATTTTTATAATTCCTGGGATATTTAAGGTGTACCCAAGTTGAGGTTCTTGTAAGCAGTGCAGCCCTAAATTTGGGGGTGGCTCTGTCTTATTGATTTTCAGTTTTCCCAATGTATATTCAATAGACTGGAAGTGCCCTTGGCTCTGTAGCTCTGTTGTTTACTTGTTTTAGGGAACGCAATGCACTCCTCCAGTGAGGCAGTTGGCAATTTACATCCCGCCCATCAGCATAACAAGGCTCCCTGTTCTCCAGGGCCTGTCTTGCCTTTCTGGGTTTTACACATTTTGTGGATGTCCCTTTTGACCGGTGGGAAGTGATACTTCTTTGTAGTGCAGATTTGCATTGCCCGCTTGCTTGTTTGGCCAAAAAGGGCGTATGCGTTTTCTCCTGAATATATTCAGGAGAAAACGCACACGCCCTTTTTGGCCAACTGCGTCATTGTCGAAGTTGTGCCCCTCTTCCTGTGCTTTAAAGGCGATTCCAACGTACCTCTTGAAATCTGTTTCCTGCTATTCTGCCTGGCTTTCAAGTCTGCCTCTTTACTTTCCCTCAACAGGTTTTTGGACGATAGTTGTCCTTTATTACTCTGCCGGTTTGTGAATTGCTGTGGCCCTGAGCTCCATTTTCCAACTCGTTTTTTGTGAGCTGTACGCAAGTCCAAAATTTTGGTTCAGGACCTATACTGGTTCCCGGTGGGTGGCTGAGACTCTGGTTAATTCTTCTTCCTGCCGGGAAATTAGAGTGACATGTGCCCGTCCAAATGCCTAACAGTAACTCTCTCATTGGTTCTCCCTCTTCCCTTCCATCCTCTGCCAAATTGGCAACCTGTGCGAACCAGGAGGTTAAAGGGGCTGTCTCTCCAAGTTGGGAGATTGATAGTAAAGCAGTTGGAAAGTCAAACCGGAGCACCAGGAGAGGGACTACGCGTTGAGTTTTAGAAACCTTTTGTATTCACAGTGTGTCCATTCTCTAGGTTTCCCGTACATGTTATAGCTGTAGTAATATTCCCTTCAACCTGGAGAGTTGGGACCCATGGAATGGGGGCCATGCATTTTTGCTTGAAAGGGTCTGCATTTGCTCACCCAATCTCACCAATCCTCTCAGTCCCAAGTGTCCAGCCTTATGCCACATCCAGCTGTCATTGTAGACAGGGTTTTTCCAGGTTTCATCAGAGACCCTGAAGGAAATGTAAAGAATTTCCCTGTTTTTTGGTTTTGTTTTTGAAATTCCTTTTGATAGTGGGTTTGAGCTGATTCTCTCTGCCATGTTTATGCCAGTCTAGACACACTTGATTCCCTTACAGAGACATATCAATACATAGGTTTTAAGATTCTTACTAGTCAGATCTATTCCTCTGCGGGAAATATGGGGTTTTGAGTCCCTTTCACTGAGGAAGGTGTAGGTCTTGTCTATTCCACAGTTGGTTTTGGAAATGGTACCTGTGCTTATATCAAACTCTGGTTTTATGCATCACCCCACCTCTCCTTTCCCCTTAAGCAGGCATAAGAGTGTTTTCTAAATGTGAGTCTCTCTTCTCTTTCCTAACTCAGGTCATGTGTAGCCATGTTTACAGGATCTTCATAAGTGATATCTTATGATAAGTTTCTTTTTCTGTGTGACTTATTTGACTTAGAATCATCGTACCTGAATCCACTCACTTTGATGCTCCTGGTCTTATGACATTGATTTCATGGCTGAGGGATATTCCATCGGACATAAATACCACAGTTTTTTGAACCATTTTTATAATTCCTGGGATATTTAAGGTGTACCCAAGTTGAGGTTCTTGTAAGCAGTGCAGCCCTAAATTTGGGGGTGGCTCTGTCTTATTGATTTTCAGTTTTCCCAGTGTATATTCCCTAGACTGAAAGTGCACTGGCTCTATAGCTCTGTTGTTTACTTGTTTTAGGGAACGCAATGCACTCCTCCAGTGAGGCAGTTGGCTATTTACATCCCGCCCATCAGCATAACAAGGCTCCATGTTCTCCAGGCCCTGTCTTGCCTTTCTGGTTTTTACACATTTTGTGGATGTCCCTTTTGACCGGTGAGAAGTGATACTTCTTTGTAGTGCAGATTTGCATTGCCCGCTTGCTTGTTTGGCCAAAAAGTGCGTATGTGTTTTCTCCGAAATATATTCAGGAGAAAACGCATACGCCCTTTTTGGCCAACTGCGTCATTGTCGAAGTTGTGCCCCTCTTCCTGTGCTTTAAAGGCGATTCCAACGTACCTCTTGAAATCTGTTTCCTGCTATTCTGCCTGGCTTTCAAGTCTGCCTCGTTGCCTTCCCTCAACAGATTTTTGGACGATAGTTGTCCTTTATTACTCTGCCTGTTTGTGAATTGCTGTGGCCCTGAGCTCCATTTTCCCACTCGTTTTTTGTGAGCTGTACGCAAGTCCAAAATTTTGGTTCAGGACCTATACTGGTTCACGGTATGTGGCTGAGACTCTGGTTAATTCTTCTTCCAGCCGGGAAATTAGAGTGACATGTGCCCGTCCAAATGCCTAACAGTAACTCTCTCATTGGTTCTCCCTCTTCCCTTCCATCCTCTGCCAAATTGGCAACCTGTGCGAACCAGGAGGTTAAAGAGGCTGTCTCTCCAAGTTGGGAGATTGATAGTAAAGCAGTTGGAAAGTCAAACCGGAGCACCAGGAGAGGGACTACTCGTTGAGTTTTAGAATCCTTTTGTATTCACAGTGTGTCCATTCTCTAGGTTTCCCGTACATGTTATAGCTGTAGTAATATTCCCTTCAACCTGGAGAGTTGGGACCCATGGAATGGGGGCCATGCATTTTTGCTTTAAAGGGTCTGCATTTGCTCACCCAATCTCACCAATCCTCTCAGTCCCAAGTGTCCAGCCTTATGCCACATCCAGCTGTCATTGTAGACAGGGTTTTTCCAGGTTTCATCAGAGACCCTGAAGGAAATGTAAAGAATTTCCCTCTTTTTAGGTTTTGTTTTTGAAATTCCTTTTTATCGTGCCTTTGAGCTGATTCTCTCTGCCATGTTTATGCCAGTCTAGACAAACTTGATTCCCTTACAGAGACATATCAATACATAAGTTTTAAGATTCTTACTAGTCAGATCTATTCCTCTGCGGGAAATATGGGGTTTTGAGTCCCTTTCACTGAGGAAGGTGTAGGTCTTGTCTATTCCACAGTTGGTTTTGGAAATGGTACCTGTGCTTGTATCAATCTCTGGTTTTATGCATCACCCCACCTCTCCTTTCCCCTTAAGCAGGCATAAGAGTGTTTTCTAAATGTGAGGCTCTGTTCTCTTTCCTAACTAAGTTCATGTGTAGCCATGTTTACAGGATCTTCATAAGTGATATCTTATGACAAGTTTCTTTTTCTGAGTGACTTATTTCTCTTAGAATCATCGTACCTGAATCCACTCACTTTGCTGCTCCTGGTCTTATGACATTGATTTCATGGCTGGGGGATATTGCATCGGACATAAATACCACAGTTTTTGAACCATTTTTATATTTCCTGGGATATTTAAGGTATACCCATGTTGAGGTTCTTGTAAGCAGTGCAGCCCTAAATTTGGGGGTGGCTCTGTCTTATTGATTTTCAGTTTTCCCAATGTATATTCCCTAGACTGGAAGTGTCCTTGTCTCTGTAGCTCTGTTGTTTACTTGTTCTAGGGAACGCAATGCACTCCTCCAGTGAGGCAGTTGGCAATTTACTTCCCGCCCATCAGCATAACAAGGCTCCCTGTTCTCCAGGGCCTGTCTTGCCTTTCTGGGTTTTACACATTTTGTGGATGTCCCTTTTGACCGGTGGGAAGTGATACTTCTTTGTAGTGCAGATTTGCATTGCCCGCTTGCTTGTTTGGCCAAACAGGGCGTATGCGTTTTCTCCTGAATATATTCAGGAGAAAACGCATACGCCCTTTTTGGCCAACTGCGTCATTGTCGAAGTTGTGCCCGTCTTCCTGTGCTTTAAAGGCGATTCCAACGTACTTCTTGAAATCTGTTTCCTGCTATTCTGCCTGGCTTTCAAGTCTGCCTCGTTGCCTTCCCTCAACTAATTTTTTGGACGATAGTTGTCCTTTATTACTCTGCCAGGTTGTGAATTGCTGTGGCCCTGAGCTCCATTTTCCAACTCATTTTTTGTGAGCTGTACGCAAGTCAAAAATTTTGGTTCAGGACCTATACTGGTTCCCGGTGGGTGGCTGAGACTCTGGTTAATTCTTCTTCCTGCCGGGAAATTATAGTGACATGTGCCCGTCCAAATGCCTAACAGTATCTCTCTCATTGGTTCTCCCTCTTCCCTTCAATCCTCTGCCAAATTGGCAACCTGTGCGAACCAGGAGGTTAAAGGGGCTGTCTCTCCAAGTTGGGAGATTGATAGTAAAGCAGTTGGAAAGTCAAACCGGAGCACCAGGAGAGGGACTACTCGTTGAGTTTTAGAAACCTTTTGTGTTCACAGTGTGTCCATTCTCTAGGTTTCCCGTACATGTTATAGCTGTAGTAATATTCCCTTCAACCTGGAGAGTTGGGTCCCATGGAATGGGGGCCATGCATTTTTGCTTTAAAGGGTCTGCATTTGCTCACCCAATCTCACCAATCCTCTCAGTCCCAACTGTCCAGCCTTATGCCACATCCAGCTGTCATTGTAGACAGGGTTTTTCCAGGTTTCATCAGAGACCCTGAAGGAAATGGAAAGAATTTCCCTGTTTTTAGGTTTTGTTTTTGAAATTCCTTTTTATAGAGGGTTTGAGCTGATTCTCTCTGCCATGTTTATGCCAGTCTAGACACACTTGATTCCCTTACAGAGACATATCAATACATAGGTTTTAAGATTCTTACTAGTCAGATCTATTCCTCTGCGGGAAATATGGGGTTTTGAGTCCCTTTCACTGAGGAAGGTGTAGGTCTTGTCTATTCCACAGTTGGTTTTGGAAATGGTACCTGTGCTTATATCAAACTCTGGTTTTATGCATCACCCCACCTCTTCTTTCCCCTTAAGCAGGCATAAGAGTGTTTTCTAAATGTGAGACTCTGTTCTCTTTCCTAACTCAGTTCATGTGTAGCCATGTTTACAGGATCTTCATAAGTGATATCTTATGATAAGTTTCTTTTTCTGTGTGACTTATTTCACTTAGAATCATCGTACCTGAATCCACTCTCTTTGCTGCTCCTGGTCTTATGACATTGATTTCATGGCTGAGGGATATTCCATCGGACATAAATACCACAGTTTTTTGAACCATTTTTATAATTCCTGGGATATTTAAGGTGTACCCAAGTTGAGGTTCTTGTAAGCAGTGCAGCCATAAATTTGGGGGTGGCTCTGTCTTATTGATTTTCAGTTTTCCCAATGTATATTCAATAGACTGGAAGTGCCCTTGGCTCTGTAGGTCTGTTGTTTACTTGTTTTAGGGAACGCAATGCACTCCTCCAGTGAGGCAGTTGGCAATTTACATCCCGCCCATCAGCATAACAAGGCTCCCTGTTCTCCAGGGCCTGTCTTGCCTTTCTGGGTTTTACACATTTTGTGGATGTCCCTTTTGACCGGTGGGAAGTGATACTTCTTTGTAGTGCAGATTTGCATTGCCCGCTTGCTTGTTTGGCCAAAAAGGGCGTATGCGTTTTCTCCTGAATATATTCAGGAGAAAACGCATACGCCCTTTTTGGCCAACTGCGTCATTGTCGAAGTTGGGCCCCTCTTCCTGTGCTTTAAAGGCGATTCCAACGTACCTCTTGAAATCTGTTTCCTGCTATTCTGCCTGGCTTTCAAGTCTGCCTCGTTGCCTTCCCTCAACAGATTTTTGGACGATAGTTGTCCTTTATTACTCTGCCAGTTTGTGAATTGCTGTGGCCCTGAGCTCCATTTTCCAACTCGTTTTTTGTGAGCTGTACGCAGGTCCAAAATTTTGGTTCAGGACCTCTACTGGTTCCCGGTGGGTGGCTGAGACTCTGGTTAATTCTTCTTCCTGCCGGGAAATTAGAGTGACATGTGCCCGTCCAAATGCCTAACAGCTACTCTCTCATTGGATCTCCCTCTTCCCTTCCATCCTCTGCCAAATTGGCAACCTGTGCGAACCAGGAGGTTAAAGGCGCTGTCTCTCCAAGTTGGGATATTGATAGTATAGCTGTTGGAAAGTCAAACCGGAGCACCAGGAGAGGGACTACGCGTTGAGTTTTAGAAACCTTTTGTATTCACAGTGTGTCCATTCTCTAGGTTTCCCGTACATGTTATAGCTGTAGTAATATTCCCTTCAACCTGGAGAGTTGGGACACATGGAATCGGGGCCATGCATTTTTGCTCTAAAGGGTCTGCATTTGCTCACCCAATTTCACCAATCCTCTCAGTCCCAAGTGTCCAGCCTTATGCCACATCCAGCTGTCATTGTAGACAGGGTTTTTCCAGGTTTCATCAGAGACCCTGAAGGAAATGTAAAGAATTTCCCTTTTTTTTTGGTTTTGTTTTTGAAGTTCCTTTTTATCGTGGCTTTGAGCTGATTCCCTCTGCCATGTTTATGCCAGTCTAGACACACTTGATTCCCTTACAGAGACATATCAATACATAGGTTTTAAGATTCTTACTAGTCAGATCTATTCCTCTGCGGGAAATATGGGGTTTTGAGTCCCTTTCACTGAGGAAGGTGTAGGTCTTGTCTATTCCACAGTTGGTTTTGGAAATGGTACCTGTGCTTATATCAAACGCTGGTTTTATGCATCACCCCATCTCTCCTTTCCCCTTAAGCAGGCATAAGAGTGTTTTCTAAATGTGAGACTCTGTTCTCTTTCCTAACTCAGTTCATGTGTAGCCATGTTTACAGGATCTTCCTAAGTCATATCTTATGATAAGTTTCTTTTTCTGTGTGACTTATTTCACTTAGAATCATCGTACCTGAATCCACTCACTTTGCTGCTCCTGGTCTTATGACATTGATTTCATGGCTGAGGGATATTGCATCGGACATAAATACCACAGTTTTTTGAACCATTTTTATATTTCCTGGGATATTTAAGGTGTACCCAAGTTGAGGTTCTTGTAAGCAGTGCAGCCCTAAATTTGGGGGTGACTCTGTCTTATTGATTTTCAGTTTACCCAATGTATATTCCCTAGACTGGAAGTGCCCTTGGCTCTGTAGCTCTGTTGTTTACTTGTTTTAGGGAACGCAATGCACTCCTCCAGTGAGGCAGTTGGCAATTTACATCCCGCCCATCAGCATAACAAGGCTCCCTGTTCTCCAGGGCCTGTCTTGCCTTTCTGGTTTTTACACATTTTGTGGATGTCCCTTTTGACCGGTGGGAAGTGATACTTCTTTGTAGTGCAGATTTGCATTGCCCGCTTGCTTGTTTGGCCAAACAGGGCGTATGCGTTTTCTCCTGAATATATTCAGGAGAAAACGCATACGCCCTTTTTGGCCAACTGCGTCATTGTCGAAGTTGTGCCCGTCTTCCTGTGCTTTAAAGGCGATTCCAACGTACCTCTTGAAATCTGTTTCCTGCTATTCTGCCTGGCTTTCAAGTCTGCCTCGTTGCCTTCCCTCAACTAATTTTTTGGACGATAGTTGTCCTTTATTACTCTGCCAGTTTGTGAATTGCTGTGGCCCTGAGCTCCATTTTCCAACTCGTTTTTTGTGAGCTGTACGCAAGTCCAAAATTTTGGTTCAGGACCTATACTGGTTCCCGGTGGGTGGCTGAGACTCTGGTTAATTCTTCTTCCAGCCGGGAAATTATAGTGACATGTGCCCGTCCAAATGCCAAACAGTATCTCTCTCATTGGTTCTCCCTCTTCCCTTCCATCCTCTGCCAAATTGGCAACATGTGCGAACCAGGAGGTTAAAGGGGCTGTCTCTCCAAGTTGGGAGATTGATAGTAAAGCAGTTGGAAAGTCAAACCGGAGCACCAGGAGAGGGACTACTCGTTGAGTTTTAGAAACCTTTTGTGTTCACAGTGTGTCCATTCTCTAGGTTTCCCGTACATGTTATAGCTGTAGTAATATTCCCTTCAACCTGGAGAGTTGGGACCCATGGAATGGGGGCCATGCATTTTTGCTTTAAAGGGTTTGCATTTGCTCACCCAATCTCACCAATCCTCTCAGTCCCAAGTGTCCAGCCTTATGCCACATCCAGCTGTCATTGTAGACAGGGTCATTCCAGGTTTCATCAGAGACCCTGAAGGATATGTAAAGAATTTCCCTGTTTTTTGGTTTTGTTTTTGAAATTCATTTTTATAGTGGGTTTTAGCTGATTCTCTCTGCCATGTTTATGCCAGTCTAGACACACTTGATTCCCTTACAGAGACATATCAATACATAGGTTTTAAGATTCTTACTAGTCAGATCTATTCCTCTGCGGGAAATATGGGGTTTTGAGTCCCTTCACTGAGGAAGGTGTAGGTCTTGTCTATTCCACAGTTGGTTTTGGAAATGGTACCTGTGCTTATGTCAAACTCTGGTTTGATGCATCACCCCACCTCTCCTTTCCTCTTAAGCAGGCATAAGAGTGTTTTCTAAATGTGAGACTCTGTTCTCTTTCCTAACTCAGTTCATGTGTAGCCATGTTTACAGGATCTTCATAAGTGATATCTTATGATAAGTTTCTTTTTCTGTGTGACTTATTTCACTTAGAATCATCGTACCTGAATCCACTCACTTTGCTGCTCCTGGTCTTATGACATTGATTTCATGGCTGAGGCATATTCCATCGGACATAAATACCACATTTTTTTGAACCATTTTTATAATTCCTGGGATATTTACGGTGTACCCAAGTTGAGGTTCTTGTAAGCAGTGCAGCCCTAAATTTGGGGGTGGCTCTGTCTTATTGATTTTCAGTTTTCCCAATGTATATTCCCTAGACTGGAAGTGCCCTTGGCTCTGTAGCTCTGTTGTTTACTTGTTTTAGGGAACGCAATGCACTCCTCCAGTGAGGCAGTTGGCAATTTACATCCCGCCCATCAGCATAACAAGGCTTCCTGTTCTCCAGGGCCTGTCTTGCCTTTCTGGTTTTTACACATTTTGTGGATGTCCCTTTTGACCGGTGGGAAGTGATACTTCCTTGTAGTGCAGATTTGCTTTGCCCGCTTGCTTGTTTGGCCAAAAAGGGTGTATGCGTTTTTTCCTGAATATATTCAGGAGAAAACGCATACGCCCTTATTGGCCAACTGCGTCATTGTCGAAGTTGTGCCCCTCTTCCTCTGCTTTCAAGGCGATTCCAACGTACCTCTTGAACTCTGTTTCCTGCTATTCTGCCTGGCTTTCAAGTCTGCCTCGTTGCCTTCCCTCAACAGATTTTTGGACGATATTTGTCCTTTATTACTCTGCCAGTTTGTGAATTGCTGTGGCCCTGAGCTCCATTATCCAACTCGTTTTTTGTGAGCTATACGCAAGTCCAAAATTTTGGTTCAGGACCTATACTGGTTCACGGTGGGTGGCTGAGACTCTGGTTAATACTTCTTCCTGCCGGGAAATTAGAGTGACATGTGCCCGTCCAAATGCCTAACAGTAACTCTCTCAATGGTTCTCCCTCTTCCCTTCCATCCTCTGCCAAGTTGGCAACCTGTGCGAACCAGGAGGTTAAAGGGGCTGTCTCTCCAAGTTGGGAGATTGATAGTAACGCAGTTGGAAAGTCAAACCGGAGCACCAGGAGAGGGACTACTCGTTGAGTTTTAGAAACCTTTTGTATTCACAGTGTGTCCATTCTCTAGGTTTCCCGTACATGTTATAGCTGTAGTAATATTCCCTTCAACCTGGAGAGCTGGGACCCATGGAATGGGGGCCATGCATTTTTGCTTTAAAGGGTCTGCATTTGCTCACCCAATCTCACCAATCCTCTCAGTCCCAAGTGTCCAGCCTTATGCCACATCCAGCTGTCATTTTAGATAGGGTCATTCCAGGTTTCATCAGAGAACCTGAAGGAAATGTAAAGAATTTCCCTGTTTTTTGGTTTTGTTTTTGAAATTCCTTTTTATAGTGGGTTTGAGCTGATTCTCGCTGCCATGTTTATGCCAGTGTAGGCACACTTGATTCCCTTACAGAGACATATCAATACATAGGTTTTAAGATTCTTACTAGTCAGATCTATTCCTCTGCGGGAAATATGGGGTTTTGAGTCCCTTTCACTGAGGAAGGTGTAGGTCTTGTCTATTCCACAGTTGGTTTTGGAAATGGTACCTGTGCTTATATCAAACTCTGGTTTATGCATCACCCCACCTCTCCTTTCCCCTTAAGCAGGCATAAGAGTGTTTTCTAAATGTGAGACTCTGTTCTCTTTCCTAACTCAGTTCATGTGTAGCCATGTTTACAGGATCTTCATAAGTCATATCTTATGGTAAGTTTCTTTTTCTGTGTGACTTATTTCACTTAGAATCTTCGTAACTGAATCCACTCACTTTGCTGCTCCTGGTCTAATGACACTGATTTCATGGCTGAGGGATATTGCATCGGACATATATACCACAGTTTTTGAACCATTTTTATATTTCCTGGGATATTTAAGCTGTACCCAAGTTGAGGTTCTTGTAAGCAGTGCAGCCCTAAATTTGGGGGTGGCTCTGTCTTATTGATTTTCAGTTTTCCCAATGTATATTCCCTAGACTGGAAGTGCCCTTGGCTCTGTAGCTCTGTTGTTTACTTGTTTTAGGGAACGCAATGCACACCTCCAGTGAGCAGTTGGCAATTTACATCCCGCCCATCAGCATAACAAGGCTCCCTGTTCTCCAGGGCCTGTCTTGCCTTTCTGGTTTTTACACATTTTGGGGATGTCCCTTTTGACCGGTGGGAAGTAACACTTCTTTGTAGTGCAGATTTGCATTGCCCGCTTGCTTGTTTGGCCAAAAAGGGCGTATGCGTTTTCTCCTGAATATATTCAGGGGAAAATGCATACGCCCTTTTTGGCCAACTGCGTCATTTTCGCAGTTGTGCCCCTCTTCCTGTGCTTTAAAGGCGATTCCAACGTACCTCTTGAAATCTGTTTCCTGCTATTCTGCCTGGCTTTCAAGTCTACCTCGTTGCCTTCTCTCAACAGATTTTTGGACTATAGTTGCCCTTTATTACTCTGCCATTTTGTGAATTGCTGTGGCCCTGAGCTCCATTTTCCAACTCATTTTTAGTGAGCTGTACGCAAGTCCAAAATTTTGGTTCAGGACCTATACTGTTTCCCGGTGGGTGGCTGAGACTCTGGTTAATTCTTCTTCCTGCCGGGAAATTAGAGTGACATGTGCCCGTCCAAATGCCTAACAGTAACTCTCTCATTGGTTCTCCCTCTTCCCTTCCATCCTCTGCCAAATTGTCAACCTGTGCGAACCAGGAGGTTAAAGGGGCTCTCTCTCCAAGTTGGGAGATTGATAGTAAAGCAGTTGGAAAGTCAAACCGGAGCACCAGGAGAGGGACTACTCGTTGAGTTTTAGAAACCTTTTGTATTCACAGTGTGTCCATTCTCTAGGTTTCCCGTACATGTTATAGCTGTAGTAATATTCCCTTCAACCTGGAGAGCTGGGACCCATGGAATGGGGGCCATGCATTTTTGCTTTAAAGGGTCTGAATTTGCTCACCCAATCTCACCAATCCTCTCAGTCCCATGTGTCCAGCCTTATGCCACATCCAGCTGTCATTGTAGACAGGGTTTTTCCGGGTTTCTTCAGAGACCCTGAAGGAAATACAAAGAATTTCCCTGTTTTTTGGTTTTGTTTTTGAAATTCCTTTTTATAGTGGGTTTTAGCTGATTCTCTCTGCCATGTTTATGCCAGTCTAGACACGCTTGATTCCCTTACAGAGACATATCAATACATAGGTTTTAAGATTCCTACTAGTCAGATCTATTCCTTTGCGGGAAATATGGGGTTTTGAGTCCCTTTCACTGAGGAAGGTGTAGGTCTTGTCTATTCCACAGTTGGTTTTGGAAATGGTACCTGTGCTTATATCAAACTCTGGTTTAATGCATCACCCCACATATCCTTTCCCCTTCAGCAGGCAAAAGAGTGTTTTCTCAATGTGAGACTCTGTTCTCTTTCCTAACTCAGTTCATGTGTAGCCATGTTTACAGGATCTTCATAAGGGATATCTTATGATAACTTTCTTTTTCTATGTGACTTATTTCACTTAGAATAATCGTACCTGAATCCACTTACTTTGCTGCTCCTTGTCTTATGACATTGATTTCATGGCTGAGGGATATTCCACCGTACATAAATACCACAGTTCTTTGAACCATTTTTATATTTCCTGGGATATTTAAGGTGTACCCAAGTTGAGGTTCTTGTAAAAAGTGCAGCCCTAAATTTGGGGGTGGCTCTGTCTTATTGATTTTCAGTTTTCCCAGGGTATATTCCCTAGACTGGAAGTGCCCTTGGCTCTGTAGCTCTGTTGTTTACTTGTTTTAGGGAACGCAATGCACTCCTCCAGTGAGGCAGTTGGCAATTTACATCCCGCCCATCAGCATAACAAGGCTCCCTGTTCTCCAGGGCCAGTCTTGCCTTTCTGGTTTTTACACATTTTGTGGATGTCCCTTTTGACCGGTGGGAAGTGATACTTCTTTGTAGTGCAGATTTGCATTGCCCGCTTGCTTGTTTGGCCAAAAAGGGCGTATGCGTTTTCTCCTGAATATATTCAGGAGAAAACGCATACGCCCTTTTTGGCCAACTGCGTCATTGTCGAAGTTGTGCCCCTCTTCCTGTGCTTTAAAGGCGATTCCAACGTACCTCTTGAAATCTGTTTCCTGCTATTCTGCCTGGCTTTCAAGTCTGCCTCGTTGCCTTCCCTCAACAGATTTTTGGACGATAGCTGTCCTTTATTACTCTGCCAGTTTGTGAATTGCTGTGGCCCTGAGCTCCATTTTCCAACTCGTTTTTATTGAGCTGTACGCAAGTCCAAAATTTTGGTTCAGGACCTATACTGGTTCCCGGTGGGTGGCTGAGACTCTGGTTAATTCTTCTTCCTGCCGGGAAATTAGAGTGACATGTGCCCGTCCAAATGCCTAACAGTAACTCTCTCATTGGTTCTCCCTCTTCCCTTCCATCCTCTGCCAAATTGGCAACCTGTGCGAACCAGGAGTTTAAAGGGGCTGTCTCTCCAAGTTGGGAGTTTGATAGTAAAGCAGTTGGAAAGTCAAACCGGAGCACCAGGAGAGGGACTACGCGTTGAGTTTTAGAAACCTTTTGTATTCACAGTGTGTCCATTCTCTAGGTTTCCCGTACATGTTATAGCTGTAGTAATTATCCCTTCAACCTGGAGAGTTGGGACCCATGGAATGGGGGCCATGCATTTTTGCTTTAAAGGGTCTGCATTTGCTCACCCAATCTCACCAATCCTCTCAGTCCCAAGTGTCCAGCCTTATGCCACATCCAGCTGTCATTGTAGACAGGGTTTTTCCAAGTTTCATCAGAGACCCTGAAGGAAATGTAAAGAATTTCCCTGTTTTTTTGATTTTGTTTTTGAAATTCCTTTTTATAGTGGGTTTGAGCTGATTCTCTCTGCCATGTTTATGCCAGTCTAGACACACTTGATTCCCTTACAGAGACATATCAATACATAGGTTTTAAGATTCTTACTAGTCAGATCTATTCCTCTGCGGGAAATATGGGGTCTTGAGTCCCTTTCACTGAGGAAGGTGTAGGTCTTGTCAATTCCACAGTTGGTTTTGGAAATGGTACCTGTGCTTATATCAAACTCTGGTTTTATGCATCACCCCACCTCTCCTTTCCCCTTAAGCAGGCATAAGAGTGTTTTCTAAATGTGAGACTCTGTTCTCTTTCCTAACTCAGTTCATGTGTAGCCATGTTTACAGTATCTTCATAAGTCATATCTTATGATAAGTTTCTTTTTCTGTGTGACTTATTTCACTTAGAATCATCGTACCTGAATCCACTCACTTTGGTGCTCCTGGTCTTATGACATTGATTTCATGGCTGAGGGATATTCCATCGGACATAAATACCACAGTTTTTTGAACCATTTTTATAATTCCTGGGATATTTAAGGTGTACCCAAGTTGAGGTTCTTGTAAGCAGTGCAGCCCTAAATTTGGGGGTGGCTCTGTCTTATTGATTTTCAGTTTTCCCAATGTATATTCCCTAGACTGGAAGTGCCCTTGGCTCTGTAGCTCTGTTGTTTACTTCTTTTAGGGAACGCAATGCACTCCTCCAGTGAGGCAGTTGGCAATTTACATCCCGCCCATCAGCATAACAAGGCTCCCTGTTCTCCAGGGCCTGTCTTGCCTTTCTGGTTTTTACACATTTTGTGGATGTCCCTTTTGACCGGTGGGAAATGATACTTCTTTGTAGTGCAGATTTGCTTTGCCCGCTTGCTTGTTTGGCCAAAAAGGGCGTATGCGTTTTCTCCTGAATATATTCAGGAGAAAACGCATACGACCTTATTGTCCAACTGCGTCATTGTCGAAGTTGTGCCCCTCTTCCTGTGCTTTAAAGGCGATTCCAACGTACCCCTTGAAATCTGTTTCCTGCTATTCTGCCTGGCTTTCAAGTCTGCCTCGTTGCCTTCACTCAACAGATTTTTGGACGATATTTGTCCTTTATTACTCTGCCTGTTTGTGAATTGCTGTGGCCCTGAGCTCCATTTTCCAACTCGTTTTTTGTGAGCTATACGCAAGTCCAAAATTTTGGTTCAGGAACTATACTGGTTCACGGTGGGTGGCTGAGACTCTGGTTAATACTTCTTCCTGCCGGGAAATTAGAGTGACATGTGCCCGTCCAAATGCCTAACAGTAACTCTCTCATTGGTTCTCCCTCTTCCCTTCCATCCTCTGCCGAATTGGCAACCTGTGCGAACCAGGAGGTTAAAGGGGCTGTCTCTCCAAGTTGGGAGATTGATAGTAAAGCAGTTTGAAAGTCAAACCGGAGCACCAGGAGAGGGACTACTCGTTGAGTTTTAGAAACCTTTTGTATTCACAGTGTGTCCATTCTCTAGGTTTCCCGTACATGTTATAGCTGTAGTAATATTCCCTTCAACCTGGAGAGCTGGGACCCATGGAATGGGGGCCATGCATTTTTGCTTTAAAGGGTCTGCATTTGCTCACCCAATCTCACCAATCCTCTCAGTCCCAAGTGTCCAGCCTTATGCCACATCCAGCTGTCATTGTAGACAGGGTCATTCCAGGTTTCATCAGAGACCCTGAAGGAAATGTAAAGAATTTCCCTGTTTTTTGGTTTTGTTTTTGAAATTCCTTTTTATAGTGGGTTTGAGCTGATTCTCTCTGCCATGTTTATGCCAGTCTAGACACACTTGATTCCCTTACAGATACATATCAATACATAGGTTTTAAGATTCTTACTAGTCAGATCTATTCCTCAGCGGGAAATATGGGGTTTTGAGTCCCTTTCACTGAGGAAGGTGTAGGTCTTGTCTATTCCACATTTGGTTTTGGAAATGGTACCTGTGCTTATATGAAACTCTGGTTTTATGCATCACCCCACCTCTCCTTTCCCCTTAAGCAGGCATAAGAGTGTTTTCTAAATGTGAGACTCTGTTCTCTTTCCTAACTCAGTTCATGTGTAGCCATGTTTACAGTATCTTCATAAGTCATATCTTATGATAAGTTTCTTTTTCTGTGTGACTTATTTCACTTAGAATCATCGTACCTGAATCCACTCACTTTGGTGCTCCTGGTCTTATGACATTGATTTCATGGCTGAGGGATATTCCATCGGACATAAATACCACAGTTTTTTGAACCATTTTTATAATTCCTGGGATATTTAAGGTGTACCCAAGTTGAGGTTCTTGTAAGCAGTGCAGCCCTAAATTTGGGGGTGGCTCTGTCTTATTGATTTTCAGTTTTCCCAATGTATATTCCCTAGACTGGAAGTGCCCTTGGCTCTGTAGCTCTGTTGTTTACTTCTTTTAGGGAACGCAATGCACTCCTCCAGTGAGGCAGTTGGCAATTTACATCCCGCCCATCAGCATAACAAGGCTCCCTGTTCTCCAGGGCCTGTCTTGCCTTTCTGGTTTTTACACATTTTGTGGATGTCCCTTTTGACCGGTGGGAAATGATACTTCTTTGTAGTGCAGATTTGCTTTGCCCGCTTGCTTGTTTGGCCAAAAAGGGCGTATGCGTTTTCTCCTGAATATATTCAGGAGAAAACGCATACGAACTTATTGGCCAACTGCGTCATTGTCGAAGTTGTGCCCCTCTTCCTGTGCTTTAAAGGCGATTCCAACGTACCTCTTGAAATCTGTTTCCTGCTATTCTGCCTGGCTTTCAAGTCTGCCTCGTTGCCTTCCCTCAACAGATTTTTGGACGATATTTGTCCTTTATTACTCTGCCAGTTTGTGAATTGCTGTGGCCCTGAGCTCCATTTTCCAACTCGTTTTTTGTGAGCTATACGCAAGTCCAAAATTTTGGTTCAGGACCTATACTGGTTCACGGTGGGTGGCTGAGACTCTGGTTAATACTTCTTCCTGCCGGGAAATTAGAGTGACATGTGCCCGTCCAAATGCCTAACAGTAACTCTCTCATTGGTTCTCCCTCTTCCCTTCCATCCTCTGCCAAATTGGCAACTTGTGCGAACCAGGAGGTTAAAGGGGCTGTCTCTCCAAGTTGGGAGATTGATAGTAAAGCAGTTTGAAAGTCAAACCGGAGCACCAGGAGAGGGACTACTCGTTGAGTTTTAGAAACCATTTGTATTCACAGTGTGTCCATTCTCTAGGTTTCCCGTACATGTTATAGCTGTAGTAATATTCCCTTCAACCTGGAGAGCTGGGACCCATGGAATGGGGGCCATGCATTTTTGCTTTAAAGGGTCTGCATTTGCTCACCCAATCTCACCAATCCTCTCAGTCCCAAGTGTCCAGCCTTATGCCATATCCAGCTGTCATTGTAGACAGGGTCTTTCCGGGTTTCATCAAAGACCCTGAAGGAAATGTAAAGAATTTCCCTGTTTTTTGGTTTTGTTTTTGAAATTCCTTTTTATAGTGGGTTAGAGCTGATTCTCTCTGCCATGTTTATGCCAGTCTAGACACACTTGATTCCCTTACAGAGACATATCAATACATAGGTTTTAAGATTCTTACTAGTCAGATCTAGTCCTCTGCGGGAAATATCGGGTTTTGAGTCCCTTTCACTGAGGAAGGTGTAGGTCTTGTCTATTCCACAGTTGGTTTTGGAAATGGTACCTGTGCTTATATCAAACTCTGGTTTTATGCATCACCCCACCTCTCTTTTCCCTTAAGCAGGCATAAGAGTGTTTTCTAAATGTGAGACTCTGTTCTCTTCCTAACTCAGTTCATGTGTAGCCATGTTTACAGGATCTTCATAAGTCATATCTTATGATAAGTTTCTTTTTCTGTGTGACTTATTTCTCTTAGAATCATCGTACCTGAATCCACTCACTTTCCTGCTCCTGGTCTTATGACATTGATTTCATTTTTGAGGGATATTCTATCGGACATAAATACCACAGTTTTTTGAACCATTTTTATATTTCCTGGGATATTTAAGGTGTACACAAGTTGAGGTTCTTGTAAGCAGTGCAGCCCTAAATTTGGGGGTGGCTCTGTCTTATTGATATTCAGTTTTCCCAATGTATATTCCCTAGAATGGAAGTGCCCTTGGCTCTGTAGCTCTGTTGTTTACTTGTTTTAGGGAACGCAATGCACTCCTCCTGTGAGGCAGTTGGCAATTTACATCCCGCCCATCAGCATAACAAGGCTCCCTGTTCTCCAGGGCCTGTTTTGCCTTTCTGGTTTTTACACATTTTGTGGATGTCCCTTTTGACCGGTGGGAAGTGATACTACTTTGTAGTGCAGATTTGCATTGCCCGCTTGCTTGTTTGGCCAAAAAGGGCGTATGCCTTTTCTCCTGAATATATTCAGGAGAAAACGCATACGCCCTTTTTGGCCAACTGTGTCATTGTCGAAGTTGTGCCCCTCTTCCTGTGCTTTAAAGGTGAATCCAACGTACCTCTTGAAATCTGTTTCCTGCTATTCTGCCTGGCTTTCAAGTCTGCCTCGTTGCCTTCCCTCAACAGATTTTTGGACGATAGTTGTCCTTTATTACTCTGCCAGTTTGTGAATTGCTGTGGCCCTGAGCTCCATTTTCCAACTCGTTTTTTGTGAGCTGTACGCAAGTCCAAAATTTTGGTTCAGGATCTATACTGGTTCCCGGTGGGTGGCTGAGACTCTGGTTAATTCTTCTTCCTGCCGGGAAATTAGAGTGACATGTGCCCGTCCAAATGCCTAACAGTAACTCTCTCATTGGTTCTCCCTCTTCCCTTCCATCCTCTGCCAAATTGGCAACCTGTGCGAACCAGGAGGTTAAAGGGGCTGTCTCTCCAAGTTGGGAGATTGATAGTAAAGCAGTTGGAAAGTCAAACCGGAGCACCAGGAGAGGGACTACTCGTTGAGTTTTAGAAACCTTTTGTATTCACAGTGTGTCCATTCTCTAGGTTTCCCGTACATGTTATAGCTGTAGTAATATTCCCTTCAACCTGGAGAGTTGGGACACATGGAATCGGGGCCATGCATTTTTGCTTTAAAGGGTCTGCATTTGCTCACCCAATTTCACCAATCCTCTCAGTCCCAAGTGTCCAGCCTTATGCCACATCCAGCTGTCATTGTAGACAGGGATTTTCCAGGTTTCATCAGAGACCCTGAAGGAAATGTAAAGAATTTCCCTGTTTTTTTGGTTTTGTTTTTGAAATTCCTATTTATCGTGCCATTGAGCTGATTCTCTCTGCCATGTTTATGCCTGTCTAGACACACTTGATTCCCTTACAGAGACATATCAATACATAGGTTTTAAGATTCTTACTAGTCAGATCTATTCCTCTGCGGGAAATATGGGGTTTTGAGTCCCTTTCACTGAGGAAGGTGTAGGTCTTGTCTATTCCACAGTTGGTTTTGGAAATGGTACCTGTGCTTATATCAAACTCTGGTTTTATGCATCACCCCACCTCTCCTTTCCCCTTAAGCAGGCATAAGAGTGTTTTCTAAATGTGAGACTCTGTTCTCTTTCCTAACTCAGTTCATGTGTAGCCATGTTTACAGGATCTTCCTAAGTCATATCTTATGATAAGTTTCTTTTTCTGTGTGACTTATTTCACTTAGAATCATCCTACCTGAATCCACTCACTTTGCTGCTCCTGGTCTTATTTCATTGATTTCATGGCTGAGGTATATTGCATCGGACATAAATACCACAGTTTTTTGAACCATTTTTATATTTCCTGGGATATTTAAAGTGTACCCAAGTTGAGGTTCTTGTAAGCAGTGCAGCCCTAAATTTGGGGGTGGCTCTGTCTTATTGATTTTCAGTTTTCCCAATGTATATTCCCTAGACTGGAAGTGCCCTTGGCTCTGTAGCTCTCTTGTTTACTTGTTTTAGGGAACGCAATGCACTCCTCCAGTGAGGCAGTTGGCAATTTACATCCCGCCCATCAGCATAACAAGGCTCCCTGTTCTCCAGGGCCTGTCTTGCCTTTCTGGTTTTTACACATTTTGTGGATGTCCCTTTTGACCGGTGGGAAGTGATATTTCTTTGTAGTGCAGATTTGCATTGCCCGCTTGCTTGTTTGGCCAAAAAGGGCGTATGCGTTTTCTCCTGAATATATTCAGGAGAAAACGCATACGACCTTATTGGCCAACTGCGTCATTGTCGAAGTTGTGCCCCTCTTCCTGTGCTTTAAAGGCGATTCCAACGTACCCCTTGAAATCTGTTTCCTGCTATTCTGCCTGGCTTTCAAGTCTGCCTCGTTGCCTTCACTCAACAGATTTTTGGACGATATTTGTCCTTTATTACTCTGCCTGTTTGTGAATTGCTGTGGCCCTGAGCTCCATTTTCCAACTCGTTTTTTGTGAGCTATACGCAAGTCCAAAATTTTGGTTCAGGACCTATACTGGTTCACGGTGGGTGGCTGAGACTCTGGTTAATACTTCTTCCTGCCGGGAAATTTGAGTGACATGTGCCCGTCCAAATGCCTAACAGTAACTTTCTCATTGGTTCTCCCTCTTCCCTTCCATCCTCTGCCAAATTGGCAACCTGTGCGAACCAGGAGGTTAAAGGGGCTGTCTCTCCAAGTTGGGAGATTGATAGTAAAGCAGTTTGAAAGTCAAACCGGAGCACCAGGAGAGGGACTACTCGTTGAGTTTTAGAAACCTTTTGTATTCACAGTGTGTCCATTCTCTAGGTTTCCCGTACATGTTATAGCTGTAGTAATATTCCCTTCAACCTGGAGAGCTGGGACCCATGGAATGGGGGCCATGCATTTTTGCTTTAAAGGGTCTGCATTTGCTCACCCAATCTCACCAATCCTCTCAGTCCCAAGTGTCCAGCCTTATGCCACATCCAGCTGTCATTGTAGACAGGGTCATTCCAGGTTTCATCAGAGACCCTGAAGGAAATGTAAAGAATTTCCCTGTTTTTTGGTTTTGTTTTTGAAATTCCTTTTGATAGTGGGTTTGAGCTAATTCTCTCTGCCATGTTTATGCCAGTCTAGACACACTTGATTCCCTTACAGATACATATCAATACATAGGTTTTAAGATTCTTACTAGTCAGATCTATTCCTCAGCGGGAAATATGGGGTTTTGAGTCCCTTTCACTGAGGAAGGTGTAGGTCTTGTCTATTCCACATTTGGTTTTGGAAATGGTACCTGTGCTTATATGAAACTCTGGTTTTATGCATCACCCCACCTCTCCTTTCCCCTTAAGCAGGCATAAGAGTGTTTTCTAAATGTGAGACTCTGTTCTCTTTCCTAACTCAGTTCATGTGTAGCCATGTTTACAGGATCTTCATAAGTCATATCTTATGATAACTTTCTTTTTCTGTGTGACTTATTTCACTTAGAATCATCGTACCTGAATCCACTCACTTTGGTGCTCCTGGTCTTATGACATTGATTTCATGGCTGAGGGATATTCCATCGGACATAAATACCACAGTTTTTTGAACCATTTTTATAATTCCTGGGATATTTAAGTTGTACCCAAGTTGAGGTTCTTGTAAGCAGTGCAGCCCTAAATTTGGGGGTGGCTCTGTCTTATTGATTTTCAGTTTTCCCAATGTATATTCCCTAGACTGGAAGTGCCCTTGGCTCTGTAGCTCTGTTGTTTACTTGTTTTAGGGAACGCAATGCACTCCACCAGTGAGGCAGTTGGCAATTTACATCCCGCCCATCAGCATAACAAGGCTCCCTGTTCTCCAGGGCCTGTCTTGCCTTTCTGGATTTTACACATTTTGTGGATGTCCCTTTTGACCGGTGGGAAGTGATACTTCTTTGTAGTGCAGATTTGCATTGCCCGCTGGCTTGTTTGGCCAAAAAGGGCGTATGTGTTTTCTCCTGAATATATTCAGGAGAAAACGCATAGGCCCTTTTTGGCCAAGTGCGTCATTGTCGAAGTTGTGCCCCTCTTCCTGTGCTTTAAACGCGATTCCAACGTACCTCTTGAAATCTGTTTCCTGCTATTCTGCCTGGCTTTCAAGTCTGCCTCGTTGCCTTGCCTCAACAGATTTTTGGATGATAGTTGTCCTTTATTACTCTGCCAGTTTGTGTATTGCTGAGGCCCTGAGCTCCATTTTCCAACTCGTTTTGGTGAGCTGTACGCAAGTCCAAAATTTTGGTTCAGGACCTATACTGTTTCCCGGTGGGTGGCTGAGACTCTGGTTAATTCTTCTTCCTGCCGGGAAATTAGAGTGACATGTGCCCGTCCAAATGCCTAACAGTAACTCTCTCATTGGTTCTCCCTCTTCCCTTCCATCCTCTGCCAAATTGGCAACCTGTGCGAACCAGGAGGTTAACGGGGCTGTCTCTCCAAGTTGGGCGATTGATAGTAAAGCAGTTGGAAAGTCAAACCGGAGGACCAGGAGAGGGACTACGCGTTTAGTTTTAGAAACCTTTTGTATTCACAGTGTGTCCATTCTCTAGGTTTCCCGTACATGTTATAGATGTAGTATTATTCCCTTCAACCTGGAGAGTTGGGACCCATGGAATGGGGCCCATGCATTTTTGCTTTAAAGGGTCTGCATTTGCTCACCCAATCTCACCAATCCTCTCAGTCCCAAGTGTCCAGCCTTATGCCACATCCAGCTGTCATTGTAGACAGGGTCATTCCAGGTTTCATCAGAGACACTGAAGGAAATGTAAAGAATTTCCCTGTTTTTGAAATTCCTTTTGATAGTGGGTTTGAGCTGATTCTCTCTGCCATGTTTATGCCAGTCTAGACACACTTGATTCCCTTACAGAGACATATCATTACATATGTTTTAAGACTCTTAGTAGTCAGATCTATTCCTCTGCGGGAAATATGGGGTTTTGAGTCCCTTTCACTGAGGAAGGTGTAGGTCTTGTCTATTCCACAGTTGGTTTTGGAAATGGTACATGTGCTTATATCAAACTCTCGTTTTATGCATCACCCCACCTCTCCTTTCCCCTTAAGCAGGCATAAGAGTGTTTTCTAAATGTGAGACTCTGTTCTCTTTCCTAACTCAGTTCATGTGTAGCCATGTTTACAGGATCTTCATAAGTCATATCTTATGATAAGTTTCTTTTTCTGTGTGACTTATTTCACTTAGAATCATCGTACCTGAATCCACTCTCTTTGCTGCTCCTGGTCTTATGACATTGATTTCATGGCTGAGGGATATTCCATCGGACATAAATACCACAGTTTTTTGAACCATTTTTATAATTCCTGGGATATTTAAGGTATACCCAAGTTGAGGTTCTTGTAAGCAGTGCAGCCCTAAATTTGGGGGTGGCTCTGTCTTATTGATTTTCAGTTTTCCCAATGTATATTCCCTAGACTGGAAGTTCCCTTGGCTCTGTAGCTCTGTTGTTTACTTGTTTTAGGGAACGCAATGCACTCCTCCAGTGAGGCAGTTGGCAATTTACATCCCGCCCATCAGCATAACAAGGCTCCCTGTTCTCCAGGGCCTGTCTTGCCTTTCTGGGTTTTACACATTTTGTGGGTGTCCCTTTTGACCGGTGGGAAGTGATACTTCTTTGTAGTGCAGATTTGCATTGCCCGCTTGCTTGTTTGGCCAAAAAGGGCGTATGCGTTTTCTCCTGAATATATTCAGGAGAAAACGCATACGCCCTTTTTGGCCAACTGCGTCATTGTCGAAGTTGTGCCTCTCTTCCTGTGCTTTAAAGGCGATTCCAACGTACCTCTTGAAATCTGTTTCCTGCTATTCTGCCTGGCTTTCAAGTCTGCCTCGTTACTTTCCCTCAACAGATTTTTGGACGATAGTTGTCCTTTATTACTCTGCCGGTTTGTGAATTGCTGTGGCCCTGAGCTCCATTTTCCAACTCGATTTTTGTGAGCTGTACGCAAGTCCAAAATTTTGGTTCAGGACCTATACTGGTTCCCGGTGGGTGGCTGAGACTCTGGTTAATTCTTCTTCCTGCCGGGAAATTAGAGAGACATGTGGCCGTCCAAATGCCTAACAGTAACTCTCTCATTGGTTCTCCCTCTTCCCTTCCATCCTCTGCCAAATTGGCAACCTGTGCGAAACAGGAGGTTAAAGAGGCTGTCTCTCCAAGTTGGGAGATTGATAGTAAAGCAGTTGGAAAGTCAAACCGGAGCACCAGGAGAGGGACTACTCGTTGAGTTTTAGAATCCTTTTGTATTCACAGTGTGTCCATTCTCTAGGTTTCCCGTACATGTTATAGCTGTAGTAATATTCCCTTCAACCTGGAGAGTTGGGTCCCATGGAATGGGGGCCATGCATTTTTGCTTTAAAGGGTCTGCATTTGCTCACCCAATCTCACCAATCCTCTCAGTCCCAAGTGTCCAGCCTTATGCCACATCCAGCTGTCATTGTAGACATGGTTTTTCCAGGTTTCATCAGAGACCCTGAAGGAAATGTAAAGAATTTCCCTCTTTTTATGTTTTGTCTTTGAAATTCCTTTTTATAGTGGGTTTGAGCTGATTCTCTCTGCCATGTTTATGCCAGTCTAGACACACTTGATTCCCTTACAGAGACATATCAATACATAAGTTTTAAGATTCTTACTAGTCAGATCTATTCCTCTGCGGGAAATATGGGGTTTTGAGTCCCTTTCACTGAGGAAGGTGTAGGTCTTGTCTATTCCACAGTTGGTTTTGGAAATGGTACCTGTGCTTATATCAAACTCTGGTTTTATGCATCACCCCACCTCTCCTTTCCCCTTAAGCAGGCATAAGAGTGTTTTCTAAATGTGAGGCTCTGTTCTCTTTCCTAACTCAGTTCATGTGTAGCCATGTTTACAGGATCTTCATAAGTGATATCTTATGACAAGTTTCTTTTTCTGAGTGACTTATTTCTCTTAGAATCATCGTACCTGAATCCACTCACTTTGCTGCTCCTGGTCTTATGACATTGATTTCATGGCTGAGGGATATTCCATCGGACATAAATACCACAGTTTTTTGAACCATTTTTATATTTCCTGGGATATTTAAGGTATACCCAAGTTGAGGTTCTTGTAAGCAGTGCAGCCCTAAATTTGGGGGTGGCTCTGTCTTATTGATTTTCAGTTTTCCCAATGTATATTCCCTAGACTGGAAGTGTCCTTGTCTCTGTAGCTCTGTTGTTTACTTGTTTTAGGGAACGCAATGCACTCCTCCAGTGAGGCAGTTGGCAATTTACATCCCGCCCATCAGCATAACAAGGCTCCCTGTTCTCCAGGGCCTGTCTTGCCTTTCTGGGTTTTACACATTTTGTGGATGTCCCTTTTGACCGGAGGGAAGTGATACTTCTTTGTAGTGCAGATTTGCATTGCCCGCTTGCTTGTTTGGCCAAAAAGGGCGTATGCGTTTTCTCCTGAATATATTCAGGAGAAAACGCATACGCCCTTTTTGGCCAACTGCGTCATTGTCGAAGTTGTGCCCGTCTTCTTGTGCTTTAAAGGCGATTCCAACGTACCTCTTGAAATCTGTTTCCTGCTATTCTGCCTGGCTTTCAAGTCTGCCTCGTTGCCTTCCCTCAACTAATTTTTTGGACGATAGTTGTCCTTTATTACTCTGCCAGTTTTTTGAATTGCTGTGGCCCTGAGCTCCATTTTCCAACTCGTTTTTTGTAAGCTGTACGCAAGTCCAAAATTTTGGTTCAGGACCTATACTGGTTCCCGGTGGGTGGCTGAGACTCTGGTTAATTCTTCCTCCTGCCGGGAAATTATAGTGACATGTGCCCGTCCAAATGCCTAACAGTATCTCTCTCATTGGTTCTCCCTCTTCCCTTCCATCCTCTGCCAAATTGGCAACCTGTGCGAACCAGGAGGTTAAAGGGGCTGTCTCTCCAAGTTGGGAGATTGATAGTAAAGCAGTTGGAAAGTCAAACCGGAGCACCAGGAGAGGGTCTACTCGTTGAGTTTTAGAAACCTTTTGTGTTCACAGTGTGTCCATTCTCTAGGTTTCCCGTACATGTTATAGCTGTAGTAATATTCCCTTCAACCTGGAGAGTTGGGTCCCATGGAATGGGGGCCATGCATTTTTGCTTTAAAGGGTCTGCATTTGCTCACCCAGTCTCACCAATCCTCTCAGTCCCAACTGTCCAGCCTTATGCCACATCCAGCTGTCATTGTAGACAGGGTTTTTCCAGGTTTCATCAGAGACCCTGAAGGAAATGGAAAGAATTTCCCTGTTTTTAGGTTTTGTTTTTGAAATTCCTTTTTATAGTGGGTTTGAGCTGATTCTCTCTGCCATGTTTATGCCAGTCTAGACACACTTGATTCCCTTACAGAGACATATCAATACATAGGTTTTAAGATTCTTACTAGTCAGATCTATTCCTCTGCGGGAAATATGGGGTTTTGAGTCCCTTTCACTGAGGAAGGTGTAGGTCTTGTCTATTCCACAGTTGGTTTTGGAAATGGTACCTGTGCTTATATCAAACTCTGGTTTTATGCATCACCCCGCCTCTCCTTTCCCCTTAAGCAGGCATAAGAGTGTTTTCTAAATGTGAGACTCTGTTCTCTTTCCTAACTCAGTTCATGAGTAGCCATGTTTACAGGATCTTCATAAGTGATATCTTATGAGAAGTTTCTATTTCTGTGTGACTTATTTCACTTAGAATCATCGTACCTGAATCCACTCACTTTGCTGCTCCTGGTCTTATGACATTGATTTCATGGCTGAGGGATATTCCATCGTACATAAATACCACAGTTTTTTGAACCATTTTTATATTTCCTGGGATATTTAAGGTGTACCCAAGTTGAGGTTCTTGTAAGCAGTGCAGCCCTAAATTTGGGGGTGGCTCTGTCTTATTGATTTTCAGATTTCCCAAGGTATATTCCCTAGACTGGAAGTGCCCTTGGCTCTGTAGCTCTGTTGTTTACTTGTTTTAGGGAATGCAATGCACTCCTCCAGTGAGGCAGTTGGCAATTTACATCCCGCCCATCAGCATAACAAGGCTCCCTGTTCTCCAGGGCCTGTCTTGCCTTTCTGGTTTTTACACAGTTTGTGGATGTCCCTTTTGACCGGTGGGAAGTGATACTTCTTTGTAGTGCACATTTGCATTGCCCGCTTGCTTGCTTGGCCAAAAAGGGCGTATGCGTTTTCTCCTCAATATATTCAGGAGAAAACGCATACACCCTTTTTGGCCAAGTGCGTCATTGTCGAAGTTGTGCCACTCTTCCTGTGCTTTAAAGGTGATTCCAACGTACCTCTTGAAATCTGTTTCCTGCTATTCTGCCTCGCTTTCAAGTCCGCCTCGTTGCCTTCCCTCAACAGATTTTTGGTCGACAGTTGTCCTTTTTTACTCTGCCAGTTTGTGAATTGCTGTGCCCCTGAGCTCCATTTTTCAACTCGTTTTTTGTGAGCTGTACGCAACTCCAAAATTTTGGTTCAGGACCTATACTGGTTCCCGGTGGGTGGCTGAGACTCTGGTTAATTCTTCTTCTGCCGGGAAACTAGAGTGACATGTGCCCGTCCAAATGTCTAACAGCTACTCTCTCATTGGTTCTCCCTCTTCCCTTCCATCCTCTGCCAAATTGGCAACCTGTGCGAACGAGGAGGTTAAAGGGGTTGTCTCTCCAAGTTGGGAGATTGATAGGAAAGCAGTTGGAATGTCAAACCGGAGCACCAGGAGAGGGACTACTCGTTGAGTTTTAGAAACCTTTTGTATTCACAGTGTGTCCATTCTCTAGGTTTCCCGTACATGTTATAGCTGTAGTAATATTCCCTTCAACCTGGAGAGTTGGGACCCATGGAATGGGGGCCATGCATTTTTGCTTTAAAGGGTCTGCATTTGCTCACCCAATCTCAACAATCCTCTCAGGCCCAAGTGTCCAGCCTTATGCCACATCCAGCTGTCATTGTAGATAGGGTCATTCCAGGTTTCATCAGAGACCCTGAAGGAAATGTAAAGAATTTCCCTGTTTTTTGGTTTTGTTTTTGAAATTCCTTTTTATAGTGGGTGTGAGCTGATTCTCGCTTCCATGTTTATGCCAGTCTAGACACACTTGATTCCCTTACAGAGACATACCAATACATAGGTTTTAAGATTCTTACTAGTCAGATCTATTCCTCTGCGGGAAATATGGGGTTTTGAGTCCCTTTCACTGAGGAAGGTGTAGGTCTTGTCTATTCCACAGTTGGTTTTAGAAATGGTACCTGTGCTTATATCAAACTCTGGTTTTATGCATCACCCCGCCTCTCCTTTCCCCTTAAGCAGGCATAAGAGTGTTTTCTAAATGTGAGACTCTGTTCTCTTTCCTAACTCAGTTCATGTGTAGCCATGTTTACAGGATCTTCATAAGTGATATCTTATGAGAAGTTTCTATTTCTGTGTGACATATTTCACTTAGAATCATCGTACCTGAATCCACTCACTTTGCTGCTCCTGGTCTTATGACATTGATTTCATGGCTGAGGGATATTCCATCGTACATAAATACCACAGTTTTTTGAACCGTTTTTATATTTCCTGGGATATTTAAGGTGTACCCAAGTTGAGGTTCTTGTAAGCAGTGCAGCCCTAAATTTGGGGGTGGCTCTGTCTTATTGATTTTCAGATTTCCCAAGGTATATTCCCTAGACTGGAAGTGCCCTTGGCTCTGTAGCTCTGTTGTTTACTTGTTTTAGGGAATGCAATGCACTCCTCCAGTGAGGCAGTTGGCAATTTACATCCCGCCCATCAGCATAACAAGGCTCCCTGTTCTCCAGGGCCTGTCTTGCCTTTCTGGTTTTTACACAGTTTGTGGATGTCCCTTTTGACCGGTGGGAAGTGATACTTCTTTGTAGTGCACATTTGCATTGCCCGCTTGCTTGCTTGGCCAAAAAGGGCGTATGCGTTTTCTCCTCAATATATTCAGGAGAAAACGCATACACCCTTTTTGGCCAAGTGCGTCATTGTCGAAGTTGTGCCACTCTTCCTGTGCTTTAAAGGTGATTCCAACGTACCTCTTGAAATCTGTTTCCTGCTATTCTGCCTCGCTTTCAAGTCCGCCTCGTTGCCTTCCCTCAACAGATTTTTGGACGACAGTTGTCCTTTTTTACTCTGCCAGTTTGTGAATTGCTGTGCCCCTGAGCTCCATTTTTCAACTCGTTTTTTGTGAGCTGTACGCTAGTCCAAAATTTTGGTTCAGGACCTATACTGGTTCCCGGTGGGTGGCTGAGACTCTGGTTAATTCTTCTTCTGCCGGGAAACTAGAGTGACATGTGCCCGTCCAAATGTCTAACAGCTACTCTCTCATTGGTTCTCCCTCTTCCCTTCCATCCTCTGCCAAATTGGCAACCTGTGCGAACGAGGAGGTTAAAGGGGTTGTCTCCCCAAGTTGGGAGATTGATAGGAAAGCAGTTGGAATGTCAAACCGGAGCACCAGGAGAGGGACTACTCGTTGAGTTTTAGAAACCTTTTGTATTCACAGTGTGTCCATTCTCTAGGTTTCCGGTACATGTTATAGCTGTAGTAATATTCCCTTCAACCTGGAGAGCTGGGACCCATGGAATGGGGGCCATGCATTTTTGCTTTAAAGGGTCTGCATTTGCTCACCCAATCTCACCAATCCTCTCAGGCCCAAGTGTCCAGCCTTATGCCACAACCAGCTGTCATTGTAGATAGGGTCATTCCAGGTTTCATCAGAGACCCTGAAGGAAATGGAAAGAATTTCCCTGTTTTTAGGTTTTGTTTTTGAAATTCCTTTTTATAGTGGGTTTGAGCTGATTCTCGCTGCCATGTTTATGCCCGTCTAGACACACTTGATTCCCTTACAGCGACATATCAATACTTAGGTTTTAAGATTCTTACTAGTCAGATCTATTCCTCTGCGGGAAATATGGGGTTTTGAGTCCCTTTCACTGAGGATGGTGTAGGTCTTGTCTATTCCACAGTTGTTTTTTCGAAATGGTACCTGTGCTTATATCAAACTCTGGTTTTATGCATTACCCCACCTCTCCTTTCCCCTTAAGCAGGCATAAGAGTGTTTTCTAAATGTGACACTCTGTTCTCTTTCCTAACTCAGTTCATATTTAGCCATGTTTACAGGATCTTCATAAGTGATAACTTATGATAAGTTTCTTTTTCTGTGTGACTTATTTCACTTAGTATCATCGTACCTGAATCCACTCACTTTGCTGCTCTTGGTCTTATGCCATTAATTTCATGGCTGAGGGATATTCCATCGTACATAAATACCACAGTTTTTGAACCATTTTTATATTTCCTGGGATATTTAAGGTGTACCCAAATTGAGGTTCTTGTAAGCAGTGCAGCCCTAAATTTGGGGGTGGCTCTGTCTTAATGATTTTCAGTTTTCCCAAGGTATATTCCCTAGACTGGAAGTGCCCTTGGCTCTGTAGCTCTGTTGTTTACTTGTTTTAGGGAATGCAATGCACTCCTCCAGTGAGGCAGTTGGCAATTTACATCCCGCCCATCAGCATAACAAGGCTCCCTGTTCTCCAGGGCCTGTCTTGCCTTTCTGGTTTTTACACATTTTGTGGATGTCCCTTTTGACCTGTGGGAATTGATACTTCTTTGTAGTGCAGATTTGCATTGCCCGCTTGCTTGCTTGGCCAAAAAGGGCGTATGCGTTTTCTCCTGAATATATTCAGTATAAAACGCATATGCTCTTTTTGGCCAAGTGCGTCATTGTCGAAGTTGTGCCCCTCTTCCTGTGCTTTAAAGGCGATTCCAATGTACCTCTTGAAATCTGTTTCCTGCTATTCTGCCTCGCTTTCCAGTCTGCCTCGCTGCCTTCCCTCAACTGATTTTTGGACGATAGTTGTCCTTTATTACTCTGCCAGTTTGTGAAATGCTGTGCCCCTGAGCTCCATTTTTCAACTCGTTTTTTGTGAGCTGTACGCAAGTCCAAAATTTTGGTTCAGGACCTACACTGGTTCCCGGTGGGTGGCTGAGACTCTGCTTAATTCTTCTTCCTGTTGGGAAATTAGAGTGACATGTGCCCGTCCAAATGCCTAACAGCTACTCTCTCATTGGTTAACCCTCTTCCCTTCCATCTTCTGCCAAATTGGCAACCTGTGCGAACCAGGAGGTTAAAGGGTTTGTCTCTCCAAGTTGGGAGATTGATCGTAAAGCACTTGGAAAGTCAAACTGGAGCTCCAGGAGAGGGACTACTCGTTGAGTTTTAGAAACCTTTTGTATTCACAGTGTGTCCATTTTCTAGGTTTCCCGTACATGTTATAGCTGTAGTAATATTATGTTCAACATGGAGAGTTGGGACCCATGGAATGGGGGCCATGCATTTTTGTTTAAAGGGTCTGCATTTGCTCACCCAATCTCACCAATCCTCTCAGTCCCAAGTGTCCAGCCTTATGCCACATCCAGCTGTCATTGTAGATAGGGTCATTCCAGGTTTCATCAGAGACCCTGAAGGAAATGTAAAGAATTTCCCTGTTGTTTGGTTTTGTTTTTGAAATTCCTTTTTATAGTGGGTTTGAGCTGATTCTCGCTGCCATGTTTATGCTAGTCTAGACACACATGATTCCCTTACAGAGACATATCAATACATAGGTTTTAAGATTCTTACTAGTCAGATCTATTCCTCTGCGGCAAATATGGGATTTTGAGTCCCTTTCACTGAGGAAGGTGTAGGTCTTGTCTATTCCACAGTTGGTTTTAGAAATGGTACCTGTGCTTATATCAAAGTCTGGTTTTATGCATCACCCCACCTCTCCTTTCCCCTTAAGCAGGCATAAGAGTGTTTTCTAAATGTGAGACTCTGTTCTATTTCCTAACTCAGTTCATGTGTAGCCATGTTTACAGGATCTTCATAAGTGATATCTTATGACAAGTTTCTTTTTCTGTGTGACTTATTTCACTTAGAATCATCGCATCTGAATCCACTCACTTTGCTTCTCCTTGTCTTATGACATTGATTTCATGGCTGAGGGATATTCCATCGTAAATAAATATCACAGTTTTTTGAACCATTTTTATATTTCCTGGGATATTTAAGGTGTACCCAAGTTGAGGTTCTTGTAAGCAGTGCAGCCCTAAATTTGGGGGTGGCTGTGTCTTATTGATTTTCAGTTTTCCCAAGGTATATTCCCTAGACTGGAAGTGCCCTTGGCTCTGTAGCTCTGTTGTTCACTTGTTTTAGGGAACGCAATGCACTCCTCCAGTGAGGCAGTTGGCAATTTACATCCCGCCCATCAGCATAACAGGCTCCCTCTTCTCCAGGGCCTGTCTTGCCTTTCTGTTTTTTCCACATTTGTGGATGTCCCATTTGACCGGTGGGAAGTGATACTTCTTTGTAGTGCATATTTGCATTGGCCGCTTGCTTGCTTGGAAAAAAAGGGTGTATGCGTTTTCTCCTGAATATATTCAGGAGAAAACGCATACACACTTTTTGGCCAAGTGCGTCATTGTCGAAGTTTTGCCCCGCTTCCTGTGCTTTAAAGGCGATTCCAACGTACCTCTTGAAATCTGTTTCCTGGTATTCTGCCTCGCTTTCAAGTCCGCCTCGTTGCCTTCCCTCAACAGATTTTTGGACGATAGTTGTCCTTTATTACTCTGCCAGTTTGTGAATTGCTGTGCCCCTGAGCTCCATTTTTCAACTCGTTTTTTGTGAGCTGTACGCAAGTCCAAAATTTTGGTTCAGGACCTATACTGGTTCCCGGTTTGTGGCTGTGACTCTGGTTAATTCTTCTTCCTGCAGGGGAATTAGGCTGACATGTGCCCGTCCAAATGTCTAACAGCTATTCTCTCATTGGTTCTCCCTCTTCCCTTCCATCCTCTGCCAATTTGGCAACCTGTGCGATCCAGGAGTTTAAAGGGATTGTATCTCCAAGTTGGGAGATTGATAGTAAAGCAGTTGGAAAGTCAAACCGGAGCACCAGGTGAGGGACTACTCGTTGAGTTTTAGAAACCTTTTGTATTCACAGTGTGTCCATTCTCTAGTTTACCCGTACATATTATAGCTGTAGTAATATTCCCTTCAACATGGAGAGTTGGGACCCATGGAAAGGGGGCCATGCATTTTTGCTTTAAAGGGTCTGCATTTGCTCAACCAATCTCACCAATTCTCTCAGTCCCAAGTGTCCAGCCATATGCCACATACAGCTGTCATTGTAGATAGGGTCATTCCAGGTTTCATCAGAGACCCTGAAGGAAATGAAAAGAATTTCCCTGTTTTTTGGTTTTGTTTTTGAAATTCCTTTTTATAGTGGGTTTGAGCTGATTCTCGCTGCCATGTTTATGCCAGTCTAGACACACTTGATTCCCTTACAGAGACATATCAATACATAGGTTTTAAGATTCTTACTAGTCAGATCTATTCCTCTGCGGGAAATATGGGGTTTTGAGTCCCTTTCACTGTGGAAGGTGTAGGTCTTGTCTATTCCACAGTTGGTTTTAGAAATGGTACCTGTGCTTATATCAAACTCTGGTTTTATGCATCACCCCACCTCTCCTTTCCCCTTAAGCAGGCATAAGAGTGTTTTCTAAATGTGAGACTCTGTTCTCTTTCCTAACTCAGTTCATGTGTAGCCATGTTTACAGGATCTTCATAAGTGATATCTTATGATAAGTTTCTTTTTCTGTGTGACTTATTTCACTTAGAATCATCGTACCTGAATCCACTCACTTTGCTGCTCCTGGTCTTATGACATTGATTTCATGGCTGAGGGATATTCCATCGTACATAAATGCCACAGTTTTTTGAACCATTTTTATATTTCCTGTGATATTTTAGGTGTACCCAAGTTGAGGTTCTTGTAAGCAGTGCAGCCCTAAATTTGGGGGTGGCTCTGTCTTATTGATTTTCAGTTTTCCCAAGGTATATTCCCTAGACTGGAAGTGCCCTTGGCTCTGTAGCTCTGTTGTTTACTTGTGTTAGGGAACGCAATGCACTCCTGCAGTGAGGCAGTTGGCAATTTACATCCCGCCCATCAGCATAACAAATCTCCCTGTTCTCCAGGGCCTGTCTTGTCTTTCCGGTTTTTACACATTTTGTGGATGCCCCTTTTGACCGGTGGGAAGTGATACTTCTTTGTAGTGCAGATTTGCATTGCCCGCGTGCTTGCTTGGCCAAAAATGGCGTATGCGTTTTCTCCTGAATATATTCCGGAGAAAATGCATACGCCCTTTTTGGCCAAGTGCGTCATTGTCGAAGTTGTGCCCCTCTTCCTGTGCTTTAAAGGCGATTCCACCGTACCTCTTGAAATGTGTTTCCTGCTATTCTGCCTCGCTTTCAAGTCCGCCTCGTTGCCTTCCCTCAACAGATGTTTGGACGAGAGTTGTCCTTTATTACTCTGCCAGTTTGTGAATGGCTGTGCCCCTGAGCTCCATTTTTCAACTCGTTTTTTGTGAGCTGTACGCAAGTCCAAAATTTTGGTTCAGGACCTATACTGGTTCCTGGTGGGTGGCTGAGACTCTGGTTAATTCTTCTTCCTGCCGGGAAATTAGAGTGACATGTGCCCGTCCAATTGCCTAACAGCTACTCTCTCATTGGTTCTCCCTCTTCCCTTCCATCCTCTGTCAAATTGGCAACCTGTGCGAACGAGGAGGTTAAAGGGGTTGTCTCTCCAAGTTGGGAGATTGATAGTAAAGCAGTTGGAAAGTCAAACCGGAGCACCAGGAGAGGGACTACGCGTTGAGTTTTAGAAACCTTTTGTATTCACAGTGTGTCCATTCTCTAGGTTTCCCGTACATGTTATAGCTGTAGTAATATTCCCTTCAACATGGAGAGTTGGGACCCATGGAATGGGGGCCATGCATTTTTGCTTTAAAAGGTCTGCATTTGCTCACCCAATCTCACCAAACCTCTCAGTCCCAAGTGTCCAGCCTTATGCCACATCCAGCTGTCATTGTAGATAGGGTCATTCCAGGTTTCATTAGAGACCCTGAAGGAAATGTAAAGAATTTCCCTGTTTTTTGGTTTTGTTTTTGAAATTCCTTTTTATAGTGGGTTTGAGCTGATTTTCGCTGCCATGTTTATGCCAGTCTAGACACACTTGATTCCCTTACAAAGACATATCAATACATAGGTTTTAAAATTCTTACTAGTCAGATCTATTCCTCTGCGGGAAATATGGGGTTTTGAGTTCCTTTCACTGAGGAAGGTGTAGGTCTTGTCTATTCCACAGTTGGTTTTAGAAATGGTACCTGTGCTTATATCAAACTCTGGTTTTATGCATCACCCCACCTCTCCTTTCCCCTTAAGCAGGCATAAGAGTGTTTTCTAAATGTGAGACTCTGTTCTCTTTCCTAACTCAGTTCATGTGTAGCCATGTTTACAGGATCTTCATAAGTGATATCTTATGATAAGTTTCTTTTTCTGTGTGACTTATTTCACTTAGAATCATCGTACCTGAATCCACTCACTTTGCTGCTCCTGGTCTTATGACATTGATTACATGGCTGAGGGATATTCCATCGTACATAAATTCCACAGTTTTTTGAACCATTTTTATATTTCCTGGGATATTTAAGGTGTACCCTAGTAGAGGTTCTTGTAAGCAGTTCAGCCCTAAATTTGGGGGTGGCTGTGTCTTATTGGTTTTCAGTTTTCCCAAGGTATATTCCCTAGACTGGAAGTGCCCTTGGCTCTGTAGCTCTGTTGTTTACCTGTCTTAGGGAATGCAATGCACTCCTCCAGTGAGGCAGTTGGCAATTTACATCCCGCCCATCAGCATAACAAGGCTCCCTGTTCTCCAGGGCCTGTCTTGCCTTTCAGGGTTTTACACATTTTGTGGATGTCCCTTTTGACCGGTGGGAAGTGATACTTCTTTGTAGTGCAGATTTGCATTGCCGGCTTGCTTGCTTGGCCAAAAAGGGCGTATGCGTTTTCTCCTGAATATATTCAGGAGAAAACGCATACGCGATTTTTGGCCAAGTGCGTCATTGTCGAAGTTGTGCCCCTCTTCCTGTGCTTTAAATGCTATTCCAACGTACCTCTTGAAATCTGTTTCCTGCTATTCTGCCTCGTTTTCAAGTCCACCTCGTTGCCTTCCCTCTGCAGACTTTTGGACGATAGTTGTCCTTTAATACTCTGCCAGTTTGTGAATTTCTGTGCCCCGGAGCTCCATTTTTCAACTCGTTTTTTGTGAGCTGAATGCAAGTCCACAATTTTGGCTCAGGACCTATACTGGTTCCCGGTGGGTGCCTGAGACTTTGGTTAATTCTTCCTCTGGACTGGAAATTAGAGTGAAATGTGTCCGTCCGAATGCCTAACAACTACTCTCTCAATGATTCTCCCTCTTCCTTTACATCCTCTGCCAAAATGGCAACCTGTGCAAAGCAGTTGCTTAAAGGGGCTGTCTCTCCAAGTTGGGAGATTGATAGTAAAGCAGTTGGATAGTCAAACCGGAGCACCAGGAGAGGGACTATTCGTTGAGTTTTAGAAACCTTTCGTTTTCACAGTGTGTTCATTCTCTAGGCTTCCTGTACTTGTTATTACTTTAGTAATATTCCCTTCAACCTGGAGAGTTGGGACCCATGGAATGGGGGCCTTGCATTATTGCATTAAAGGGTCTGCATTTGCTCACACAATCTCACCAATCCTCTCAGTCCCAAGTGTCCAGCCTATGCCACATCCAGCTGTCATTGTAGATAGGGGCATTCCAGGTTTCGTCAGAGAACCTGAAGGAATTGTATAGGATTTCCCTGTTTTTCTTATTTCATTTTAAATTCCTTTTTATAGTGGGTTTGAGCTGATTCTCGCTGCCATGTTTATGCCAGTCTAGACACACTTGATTCCCTTATGGAGACATATCAATACATAGGTTTTAAGATTCTTACTAGTGAGATCTATTCCTGTGCGGGAAATATGGGGTTTTGAGTCCCTTTCACTGGAAGGTGTCGGTGTTGACTATTCCATAATTGGTTTTTAGGAATTGTAGATGTGCTTATATCAAACTCTGGTTTTATGCATCACCCCACCTCTCCTTCCCCCTTAAGCAGGCATAAGAGTGTTTTCTAAATGTGAGACTCTGTTCTCTTTCCTAAGCCAGTTCATGTGTAACCATGTTCACAGGTTCTTCATAAGTGATATCTTATGATAAGTTTCTTTTTCTGTGTGACTTGTTTCACTTAGAATCATCGTATCTGAATCCACTCACTTTGCTGCTACTGGTCTTATGACATTGATTTCATGGCTGAGGGATATTCCATCGTACATAAGTACCAAAATTTTTTGAACCATTTTTATATTTCCTGGGATATTTAAGGTGTACCCAAGTTGAGGTTCTTGTAAGCAGTGCAGCCCTGAATTCGGGGCTGGCTCTGCCATATTGATTTTCAGGTTTCCCAAGGTATATTCTCTAGACTGGAAATGCCCTTGGCTCTGTAGCTCTGTTGTTTACTTTTTTAGGGAATACAATGCACTCCTCCCATGAGGCAGTTCGCATTTTACATCCCGCCCATCAGCTAACAAGGCTCCTGTTCTCCAGGGCCTGTCTTGCCCTCTGGTTTTTACACATTTTGTGGATGTCCCTTTTGACTGGTAGTAAGAGATACTTCTTTGTAGTGCAGATTTGCATTGCCCGCTTGCTTGCTTGGCCAAAAAGGGCGTATGCATTTTCTTCTGTGTATATTCAGGAGAAAACGCATACGCCCTTTTTGAGCAAGTGTATCTTTGTCGAAGTTTTGCCCCTCTTCCTGTGCTTTACAGGCAATTCCTACATACCTCTTGAAATCTGTTTCCTGCTATTCTGCCTCGCTTTCAAGTTGGTCTCGTTGTCTTCCCTCAACAGATTTTTGTATGATAGTTGTCCTTTATTAATCTGCCAGTTTGTGAATTGCTGTGCCCCTTAGCTCCATTTTTCAACTCGTTTTTTTGTGAGCTGAACGCACGTCCAAAATTTTGGTTCAGGAACTATACTGGTTCCCGGTGGGTGGCTGAGACTTTGGTTAATTCTTCTTCCTACCGGGAAATTAGAGTGACATGTGCCCGTCCAAATGCCTAACAGCTACTCTCTCATTGGTCCTCCCTCTTCCCTTTCATCCTCAGCCAAATTGGCAACCAGTGGGATCCAGGAGGTTATAGGGGCTGTCTCTCCAAGTTGGGAGATTGATAGTAAAGCATTACAAAAGTCAAACCGGAGTACCAGGAGAGGGACTGTTCGTTGAGTTTTAGAAAACTTTCGTATTCACTGTGTGTCCACTCTCTAGGGTTACCGTACATTTTATAGCTGTAGTAATATTCCCTTCAACCTGGAGAGTTGGCACCCATCGAATGGGTGGCACGCATTATGGCTTTAAAGTGACTCCATTTTCGCCACCAATCTCACTCATCCCCTCAGTCCCATGTGTCCAGCCTTATGTCTCTTCCAGCTGTTGTTGTAGGTGCTGTCATTCCAGGTTGCATCAGAACCCTTGAAGGAATTGTGTAAGAATATCGCTGTTTTTATATTTTGTTTTGTTTTTCAAATTCAGTTTTATAATGGGGTTGAGATGATTATCCCTGACTTGCTTTTGCCAGTCTAGACAAAATTGATTCCCTTACAGAGACATATAAATACACTGATTTTAAGATTCTTACTAGTCAGATATATTCCTCTGCTGGAAATAGGGATTTTGAGTCCCGTTCACTACGGAAGGAGTAGTTCTTGTCTATTCTGTATTTGGATTATGGAACGGTACCTGTGCTAATATCAAACTCTGGTTTTGTGCATCTCCCCACCTCTCCTTTCCCCTTAAGCAAGCATAAGAGTGTTTTCTATATCTGAGACTCTGTTCTGTTTCCTAATTCAGTTCATATGTAGCCATGTTTACATTCCCTTCATAAGTGATATCTTATGTGAGAGTGCACCATGGCCCTTGTCATAATAATGCTCCATGACCCCTGTCATCACATTGCACCATGTCCTAGTTATCACAATGCTCCATGTCCCTTGTCATCACAATTCTCCTCGTCCTTGTCATCACGATGCTACATGACACTTCTCATCACAACATTGCATGCTCTTGTTATCACAATGCTCCATGACCCCTGTCATCTCAATGCTCCCTGACACCAGTCATCACAGTGCTTCATGCCCCTTTTCATTACAGTGTTCCATGATGCTCGTCATCACAATTACTCAAGGTCTTCTCATCACAATGCTCCACGGTTTTGCCATCAGAATGCTCCATGACCTGGTCATCTCGCAGCTCAATGTCCCTTGTCCTCACAATTGTCCACGTCCTTGTCATCACAGTGCTCCATGGCACTTCTCATCACAATGTTATATGCTCTTGTCATCACAATACTCCATGCACTTGTCATCACAATACTCCATTACCATTGTCATCACGATCCTCCATGAAACTTGGGATCACGTTGCTTCATGCCCTTGTCATCACAATGCTCCATGCTCCTTGAAATCAAAATGATCCATGACCTCTGTCATCACAATGCTCCAAACTCTTGTGATCACAATGTTCCATAACACTTGTCATCACAACTCTCCATGACGCCTGTCATCTCAATACTCCATGCCCTTATTGTCACAATGCTCCATGACCTTTGTCATCACAATGCTCAATACACTTGTCATCACAATGCTCCCCGTCAGAATGCTCCTTGAACCCTGTCACAAAAAGGCTCCATGCCTTTTTCATCACAATGTCCCATGCCATTTTCATCACAATGCTCCATGCCATTGTCATCAAAATACTCCACAAGATTGTCATCAGAATGCTCCATGGCCCTTGTCATCACAATTCTCCATGTACTTGTTGGCACAATGCTCCCTGACCCTTGTCATCACAATACTCCAAGCCATTGTCATCACAATGCTCCATTATCTTTGTCATCATAATCCTCCATGACACTTGGCATCACAATGCTCCATGCCACTGTCATCACAATGGGCCATTACATATGTCATCACAATGCTCCCTGACACCTGTCTTCATAATACTGCATGACCTTGTCATCACAATTCTCCATTCCCTTGCCATCACAGTGCGCCATTCCAACTGTCATCGCAATAATCCATGAAACTTATTAGGCCAATGCTCCATGCCCTTGTCATCACAATGCTCCATGACCGTGTCATCACAATGCTCCATGACTCCAGTCATCACAATGCTTCATGACCTTTGTCATCACAATGGTCCATGCCTTCGTCATCAACAGTCTCTATGACTTTTTAACCACAGTGCTCCATGAAGTTTTCATCACAATGCTCTTTGACCCATGTCATCACAATGCTCTATGCCTTTCTCAACACAATGCTCCATGACCCTTGTCATCACAGTGCTCCATGGGCTTGTCAGCACAATGCTCCATGACCCTTGTCATCACAATGTGCCATGCGCTTGTCATCACAGTGCTCCACAATCTTGTCATCACAATGCTCCTTATACCTTGTCATCACAATGCTCCATGCACTTCTCATCAAAATGATCTCTCACCACTGATATCACAATGTTACATCACTATTCATCACAGTACTCCCTCACCGCTGTCATCACAGTGTTCCATGACTCCTGTCATCACAATGCTACATGCACTTATCATCACAATGTTCGATGACCCCTGACATCACAGTGCTCCATAACCCATGTCATCAAAATGCTCCATGACCGTTTTCATCAAAATGCTCCATGACCCCTGACATCACAATGTTCCAAAACCATTGTCATCAAAATGTTCCATGAGCCTTTTCATCAAATTGCTCCATGACCCTGTCATCACAATGCTCCCTGCCCTTCTCATCACAATGCACCACACCCTTGTGATCAAAATGCTCCATGACCTTTGCCATCACAAAGCTCCATGACCCTTGGCATCACAATGCTCCATGCCATTGCCACCACAATGCTCCATGGACGCTCTCATCACATTGATCCATGCAATTGTCATCAAAAAGCTCCATGACACTTGTCATCACACTACTCGATGCCCTTTTCATCACAATGCTCCATGCCCTTGTCATTACAATCCTCCATGACACATGTATCACTGTGTTCCGTGCCCTTGTCATCACAATGCTCCATGCCCACTCTCATCACAATAATCCATGAAATATTTCAGACCAAGGCTCCATGCACTTCTCATCACAATGCTCCATTACCCCTGTCATAACAATGCTCCATGACCCCTGTCATCACAATGCTCCACACCCCTTGTCATTACAGTGCTCCATGAGGCTTGTCATCAAAATTATCCATGGTCTTCTCATCACAATGCTCCACGGTCTTGCCATCACAATGCTCCATGACCTGGTCATCACACTGCTCCATGTCCCTGTCATCACAATTCTCCACATTCCTGGCATCACTATGATCCATGACACTTCTCATCAAAGTGTTACATGCTTTGTCATCACAATTCTCAATGAACTTGTCATCGCAATGCTCCATGACCCCTGTCATAGCAAGCTCCATGTGCTTGTCATCACAATACTCCATGTCCTTATCGTCACAATGGTCCATGACCTTTGTCATCACAGTGCTCAATACACTGGTCATCCAAATGCTCCCTGACACTTGTTGTCTGTATGCTCCTTGAAACCTGTCATGCCAAGGCTCCATGTATTTTTCATAAGAATGATCCATGCTCTTTTCATCATAATGCTCCAAGAGCCCTGTAATCACAATGCTCCATGCCCTTGTCATCACAAAGCTCCATGACGCCTGTTAGAATGCTCCATTGCCTTCTCATCACAATGCTCCATGCCCTTGTCATCACAATGCTCCAAGACCACTGTAATCACAATGCTCCATGCCCCTTTTCATCAGAATGCTCCATGAGACTTTTCATTATAAGGCTCCATGGTTTTCTCATCACAATGCTCCAGGAACTTGTCATCACAGTGCTCCATTCCATTGTCATCACAATGCTCCATGACCCCTGTCATCACAATACTCCATGAATATTTTCAGCCCAATGCTCCATGGCCTTTTCATCACAATGCTCCATTACCCCTGTCATAACAATGCTCCATGATCCCTTCCATCACCATGTTCCACGGCCTTGTCATCACAAGGCTCCATGACCCTTGCCACCACAATGCTCCAAGACCCCTGTAATCACCATGCTCCATGCACCTTTTCATCTCATTGCTCCATGAACCCTGTCATCACAATGCACCATGCCCACTATCATAATGCTTCATGCTATTGTCATCACAATGAAATCAAAATTCTCCATGACCTCTGTCATCACAATGCTCCAAACCCTTGTGATCACAATGTTCCATAACACTTGCCATCACAACGCCCCATGCCGCTGGTCATCACAATTATCCATGGACTTCTCATCACAATGCTCCATGACCTTTGTCATCACAATTCTCAATACAGTTGTCATCACAATGCTCCCTGACACTTTTCGTCAGTATGCTCCTTGAAACCTGTCATGACATGTCTCCATGCATTTTTCATCACAATGATCCATGCCCTTTTACTCACAATGCTCCATGCCATTGTCATCACAGTACTCCACAAGCTTCTCATCAGAATGCTCCTTGACACTTGTCATCACAATGATCCATGACCCCTGTCATCACAATGCTCCATGACACCTGTCATCACAATGCTCCATGTCCCTTGTCATTACAGTGCTCCATGATGCTCGTCATCACAATTATCCATGGTCTTCTCATCACAGTGCTCCACGGTCTTGCCATCACAATGCTCCATGCCCTGATCATCACAATACTCCATGTCCTTTGTTATCACAATTCTCCTCGTCCTTGTCATCACAATGCACCATGACAGTTCTCATCACACTGCTCCATGACAGTTCTCATCACAATGTTACATGCTCTTGTCATCACAATTCTCCATGCACTTGTCATTGCAATGTCCCATGACCCCTGTCATAGAAAGCTCCATGCCTTTGTCATCACAATGCTTCACGACCTTTTCATCAAAATTCTCAATGACCGTTGTCATCACAATGCTCCATGCCCTTGTCATCACAATGCTCCAAGCCCTTGTCATCACAATGTTCCATTACCTTTGTCATCACAATCCTCCATAACACTTGGCATCACAATGCTCCATGCCATTGTCATCACAATGGTCCATGAAATATGTCATCACAATGCTCCCAGACACCTGTCTTCACAATATTCCATGACCTTGTCTTCCCAATGCTCCATGCCCTTGTCATCACAATGTGCCATGCCCACTCTCAACACAATTATACATGAAATTTATCAGACCAATCCTCCATGCCCCTGTCATCAAAATGCTCCAAGTCTTTTTCATCACAATGCTCCATGAACCCTCTCATCACATTGTTCCATGTCCTTGTCATCACAAAGCCCCATGATGCTTGTCATCACAATGCCCGATGCCCTTCTCATCACAGTGCTCCATGTCCTTGTCATTACAATCCACCATGACCCATGTATCACAGTGTTCAGTGTCCTTGTCATCACAATGCTCCATGCCCACTCTCATCACAATAATCCATGAAACATTTCAGACCAATGCTCCATGCCCTTCTCATCACAATGTTCCATTACCCCTGTCATAACAATGCTTCATGACCACTGCCATCACAATGTTCCACAGCCTTGTCATCACAAGGCTCAATGACCCTTGTCATCACAATGCTCCAAGAACCCTGTAATCACAATGCTACATGCCCTTGTCATCACAAAGCTCCATGACGCATGTCATCAGAATGCTCCATGGCCTTCTCATTCATGATGCTCCATGCCCATGTCATCACAATGCTCCAAGACTCCTGTAATAACAATACCCCATGCCCCTTTTCATCTCAATGCTCCATGAACCCTGTCATCACAATGCACCATGTGCAACATCATAATGGTTCAGGCTATTGTCATCACAGTGAAATCAAAATGCTCCATGACCTCTGTCATCACAATGCTCCAAATCCTTGTGATCACAATGTTCCATAACACTTATCATCACAACGCCCCATGACACTTGTCATAACAATTATCCATTGTCTTCTCATCACAATGCTCCATGACCTTTGTCATCACAATTCTCAATGCCCTTGTCATCACGATGCTCCCAGACACTTGCCATCAGTATGCTCCTTGAACCCTGTCATGACAAGGCTCCATGCATTTTTCATGACAATGATCCATACCCTTTTCATCACAGTGCTCCAAGAACCCTGTAATCACAATGCTCCATGCCCTTGTCATCACAAAGCTCCATGATGCATGTCATCAGAACGCTCCATGGCCTTCTCATCCTAATGCTTCATGTCCTTGTCATCACAATGCTCCAAGACTCCTGTAATCACAATGCTCCATGCCCCTTTTCATCAGCATGCTCCATGAGACTTGTCATCACAAGGCTCCATGGTCTTCTCATCACAGTGCTCCAGTACCTTGTCATCACAATGCTCCATGACCCCTTTCATCACAATACTCCATGAGCATTTTCAGCCCAATGCTCCATCACCTTCTCATCACAATGCTCCATGACTCCTGTCATCACAATGCTCCATGACCACTGTCATCACAACGCTCCATGAACCCTGACAACACAACGATCTGGGACTCTTGTCATCAAAATGCTCCATGACACTTGTCATCACAGTGATCCATGCCCTTGTCATCCCAATGCTCCATGATCCCTGTAATCACAATGCTCCGTGACGCTTGTCATCACAGTGCTCCATGAACCTTGTCATCACAATGCTCCTTGCCTTTGTCAGCAAAGTGGTACATAATCTTGTCATCACAATGCTCCATGCGCTTGTCATCACATTCCTCCATAACCATTGGGATCACATTGCTTCATGCCCTTGTCAACTCTCTCTTGCCTTTCTGGTTTTTACAGATATTCGGATGTCCCTTTTGACCGGTGGGAAGTGACAATTCTTTGTAGTGTGGATTTGCATTGTGTGCCTTGCTTAATTGGCCAGAAAGGGCGTATGCGTTTTCTCCTGAATATATTCAGGAGAAAAGGCATACGCCCTTTTTGGCCAAGGGCATCACTGTCCAAGTTGTGATGCTTTTCCTGTGCTTTAAAGGCGATTCCAATTTACCTCTTGAAATATGTTTTGTGCTATTCTGCCTCATTTTCAAGTCCCCTTCTTTACCTTCCCTCAGCAGATTTTGGAAGAGAGTAGTCCATTATAACTCTGCAGGTTGGTGAATTGCTGTGCCCCTGAGTCCCAATTTTCAAATCCCATTTTTGAGAGCTGGCCGCAAATCCACAATTTTGCTTCAGGACCTATACTGGTTCCAGGGGTGGCTATATTGGTTCCCTGTGGGTGGCTGAGGCTTTGGTTAATTCTTCTTCCTGACGGGAAATTAGAGTGACATGTGCCCGTCCAAATGCCTACATCTACTCTCTGATAGGTTCTCCCTCTTCCATTTCATCCTCTGCACAATTAGCAAACTGTGTGAACCAGGAGGTTATAGGGGCTGACTCTGCTAAGTTGCGAGATTGATAGTAAAGCAGTTGGAATACCAAACTGGAATACAAGGAGAAGAAAAATTAGGAGAGTTTTAGAAACCTTTTGCCATGACAGGTTGTCCATTCTCTAGGTTTCCCATACATGTTATAACTGTAGTGATATTCCCTTCTACCTGGAGATTTGGGACCCATGGAATGGTTGCATGCATTACTACTTTAAGGGTCTGCATTTTCTCTCCCAATCTCACCAGTCCTCTCAGTCCCATGTCTCCAGCCTTATGTCTCATCCAGCTGTCTTTGCCGATAGGGTCATTCCAGGTTTCATCAGAACCTTTGAAGGAATTGTGTAAGAATTTCGCTGTTTTTTGGTTTTGTTTTTGAAATTCATGTTTATAATGGGGTTGAGCTGATTATCACTGACTTGTTTATGCCGGTCTAGACACAATTGGTTCCCTTACGATGACATATTAATACATAGGTTTTAAGATTCTTACTAGTCAGATATATACCTATGCGGGAAATAGGGGTGTTGAGTCCCGTTCACTGAGGAAGTTGTAGGTCTTGTCTATTCTGTATTTGGTTTATGGAATGGTACCTGTGTTAATATCAAACTCTGGTTTTATGCATCACCCCACCTCTCCTTTCTCCTGAAGCAGGCATAAGGTTTTTTTTCTAAATGTGACACTCTGTTCTCTTTCCTAATTCAGTTCATGTGTTGTGATATTGACATTTCCTCTATAAGTGATATCTTATGATAAGATTCTTTTTCTGTGTGACTAATTTCCCTTAGAATCATCATACTTAAATCCACTCATTATGCTGCTACTGGCCTTATATACATTGATTTCACGTCTGAGTGATATTCTGTTGTACAAAATACCACAAGTTCTTTATGCATTTCTGTTTTTCCTGGGATATTTTAGGTGTACCAAAGTTGAGGTTCTTGTATGCAGAGCAGCCCTAAACTTTGGGCTGCCTGTGTCTTATTGATATTTAGTCTTCCCAAGTTATATGCCCATGAGTTGAAGTCCCCTTTGCTCGGGGGCTTTGTATTTTAGATGTTTTAGGAAACAGCATACACTTCTTCAGAGTGGCTCTTGGATATTTATACCCCACCCATCAGCGTGACTTGGCTCCCTGTTTCCCATGACCTCTCCTGCATTTCTGGTTTGTACACATTTTTTGGATGGCCTTTCTGAGCAGTGGAAATTGAGACTTCTTTGTTGTGCGGATATGCATTTCCCTCTTGCTTCGTTGGCCAAAAACTCTGTCTGTGTTTTTTTCCTGAAGATATTCACGAAAAAAAACACATACACCCTTTTGCCCAACTGCATCATTTTAGAAATTCTGCTGCTTTTCATATGATTTAAATGTGAGTAGAATCTACCTTTTGAAATCTGTTTCCTGCAATTCTGCCTCTCATTCAGATCCTCTTCGTTGCCTTACCTGAATATATTTTTGGACGTTGGTTATCATTTATATCTTTGCAGGTCTTTGAATTGTCTGCTCCTGAGCTGCATTTTGCAACTCGCTGTTTTTGTGTCCTGTATGCCAAACCATTGGATTGCTTCCGGCCCTATTCTGGTTCTGGGGAGGCAGGCTGAGCCTTTGGTTAATTCTTCTTCCTAATGGGAAAATAGAGTGGCATGTGCCTGTCAAAACTCCTACAGCTAACCTCTCATTGGTTCCCCCTCTTCCCATTTATCCTCTGCACCAATTGAAAACTGTGTAAAACAGGAGGTTAAAGGTGTTGATTCTCCAAGTGGAGAGATTGTTAGTAATGTGGCTGGAATGGCGAACCTCAGCACCAGGAGATCAAAAATGAGGTGCATTGTAGACACCTTTTCCTGAGAACATGGTGTACATTCATCTCGGTTTCCCAGGCATGTTTTCACTGTCAGAAGATTCCCTTGAACCTGCAGATTTGGGACCCATGGAATGGGTACCAGGCAGTATTACTTTAAAAGGTCTGCATTTTCTCACCAAGCCTCTCTAACATCTCTTAGCGTGCATAGCTTCCAGCCTTATATATCATCCTGCTGTGGGTCTACATGTGTTCAATTCATGTTACATTGTAGACCTTCAACAAAAGTTGTAAGAATTTTTGTCTGTCTCACTTTTTTTATAAATATTTTTAAATTTATTTTTATATTGGTTACAGCTGATTTTCAAAGCTCTGTTTTTTGTTCCTGTACATCCACTTGATTCATGTACTGTGAGACAACAATAAATTCCTTTTCAGATGCTTACCAGTCATATGAATTATTTTCCAGTGACTTGAGTGGGCTGAGTGCAGTTCTTTGAGGTACCGTGTAGGCCTTGTCAGTTATTCAAATTGGTACTTGGAATGGTATCTTTGCTAATTTCAACCTCCTGGATAATACCTCACCATTCCCCACCTTTCCCATTTAGCAGCCTTATGTCTATTTTCTACATATTTGACTATGTTTCTGTATTGTAATTTATTTCATGTGTAGCCATTTTTGATTCCACCTTTAAGTGACATCTTATGATATGTGTCTTTTTCTTTCTGACATATGTCACTTAGAATGATCGTATGTAACTCCTCCAGAGTTGTTCCAACTGGCCTTATTTCATTGATTTCTGGATGAGTAATATTCCACTCTACATAAGTACCCCATCTCTTTTATCCATTTTATCCTTCCAGGGACATTTAGGTTATATCCAAGTTGAGGCCCTTTTTAACAGAGAGGTGGTAAACGTTGGGGTGCCTGTTTTCTGTCGATTTTTGTTTTTCCCAAGGTATACGCCCATGAGTGCAAGTGTCCTATGCTCTGTAGCTCATTTTGTAGATGTTTTAGCAAACACAATACTCTTCTCCAGAGTGGCTGTTGGCAAATTGCATTTCCACTATCAGCCTCACAGGGGTCCCTTTTCTCCTCGCCCTGTCCTGCATTTCTGGTGTTTACACTTTACGTGGATAGCCCTTCTGACTGATGTGAAGTGATACATTTTGTAGTATTGATTTCCAGTGTCCACCTGTTTGGTTGGATAAAAAGTGTGTATGGCCTTTACTTGAATATATTCAGAAAAAATGCATACGCCCTTTTTGGCCAACAGCATCACTGGCGATGTTCAGACCCTTTTCTTGTACTTTAACGGGGAGTCCTTTCTACCTGTTCAAATATGTTTCCTGCCACTCTCCCTTGCTTACAAGTCCTTTTCTGTGACTTACCTCAAGACATTTTTCGACGATAGATATTTTCAACTCTGCAGTTTCATGAATTTTAGTGACCCTGAGTTCCATTATTCAACTTGTGTTTATGGAAACTGGACACAAAACAGCGGGATTTCCTCTAGCCCTATTCTGTTTCCGTGGGCAATTCTAGCCTTTGATGAATTTGTCTTCCGGATTGGAAATTAGAGTGGCATGTGCCTGTCCGAATACCTAAGACTTGTCTCTAAATATTTCTCATCCTTCCGCTTCATCATCTGGACAAATTCCAAACTGTGTGCAACAGGATGTTGACGGTGCTGATATGCCCAAGTGAGGAGGTTGTTAGGAAAGATGCTGGAGGGGTGAACCCAAGCACCAGGCTATGAGGAGATGAGGTGCAATTTCCAAACTCTTTCCGATCAAATGGTGTACCATCCTCTAGGTGTGACAGGCATGTTTTAGCTGTAGGAAGGGTCCCATGCATGTAAGGAGAACACCAGGGATTTTTCCAAATCAGTGCCTCCCCGAACCCCAAACTGGGGAATTTTTAAGCTACGGCTACACGCATGTCCATTAAGGGCCTTGGGAAATAGGCAGAGCCCAAACTTTAGATGATTGAAATCTTCAGGGTCAGAAGCGCTCACCATTGGCCTTGCTTAGGTTACATTTTATCTGTCATTGATAGATGATGTCAATAAAAATATCTATTCTCTTTCAGATTATTTCCCCTTATAGGTTATTGCAAAATATTCAGTGTAGTTCCCTGTGCTATACAGTAGTTCCTTGTTGATGATCTATTTTATACATAGCAGTGTGTATGTGTTAATCCCAAACTGTTAATTTATCCCTTCTCCTACCTTTCCCCTTTGGTAATAATAAATTATAACATTTTATACTTCTCAGAAATGGGGGAGCTGAAAGAGAGGTATCATTTTCAATGGAAAAGCATTGAAAACACGATTGAAGCTTCAGCCAAGAGTATTCGATGTACATCCATGGAAATAAATCCCTTCATTTCTCTAATACTGACCTGACAAATAAGACAAACGTCTTCCCTGAACTTGCTTATAGGAAAGTGATGGAAATATCAAATGTAAGTCTTAGAAACATCTTATTTTACCCGAGCGTTAAACACTGCTCTATGTTAAATACAGTTTGGCTCACACATCTGTTCATTGAAGTTACAATGTTCTCAATTTCTGTTACTGATCCTCCAGAGTGGACCCCAACAGGAGTCCCCGTGCCCAGTGTCATTGGAGCCAACAGATCAAGACAGAGTTTGGTTCAGAATCAAAGGAAACATTATTTTGAAAACAGAAAGGAGAGGTGAGAGCGTGCACTCCCCCACGGGCTGTGGGCTGGGCTGCTGTGTAGGGATCCCGGCAGCGTCAGTGGGAGGGAGGGGATGGAGCTCTCGAGGGCTGGGTTGGATGCAGCTCAGGCTCTATGCCGCGGAGTCTGCATGGGACCCCGCTAGCTGAGGTGTCGACCCAGCCATTCTGCACTAGGAAATCGGGTCTGAAGTGCCGGGTGTGGGACCTCTGCATGCGGAACTCTAGGAGCACGTGAAATTAGACAAAGCACAAAGGAAAAACAGGTTAGACTTTATTTAATTGCCCAGATTCTCTTTTTATCTCCCAGGAGTTTTTAATGAACGTTGCCGGAGATGAACACCTCCTCGGCTTTTGGTTCCGTTCCTCATTCTTGGGGTGTTGAGGGTGCAGACCCCTCTTTTGTGACTGCTTCATGCTGTGGTGGGAGCCCTGATACATGGGGGGAGGGTCAAAACGTCTCCCAACCAGCCTCCAGGTGAGGTTGATTGTCCCAAGGCCTCCTGCCTCACTTCTCGTCCGCCTGAGCACCAGCATTGGAAGTGTTATAGATTCTAATGACCTTTAAGGGTCCAGGAAAGAGATGCGCAGAGATGCTGCGGTGGCAGGTTTCACCCCAACCCACATTTGTTCGGCGACCTTAGGCTGACGATTTTTGCCAGCCTAGATGCTCTGACCACTAGTCTGTGCTTTCTTTAATTAGGTCCCTGAATTAATGTACAAACAGCACCATGTGTCAGAGCCCTGCCCGCACAACTCCCAGACAGTCCAGGGTCAGTGGTGATCCAGGACCATGACGTCCACTGAGTCAACGGCCTTTAGAAGTATCCAGCAGTCCAGCCGGTCATATTGACCATCATCACCGCGGTGTCTGTAGGGCTTTCTATGGTGAAAGCATGATATATGTTTCCCCCGCCAAGCTTATTAGCTCCACTCTGGGTGCAGTAAGTCCTGCAAGCAGTAGTCTGCTCTTTCGGGGCACAGTCTTGTTGTTTTCTGAGAGAAACTCCAGGTCAAGTGATGGTCACACGAGTCTTTTTGGGGGCCTGTTGCCCCCATTTGTCTCTCTGGAGGTTGGAGTTGGAGGGCCTCCTCACTCGAGGTCAGTGTGTCCACAGAGCGACCCCTGCAACTTCAGGGCATGATGGGTGGTTAGGATCACCACGTGGGGTCCTTTTCCCTAGGAGGGAGCTGGCCTTGCGTGCTTCTGATTCAGCTTTTTAGATACCCCAGTATCCTGGCCTGATGAGTCGGTGGGCAAAGCCCTTGGTGACCATAGTTTATCATACCTGAAGGGCATTCTTTTGTTGCTCCATTTCAAGTGGTCCCAGTTTTTGCACTAAGGCTCCAAGGCGATTAACCTATGACTGGGTATGTAAAGGTCCAAGGGTTTAGCTAAATTAGGGAGTTCCTGGGCAAGGGTCTGAATTGACTGCTCTTTCCATTCTTGAAAGGCTGCTTCTGGATGCTATTCAAAAGGATCATCATCTTTTCGTGTCAGTGTTTCATGTAGAGGCCCAGCTATTAGACTGTAGTTAGGGATCCAGATGCAGAAAACCTTGGCCTCCCCAGGAACCCCTAAACTGTCTTCTAGTTTTAGAAGAGGTAAGGCTGCAAATGGCTTCTTCCCTATACTGGGATGTGTTTCTCCGAATATCTGTGACAATGAAGCCCAGGCATGTCACCTTAGCCTGGGATATTTGAGCCTTTTTCTTGGACACCTTCTATCCTTTCTTGACTAGGTAGTTCAGAGGCGTCTTTAGTAGGCCTGGTGATCAGAATGTCCTCTGCATATTGAGGGAGGGTTCCCTTTTACAGAGGTAGAACTTTTAGGTCTTTAGAGGACATTTCCCCAATGATGGTGTGGGTATTTTTGAACCACTGGGGAAGGATGGCCCAGCATTATTGCTTTGGTTGCATGTTGTGTCCTGCCACTCACAAGCCAAAAATCCTTGTGACTCTGAGATGAATGGAATACAGAAGAAGGCATCATTGAAGTCTAATACAGAATGCCATGGCCTGGTGGATGGTAGAATGACCAGCAGGTTGTAGGAAATAGGAGCTACTGGATGTATCTCCTCGGTGGCTTCACTGACTGTCCTGATATCCTTTACCAGGTCTCCAGCAGACAATGGGACTCTCGTGGTCAGGCCAATCCCAGGATATGGAGCTCACCTGGGCTGCACACCCCACCCCTCAGCCCACGGGGCCCTCGTGGTCATGTCCCTCCCAGGGTATGGAGCTCACCTGTGCAGTTACCCAGCAGCCCATTGGGCTCTCATATCCAGGCCCTTCCAAGGATACGGAGCTCCCCTGGGCAGGTACCCAAGCAGGGCTGGACACACAAGAACTGTGCACATAGCCCACCTTGCAGAGAACCCCCATCTCACCTGTCGCTCACAGCTGACACAGAACGCCTCAGAGCAGGACTTGAACTAACAAACAGCAGCCCTGACTGGTCTGTGACCCTGTCTATCACTCTGTGCAGCCTCTCTCAGCCTGGTCTTCCAGACACTTCCACTGCAGCCAGGGCACCAGGCCTCTGTCTCCACCCACCATCACTCCTCTCCCTGACTCCTGGGTTCCTCTCATTAGTATAGGGTCTTCTTGAAGTTGTTTTCCACTCATGGACCAGATAAAATGATGAGAAAAAAAAGCCGCAGCTGAAGCCCCTTGTCTATTCTGACTCTCAAGAGCCCACACCTGTTCCTTGGCCGTGGCCTGTTTAGCAAGGTTCATTTTCTGCAACTGTGATCCCCTGAGGGGTGAGGATTCGCTGATTTGGGCAGCCTGACACTGCCTGCCAGCCCTCCCCAGGTGTGCCTGGGTTAAGGTCAATATAAACTCCTCTCCAGTCAGCAAGAGCCCCTGTAGCTGTGCCTGACGCCATATTCTCTGCCCCGTCAGCAGTGTCGGGGCTGGGGTGGTGGGAGGGAGTGAGGGGCCATGGCTTTGTGGGTGGCCCAGTGTGAGTGGGGCTCTGCTGGACTTTCTGCAGGAGTTGCCAGGCTGCCACCTGCTAAAGAAGAGGATGTGTCACCCATACCTGCCGCTGGAATTCCTCCCCAGGCAGAGGTGAGGAAGTAAAAAAGCAGTGGGGGCCGTGGCAGGAGGGGTATCTCAGGTAGGGAAATGGAAAGCTTCCAGAAGAGCATCTGGGGCCAGGACCATCCTGGCTGGCCAGCAGGCACCAAGTTGGCCTGCGTGCTGTCGCTGGTGTGGCTCCACAGCCCTTCCTCTAGGCTTGCAAGTTCTTGTACATATTCAGCTGTTTTACCTGGAAAGGGTGGGAAGAGTTCAGCTGCAGCAGGACTGGGGCTCAGCTCACATTTACTCACAGATGCCTCGACACAGTCCCCCAGCTTTGCAATGAGGATGTTCCTTGTGGGGGGGGAGCGCTGCTCACTGCATGGGAGACGATTTCCCACCTCTGACCAACTTAAGATTTTTTTACAACTGGAGCAAGTGCCCTGATACGATTTTCCTCTGTATAACTGGTGGGTTCTGTTTTTTTTTTTTTTTTTTTTTTTTTCTTTTTATCTTTTTGGTTCAAGGTAGATTTTATTTATTCCTCTTTTTTTTTTAAATTTGGAGATATAAACATGGAAATAATGCATTAATATAAAGACGTCTATGTGAAGGGAAAAACGTTTTTTTGGTTTATTTTATTAAATGTTATTTATTTATTTTTAATTTTTTTAAAATTTATTTATTTCTTTTATACAGCAGGTTCTTACTGGATATCTATTTTATACTTATGTGTGCACATGTGAATCTCAGTCTCCCAATTCATCCCACCACCACCCTCACATGGCGTTCCCCCCTTGGTGTCCATATGTTTGTTCTCTACATCTGTGTCTCTATCTCTGCCCTGCAAACCGGTTCATCTGTACCATTTTTCTAGGTTCCACATATATGCATTAACATACAATATTTGTTTTTCTCTTTCTGACTCACTTCACTCTGTATGACAGTCTCTAGATCCATCAAGGTCTCTACAAATGACCCAATTTCATTCCGATGTATGGCTGAGTAATATTCCATTGTATATATGTACCACATCTTTATCCATTCATCTCTCTATGGGCACTTAGGTTGCTTTCATTACCTGGCTATTGTAAATAGTGCTGCAATGAACATTGTGGTGAATGTGTCTTTTTGATTTATGGTTTTCTCTGGGTATATGCCCAGTAGTGGGATTGCTGGATTATATGGTAATTCTATTTTTAGTTTTTTAAGGAACCTCCATACTGTTCTCCATAGAGACTCTATCGATTTACATTCCCAGCAATAGTGGAAGAAGGTTCCTTTTCTCCACACCCTCTCCAGCATTTGTTGTTTGTAGATTTTCTGATGATGCCCATTCTAACAGGTGTGACGTGATACCTCATTGTAGTTTCGATTTCCATTTCTCTAATAATTAGTGATGTTGAGCAGATTTTCATGTGCGTACTGGCCATCTCTATGTCTTCTTGGAAGAAATGTCTATTTAGATCTTCTTCCATTTTTGTATGGGGTTGTTTGTTTTATTAATATTGAGCTGCATGAGCTGTTTATATATATTGGAGATTAATCATTTGTCCATTGATTCATTGGCAAATATGTTCTGCCATTCTGAGGGTTGTCTTTTCGTCTTGTTTGTAGTTTCCTTTGCTTTGCAAAAGCTTTTACATTTCATTAGGTCCCATCTGTTTAGTTTTCTTTTTTATTTCATTACTATAGGAAGGTGGATCAAAAAGATCTTGCTGTGATTTACGTCAGAGTATCCTTCGTAAGTTTTCCTCTCAGAATTTTATACTGTCCGGTCTTACATTAAGGTCTCTAATCCATTTTGAATATATTTTTATGTATGGTGTTGGGGAGTGTTCTAATTTCATTCTTTTACATGTAGCTGTCCATATTTCCCAGCACCAATGATTGAAGAGACTGGCTTATCTCCATTGTATAGTCTTGCCTCCTTTGTCATAGATTAGTTGACCATAGGTGTGTAGGTTTATCCCAGGGCTTTCGTTTTTTTTTTTCCTTTTACACGTTTATTGGAGTATAATTGTTTTACAATGGAGTGTTAGTTTCTGCTGTATAACAAAGTGAATCATCTATACATATACAAATATCACCAGATCCCCTCCCTCTTGCATCTCCCTCCCACATTCCATATCCCACCCCTTTATGTGGTCACAAAGCACCGAGCTGATCTCCCTGGTCGATGTGGCTGATTCTCAGTAGCTATCGGTGTTACATTTGGTAATGTATTTATGTCCATGCCACTCTGTCACTTCGTCTCAGCTTACCCATCCCCCTTCCGGTGTCCTCAAGTCCTTTCTCTACATCTGTGTCCTTAATCCTGTCCTGCCACTAGGTTCTTCAAAATCTTTTTGTTTTTCTTCATTAGATCCCGTATATCTCTGTTAACATACAGTATTTGTTTTTCACTTTCTGACTTACTTCACTGTGTAGGACAGATTCAAAGTCCATCCACCTCAGTACAAATAACTCAGTTTTGCTTCTTTTTATGGCTGAGTAATATTCCATTGTATATATGTGCCAGATCTTCTTTATCCATTCATCTGTCGATGGACACTTAGGTTGCTTCCATGTCCAAGCTATTGTAAATAGAGCTGCAATGAACTTTTTTGTACATAACTCTTTTTGAATTATGGTTTTCGCAAGGCAAATGCCCAGTAGTTGGATTGTTGTGTCGTATGGTACCTCTATTGATAGTTATTTAGAGGAACCTCCGTACTGTTCTCCTTAGTGCCCATATCAATTTACATTCCCACCCACAGTGCAAGTGTGTTCCCTTTTCTCCAATAAAGGCCTCCCCAGCATTTATTGTTTTGTAGATTTTTTTGATGATTGCCACTCTGACTGCTGTGTGGTGATACCTCACGATAGTTATGATTTGCATTTCTCTAATGATTAGTGATGTTCAGCATCCTTTCATGTCTTTCTTGGTAATCTGTATATCTTCTTTGGAGAAATGTCTATTTAGGTCTTCTGGCCGTTTTTGGATTGGGTTGTTTGTTTCTGTGATATTGAGCTACATGAGGTGCTTGTAAAGATTGGAGATTAATCCTTTGTCAATTGCTTCATTTGAAAATATTTTCTCCCATTCTGAGGGTTGTTTTTGCATCTTGTTTATGTTTTCCTGTACCGTGTAAAAGCTTTTAAGTTTCATTAGGTCCCATTTGTTGATTTCTGTTTTTATTTCCATTTCTCTAGAAGGTGTGTCAAAAAGGATCTTGCTGTGATTTATGTCATAGAGTGTTCTGCCTATGGTTTCCTCTAAGTGTTTTATAGTGTCTGGCCTTATATTTAGATCTCTAATCCATTTAGAGTTTATTTTTGTGTATGGTGTTATGGAGTGTTCTAATTTCATTCTTTTATGTGTAGGGGTCCAGTTTTCCCAGCACCAATTACTGAAGAGACTGTCTTTTCTCCATTGTATATCCTTAGCTCCTTTGTCATAGATGAGATAGCCATAGGTATGTAGGTTTCTCTCTGGGCTTTCTGTCCTGTTCCATTGATCTGTGTTTATGCCAAGCTACATTCACTTGATTCCATTATGGAGACATATAAATACATAGGTTTCAAGATTGTTACAAGTCAGATAAATTCCTCTTCAGTGAATAGGGTGTTTTGTGTCCAGTTCATTGAGAAAGGAGTAGGTCTTGTCTATTACATATTTGGTATATGGAATGGTATCTGTGCTAATTTCAAACTCTGCTTTTACACATCACCCCACGTCACCTTTCCCCTTAAGGAGGCATAAGTGTGTTTTCTAAATGTGTAACTCTGTTCTCTTTTGAAATTCAGTTCATGTGTAGCCATGTTTACATTCCCTCTATAAGTGATATATTACAATAAGTTTTTGTTTCTTTGTGGCTCATTTCACTTAGCATTATCGTACCTAAAGCCACTCATTATGCTGCTATTGGCCTTATGACATTGATTTTATGTCTGAGTGACATTCCATTCTATATAAGTACCATGACATCTATATCCATTTTTTTTCCTTTCCTGGGATATTTAAAGTGTACCGAATTCGAGGTTCTTGTAAACAGAGCAGCCCTAAACTTTGCGCTGGCTGTGTGTTGCGGATTTTTAGTTTTCCCAAAATACACGCCCATGAGTGGAAGTGTGCTATGCTCTGTAGCTCTGTTTTAGAAAACAACATACAGTTCTCCAGAGAGGCTGTTGGCAATTTACATCCTGTCCATCGGTGTAACCAGGCTCCCTTTTCTCCAAGGCCTGTCCTGCATTTGTGGTTTTTACACTGTTTGTGGATGGCCCTTTTGACTGGAGGTAAGGGACACTTCTATGTAGTGTGGATTTTCAATGCCTGATGGCTTGCTTGGCCAAAAAGAGCGTATGCATTTTTTCCCGAATATATTCAAGAAAATACACATACTCCCTTTCCTGCCAAGGGCAACATTGTTGGAGTTCTGTCGCTTTTCATGTGCTTTAAAGATGACTCCAATGTACCTCTTGAAATCTGTTTCCTTCAATTCTGCCTTGCGTTCAAATCCTCTTCACGGCCTTACCTCAATATATTTCTGGATGATAATTGTCCTTTATAACTCTGCAAGTTTGTGAATTGCTGTGCCCCTGATATCCATTTTTCAAACCGCCTATTTTTGAGCTGGCTGCAATACCGCAGGATGGCTTTAGGCCCTAGTCCGGTTCCAGGGCTTCAGGCTGAGCCTTTGGTTAATGCTTCTTCCTGATGGGAAAGTAGAGTGATATGTGCCCATCCAAACACCTACAGCTAAACTCTCATTTGTTTCCCCTCTTCCTGTTCATCCTCTGCACAATTTGCAAACTGTGCGTAAAAGGAGGGTAAAGGCACTGACACTCCAAGTGGGGAGATTTTTAGTAATGCAGATGGAATGGTGAAGCCGAGCATGACGAAAGGAAAAATGAGGTACCTTTTAGAAAACTTTCCCAATTACACAGTGTACCATCCACTGGGTTTCCCATGCATGTTTTAACTGTAGGAAGATTCCCTTAAACCGGGAGAGTTGGGACCACTAGAATGGGTAGCACACATTATTGCTCTAAGTGGCGTTGTTTTGCTCACACAACCTCAGCAATCTTGTCAGCCCCAAGTGTCCAGTCTTATGTCTCATCCAGCTGTGGGTGTAAAGGTAGTCAATCCAGGTTGGATCACAGGCCCTGAACGTAATTTTTAAGATTTCTCTCTGTTTCGCGGTTTTTGCATTTTGCTTTTGAAACTTATTTTTATAAGGGGGTTTAGCTGAATTTCAGTGCTGTGTTCATGCCATTATACACACATATGCTTTCTTTATGGAGACATGAGAATACATATGTTTTAAAATTCTTAGAGTCAGATATATTCCTCTGCAATGAATAGGGGGTGTTGAGTCCAGTTCATTGTGCGGGGAGTAGGTGTTGTCTATTACATACTTGGTTTAGGTAACGGTATCTGTGTTAATTTAAAACTGTGGTTTTATGCATCACCCCACCTCGGCTTTCCCGTTAAGCAGGCAGAAGATTGTTTTCTAAATGTGTGACTCTGTAGTGTTTGTAATCCAGTTCATGTGTAGCCATGTGTACATTCACCCTATGAGTGATAACTTATGATAAGATTTGTTACTCTGTTATCTTTCCTAACTCAGTTCATGTGTAGCCATGGTTACAGGACCTTTGTAAGTGATATCTTATGATAAGTTTCTTTTTCAATGTGACTTATTTCACTTAGAATCATTGTACCTGAATCCACTCATTTTGCTGCTACTGGCCTTATGACATTGATTTCATGGCTAAGGGATATTCAATCGTACGTAAGTACCACAATTTCTTGAACCATTTTTTTTTCTTTCCTGGGACATTTAAGGTGTACCCAAGTTGAGGTTCGTGTAAGCAGTGCAGCCTTAAATTTTGGGGTGGCTCTGACTTACTGATTTTCATTTTTCCAAACTTATATGCCCTAGACTGGAACTGCCATTGGCTCTTTGCTCTGTTTTTTATTTGTTTTAGGGAACACAATGCACTCCCCCAGAGAGGCATTTAGAAATTTCCATCCTGCCCATTAGCCTAACAAGACTCCCTGTTCTCCAGGGCCTGTCTTGCCTTTCTGGTTTTTACACATTTGGTGGATGTCCCTTTTGACCAGTTGGAAGTGATCGTTCTTGTAGTGCAGATTTGCATTTCTTGCTTGCTTGCTTGGCCAAAAAGGGCGTATGCATTTTTTCTTGAATATATTCAGAAGAAAACGCATATGCCCTTTTGGACAAGTACATCACTGATGAAGTAGTTCTCCTCTGCCTGTACTTTAAAGGCGATTCCAATGTACCTCTTGAAATCTGTTTCCTGCTATTCTGCCTCGCATTCATGACAGCCTCGTTGGCTTCCATCAAAGATTTTTGGACGATAGTTGTCCTTTATTACTCTGCCAGTTTGTGAATTGCTGTGCCCCTGAGCTCCATTTTTCAACTCGTTTTTTGTGAACTGAAAGCAAGTACAAAATTTTGGATCACGACCTCTACTGGTTCCTGGTGGGTGGCTGAGACTTTGGTTAATTCTTCATCCTGCCGGAAAATTAGAGTGACATGTGCCCGTCCAAATGTCTAACAGCTGTTCTCTCATTGGTTGTCCCTCTTCCCTTCCATCCTCTGCCAAATTGGCAACCTGTGCGAACCAGGAGGTTAAAGGGACTGGCTCTCCAAGTTGGGAGATTGATAGTAAAGCAGTTGGAAAGTCAAAGCAGAGCACCAGGAGAGGGACTACTCGTTGAGTTTTAGAAACCTTTTGTATTCACAGTGTGTCCATTCTCTATGTTTCCCGTATATGTTATAGCTGTAGTAATATAACCTTCAATCTGGAGAGTTGGGTCCCTTGGAATGAGGGCCATGCATTTATGCTTTAAAGTGTCCGCATTTGCTCACCCAATCTCACCAATCCTCTCAGTCCCAAGTGTCCAGCCTTATGCCACATCCAGCTGTCATTGTAGATAGGGTCATTCCAGGTTTCATCAGAGACCCTGAAGGAATTGTAAAGAATTTCCCTGTTTCTTGGTTTTGTTTTTGAAATTCCTTTTTATAGTGTGTTTGAGCTGATTCTCGCTGCCATGATTATGCCAGTCTAGACACAATTGATTCCCTTACGGAGACATATCAATACATAGGTTGTAAGATTCTTAGTAGTCAGATCTATTCCTCTGAGGGAAATATGGGGTTTTGAGTCTCTTTCACTGTGGAAGATGTTGGTCTTGTCTAATCCACGGTAGGTTTTAGAAACGGTACATGTGCTTATATCAAACTCTGATTTTATGCATCACCCCACCTCTCCTTCCCCCTTAAACAGGCATAAGAGTGTTTTCTAAATGTGAGACTCTGTTCTCTTTCCTAACTCAGTTCATGAGTAGCAATGTTTACAGGATCTTCATAAGTGATATCTTATGATAAGTTTCTTTTTCTGTGTGACTTATTTCACTTAGAATCATCGTACCTGAATCCACTCACTTTGCTGCTCCTGGTCTTATGACATTGATTTCATGGCTGAGGGATATACCATCGTACGTAAGTACCACAGTTTTTTGAACCATTTTTATATTTCCTGGGATATTTAAGGTGTACCCAAGTTGAGGTTCTTGTAAGCAGTGCAGCCCTAAATTTTGGGGTGGCTCTGTCTTATTGATTTTCTGTTTTCCCAAGGTATATTCCCTAGACTGGATGGGCCCTTGGCTCTGTAGCTCTGTTGTTTACTTGTTTTAGGGAACGCAATGCACTCCTCCAGTGAGGCAGCTGGCAATTTACATCCCGCCCATCAGCATAACAAGGCTCCCTATTCTCCAGGGCCTGTCTTTCCTTTCTGGTGTTTACACATTTTGTGGATGTCCCTTTTGACCGGTGGGAAGTGATACTTCTTTGTACCGCAGATTTGCATTGCCCGCTTGCTTGCTTGGCCAAAAAGGGCGTATGCGTTTCCTCCTGAATATATTCAGGAGAAAACGCATACGCCCTTTTTGGCCAAGTGCGTCATTTTCGAAGTTGTGCCCCTCTTCCTGTGCTTTAAAGGCGATTCCAACGTACCTCTTGAAATCTGTTTCCTGCTATTCTGCCTCGCTTTCAAGTCCGCCTCGTTGCCTTCCCTCAACAGATTTTTGGACGATAGTTGTCCTTTATTACTCTGCCAGTTGGTGAATTGCTGTGCCCCTGAGCTCCATTTTTCAACTCGTTTTTTTGTGAGCTGAACGCAAGTCCAAAATTTTGGTTCAGGACCTCTACTGGTTCCCGGTGGGTTGCTGAGACTTTGGTTAATTCTTCTTCCTGCCGGGAAATTAGAGTGACATGTGCCCGTCCAAATGCCTAACTGCTACTCTCTCATTGGTTCTCCCTCTTCCCTTCCATCCTCTGCCAAATTGGCAAACTGTTCGAACCAGGAGCTTAAAGGGGCTGTCTCTCCAAGTTGGGAGATTGATAGTAAAGCAGTTGGAAAGTCAAACCGGAGCACCAGGAGAGGGACTATTCGTTGAGTTTTAGAAACATTTTGTATTCACAGTGTGTCCATTCTCTAGGTTTCCCGTACATGTTATAGCTGTAGTAATAATCCCTTCAACCTGGAGAGTTGGGACCCATGGAATGGGGGCCATGCATTATGGCTTTAAAGGGTCTGCATTTGCTCACCCAATCTCACCAATCCTCTCAGTCCCAAGTGTCCAGCCTTATGCCACATCCACTTGTCATTGTAGATAGGGTCATTCCAGGTTTCATCAGAGACCCTGAAGGAAACGTAAAGAATTTCCCTGTTTTTTGGTTTTGTTTTTCAAATTCCTTTTTATAGTGGGTTTGAGCTGATTCTCGCTGCCATGTTTATGCCAGTCTAGACACACTTGACTCCCTTACAGAGACATATCAATACATAGGTTTTAATATTCTTAATAGTCAGATCTATTCCTCTGCGGGAAATATGGGGTTTTGAGTCCCTTTCACTGAGGAAGGTGTAGGTCTTGTCTATTTCACAGTTGGTTTTAGAAATGGTACCTGTGCTTATATCAAACTCTGGTTTTATGCATCACCCCACCTCTCCTTTCCCCTTAAGCAGGCATAAGAGTGTTTTCTAAATGTGAGACTCTGTTCTCTTTCCTAACTCAGTTCATGTGTAGCCATGTTTACAGGATCTTCATAAGTGATATCTTATGATAAGTTTCTTTTTCTGTGTGACTTATTTCACTTAGAATCATCGTACATGAATCCAATCACTTTGCTGCTCCTGGTCTTATGACATTGATTTCAGGGCTGAGGGATATTCCATCGTACATAAATACCACAGTTTTTTTGAACCATTTTTATATTTCCTGGGATATTTAAGGTGTACCCAAGTTGAGGTTCTTGTAAGCAGTGCAGCCCTAAATTTGGGGGTGGCTCTGTCTTATTGATTTTCAGTTTTCCCAAGGTATATTCCCTAGACAGGAAGTGCCCTTGGCTCTGTAGCTCTGTTGTTTACTTGTTTTAGGGAACGCAATGCACTCCTCCAGTGAGGCAGTTGGCAATTTACATCCCGCCCATCAGCATATCAAGGCTCCCTGTTCTCCAGGGCCTGTCTTGCCTTTCTGGTTTTGACACATTTTGTGGATGTCCCTTTTGACCGGTGGGAAGTGATACTTCTTTGTAGTGCAGATTTGCATTGCCCGCTTGCTTGCTTGGCCAAAAAGGGCGTATGCGTTTTCTCCTGAATATATTCAGGAGAAAATGCATACACCCTTTTTGGCCAAGTGTGTCATTTTCGATGTTGTTCCCCTCTTCCTGTGCTTTAAAGGCGATTCCAACGTACCTCTTGAAATCTGTTTCCTGCTATTCTGCCTTGCTTTCAAGTCTGCCTCGTTGCCTTCCCTCAACAGATTTTTGGACGATAGTTGTCCTTTATTACTCTGCCAGTTTGTGAATTGCTGTGCCCCTGAGCTCCATTTTTCAACTCGTTTTTTGTGAGCTGTACGCAAGTCCAAAATTTTGGTTCAGGACCTATAGTGGTTCCCTGTGGGGGGCTGTGACTCTGGTTAATTCTTCTTCCTGCCGGGAAATTAGAGTGACATGTGCCCGTCCAAATGCCTAACAGCCTCTCTCTCATTGGTTCTCCCTCTTCCCTTCCATCCTCTGCCAAATTGGCAACCTGTGCGAACCAGGAGGTTAAAGGGGCTGTCTCTCCAAGTTGGGAGATTGATAGGAAAGCAGTTGGAAAGTCAAACCGGATCACCAGGAGGGGGACTACTTGTTGAGTTTTAGAAACCTGTTGTATTCACAGTGTGTCCATTCTCTAGGTTTTCCCGTACATGTTACAGCTGTAGTAATATTCCCTTCAACATGGAGAGTTGGGACCCATGGAATGGCGGACATGCATTTTTGCTTTAAAGGGTATGCATTTGCTCACCCAATCTCACCAATCCTCTCAGTCCCAAGTGTCCAGCCTTATGCCACATCCAGCTGTCATTGTAGATAGGGTCATTCCAGGTTTCATCAGAGACCCTGAAGGAAATGTAAAGAATTGCCCTGTTTTTTGGTTTTGTTTTTGAAATTCCTTTTTATAGTGGGTTTGAGCTGATTCTCTCTGCCATGTTTATGCCAGTCTAGACACACTTGATTCCCTTACAGAGACATATCAATACATAGGTTTTAAGATTCTTACTAGTCAGAGTTATTCGTCTGCGGGAAATTTGGGGTTTTGAGTCCCTTTCTCTGAGGAAGGTGTAGGTCTAGTCTATTCCACAGTTGGTTTTAGAAATGGTACCTGTGCTTATATCAAACTCTGGTTTTATGCATCACCCCACCTCTCCTTTCCCCTTAAGCAGGCATAAGAGTGTTTTCTAAATGTGAGACTCTGTTCTCTTTCCTAACTCAGTTCATGTGTAGCCATGTTTACAGGATCTTCATAAGTGATATCATATGATAAGTTTCTTTTTCTGTGTGACTTATTTCACTTAGAATCATCGTACCTGAATCCACTCACTTTGCTGCTCCTGGTCTTATGACATTGATTTCATGGCTGAGGGATATTCCATCGTACATAAATACCACAGGTTTTTGAACCATTTTTATATTTCCTGGTATATTTAAGGTGTTCCCAAGTTGAGGTTCTTGTAAGCAGTGCAGCCCTAAATTTGGGGGTGGCTCTGTCTTATTGATTTTCAGTTTTCCCAAGTTATATTCCCTAGACAGGATATACCCTTGGCTCTGTAGCTCTGTTGATTACTTCTTTTAGGGAACGCAATGCACTCCTCCAGTGAGGCAGTTGGCAATTTACATCCCGCCCATCAGCATAACAAGGCTCCCTGTTCTCCAGGCCCTGTCTTGCCTTTCTAGTTTTTACACATTTTGTAGATGTCCCTTTTGACCGGTGGGAAGTGATACTTTTTGTAGTGCAGATTTGCATTGCCCGCTTGCTTGCTTGGCCAAAAAGGGCGTATGCGTTTTCACCTGAATATATTCAGGAGAAAACGCATACGCGCTTTTTGTCCAAGTGCGTCATTGTCGAAGTTGTGCCCCTCTTCCTGTGCTTTAAAGGCGATTCCAAGGTACCTCTTGAAATCTGGTTCCTGCTATTCTGCCTCGCTTTCAAGTCCGCCTCGTTGCCTCCCCTCAACAGATTTTTGGACGATAGTTGTCCTTTATTACTCTGCCAGTTTGTGAATTGCTTTTCCCCTGAGCTCCATTTTTCAACTTGTTTTTTGTGAGCTGTATGCAAGTCCAAAATTTTGGTTCAGGACCTATACTGGTTCCCGGTGGGTGGCTGAGACTCTGGTTAATTCTTCTTCCTTCCGGGAAATTAGTGACATGTTCCCGTCCAAATGCCTAACAGCTACTCTCTCATTGGTTCTCCCTCTTCCCTTCCATCCTCTGCCAAATTGGCAACCTGTGCGAACGAGGAGGTTAAAGGGGTTGTCTCTCCAAGTTGGGAGATTGATAGTAAAGGAGTTGGAAAGACAAACCGGAGCTCCAGGAGAGGGACTACTCGTTGAGTTTTAGTAACCTTTTGTATTCACAGTGTGTCCATTCTCTAGGTTTCCCGTACATGTTATAGCTGTAGTAATATTCCCTTCAACATGGAGAGTTGGGACCCATGGAATGGGGGCCATGCATTTTTGCTTTAAAGGGTCTGCATTTGCTCACCCAATCTCACCAATCCTCTCAGTCCCAAGTGTCCAGCCTTATGCCACATCCAGCTGTCATTGTAGATAGGGTCATTCCAGGTTTCATCAGAGACACTGAAGGAAATGTAAAGAATTTCCCTGTTTTTTGGTTTTGTTGTTGAAATTCCTTTTTATATGGGTTTTGAGCTGATTCTCGCTGCCATGTTTAGGCCAGTGTAGACACACTTGATTCCCTTACAGAGACATATCAATACATAGGTTTTAAGATTCTTACTTGCCAGATCTATTCCTCTGCGGCAAATATGGGGTTTTGAGTCCCTATCACTGAGGAAGTTGTAGGTCTTGTCTATTCCACAGTTGATTTAAAAATGTTTCCTGTGCTTATATCAAACTCTGGTTTTATGCATCACCCCACCTATCCTTTCCCCTTAAGCAGGCATAAGAGTGTTTTCTAAATGTGAGACTCTGTTCTCTTTCCTAACTCAGTTCATGTGTAGCCATGTTTACAGGATCTTCATAAGTGATATCTTATGATAAGTTTCTTTTTCTGTGTGACTTATTTCACTTAGAATCATCGTACCTGAATCCGCTTACTTTGCTGCTCCTGGTCTTATGACATTGATTTCATGGCTGAGGGATATTCCATCGTACATAAATACCACAGTTTTTCGAACCATTTTTATATTTCCTGTGATATTTAAGGTGTACCCAAGTTGAGGTTCTTGTAAGCAGTGCAGCCCTAAATTTGGGGGTGGCTCTGTCTTATGGATTTTCAGTTTTCCCAAGGTATATTCCCTAGACTGGAAGTGCCCTTGGCTCTGTAGCTCTGTTGTTTACTTGTTTTAGGGAACGCAATGCACTCCTCCAGTGAGGCAGTTGGCAATTTACATCCCGCCCATCAGCATAACAAGGCTCCCTGTTCTCCAGGGCCAGTCTTGCCTTTCTGGTTTTGACACATTTTGTGGATGTCCCTTTTGACCGGTGGGAAGTGATACTTCTTTGTAGTGCAGATTTGCATTGCCCGCTTGCTTGCTTGGCCAAAAAGTGCGTATGCGTTTTCTCCTGAATATATTCAGGAGAAAACGCATACGCCCTTTTTGGCCAAGTGCCTCATTGTCGACGTTGTGCCCCTCATCCTGTGCTTTAAAGGCGATTCCCAGGTACCTCTTGAAATCTGTTTCCTGCTATTCTGCCTCGCTTTCATGTCCGCCTCGTTGACTTCCCTCAACAGATTTTTGGACGACAGTTGTCCTTTATTATTCTTCCAGTTTGTGAATTGCTGTGCCCCTGAGCTCCATTTTTCAACTCGTATTTTGTGAGCTGTACGCAAGTCCAAAATTTTGGTTCAGGACCTATACTGGTTCCCGGCGGGTGGCTGAGACTCTGGTTAATTCTTCTTCCTGCCGGGAAATTAGAGTGACATGTGCCCGTCCAAATGCCTAACAGCTACTCTCTCATTGGTTCTCCCTCTTCCCTTCCATCCTCTGCCAAATTGGCAACGTGTGCGAACGAGGAGGTTAAAGGCATTGTCTCTCCAAGTTGGGAGATTGATAGTAAAGCAGTTGGAAAGTCAAACCGGAGCACCAGGAGAGGGACTACTCGTTGAGTTTTAGAAACCTTTTGTATTCACCGTGTGTCCATTCTCTAGGTTTCCCGTACATGTTATAGTTGTAGTAATATTCCCTTCAACATGGAGAGTTGGGACCCATGGAATGGGGGCCATGCATTTTTGCTTTAAAGGGTCTGCATTTGCTCACCCAATCTCACCAATCCTCTCAGTCCCAAGTGTCCAGCATTATGCCACATCCACCTGTCTTTGTAGATATGGTCATTCCAGGTTTCATCAGAGACCCTGAAGGAAATGTAAAGAATTTCCCTGTTTTTTGGCTTTGTTTTTGAAATTCCTTTTTAGAGTGGGTATGAGCTGATTCTCGCTGCCATGTTATTCCAGTCTAGACACACTTGATTCCCTTACAGAGACATATCAATACATAGGTTTTAATATTCTTACTAGACAGATCTATTCCTCTGCGGGAAATATGGGGTTTTGAGTCCCTTTCACTGAGGCAGGTGTACGTCTTGTCTATTCCACAGTTGGTTTTAGAAATGGTACCTGTGCTTATATCAAACTCTGTTTTATGCATCACCCCACCTCTCCTTTCCCCTTAAGCAGGCATAAGAGTGTTTTCTAAATGTGAGTCTCTGTTCTCTTTCCTAACTCAGTTCATGTGTAGCCATGTTTACAGGATCTTCATAAGTGATATCTTATGATAAGTTTCTTTTTCTGTGTGACTTATTTCACTTAGAATCATCGTACCTGAATCCACTCACTTTGCTGCTCCTGGTCTTATGACATTGATTTCATGGCTGACGGATATTCCATCGTACATAAATACCACAGTTTTTTGAACCATTTTTATATTTCCTGGGATATTTAAGGTGTACCCAAGGTGAGGTTCTTGTAAGCAGTGCAGCCCTAAATTTGGGGGTGGCTCTGTCTTATTGATTTTCAGTTTTCCCAAGGTATATTCCCTAGACTGGAAGTGCCCTTGGCTCTGTAGCTCTGTTGTTTACTTGTTTTAGGGAACGCAATGCACTCCTCCAGTGAGGCAGTTGGCAATTTACATCCCGCCCATCAGCATATCAAGGCTCCCTGTTCTCCAGGGCCTGTCTTGCCTTTCTGGTTTTGACACATTTTGTGGATGTCCCTTTTGACCGGTGGGAAGTGATACTTCTTTGTAGTGCAGATTTGCATTCCCCGCTTGCTTGCTTGGCCAAAAAGGGCGTATGCGTTTTCTCCTGAATATATTCAGGAGAAAATGCATACACCCTTTTTGGCCAAGTGTGTCATTTTCGATGTTATTCCCCTCTTCCTGTGCTTTAAAGGCGATTCCAACGTACCTCTTGAAATCTGTTTCCTGCTATTCTGCCTTGCTTTCAAGTCTGCCTCGTTGCCTTCCCTCAACAGATTTTTGGACGATAGTTGTCCTTTATTACTCTGCCAGTTTGTGAATTGCTGTGCCCCTGAGCTCCATTTTTCAACTCGTTTTTTGTGAGCTGTACGCAAGTCCAAAATTTTGGTTCAGGACCTATAGTGGTTCCCTGTGGGGGGCTGTGACTCTGGTTAATTCTTCTTCCTGCCGGGAAATTAGAGTGACATGTGCCCGTCCAAATGCCTAACAGCCTCTCTCTCATTGGTTCTCCCTCTTCCCTTCCATCCTCTGCCAAATTGGCAACCTGTGCGAACCAGGAGGTTAAAGGGGCTGTCTCTCCAAGTTGGGAGATTGATAGGAAAGCAGTTGGAAAGTCAAACCGGAGCACCAGGAGGGGGACTACTTGTTGAGTTTTAGAAACCTGTTGTATTCACAGTGTGTCCATTCTCTAGGTTTTCCCGTACATGTTACAGCTGTAGTAATATTCCCTTCAACATGGAGAGTTGGGACCCATGGAATGGCGGACATGCATTTTTGCTTTAAAGGGTATGCATTTACTCACCCAATCTCACCAATCCTCTCAGTCCGAAGTGTCCAGCCTTATGCCACATCCAGCTGTCATTGTAGATAGGGTCATTCCAGGTTTCATCAGAGACCCTGAAGGAAATGGAAAGAATTTCCCTGTTTTTTGGTTTTGTTTTTGAAATTCCTTTTTATAGTGGGTTTGAGCTGATTCTCGCTGCCAAGTTTATGCCAGTCTAGACACACTTGATTCCCTTACAGAGACATATCAATACATAGGTTTTAAGATTCTTACTAGTCAGAGTTATTCGTCTGCGGGAAATATGGGGTTTTGAGTCCCTTTCTCTGAGGAAGGTGTAGGTCTAGTCTATTCCACAGTTGGTTTTAGAAATGGTACCTGTGCTTATATCAAACTCTGGTTTTATGCATCACCCCACCTCTCCTTTCCCCTAAAGCAGGCATAACAGTGTTTTCTAAATGTGAGACTCTGTTCTCTTTCCTAACTCAGTTCATGTGTAGCCATGTTTACAGGATCTTCATAAGTGATATCATATGATAAATTTCTTTTTCTGGGTGACTTATTTCACTTAGAATCATCGTACCTGAATCCACTCACTTTGCTGCTCCTGGTCTTATGACATTGATTTCATGGCTGAGGGATATTCCATCGTACATAAATACCACAGGTTTTTGAACCATTTTTATATTTCCTGGTATATTTAAGGTGTTCCCAAGTTGAGGTTCTTGTAAGCAGTGCAGCCCTAAATTTGGGGGTGGCTCTGTCTTATTGATTTTCAGTTTTCCCAAGTTATATTCCCTAGACAGGATATACCCTTGGCTCTGTAGCTCTGTTGATTACTTCTTTTAGGGAATGCAATGCACTCCTCCAGTGAGGCAGTTGGCAATTTACATCCCGCCCATCAGCATAACAAGGCTCCCTGTTCTCCAGGCCCTGTCTTGCCTTTCTAGTTTTTACACATTTTGTAGATGTCCCTTTTGACCGGTGGGAAGTGATACTTTTTGTAGTGCAGATTTGCATTGCCCGCTTGCTTGCTTGGCCAAAAAGGGCGTATGCGTTTTCTCCTGAATATATTCAGGAGAAAACGCATACGCGCTTTTTGTCCAAGTGCGTCATTGTCGAAGTTGTGCCCCTCTTCCTGTGCTTTAAAGGCGATTCCAAGGTACCTCTTGAAATCTGGTTCCTGCTATTTGCCTCGCTTTCAAGTCCGCCTCGTTGCCTCCCCTCAACAGATTTTTGGACGATAGTTGTCCTTTATTACTCTGCCAGTTTGTGAATTGCTTTTCCCCTGAGCTCCATTTTTCAACTTGTTTTTTGTGAGCTGTATGCAAGTCCAAAATTTTGGTTCAGGACCTATACTGGTTCCCGTTGGGTGGCTGAGACTCTGGTTAATTGTTCTTCCTTCCGGGAAATTAGTGATATGTTCCCGTCCAAATGCCTAACAGCTACTCTCTCATTGGTTCTCCCTCTTCCCTTCCATCCTCTGCCAAATTGGCAACCTGTGCGAACGAGGAGGTTAAAGGGGTTGTCTCTCCAAGTTGGGAGATTGATAGTAAAGCAGTTGGAAAGACAAACCGGAGCACCAGGAGAGGGACTACTCGTTGAGTTTTAGTAACCTTTTGTATTCACAGTGTGTCCATTCTCTAGGTTTCCCGTACATGTTATAGCTGTAGTAATATTCCCTTCAACATGGAGAGTTCGGACCCATGGAATGGGGGCCATGCATTTTTGCTTTAAAGGGTCTGCATTTGCTCACCCAATCTCACCAATCCTCTCAGTCCCAAGTGTCCAGCCTTATGCCACATCCAGCTGTCATTGTAGATAGGGTCATTCCAGGTTTCATCAGAGACCCTGAAGGAAATGTAAAGAATTTCCCTGTTTTTTGGTTTTGTTTTTGAAATTCCTTTTTATATGGGTTTTGAGCTGATTCTCGCTGCCATGTTTAGGCCAGTCTAGACACACTTGATTCCCTTACAGAGACATATCAATACATAGGTTTTAAGATTCTTACTTGCCAGATCTATTCCTCTGCGGCAAATATGGGGTTTTGAGTCCCTATCACTGAGGAAGGTGTAGGTCTTGTCTATTCCACAGTTGATTTAAAAATGTTTCCTGTGCTTATATCAAACTCTGGTTTTATGCATCACCCCACCTATCCTTTCCCCTTAAGCAGGCATAAGAGTGTTTTCTAAATGTGAGGCTCTGTTCTCTTTCCTAACTCAGTTCATGTGTAGCCATGTTTACAGGATCTTCATAAGTGATATCTTATGAGAAGTTTCTTTTTCTGTGTGACTTATTTCACTTAGAATCATCGTACCTGAATCCGCTTACTTTGCTGCTCCTGGTCTTATGACATTGATTTCATGGCTGAGGGATATTCCATCGTACATAAATACCACAGTTTTTCGAACCATTTTTATATTTCCTGTGATATTTAAGGTGTACCCAAGTTGAGGTTCTTGTAAGCAGTGCAGCCCTAAATTTGGGGGTGGCTCTGTCTTATGGATTTTCAGTTTTCCCAAGGTATATTCCCTAGACTGGAAGTGCCCTTGGCTCTGTAGCTCTGTTGTTTACTTGTTTTAGGGAACGCAATGCACTCCTCCAGTGAGGCAGTGGGCAATTTACATCCCGCCCATCAGCATAACAAGGCTCCCTGTTCTCCATGGCCAGTCTTGCCTTTCTGGTTTTGACACATTTTGTGGATGTCCCTTTTGACCGGTGGGAAGTGATACTTCTTTGTAGTGCAGATTTGCATTGCCCGCTTGCTTGCTTGGCAAAAAAGTGCGTATGCGTTTTCTCCTGAATATATTCAGGAGAAAACGCATACGCCCTTTTTGGCCAAGTGCCTCATTGTCGACGTTGTGCCCCTCATCCTGTGCTTAAAGGCGATTCCAAGGTACCTCTTGAAATCTGTTTCCTGCTATTCTGCCTCGCTTTCATGTCCGCCTCGTTGACTTCCCTCAACAGATTTTTGGACGACAGTTGTCCTTTATTATTCTTCCAGTTTGTGAATTGCTGTGCCCCTGAGCTCCATTTTTCAACTCGTATTTTGTGAGCTGTACGCAAGTCCAAAATTTTGGTTCAGGACCTATACTGGTTCCCGGCGGGTGGCTGAGACTCTGGTTAATTCTTCTTCCTGCCGGGAAATTAGAGTGACATGTGCCCGTCCAAATGCCTAACAGCTACTCTCTCATTGGTTCTCCCTCTTCCCTTCCATCCTCTGCCAAATTGGCAACCTGTGCGAACGAGGAGGTTAAAGGCATTGTCTCTCCAAGTTGGGAGATTGATAGTAAAGCAGTTGGAAAGTCAAACCGGAGCACCAGGAGAGGGACTACTCGTTGAGTTTTAGAAACCTTTTGTATTCACCGTGTGTCCATTCTCTAGGTTTCCCGTACATGTTATAGTTGTAGTAATATTCCCTTCAACATGGAGAGTTGGGACCCATGGAATGGGGGCCATGCATTTTTGCTTTAAAGGGTCTGCATTTGCTCACCCAATCTCACCAATCCTCTCAGTCCCAAGTGTCCAGCCTTATGCCACATCCACCTGTCTTTGTAGATAGGGTCATTCCAGGTTTCATCAGAGACCCTGAAGGAAATATAAAGAATTTCCCTGTTTTTTGGCTTTGTTTTTGAAATTCCTTTTTAGAGTGGGTTTGAGCTGATTCTCGCTGCCATGTTATTCCAGTCTAGACACACTTGATTCCCTTACAGAGACATATCAATACATAGGTTTTAATATTCTTACTAGACAGATCAATTCCTCTGCGGGAAATATGGGGTTTTGAGTCCCTTTCACTGAGGCAGGTGTACGTCTTGTCTATTCCACAGTTGGTTTTAGAAATGGTACCTGTGCTTATATCAAACTCTGGTTTTATGCATCACCCCACCTCTCCTTTCCCCTTAAGCAGGCATAAGAGTGTTTTCTAAATGTGAGACTCTGTTCTCTTTCCTAACTCAGTTCATGTGTAGCCATGTTTACAGGATCTTCATAAGTGATATCTTATGATAAGTTTCTTTTTCTGTGTGACTTATTTCACTTAGAATCATCGTACCTGAATCCACTCACTTTGCTGCTCCTGGTCTTATGACATTGATTTCATGGCTGACGGATATTCCATCGTACATAAATACCACAGTTTTTTGAACCATTTTTATATTTCCTGGGATATTTAAGGTGTACCCAAGTTGAGGTTCTTGTAAGCAGTGCAGCCCTAAATTTGGGGGTGGCTCTGTCTTATTGATTTTCAGTTTTCCCAAGTTATATTCCCTAGACAGGATGTGCCCTTGGCTCTGTAGTTCTGTTGATTACTTCTTTTTGGGAACGCAATGCACTCCTCCAGTGAGGCAGTTGGCAATTTACATCCCTCCCATCAGCATAACAAGGCTCCCTGTTCTCCAGGGCCTGTCTTGCCTTTCTGGTTTTTACACATTTTATACATGTCCCTTTTGACCGGTGGGAAGTGATACTTATTTGTAGTGCAGATTTCCATTGCCCACTTGCTTGCTTGGCCAAAAAGGGCGTATGCGTTTTCTCCTGAATATATTCCGGAGAAAACGCATACGCCCTTTTTGGCCAAGTGCGTCATTGTCGAAATTGTGCCCCTCATCCTGTGCTTTAAAGGCGATTCCAAGGTACCTCTTGAAATCTGTTTCCTGCTATTCTGCATCGCTTTCAATTCTGCCTCGTTGCCTTCCCTCAACAGATTTTTGGACGACAGTTGTCCTTTATTACTCTGTTAGTTTGTGAAATGCTGTGCCCCTGAGCTCTATTTTTCAACTCGTTTTTTTGTGAGCTGTACACAAGTCCAAAATTTTGGTTCAGGACCTATACTGGTTCCTGCTGGGTGGCTGAGACTCTGGTTAATTCTTCTTCCTGCCGGGAAATTAGAGTGACATGTGCCCGTCCAAATGCCTAACAGCTACTCTCTCATTGGTTCTCCCTCTTCCCTTCCATCCTCTGCCAAATTGGCAACCTGTGCGAACGAGGAGGTTAAAGGGGTTGTCTCTCCAAGTTGGGAGATTGATAGGAAAGCAGTTGGAAAGTCAACCCGGAACAACAGGTGAGGGACTACTCGTTGAGTTTTAGAAACCTTTTGTATTCACAGTGTGTCCATTCTCTAGGTTTCCCGTACATGTTATAGCTGTAGTAATATTCCCTTCAACATGGAGAGTTGGGACCCATGGAATGGGGTCCATGCATTTTTGCTTTAAAGGGTCTGCATTTGCTCACCCAATCTCAACAATCCTCTCAGTCCCAAGTGTCCAGCCTTATGCCACATCCAGCTGTCATTGTAGATAGGTTCATTCCAGGTTTCATCAGAGACCCTGAAGGAAATGTAAAGAATTTCCCTGTTTTTTGGTTTTGTTTTTGAAATTCCTTTTTATAGTGGGTTTGAGGTGATTCTCACTGCCATGTTTATGCCAGTCTAGACACACTTGATTCCCTTACAGAGACACATCAATACATAGGTTTTAAGATTCTTACTAGTCAGATCTATTCCTCTGCGGGAAATATGGGGTTTTGAGTCCATTTCTCTGAGGAACGTGTAGGTCTTGTCTATTCCACAGTTGGTTTTAGAAATGGTACCTGTGCTTATATCAAACTCTGGTTTTATGCATCACCCCACCTCTCCTTTCCCCTTAAGCAGGCATAAGAGTGTTTTCTAAATGTGAGACTCTGTTCTCTTTCCTAACTCAGTTCATGTGTAGCCATGTTTACAGGATCTTCATAAGTCATATCTTATGATAAGTTTCTTTTTCTGTGTGACTTGTTTCACTTAGAATCATCGTACCTGAATCCACTCACTTTGCTGCTCCTGGTCTTATGACATTGATTTAATGGCTGAGGGATATTCCATCGTACATAAATACCACAGTTTTTTGAACCATTTTTATAATTCCTGGGATATTTAAGGTGTACCCATGTTGAGGTTCTTGTAAGCAGTGCAGCCGTAAATTTGGGGGTGGCTCTGTCTTATTGATTTTCAGGTATCTAAAGGTATATTCCCTAGACGGGATGTGCCCTTGGCTCTGTAGCTCTGTTGATTACTTCATTTAGGGAACGCAATGCACTCCTCCAGTGAGGCAGTTGGCAGTTTACATCCCGCCCATCAGCATAACAAGGCTCCCTGTTCTCCAGGGCCTGTCTTGCCTTTCTGTGTTTACACATTTTGTGGATGTCCCTTTTGACCGGTGGGAAGTGATACTTCTTTGTAGTGCAGATTTGAATTGCCCGCTTGCTTGCTTGGCCAAAAAGGGCGTATGCGTTTTCTCCTGAATATATTCAGGAGAAAACGCATACGCCCTTTTTGGCCAAGTGTGTCATTGTCGAAATTGTGCCCCACTTCCTGTGCTTTAAAGGTGATTCCAAGGTATATCTTGAAATCTGTTTCCTGCTATTCTGCCTCGCTTTCAAGTCCGCCTCGTTGCCTTCCCTCAACAGATTTTTGGACGATAGTTGTCCTTTATTACTACGCCAGTTTGTGAATTGCTGTGCCCCTGAGCTCCATTTTTCAACTCGTTTTTTGTGAGCTGTATGCAAGTCCAAAATTTTGGTTCAGGACCTATACTGGTTCCCGGTGGGTGGCTGAGACTCTGGTTAATTCTTCTTCCTGCCGGGAAATTAGTTACATGTTCCCGTCCAAATGCATAAGAGCTACTCTCTCATTGGTTCTCCCTCTTCCCTTCCATCCTCTGCCAAATTGGCAACCTGTGCGAACCAGGAGGTTAAAGGGGTTGTCTCTCCAAGTTGGGAGATTGATAGTAAAGCAGTTGGAAAGACAAACCGGAGCACCATGAGAGGGACTACTCGTTGAGTTAGAAACCATTTGTATTCACAGTGTGTCCATTCTCTAGGTTTCCCGTACATTTTATAGCTGTAGTAATATTCCCTTCAACATGGAGAGTTGGGACCCATGGAATGGGGGCCATGCATTTTTGCTTTAAAGGGTCTGCATTTGTTCACCCAATCTCACCAATCCTCTCAGTCCCAAGTGTCCAGCCTTATGCCACATCCAGCTGTCATTGTAGATAGGGTCATTCCAGGTTTCATCAGAGACCATGAAGGAAATGTAAAAAATTTCCCTGTTTTTTGGTTTTGTTTTTGAAATTCCTTTTTATATTGGTTTTGAGCTGATTCTCGATGCCATGTTTATGCCAGTCTAGACACACTTGATTCCCTTACAGAGACATATCAATACATAGGTTTTAAGATTCTTACTTGCCAGATCTATTCCTCTGCGGGAAATATGGGGTTTTGAGTCCCTTTCACTGAGGAAGGTGTAGGTCTTGTCTATTCCACAGTTGATTTTAGAAATGGTACCTGTGCTTATATCAAACTCTGGTTTTATGCATCACCCCACCTATCCTTTCCCCTTAAGCAGGCATAAGAGTGTTTTCTAAATGTGAGATTCTGTTCTCTTTCCTAACTCAGTTCATGTGTAGCCATGTTTACAGGAACTTCATAAGTGAAATCTTATGATAAGTTTCTTTTTCTGTGTGACTTATTTCACTTAGAATCATCGTACCTGAATCTACTCACTTTGCTGCTCCTGGTCTTATGACATTGATTTCATTGCTGAGGGATATTCCATCGTACATAAGTACCACAGTTTTTAGAACCATTTTTACATTTCCTGGGATATTTAAGGTGTACCCAAGTTGAGGTTCTTGTAAGCAGTGCAGCCCTAAATTTGGGGGTGGATCTGTCTTATTGATTTTCAGTTTTCCCAATGTATATTCCCTAGACTGGAAGTGCCCTTGGCTCTGTAGCTCTGTTGTTTACTTGTTTTAGGAAACGCAATGCACTCCTCCAGTGAGGCAGTGGGCAATTTACATCCCGCCCATCAGCATAAAAAGGCTCCCTGTTCTCCAGGGCCTGTCTTACATTTCTGGTTTTGACACATTTTGTGGATGTCCCTTTTGACCGGTGGGAAGTGATACTTCTTTGTAGTGCAGATTTGCATTCCCCGCTTGCTTGCTTGGCCAAACAGTGCGTATGCGTTTTCTCCTGAATATATTCAGGAGAAAATGCATACACCCTTTTTGGCCAAGTGCGTCATTTTAGATGTTGTTCCCCTCTTTCTGTGCTTTAAAGGCGATTCCAACATACCTCTTGAAATCTGTTTCCTTCTATTATGCCTTGCTTTCAAGTCCGCCTCTTTGCCTTCCCTCAACAGATTTTTGGACGATAGTTGTCCTTTATTAATCTGCCAGTTTGAGAATTGCTGTGCCCCTGAGCTCCATTTTTCAACTCGTTTTTTGTGAGCTGTACGCAAGTCCAAAATTTTGGTTCAGGAGCTATACTGGTTCCCGGTGGGTGGCTGTGACTCTGGTTAATTCTTCTTCCTGCCGGGAAATTACAGTGACATGTGCCCGTCCAAATGCCTAACAGCTACTCTCTCATTGGTTCTCCCTCTTCCCTTCCATCCTCTGCCAAATTGGCAACTTGTGCGAACCACGAGGTTAAAGGGGTTGTATCCCCAAGTTGGGAGATTGATAGTAAAGCAGTTGGAAAGTCAAACCGGAGCACCAGGAGAGGGACTACTCGTTGAGTTATAGAAACCTTTTGTATTCACAGTGTGTCCATTCTCTAGGTTTTCCCGTATATGTTACAGCTGTAGTAATATTCCCTTCAACATGGAGAGTTGGGACCCATGGAATGGGGGCCATGCATTTTTGCTTTAAAGGGTCTGAATTTGCTCACCCAATCTCACCAATCCTCTCAGTCCCAAGTGTCCAGCCTATGCCACATCCATCTGTCATTGTAGATAGGGTCATTCCAGGTTTCATCAGAGACCCTGAAGGAAATGGAAAGAATTTCCCTGTTTTTTGGTTTTGTTTTTGAAATTCCTTTTTATAGTGGGTTTGAGCTGATTCTCGCTGCCATGTTTATGCCAGTCTAGACACACTTGATTCCCTTACAGATACATATCAATACATAGGTTTTAAGATTCTTACTAGTCAGAGTTATTCGTCTGCGGGAAATATGGGGTTTTGAGTCCCTTTCACTGTGGAAGGTGTAGGTCTTGTCTATTCCACAGTTGGTTTTAGAAATGGTACCTGTGCTTATATCAAACTCTGGTTTTATGCATCACCCCACCTCTCCTTTCCCCTTAAGCAGGCATAAGAGTGTTTTCTAAATGTGAGACTCTGTTCTCTTTGCTAACTCAGTTCATGTGTAGCCATGTTTACAGGATCTTCAAAAGTGATATCTTATGATAAGTTTCTTTTTCTGTGTGACTTATTTCACTTAGAATCATCATACCTGAATCCACTCACTTTGCTGCTCCTGGTCTTATGACATTGATTTCATGGCTGAGGGATATTCCTTCGTACATAAATACCACAGGTTTTTGAACCATTTTTATATTTCCTGGGATATATAAGGGGTACCCAAGTTGAGGTTCTTGTAAGCAGTGCAGCCCTAAATTTGGGGGTGGCTCTGTCTTATTGATTTTCAGTTTTCCCAAGTTATATTCCCTAGACAGGATGTGCCCTTGGCTCTGTAGCTCTGTTGATTACTTCTTTTAGGGAACACAATGCACTCCTCCAGTGAGGCAGTTGGCAATTTACATCCCGCCCATCAGCATAACAAGGCTCCCTGTTCTCCAGGGCCTGTCTTGCCTTTCTAGTTTTTACACATTTTGTAGATGTCCCTTTTGACCGGTGGGAAGTGATACTTTTTGTAGTGCAGATTTGCACTGCCCGCTTGCTTGCTTGGCCAAAAAGGGCGTATGCGTTTTCTCCTGAATATATTCAGGAGAAAACGCATATGCCCTTTTTGGCCAAGTGCGTCATTGTCGAAGTTGTGCCCCTCTACCTGTGCTTTAAAGGCGATTCCAAGGTACCTCTTGAAATCTGTTTCCTGCTACTCTGCCTCGCTTTCAAGTTCGCCTCGTTGCTTTCCCTCAACAGATTTTTGGACGATAGTTGTCCTTTATTACTCTGCCAGTTTGTGAATTGCTTTTCCCCTGAGCTCCATTTTTCAACTCGTTTTTTGTGAGCTGTATGCAAGTCCAAAATTTTGGTTCAGGACCTATACTGGTTCCCGGTGGGTGGCTGAGACTCTGGTTAATTCTTCTTCCTGCCGGGAAATTAGAGTGATATGTGCCCGTCCAAATGCCTAACAGCTACTCTCTCATTGGGTCTCCCTCTTCCCTTCCATCCTCTGCCAAATTGGCAAACTGTGCGAACCAGGAGGTTAAAGGGATTGTCTCTCAAAGTTGGAGATTGATAGTAAAGCAGTTGGAAAGTCAAACCGGAGCACCAGGAGAGGGACTACTCGTTGAGTTTTAGAAACCTTTTGTATTCACAGTGTGTCCATTCTCTAGGTTTCCCGTATATGTCATAGCTGTAGTAATATTCCCTTCAACATGGAGAGTTGGGACCCATGGAATGGGGGCCATGCATTTTTGCTTTAAACGGTCTGCATTTGCTCACCCAATCTCACCACTCCTCTCAGTCCCAAGTGTCCAGCCTTATGCCACATCCACCTGTCATTGTAGATAGGTTCATTCCAGGTTTCATCAGAGATCCTGAAGGAAATGTAAAGAATTTCCCTGTTTTTTGGTTTTGTTTTTGAAATTCCTTTTTATAGTGGGTTTGAGATGATTCTCGCTGCCATGTTTATGCCAGTCTAGACACACTTGATTCCCTTACAGAGACATATCAATACATAGGTTTTAAGATTCTTACTAGTCAGATCTGTTCCTCTGCGGGAAATATGGGGTTTTGAGTCCCTTTCACTGAGGAAGGTGTAGGTCTTGTCTATTTCACAGTTGGTTTTAGAAATGGTACCTGTGCTTATATCAAACTCTGGTTTTATGCATCACCCCACCTCTCCTTTCCCCTTAAGCAGGCATAAGAGTGTTTTCTAAATGTGAGACTCTGTTCTCTTTGCTAACTCAGTTCATGTGTAGCCATGTTTACAGGATCTTCAAAAGTGATATCTTATGATAAGTTTCTTTTTCTGTGTGACTTATTTCACTTAGAATCTTCGTACCTGAATCCACTCACTTTGCTTCTCCTGGTCTTATGACATTGATTTCATGGCTGAGGGATATTCCATCGTACATAAATACCACAGTTTTTTGAACCATTTTTATATTTCCTGGGATTTATAAGGTGTACCCAAGTTGAGGTCTTGTAAGCAGTGCAGCCCTAAATTTGGGGGTGGCTCTGTCTTATTGATTTTCAGTTTTCCCAAGTTATATTCCCTAGACAGGATGTGCCTTTGGCTCTGTATCTCTGTTGATTACTCCTTTTAGGGAACACAATGCACTCCTCCAGTGAGGCAGTTGGCAATTTACATCCCGCCCATCAGCATAACATGGCTCCCTGTTCTCCAGGTCCTGTCTTGCCTTTCTGGTTTTTACACATTTTGTGGATGTCCCTTTTGACCGGTGGGAAGTGATACTTCTTTGTAGTGCAGATTTGCATTGCCCGCTTGCTTGCTTGGCCAAAAAGGGCGTATGCGTTTTCTCCTGAAGATATTCAGGAGAAAACGCATACGCCCTTTTTGGCCAAGTGTGTCATTGTCGAAATTGTGCCCCACTTCCTGTGCTTTAAAGGTGATTCCAAGGTACCTCTTGAAATCTGTTTCCTGCTACTCTGCCTCGCTTTCAGGTCCGCCTCGTTGCCTTCCCTCAACAGATTTTTGGACGATAGTTGTCCTTTATTACTCTGCCAGTTTGTGAATTTCTGTGCCCCTGAGATCCATTTTTCAACTCGTTTTTTGTGAGCTGTACGCAAGTCCAAAATTTTGGTTCAGGACCTATACTGGTTCCCGGTGGGTGGCTGAGACTCTGGTTAATTCTTTTTCCTGCCGGGAAATTAGTGACATGTTCCCGTCCAAATGCATAACAGCTACTCTCTCATTGGTTCTCCCTCTTCCCTTCCATCCTCTGCCAAATTGGCAACCTATGCGAACGAGGAGGTTAAAGGGGTTGTCTCTCCAAGTTGGGAGATTGATAGGAAAGCAGTTGGAAAGACAAACCGGAGCATCAGGAGAGGGACTACTCGTTGAGTTTTAGAAACCTTTTGTATTCACAGTGTGTCCATTCTCTAGGTTTCCCGTACATATTATAGCTGTAGTAATATTCCCTTCAACATGGAGAGTTGGGACCCATGGAATGGGGGCCAAGCATTTTTGCTTTAAAGGGTCTGCATTTGCTCACCCAATCTCACCAATCCTCTCAGTCCCATGTGTCCAGCCTTATGCCACATCCAGCTGTCATTGTAGATAGGTTCATTCCAGGTTTCATCAGAGACCCAGAAGGAAACGTAAAGAATTTCCCTGTTTTTTGGTTTTGTTTTTGAAATTCCTTTTTATAGTGGGTTTGAGCTGATTCTCGCTGCCATGTTTATGCCAGTCTAGACACACTTGATTCCCTTACAGAGACATATCAATACATAGTTTTTAAGATTCTTACTAGTCAGATCTATTCCTCTGCGGGAAATATGGGGTTTTGAGTCCCTTTCTCTGAGGAACGTGTAGGTCTTGTCTATTCCACAGTTGGTTTTAGAAATGGTACATCTGCTTATATCAAACTCTGGTTTTATGCATCACCCCACCTCTCCTTTCTCCTTAAGCAGGCAAAAGAGTGTGTTCTAAATGTGAGACTCTGTTCTATTTCCTAACTCAGTTCATGTGTAGCCATGTTTACAGGATCTTCATAAGTGATATCTTATGATAAGTTTCTTTTTCTGTGTGACTTATTTCACTTAGAATCATCGTACCTGAATCCACTCACTTTGCTGCTCCTGGTCTTATGACATTGATTTCATGGCTGAGGGATATTCCATCGTACATAAATACCACAGTTTTTTGAACCATTTTTATATTTCCTGGGATATTTAAGGTGTACCGAAGTTGAGGTTCTTGTAAGCAGTGCAGCCCTAAATTTGGGGGTGGCTCTGTCTTATTGATTTTCAGTTTTCCCAAGGTATATTCCCTAGACAGGATGTGCCTTTGGCTCTGTAGCTCTGTTGATTACTTCTTTTAGGGAACGCAATGCACTCCTCCAGTGAGGCAGTTGGCAATTTACATCCCGCCCATCAGCATAACAAGGCTCCCTGTTCTCCAGGGCCTGTCTTGCCTTTCTGGTTTTTACACATTTTATAGATGTCCCTTTTGACCGGTGGGAAGTGATACTTATTTGTAGTGCAGATTTGCATTGCCCGCTTGCTTGCTTGGCCAAAAAGGGCGTATGCGTTTTCTCCTGAATATATTCCGGAGAAAACACATACGCCCTTTTTGGCCAAGTGCGTCATTGTCGAAATTGTGCCCCTCTTCCTGTGCTTTAAAGGTGATTCCCAGGTAACTATTGAAATCTGTTTCCTGTTATTCTGCCTCGCTTTCAAGTCCGCCTCGTTGCCTTCCCTCAACAGATTTTGGACGATAGTTGTCCTTTATTACTCTGCCAGTTTGTGAATTGCTGTGCCCCTGAGCTCCATTTTTCAACTCGTTTTTTGTGAGCTGTACGCAAGTCCAAAATTTTGGTTCAGGACCTATACTGGTTCCCGGTGGGTGGCTGTGACTCTGGTTAATTCTTCTTCCTGCCGGGAAATTACAGTGACATGTGCCCGTCCAAATGCCTAACAGCTACTCTCTCATTGGTTCTCCCTCTTCCCTTCCATCCTCTACCAAATTGGCAACCTGTGCGAACGAGGAGGTTAAAGGGGTTGTCTCTCCAAGTTGGGAGATTGATAGGAAAGCAGTTGGAAATTCAAACCGGAACACCAGGTGAGGGACTACTCGTTGAGTTTTAGAAACCTTTTGTATTCACAGTGTGTCCATTCTCTACGTTTCCCGAACATGTTATAGCTGTAGTAATATTCCCTTCAACATGGAGAGTTGGGACCCATGGAATGGGGGCCATGCATTTTTGCTTTAAAGGGTCTGCATTTGCTCACCCAATCTCAACAATCCTCTCAGTCCCAATTGTCAAGCCTTATGCCACATCCAGCTGTCATTGTAGATAGGTTCATTCCAGGTTTCATCAGAGACCCTGAAGGAAATGTAAAGAATTTCCCTGTTTTTTGGTTTTGTTTTTGAAATTCCTTTTTATAGTGGGTTTGAGCTGATTCTCCCTGCCATGTTTATGCCAGTCTAGACACACTTGATTCCCTTACAGAGACATATCAATACATAGGTTTTAAGATTCTTACTAGTCAGATCTATTCCTCTGCGGGAAATATGGGGTTTTGAGTCCCTTTCACTGAGGAAGGTGTAGGTCTTGTCTATTTCACAGTTGGTTTTAGAAATGGTACCTGTGCTTATATCAAACTCTGGTTTTATGCATAACCCCACTTCTCCTTTCCCCTTAAGCAGGCATAAGAGTGTTTTCTAAATGTGAGACTCTGTTCTCTTTGCTAACTCAGTTCATGTGTAGCCATGTTTACAGGATCTTCATAAGTGATATCTTATGATAAGTTTCTTTTTCTGTGTGACTTATTTCACTTAGAATCTTCGTAGCTGAATCCACTCACTTTGCTGCTCCTGGTCTTATGACATTGATTTCATGGCTGAGGGATATTCCATCGTACATAAATACCACAGTTTTTTGAACCATTTTTATATTTCCTGGGATATTTAAGGTGTACCCAAGTTGAGGTTCTTGTAAGCAGTGCAGCCCTAAATTTTGGGGTGGCTCTGTCTTATTGATTTTCAGTTTTCCCAAGGTATATTCCCTAGACTGGAAGTGCCCTTGGCTCTGTAGCTCTGTTGTTTACTTGTATTAGGGAACGCAATGCACTCCTCCAGTGAGGCAGTTGGCAATTTACATCCCGCCCATCAGCATAACAAGGCTCCCTGTTCTCCAGGGCCTGTCTTGCCTTTCTGGTTTTTACAGATTTTGTGCATGTCCCTTTTGACCGGTGGGAAGAGATACTTCTTTGTAGTGCAGGTTTGCATTGCCCGCTTGCTTGTTTGGCCAAAAAGGGCGTATGCGTTTTCTCCTGAATATATTCAGGAGAGAACGCATACGCCCTTTTTGACCAAGTGCGTCATTGTCGAAGTTGTGCCCCTCATCCTGTGCTTTAAAGGCGATTCCAACGTACCTCTTGAAATCTGTTTCCTGCTATTCTGCCTCGCTTTCAAGTCCGCCTCGTTGCCTTCCCTCAACAGATTTTTGGACGACAGTTGTCCTTTATTACTCTGCCAGTTTGTGAATTGCTGTGCCCCTGAGCTCCATTTTTCAACTCGTTTTTTGTGAGCTGTACGCAAGTCCAAAATTTTGGTTCAGGACCTATACTGGTTCCCGGTGGGTGGCTGTGACTCTGGTTAATTCTTCTTCCTGCCGGGAAATTACAGTTACATGTGCCCGTCCAAATGCCTAACAGCTACTCTCTCATTGGTTCTCCCTCTTCCCTTCCATCCTGTGCCACATTGGCAACCTGTGCGAACCAGGAGGTTAAAGGGATTGTCTCTCCAAGTTGGGAGATTGATAGTAAATCAGTTGGAAAGTCAAACCGGATCACCAGGAGAGGGACTACTCGTTGACTTTTAGAAACCTTTTGTATTCACCGTGTGTCCATTCTCTAGGTTTCCCGTACATGTTATAGCTGTAGTAATATACCCTTCAACATGGAGAGTTGGGACCCATGGAATGGGGGCCATGCATTTTTGCTTTAAAGGGTTTGCATTTGCTCACCCAATCTCACCAATCCTCTCAGTCCCAAGTGTCCAGCCTTATGCCACATCCACCTGTCATTGTAGATAGGGTCATTCCAGGTTTCATCAGAGACCCTGAAGGAAATGGAAAGAATTTCCCTGTTTTTTGGTTTTGTTTTTGAAATTCCTTTTTATAGTGGGTTTGAGCTGATTCTCGCTGCCATGTTTATGCCAGTCTAGACACACTTGATTCCCTTACAGAGACATATCAATACATAGGTTTTAAGATTCTTACTAGTCAGATCTATTCCTCTGCGGAAAATATGGGGTTTTGAGTCCCTTTCACTGAGGAACGTGTAGGTCTTGTCTATTCCACAGGTGGTTTTAGAAATGGTACCTGTGCTTATATCAAACTCTGGTTTTATGCATCACCCCACCTCTCCTTTCCCCTTAAGCAGGCATAAGAGTGATTTCTAAATGTGAGCCTCTGTTCTCTTTCCTAACTCAGTTCATGTGTAGCCATGTTTACAGGATCTTCATAAGTGATATCTTATGATAAGTTTCTATTTCTGTGTGACTTATTTCACTTAGAATCATCGTACCTGAATCCACTCACTTTGCTGCTCCTGGTCTTATGACATTGATTTCATGGCTGAGGGATATTCCAACGTACATAAATACCACAGTTTTTTGAACCATTTTTATATTTCCTGGGATATTTAAGGTGTACCCAAGTTGAGGTTCTTGTAAGCAGTGCAGCCCTAAATTTGGGGGTGGCTCTGTCTTATTGATTTTCAGTTTTCCCAAGTTATATTCCCTAGACAGGATGTGCGTTGGGCTCTGTAGCTCTGTTGATTACTTCTTTTAGGGAACGCAATGCACTCCTCCAGTGAGGCAGTTGGCAATTTACATCCCGCCCATCAGCATAACATGGCTCCCTGTTCTCCAGGGCCTGTCTTGCCTTTCTGGTTTTTACACATTTTGTGGATGTCCCTTTTGACCGGTGGGAAGTGATACTTCTTTGTAGTGCAGATATGCATTGCCCGCTTGCTTGCTTGGCCAAAAAGGGTGTATGCGTTTTCTCCTGAATATATTCAGGAGAAAACGCATACGCCCTTTTTGGCCAAGTGTGTCATTGTAGAAATTGTGCCCCACTTCCTGTGCTTTAAAGGTGATTCCAAGGTATCTCTTGAAATCTGTTTCCTGCTATTCTGCCTCGCTTTCAAGTCCGCCTCGTTGCCTTCCCTCAACAGATTTTTGGACGATAGTTGTCCTTTATTACTCTGCCAGTTTGTGAATTTCTGTGCCCCTGAGCTCCATTTTTCAACTCGTTTTTTGTGAGCTGTATGCAAGTCCAAAATTTTGGTTCAGGACCTATACTGGTTCCCGGTGGGTGGCTGAGACACTGGTTAATTCTTTTTCCTGCCGGGAAATTAGTGACATGTTCCCGTCCAAATGCATAACAGCTACTCTCTCATTGGTTCTCCCTCTTCCCTTCCATCCTCTGCCAAATTGGCAACCTGGGCGAACGAGGAGGTTAAAGGGGTTGTCTCTCCAAGTTGGGAGATTGATAGGAAAGCAGTTGGAAAGACAAACCGGAGCACCAGGAGACGGACTACTCGTTGAGTTTTAGAAACCTTTTGTATTCACAGTGTGTCCATTCTCTAGGTTTCCCGTACATGATATAGCTGTAGTAATATTCCCTTCAACATGGAGAGTTGGGACCATGGAATGGGGGCCATGCATTTTTGCTTTAAAGGGTCTGCATTTGCTCACCCATTCTCACCAATCCTCTCAGTCCCAAGTGTCCAGCCTTATGCCACATCCAGCTGTCATTGTAGATAGGGTCATTCCAGGTTTCATCAAAAACCCTGAATGAAATGTAAAAAATTTCCCTGTTTTTTGGTTTTGTTTTTGAAATTCCTTTTTATATGGGTTTTGAGCTGATTCTCGCTGCCATGTTTATGCCAGTCTAGACAAACTTGATTCCCTTACAGAGACATATCAATACATAGGTTTTAAGATTCTTACTTGCCAGATCTATTCCTCTGCGGGAAATATGGGATTTTGAGTCCCTTTCACTGAGGAAGGTGTAGGTCTTGTCTATTCCACAGTTGATTTTAGAAATGGTACCTGTGCTTATATCAAACTCTGGTTTTATGCATCACCCCACCTATCCTTTCCCCTTAAGCAGGCATAAGAGTGTTTTCTAAATGTGAGAATCTGTTCTCTTTCCTAACTCAGTTCATGTGTAGCCATGTTTACAGGATCTTCATAAGTGATATCTTATGATAACTTTCTTTTTCTGTGTGACTTATTTCACTTAGAATCATCGTACCTGAATCCACTCACTTTGCTGCTCCTGGTCTTATGACATTGATTTCATGGTTGAGGGATATTCCATCGTACATAAATACCACAGTTTTTGATCCATTTTTATATTTCCCGGGATATTTAAGGTGTACCCAAGTTGAGGTTCTTGTAAGCAGTGTAGCCCTAAATTTGGGGGTGGCTCTGTCTTATTGATTTTCAGTTTTCCCAAGGTATATTCCCTAGACTGGATGTGTCCTTGGCTCTGTAGCTCTGTTGTTTACTTGTTTTAGGGAACGCAATGCACTCCTCCAGTGAGGCAGTTGGCAATTTACATCCCGCCCATCAGCATAACAAGGCTCCCTGTTCTCCAGGGCCTGTCTTGCCTTTCTGGTTTTTACACATTTTGTGCATGTCCCTTTTGACCGGTGGGAAGTGATACTTCTTTGTAGTGCAGGTTTGCATGGCCCGCTTGCTTGCTTGGCCAAAAAGGGCGTATGCGTTTTCTCCTGAATATATTCAGGAGAAAACGCATACGCCCTTTTTGACCAAGTGCGTCATTGTCGAACTTGTGCCCCTCATCCTGTGCTTTAAAGGTGATTAAAACGTACCTCTTGAAATCTGTTTCCTGCTATTCTGCCTCGCTTTCAAGTCCGCCTCGTTGCCTTCCCTCAACAGATTTTTGGACGACAGTTGTCCTTTATTACTCTGCCAGTTTGTGAATTGCTGTGCCCCTGAGCTCCATTTTTCAACTCGTTTTTTGTGAGCTGTACGCAAGTCCAAAATTTTGGTTCAGGACCTATACTGGTTCCCGGTGGGTGGCTGAGACTCTGGTTAATTCTTCTTCCTGCCGGGAAATTAGAGTGACATGTGCCCGTCCAACTGCCTAACAGCTACTCTCTCACTGGTTCTCCCTCTTCCCTTCCATCCTCTGCCAAATTTGCAACCTGTGCGAACGAGGAGGTTAAAGGGATTTTCTCTCCAAGTTGGGAGATTGATAGTAAAGCAGTTGGAAAGTCAAACCGGAGCACCAGGAGAGGGACTGTTCGTTGAGTTTTAGAAACCTTTTGAATTCACAGTGTGTCCATTCTCTAGGTTTCCCGTACATTGTAATAGCTGTAGTAATATTCCCTTCAACCTGGAGAGTTGGGACCCATGGAATGTGGGCCATGCATTTTTGCTTTAAAGGGTCTGCATTTGCTCACCCAATCTCACCAATCCTCTCAGTCCCAAGTGTCCAGCCTTTTGCCACTCGCAGCTGTCATTGTAGATAGGGTCATTCCAGGTTTCATCAGAGACCCTGATGGAAATGTAAAGAATTTCCCTGTTTTTTGGTTTTGTTTTTGAAATTCCTTTTTATAGTGGGTTTGAGCTGACTCTCGATGCCATGTTTATGCCAGTCTAGACACACTTGATTCCCTTACAGGGACATATCAATACATAGGTTTTAAGATTCTTACTTGCCAGATCTATTCCTCTGCGGGAAATATGGGGTTTTGAGTCCCTTTTACTGAGGAATATGTAGGTCTTGTCTATTCCACAGTTGGTTTTAGAAATGGTACCTGTGCTTATATCAAACTCTGGTTTTATGCATCACCCCACCAGTCCTTTCCCCTAAAGCAGGCATAATAGTGTTTTCTAAATGTGAGACTCTGTTCTCTTTCGTAACTCAGTTCATGTGTAGCCATGTTTACAGGATCTTCATAAGTGATATCTTATGATAAGTTTCTTTTTCTGTGTGACTTATTTCACTTAGAATCTTCGTAGCTGAATCCACTCACTTTGGTGCTCCTGGTCTTATGACATTGATTTCATGGCTGTGGGATATTCCATCGTACATAAATACCACAGCTTTTTGAACCATTTTTATATTTCCTGGGATATTTAAGGTGTACCCAAGTTGAGGTTCTTGTAAGCAGTGCAGCCCTAAATTTGGGGGTGGCTCTGTCTTATTGATTTTCCGATTTCCCAAGGTATATTCCCTAGACTGGAAGTGCCCTTGGCTCTGTAGCTCTGTTGTTTACTTGTTTTACGGAACGCAATGCACTCCTCCAGTGAGGCAGGTGGCAATTAACATCCCGCCCATCAGCATAACAAGGCTCCCTGTTCTCCAGTGCCTGTCTTGCCTTTCTGGTTTTTACACATATTGTGGATGTCCCTTTTGACCGGTGGGAAGTGATACTTCTTTGTAGTGCAGATTTGCATTGCCCGCTTGCTTGCTTGGCCAAAAAGGGCGTATGCGTTTTCTCCTGAATATATTCAGGAGAAAACGCATACGCCCTTTTTGGCCAAGTGCGTCATTGTCGAAGTTGTGCCCCTCTTCCTGTGCTTTAAAGGCGATTCCAACGTACCTCTTGAAATCTGTTTCCTGTTATTCTGCCTCGCTTTCAAGTCCGCCTCGTTGCCTTCCCTCAACAGATTTTTCGACGATAGTTGTCCTTTATTACTCTGTCAGTGTGTGAATTGCTGTGCCCCTGAGCTCCATTTTTCAACTCGTTTTTTGTGAGCTGTACGCAAGTCCAAAATTTTGGTTCAGGACCTATACTGGTTTCCGGTGGGTGGCTGTGACTCTGGTTAATTCTTCTTCCTGCTGGGAAATTAGAGTGACATATGCCCGTCCAAATGCCTAACAGCTACTCTCTAATTGGTTCTCCCTCTTCCCTTCCATCCTCTGCCAAATTGGCAAACTGTGCGAACCAGTAGGTTAAAGAGGTTGTATCTCCAAGTTGGGAGATTTATAGGAAAGCAGTTGGAAAGTCAAACCGGAGCATCAGGAGAGGGACTACTCGTTGAGTTTTAGAAACCTTTTGTATTCACAGTGTGTCCATTCTCTAGGTATCCCGTACATGTTATAGCTGTAGTAATATTCCCTTCAACATGGAGAGTTGGGACCCATGGAATGGGGGCCATGCATTTTTGCTTTAAAGGGTCTGCATTTGCTCACCCAATCTCACCAATCCTCTCAGTCCCAAGTGTCCAGCCTTATGCCACATCCAGCTGTCATTGTAGACAGAGTCATTCCAGCTTTCATCAGAGACCCTGAAGGAAATGTAAAGAATTTCCCTGTTTTTTGGTTTTGTTTTAGAAATTCCTTTTTATAGTGGGTTTGAGCTGATTCTCGCTTCTATCTTTATGCCAGTGTAGACACACTTGATTCCCTTACAGAGACATATCAATACATAGGTTTTAAGCTTCTTACTAGTCAGATCTATTCCTCTGCGGGAAATATGGGGTTTTGAGTCCCTTTCACTGAGGCAGGTGTAGGTCTTGTCTATTCCACAGTTGGTATTAGAAATGGTACCTGTGCTTATATCAAACTCTGGGTTTATGCATCACCCCACCTCTCCTTTCCCCTTAAGCAGGCATAAGAGTGTTTTCTAAATGTGAGACTCTGTTCTCTTTCCTAACTCAGTTCATGTGTAGCCATGTTTACAGGATCTTCATAAGTGATATCTTATGATAAGTTTCTTTTTCTGTATGACTTATTTCACTTAGAATCATCGTACCTGAATCCACTCACTTTGCTGCTCCTGGTCTTATGACATTGATTTCATGTCTGAGGGATATTCCATCGTAAATATATACCACAGTTTTTTGAACCATTTTTATATTTCCTGGGATATTTAAGGTGTACCCAAGTTGAGGTTCTTGTAAGCAGTGTAGCCCTAAATTTGGGGGTGGCTCTGACTTATTGATTTTCAGTTTTCCCAAGGTATATTCCCTAGACTGGAAGTGCCCTTGGCTCTGTAGCTCTGTTGTTTACTTGTTTTAGGGAACGCAATGCACTCCTCCAGTGAGGCAGTTGGCAATTTACATCCCGCCCATCAGCATAACAAAGCTCCCTGTTCTCCAGGGCCTGTCTTGCCTTTCTGGTTTTTACACATTTTGTGGATGTCCCTTTTGACCGGTGGGAAGTGATACCTCTTTGTAGTGCAGATTTGCATTGCCCAATTGCTTGCTTGGCCAAAAAGGGCGTATGCGTTTTCTCCTAAATATATTCAAGAGAAAACGCATACGCCCTTTTTGGCCAAGTGCGTCATTGTCGACGTTGTGCCCCTCTTCCTGTGCTTTAAAGGCGATTCCAACGTACCTCTTGAAATCTGTTTCCTGCTATTCTGCCTTTCTTTCAAGTCCGCCTCGTTGCCTTCCCACAACAGATTTTTGGACGATAGTTGTCCTGTATTACTCTGCCTGTTTGTGAATTGCTGTACCCCTGAGCTCCATTTTTCATCTCGTTTTTTCTGAGCTTTACGCAAGTCCAAAATTTTGGTTCAGGAAATATACTTGTTCCCGGTGGTTGGCTGAGACTCTGGTTAATTCTTCTTCCTGCCGGGGAATTAGAGTGACATGTACCCGTCCAAATGTCTAACAGCTACTCTCTCATTGGTTCTCCCTCTTCCCTTCCATCCTCTGCCAAATTGGCAACCTGTGCGAACAAGGAGGTTAAAGGGGTTGTCTCTCCAAGTTTGGAGATTGATAGTAAAGCTGTTGGAAGGTCAAACCGGAGCACCAGGAGAGGGACTACTCGTTCAGTTTTAGAAACCTTTTGTATTCACTGTGTGTCCATTCTCTAGGTTTCCCGTACATATTATAGCTGTAGTAATATTCCCTTCAACATGCAGAGTTGGGACCCATTGAATGGGGGCCAAGCATTTTTGCTTTAAAGGGTCTGCATTTGCTCACCCAATCTCACCAATCCTCTCAGTCCCATGGGTCCAGCCTTATGACACATCCAGCTGTCATTGTAGATAGGGTCATTCCAGGTTTCATCAGAGACCCTGAAGGAAATGGAAAGAATTTCCCTGTTTTTTGGTTTCGTTTTTGAAATTCCTTTTTATAGTGGTTTTGATCTGATTCTCGCTGCCATGTTTATGTCAGTCTAGACACACTTGATTCCCTTACAGAGACATATCAATACATAGCTTTTAAGATTCTTACTAGTCAGATCTATTCCTCTGCGGGAAAAATGGGGTTTTGAGTCCCTTTCACTGAGGAAGGTGTAGGTCTTGTCTATTCCACAGTTGGTTTTAGAAATGGTACCTGTGCTTATATCAAACTCTGGTTTTATGCATCAACACACCTCTCCTTTCCCCTTAAGCAGGCATAAGAGTGTTTTCTAAATGTGAGCCTCTGTTCTCTTTCCTAACTCAGTTCATGTGTAGCCATGTTTACAGGATCTTCATAAGTGATATCTTATGATAAGTTTCTTTTTCTGTGTGACTTAATTCACTTAGAATCATCGTACCTGAATCCACTCACTTTGCTGCTCCTGGTCTTATGACATTGATTTCATGGCTGAGGGATATTCCATCGTACATAAATACCACAGTTTTTTGAACCATTTTTGTATTTCCTGGGATATTTTAGGTGTACCCAAGTTGAGGTTCTTGTAAGCAGTGCAGCCCTAAATTTGGTAGTTGCTCTGTCGTATTGATTTTCAGTTTTCCCAAGGTATATTCCCTAGACTGGAAGTGCCTTTGGCTCTGTAGCTCTGTTGTTTACTTGTTTTAGGGAACGCAATGCACTCCTCCAGTGAGGCAGTTGGCTATTTACATCCCGCCCATCAGCATAATAAGGCTCCCTGTTCTCCAGGGCCTTTCTTGCCTTTCTGGTTTTTACACATTTTGTGGATGTCCCTTTTGACCGGAGGGAAGTGATACTTCTTTGTAGTGCAGCTTTGCATTGCCCGCTTGCTTGCTTGGCCAAAAAGGGCGTATGCGTTTTCTCCTGAATATATTCAGGAGAAAATGCATACGCACTTTTTGGTCAAGTGCGTCATTGTCGAAGTTGTGCCCTTCTTCCTGTGCTTTAAAGGCGATTCCAACGTAACTCTTGAAATCTGTTTCCTGCTATTCTGCCTCGCTTTCAAGTCCGCCTCGTTGCCTTCCCTCAACAGATTTTTGGACGACAGTTGTCCTTTATTACTCTGCCAGTTTGTGAATTGCTGTGCCCCTGAGCTCCATTTTTCAACTCGTTTTTTGGGATCTGTACGCAAGTCCAAAATTTTGGTTTAGGACCTATACTGGTTCCTGGTGTGTGCTGAGACTCTGGTTAATTCTTCTTCCTGCCGGGAAATTTGAGTGACATGTGCCCGTCCAAATGCCTAACAGCTACTCTCTCATTGGTTCTCCCTCTTCCCTTCCATCCTCTGCCAAATTGGCAACCTGTGCGAACCAGGAGGTTAAAGGGGTTGTCTCTCCAATTTGGGAGATTGATAGGAAAGCAGTTTGAAAGTCAAACGGGAACACCAGGAGAGGGACTACTCGTTGAGTTTTAGAAACCTTTTGTATTCACAGTGTGTCCATTCTCTAGGTTTCCAGTACATGTTATAGCTGTAGTAATATTCCCTTCAACATGGAGAGTTGGGACCCATGGAATGGGGGCCATGCACTTTTGCTTTAAAGGGTCTGCATTTGCTCACCCAATCTCACCAATCCTCTCAGACCCAAGTGTCCAGCCTTATGCCACATCCAGCTGTCATTGTAGATAGGATCATTCCAGGGTTCATCAGAGACCCTGAAGGAAATGTAAAGAATTTCCCTGTGTTTTGGTTTTGTTCTTGAAATTCCTTTTTATAGTGGGTTTGAGCTGATTCTCGCTGCCATGTTTATGCCAGTCTAGACACACTTGATTCCCTTACAGAGATATATCAATACATAGGTTTTAAGATTCTTACTTGTCAGATCTATTCCTCTGCGGGAAATATGGGGTTTTGAGTCCCTTTCACTGAGGAATGTGTAGGTCTTGTCTATTCCACAGTTTGTTTTAGAAATGGTACCTGTGCTTATATCAAACTCTGCTTTTATGCATCACCACACCTCTCCTTTCCCCTTAAGCAGGCATAAGAATGTTTTCTAAATTTGAGCCTCTGTTCTCTTTCCTAACTCAGTTCATGTGTAGCCAAGTTTACAGGATCTTCATAAGTGATATCTTATGATAAGTTTCTTTTCCTGTGTGACTTATTTCACTTAGAATCATCGTACCTGAATCCACTCACTTTGCTGCTCCTGGTCTTATGACATTGATTTCATGGCGGAGGGATATTCCATCATACATAAATACCACAGTTTTTTGAACCATTTTTATATTTCCTGGGATATTTAAGGTGTACCCAAGTTGAGGTTCTTGTAAGCAGTGCAGCCCTAAATTTGGGGGTGGCTCTGTCTTATTGATTTTCAGTTTTCCCAAGGTATATTCCCTAGACTGGATGTGCCCTTGGCTCTGTATCTCTGTTGATTACTTCTTTTGGGAACACAATGCACTCCTCCAGTGAGGCAGTTGGCAATTTACATCCCGCCCATCAGCATAACAAGGCTCCCTGTTCTCCAGGGCCTGTCTTGCCTTTCTGGTTTTTACACATTTTGTGGATGTCCCTTTGGCCCGCTGGGAAGTGATACTTCTTTGTAGTGCAGATTTGCATTGCCCGCTTGCTTGCTTGGCCAAAAAGGGCGTATGCGTTTTCTCCTGAATATATTCCGGAGAAAACGCATACGCCCTTTTTGGCCAAGTGCGTCATTGTCGAAGTTGTGCCCCTCTTCTGTGCTTTAAAGGCGATTCCAACGTACCTCTTGAAATCTGTTTCCTGCTATTCTGCCTCGCTTTCAAGTCGGCCTCGTTGCCTTCCCTCAACAAATTTTTGGACGACAGTTGTCCTTTATTGCTCTGCCAGTTTGTGAATTGCTGTGCCCCTGAGCTCCATTTTTCAACTCGTTTTTTGTGAGCTGTACGCAAGTCCAAAATTTTGGTTCAGGACCTATACTGGTTCCCGGTGGTTGGCTGAGACTCTGGTTAATTCTTCTTCCTGCCGGGGAATTAGAGTGACTTGTGCCCGTCCAAATGTCTAACAGCTACTATCTCATTGGTTCTCCCTCTCCCGTCCATCCTCTGCCAAATTGGCAATCTGTGCGAACCAGGAGGTTAAAGGGATTGTCTCTCCAAGTTGGGAGATTGATAGTAAAGCAGTTGGAAAGTCAAACCGGAGCACCAGGAGAGGGACTACTCGTTGAGTTTTAGAAACCTTTTGTATTCACAGTGTGTCCATTCTCTAGGTTTCCCGTACATGTTATAGCTATAGTAATATTCCCTTCAACTTGGAGAGTTGGGACCCATGGAATGGGGGCCATGCATTTTTGCTTTAAAGGGTCTGCATTTGCTCACCCAATCTCACCAATCCTCTCAGTCCCAAGTGTCCAGCCTTACGCCACATCCAGCTGTCATTGTAGATAGGGTCATTCCAGGTTTCATCAGAGACCCTGAAGGAAATGAAAAGAATTTCCCTGTTTTTTGGTTTTGTTTTTGAAATTCCTTTTTATAGTGGGTTTGAGCTGATTCTCGCTGCCATGTTTATGCCAGTCTAGACACACTTGATTCCCTTACAGAGACATATCAATACATAGGTTTTAAGATTCTTACTAGTCAGATCTATTCCTCTGCGGGGAATATGGGGTTTTGAGTCCCTTTCACTGAGGAACGTGTAGGTCTTGTCTATTCCACAGTTGGTTTTAGAAATGGTACCTGTGCTTATATCAAACTCTGGTTTTATGCATCACCCCACCTCTCCTTTCCCCTTAAGCAGGCATAAGAGTGTTTTCTAAATGAGAGACTCTGTTCTCTTTCCTAACTCAGTTCATGTGTAGCCATGTTTACAGGATCTACATAAGTGATATCTTATGATAAGTTTCTTTTTCTGTGTGACTTATTTCACTTAGAATCATCATACCTGAATCCACTCTCTTTGCTGCTCCTGGTCTTATGACATTGATTTAATGGCTGAGGGATATTCCATCGTACATAAATACCACAGTTTTTTGAACCATTTTTATATTTCCTGGGATATTTAAGGTGTACCCAAGTTGAGGTTCTTGTAAGCAGTGCAGCCCTAAATTTGGGTGTGGCTCTGTCTTATTGATTTTCAGTTTTCCCAAGGTATATTCCCTAGACTGGAAGTGCCCTTGGCTACGTAGCTCTGTTGTTTACTTGTTTTAGGGAACGCAATGCACTCCTCCAGTGAGGCAGTTGGCAATTTACATCCCGCCCATCAGCATAACAAGGCTCCCTGTTCTCCAGGGCGTGTCTTGCCTCTCTGATTTTTACACATTTTGTGAATGTCCCTTTTGACCGGTGGGATGTGATACTTCTTTGTAGTGCAGATTTGCATTGCCTGCTTGCTTGCTTGGCCAAAAAGAGCGTATGCGTTTTCTCCTGAATATATTCAGGAGAAAACGCATACGCTCTTTTTGGCCAAGTGCGTCATTGTCGAAGTTGTGCCCCTCTTCCTGTGCTTTAAAGGCGATTCCAACGTACCTCTTGAAATCTGTTTCCTGTTATTCTGCCTCGTTTTCAAGTCTGCCTCGTTCCCTTCCCTCAACAGATTTTTGGACGATAGTTGTCCTTTATTACTCTGCCAGTTTGTGAATTGCTGTGCCCCTGAGCTCCATTTTTCAACTCGTTTTTTCTGAGCTGTACGCAAGTCCAAAATTTTGGTTCAGGACCTATACTGGTTCCCGGTAGGTGGCTGAGACTCTGGTTAATTCTTCTACCTGCCGGGAAATTAGAGTGGCATGTGCCCGTCCAAATGCCTAACAGCTACTCTCTCATTGGTTCTCCCTCTTCCCTTACATCCTCTGCCAATTTGGCAACCTGTGCGAACCAGGAGTTTAAAGGGGCTGTCTCTCCAAATTGGGAGATGGATAGTAAAGCAGTTGGAAAGTCAAACCGGAGCACCACGAGAGGGACTACGCGTTGAGTTTTAGAAATGTTTTGTATTCACAGTGTGTCCATTCTCTAGGTTTCCCGTACATGTTATAGCTGTAGTAATATTCCCTTCAACATGGAGAGTTGGGACCCATGGAATGGGGGCCATGCATTTTTGCTTTAAGGGGTCTGCATTTGCTCACCCAAACTCACCAATCCTCTCAGTCCCAAGTGTCCAGCTTTATGCCACATCCAGCTGTCATTGTAGATAGGGTCATTCCAGTTTTCATCAGAGAACCTGAAGGAAATGTAAAGAATTTCCCTGTTTTTTGGTTTTGTTTGTGAAATTCCTTTCTATAGTGGGTTTGAGCTGATTCTCGCTGCCATGTTTATGCCAGTCTAGACACACTTGATTCCCTTATAGAGACATATCAATACATAGGTTTTAAGATTCTTACTAGTCAGATCTATTCCTCTGCGGGAAATATGGGGTTTTGAGACCCTTTCACTGAGGAAGGTGTAGGTCTTGTGTATTCCACAGTTGGTTTTAGAAATGGTACCTGTGCTTATATCAAATTCTGGTTTTATGCATCACCCCACCTCTCCTTTCCCCTTAAGCAGGCATAAGAGTGTTTTCTAAATGTGAGACTCTGTTCTCTTTCCTAACTCAGTTCATGTGTAGCCATGTTTACAGGATCTTCATAAGTGAAATCTTATGATAAGTTTCTTTTTCTGTGTTACTTATTTCACTTAGTATCATCGTACCTGAATCCACTCACTTTGCTGCTCCAGGTCTTATGACATTGATTTCATGGCGGAGGGATATTCCATCGTACATAAGTACCACAGTTTTTTGAACCATTATTATATTTCCTGGGATATTTAAGTTGTACCCAAGTTGAGGTTCTTGTAAGCAGTGCAGCCCTAAATTTGGGGGTGGCTCTGTCTTATTGATTTTCAGTTTTCCCTACGTATATTCTCTAGACTGGGAGTGCCCTTGGCTCTGTAGCTCTGTTGTTTACTTGTTTTAGGGAACGCAATGCACTCCTCCAGTGAGGCAGTTGGCAATTTACATCCCGCCCATCAGCATAACAAGGCTCCCTGTTCTCCAGGGTTTGTCTTGCCTTTCTGGTTTTTACACATTTTGTGGATGTCCCTTTTGACCGGTGGGAAGTGATACTGCTGTGTAGTGCAGATTTGCATTGCCCGCTTGCTTGCTTGGCCAAAAAGGGCGTATGCGTTTTCTCCTGAATATATTCAGGAGAAAACGCATACGCCCTTTTTGTCCAAGTGCGTCATTGTTGAAGTTGTGCCCCTCTTCCTGTGCTTTAAAGGCAATTCCAACGTACCTCTTGAAATCTGCTTCCTGCTATTCTGCCTCGCTTTCAAGTCCGCCTCGTTGCCTTCCCTCAACACATTTTTGGACGATAGTTGTCCTTTATTACACTGCCAGTTTGTGAATTGCTGTTCCCCTGAGCTCCATTTTTCAACTCGTTTTTTCTGAGCTGTACGCAAGTCCAAAATTTTGGTTCAGGACCTATACTGGTTCCCGGTGGGTGGCTGAGACTCTGGTTAATTCTTCTTCCTGCCGGCAAATTAGAGTGACATGTGCCCGTCCAAAAGCCTATCAGCTACTCTCTCATTGGTTCTCCCTCTTCCCTTCCATCCTCTGCCAAATTGGCAACCTGTGCGAACCAGGAGGTTAAAGGGGTTGTCTCTCAAAGTTGAGAGATTGATAGTAAAGCAGTTGGAAAGTCAAACCGGAGCACCAGGAGAGGGACTACTCGTTGAGTTTTACAATCCTTTTGTATTCACAGTGTGTCCATTCTCTAGGTTTCCCGTACATGTTATAGCTGTATTAATATTCCCTTCAACATGGAGAGTTGGGACCCATGGAATGGGGGCCATGCATTTTTGCATTAAAGGGTCTGCATTTGCGCAACAAATCTCACCAATCCTCTCAGTCCGAAGTGTCCAGCCTTATGCCACATCCAGCTGTCATTGTAGATAGGGTCATTCCAGGTTTCATCAGAGACCCTGAAGGAAATGGAAAGAATTTCCCTGTTTTTTGGTTTTGTTTTTGAAATTCCTTTTTATAGTGGGTTTGAGCTGATTCTCGCTGCCATGTTTATGCCAGTCTAGACACACTAGATTCCCTTACAGAGACATATCAATACATAGGTTTTAAGATTCTTACTAGTCAGATCTATTCCTCTGCGGGAAATATGGGGTTTTGAGTCCCTTTCACTGAGGATGGTGTAGGTCTTGTCTATTCCACAGTTGGTTTTTCGAAATGGTACCTGTGCTAATATCAAACTCTGGTTTTATGCATTACCCCACCTCTCCTTTCCCCATAAGCAGGCATAAGAGTGTTTTCTAAATGTGAGACTCTGTTCTCTTTCCTAACTCAGTTCATGTGTAGCCATGTTTACAGGATCTTCATAAGTGATATCTTATGATAAGTTTCTTTTTCTGTGTGACTTATTTCACTTAGTATCATCGTACCTGAATCCACTCACTTTGCTGCTCCTGGTCTTATGACATTAATTTCATGGCTGAGGGATATTCCATCGTACATAAATACCACAGTTTTTTGAACCATTTTTATATTTCCTGGGATATTTAAGGTGTACCCAAGTTGAGGTTCTTGTAAGCAGTGCAGCCCTAAATTTGGGGGTGGCTCTGTCTTAATGATTTTCAGTTTTCCCAAGGTATATTCCCTAGACTGGAAGTGCCCTTGGCTCTGTAGCTCTGTTGTTTACTTGTTTTAGGGAATGCAATGCACTCCTCCAGTGAGGCAGTTGGCAATTTACATCCCGCCCATCAGCATAAAAAGGCTCCCTGTTCTCCAGGGCCTGTCTTGCCTTTCTGGTTTTTACACATTTTGTGGATGTCCCTTTTGACCTGTGGGATTTGATACTTCTTTGTAGTGCAGATTTGCATTGCCCGCTTGCTTGCTTGGCCAAAAAGTGCGTATGCGTTTTCTCCTGAATATATTCAGTATAAAAGGCATATGCCCTTTTTGGCCAAGTGCGTCATTGTCGAAGTTGTGCCCCTCTTCCTGTGCTTTAAAGGCGATTCCAACGTACCTCTTGAAATCTGTTTCCTGCTATTCGGCCTCGCTTTCAATTCCGCCTCGCTGCCTTCCCTCAACAGATTTTTGGACGATAGTTGTCCTTTATTACTCTGCCAGTTTTTGAATTGCTATGCCCCTGAGCTCCATTTTTCAACTCGTTTTTTGTGAGCTGTACGCAATTCCAACATTTTGGTTCAGGACCTATACTGGTTCCTGGTGGGTGGCTGAGACTCCGGTTAATTCTTCTTCCTGCCGGGAAATTAGAGTGACATGTGGCCAACCCAATGCCTAACAGCTACACTCTCATTGTTTAACCCTCTTCCCTTCCATCTTCTGCCAAATTGGCAACCTGTGCGAACCAGGAGGTTAACGGGGTTGTCTCTCCAAGTTGGGAGATTGATAGTAAAGCAGTTGGAAAGTCAAACCGGAGCACCAGGAGAGGGACTACTCGTTGAGTTTTAGAAACCTTTTGTATTCACTGTGTGTCCATTCTCTAGGTTTCCCGTACATGTTATATCTGTAGTAATATTCCCTTCAACATGGTGAGTTGGGACCCATGGAATGGGGGCCAAGCATTTTTGATTTAAAGGGTCTGCATTTGCTCACCCAATCTCACCAATCCTCTCAGTCCCACGTGTCCAGCCTTATGCCACATCCAGCTGTCATTGTAGATAGGGTCATTCCAGGTTTCATCAGAGACCCTGAAGGAAATGTAAAGAATTTCCCTGTTTTTTGGTTTTGTTTTTGAAATTCCTTTTTATAGTGGGTTTGAGCTGATTCTCGCTTCTATCTTTATGCCAGTCTAGACACACTTGATTCCCTTACAGAGACTTATCAATACATAGGTTTTAAGATTCTTACTAGTCAGATCTATTCCTCTGCGGGGAATATGGGGTTTTGAGTCCCTTTCACTGAGGAACGTGTAGGTCTTGTCTATTCCACAGTTGGTTTTAGAAATGGTACCTGTGCTTATATCAAACTCTGGTTTTATGCATCACCCCACCTCTCCTTTCCCCTTAAGCAGGCATAAGAGTGTTTTCTAAATGTGAGACTCTGTTCTCTTTCCTAACTCAGTTCATGTGTAGCCATGTTTACAGGACCTTCATAAGTGATATCTTATGATAAGTTTCTTTTTCTGTATGACTTATTTCACTTAGAATCATCGTACCTGAATCCACTCACTTTGCTGCTCCTGGTCTTATGATATTGATTTCATGTCTGAGGGATATTCCATCGTACATAAATACCACAGTTTTTTGAACCATTTTTATATTTCCTGGGATATTTAAGGTGTACCCAAGTTGAGGTTCTTGTAAGCAGTGCAGCCCTAAATTTGGGGGTGGCTCTGACTTATTGATTTTCGGTTTTCCCAAGGTATATTCCCTAGACTGGAAGTGCCCTTGGCTCTGTAGCTCTGTTGTTTACATGTTTTAGGGAACGCAATGCACTCCTCCAGTGAGGCAGTTGGCAATTTACATCCCGCCCATCAGCATAACAAGGCTCCCTGTTCTCCAGGGCCTGTCTTGCCTTTCTGGTTTTTACACATTTTGTGGATGTCCCTTTTGACCGGTGGGAAGTGATACTTCTTTGTAGTGCAGATTTGCATTGCCCACTTGCTTGCTTGGACAAAAAGGGCGTATGCGTTTTCTCCTGAATATATTCAAGAGAAAACTCATACGCCCTTTTTGGCCAAGTGCGTTATTGTCGACGTTGTGCACCTCTTCCTGTGCTTTAATGGTGATTCCAACGTACCTCTTGAAATCTGTTTCCTGCTATTCTGCCTTTCTTTCAAGTCCGCCTCGTTGCCTTCCCTCAACAGATTTTTGGACGATAGTTGTCCTTTATTACTCTGCCAGTTTGTGAATTGCTGTGCCCCTGAGCTCCATTTTTCAACTCGTTTTTTCTGAGCTGTACGCAAGTCCAAAATTTTGGTTCAGGACCTATACTGGTTCCCGGTGGTTGGCTGAGTCTCTGGTTAATTCTTCTTCCTCCCGGGGTGTTAGAGTGACATGTGCCCGTCCAAATGTCTAACAGCTACTCTCTCATTGGTTCTCCCTCTTCCCTTCCATCCTCTGCCAAATTGGCAACCTGTGCGAACCAGGAGGTTAAAGGGGTTGTCTCTCCAAGTGGGGAGATTGATAGTAAAGCAGTTGGAAAGTCAAACCGGAGCACCAGGAGAGGGACTGTTCGTTGAGTTTTAGAAACCTTTTGTATTCACAGTGTGTCCATTCTCTAGGTTTCCCGTACATGTTATAGCTGTAGTAATATTCCCTTCAACATGGAGAGTTGGGACCCATGGAATGGGGGCCATGCATTTTTGCTTTAAAGGGTCTGCATTTGCTCACCCAATCTCACCAATCCTCTCAGTCCCAAGTGTCCAGCCTTATGCCACATCCAGCTGTCATTGTAGATAGGGTCATTCCAGGTTTCATCAGAGACCCTGAAGGAAATGTAAAGAATTTCCCTGTTTTTTGGTTTGTTTTTGAAATTCCTTTTTATAGTGGGTTTGAGCTGATTCTCGCTTCTATCTTTATGCCAGTCTAGACACACTTGATTCCCTTACAGAGACTTATCAATACATAGGTTTTAAGATTCTTACTAGTCAGATCTATTCCTCTGCGGGAAATATGGGGTTTTGAGTCCCTTTCACTGAGGAAGGTGTAGGTCTTGTCTATTCCACAGTTGGTTTTAGAAATGGTACCTGTGCTTATATCAAACTCTGGTTTTATGCATCACACCACCTCTCCTTTCCCCTTAAGCAGGCATAAGAGTGTTTTCTAAATGTGAGACTCTGTTCTCTTTCCTAACTCAGTTCATGTGTAGCCAGGTTTACAGGATCTTCAAAAGTGATATCATATGATAAGTTTCTTTTTCTGTGTGACTTATTTCACTTAGAATCATCGTACCTGAATCCACTCACTTTGCTGCTCCTGGTCTTATGACATTGATTTCATGGCTGAGGGATATTCCATCGTACATAAATACCACAGCTTTTTGAACCATTTTTATATTGCCTGGGATATTTAAGGTGTACCCAAGTTGAGGTTCTTGTAAGCAGTGCAGCCCTAAATTTGGGGGTGGCTCTGACTTATTGATTTTCAGTTTTCCCAAGGTATATTCCCTAGACTGGAAGTGCCCTTGCCTCTGTAGCTCTGTTGTTTACTTGTTTTAGGGAACGCAATGCACTCCTCCAGTGAGGCAGTTGGCAATTTACATCCCGCCCATCAGCATAACAAGGCTCCCTGTTCTCCAGGGCCTGTCATGCCTTTCTGGTTTTTACACATTTTGTGGATGTCCCTTTTGACCGGTGGGAAGTGATACTTCTTTGTAGTGCAGATTTGCATTCCCCGCTTGCTTGCTTGGCCAAAAAGGGCGTATGCGTTTTCTCCTGAATATATTCAAGAGAAAACGCATACGCCCTTTTTGGCCAAGGCGTTATTGTCGACGTTGTGCCCCTCTTCCTGTGCTTTAAAGGCGATTAAAACGTACCTCTTGAAATCTGTTTCCTGCTATTCTGCCTTTCTTTCAAGTCCGCCTCGTTGCCTTCCCTCAACAGATTTTTGGACGATAGTTGTCCTTTATTACTCTGGCAGTTTGTGAATTGCTGTGCCCCTGAGCTCCATTTTTCAACTCGTTTTTTCTGAGCTGTACGCAAGTCCCAAATTTTGGTTCAGAATCTATACTGGTTCCCGGTGGTTGGCTGAGACTCTGGTTAATTCTTCTTCCTGCCGGGGAATTAGAGTGATATGTGCCCGTCCAAATGTCTAACAGCTACTCTCTCATTGGTTCTCCCTCTTCCCTTCCATCCTCTGCGAAATTGGCAACCTGTGCGAACCAGGAGGTTAAAAGGGTTGTCTCACCAAGTTGGGAGATTGATAGTAAAGCTGTTGGAAAGTGAAACGGGAGCACCAGGAGAGGGACTACTCGTTGAGTTTTAGAAACCTTTTGTATTCACAGTGTGTCCATTCTCTAGGTTTCCCATACAGATTATAGCTGTAGTAATATTCCCTTCAACATGGAGAGTTGGGACCCATGGAATGGGGGCCATGCATTTTTGCTTTAAAGGGTCTGCATTTGCTCACCCAATCACACCAATCCTCTCAGTCCCAAGTGTCCAGCATTATGCCACATCCAGCTGTCATTGTAGATAGGGTCCTTCCAGGGTTCATCAGAGACCCTGAAGGAAATGAAAAGAATTTCCCTGTTTTTTGGTTTTGTTTTTGAAATTCCTTTTTATAGTGGGTTTGAGCTGATTCTCGCTTCCATGTTTATGCCAGTCTAGACACACTTGATTCCCTTACAGAGACATATCAATACATAGGTTTTAAGATTCTTACTAATCAGATCTATTCCTCTGCGGGAAATATGGGGTTTTGAGTCCCTTTCACTGAGGAAGGTGTAGGTCTTGTCTATTCCACATTCGGTTTTAGAAATGGTACCTGTGCTTATATCAAACTCTGGTTTTATGCATCACCCCACCTCTCCTTTCCCCTTAAGCAGGCATAAGAGTGTTTTCTAAATGTGAGACTCTGTTCTCTTTCCTAACTCAGTTCATGTGTAGCCATGTTTACAGGATCTTCATAAGTGATATCTTATGATAAGTTTCTTTTTCTGTGTGACTTATTTCACTTAGAATCATCGTACCTGAATCCACTCACTTTGCTGCTCCTGGTCTTATGACATTGATTTCATGGCTGAGGGATATTCCATCGTACATAAATACCACAGTTTTTTGAAACATTTTTATATTTCCTGGCATATTTAAGGTGTACCCAAGTTGAGGTTCTTGTAAGCAGTGCAGCCCTAAATTTGGGGGTTGCTCTGTCTTATTGATTTTCAGTTTTCCCAACGTATATTCACTAGACTGGATGTGCCCTTGGCTCTGTAGCTCTGTTGATTACTTGTTTTAGGGAACGCAATGCACTCCTCCAGTGAGGCAGTCGGCAATTTACATCCCACCCATCAGCATAACAAGGCTCCCTGTTCTCCAGGGCCTGTCTTGCCTTTCTGATTTTACACATTTTGTGGATGTCCCTTTTGACCGGTGGGAAGTGATACTTCTTTGTAGTGCAGATTTGCATTGCCCGCTTGCTTGCTTGGCCAAAAAGTGCGTATGCGTTTTCTCCTAAATATATTCAGGAGAAAACGCATACAACCTTTTTGGCCAAGTGCGTCATTGTCGAAATTGTGCCCCTCTTCCTGTGCTTTAAAGGCGATTCCAACGTACCTGTTGAAATCTGTTTCCTGCTATTCTGCCTCGCTTTCAAGTCCGCCTCGTTGCCTTCCCTCAACAGATTTTTAGACGATAGTTGTCCTTTATTACTCTGCCAGTTTGTGAATTGCTGTGCCCCTGAGCTCTATTTTTCAATTCGTTTTTTGTGAGCTGTACGCAAGTCCAAAATTTTGGTTCAGGACCTATACTGGTTCCCGGTGGGTGGCTGTGACTCTGTTTAATTCTTCTTCCTGCCGGGAAATTAGAGTGACATGTGCCCGTCCAAATGCCTAACAGCTACTCTCTCATTGTTTTTCCCTCTTCCCTTCCATCCTCTGCCAAATTGGCAACCTGTGCGAACCAGGAGGTTAAAGGGGTTGTCTCTCCAAGTGGGGAGATTGATAGTAAAGCAGTTGGAAAGTCAAACCGGAGCACCAGGAGAGGGACTGTTCGTTGAGTTTTAGAAACCTTTTGTATTCACAGTGTATCCATTCTCTAGGTTTCCCATACATGTTATAGCTGTAGTAATATTCCCTTCAACATGGAGAGTTGGGACCCATGGAATGGGGGCCATGCATTTTTGCTTTAAAGGGTCTGCATTTGCTCACTCAATCTCACCAATCCTCTCAGTCCCAAGTGTCCAGCCTTATGCCACATCCAGCTGTCATTGTAGATAGGGTCATTCCAGGTTTCATCAGAGAACCTGAAGGAAATGTAAAGAATTGCCCTGTTTTTTGGTTTTGTTTTTGAAATTCCTTTTTATAGTGGGTTTGAGCTGATTCTCGCTTCCATGTTTATGCCAGTCTAGACACACTTGATTCCCTTACAGAGACATATCAATACATAGGTTTTAAGATTCTTACTACTCAGATCTGTTCCTCTGCAGGAAATATGGGGTTTTGAGTCCCTTTCACTGAGGAAGGTGTAGGTCTTGTCTATTCCACAGTTGGTTTTAGAAATGGTACCTGTGCTTATATCAATCTCTGGTTTTATTCATCACCCCACCTCTCCTTTCCCCTTAAGCAGGCATAAGAGTGTTTTCTAAATGTGAGACTCTGTTCTCTTTCCTAACTCAGTTCATGTGTAGCCATGTTTACAGGATCTTCATAAGTGATATCTTATGAGAAGTTTATTTTTCTGTGTGACTTATTTCACTTAGAATCATCGCACCTGAATCCACTTACTTTGCTGCTCCTGGTCTTATGACATTGATTTCATGGCTGAGGGATATTCCATCCTACATAAATACCACAGTTTTTTGAACCATTTTTATATTTCCTGGGATATTTAAGGTGTACCCATGTTGAGGTTCTTGTAAGCAGTGCAGCCCTAAATTTGGGGGTGGCTCTGTCTTATTGATTTTCAGTTTTCCCAAGGTATATTCCCTAGACTGGATGTGCCCTTGGCTCTGTAGCTCTGTTGATTACTTCTTTTATGGAACGCAATGCACTCCTCCAGTGAGGCAGTTGGCAATTTACATCCCGCCCATCAGCATAACAAGGCTCCCTGTTTTCCAGGGCCTGTCTTGCCTTTCTGGTTTTCACACATTTTGTGGATGTCCCTTTTGACCGGTGGGAAGTGATACTTCTTTGTAGTGCAGATTTGCATTGCCCGCTTGCTTGCTTGGCCAAAAAGGGCGTATGCGTTTTCTCCTTAATATATTCAGGAGAAAACGCATACGCCCTTTTTCGCCAAGTGCGTCATTTTCGAAGTTGTGTCCCTCTTCCTGTGCTTTAAAGGCGATTCCAACGTACCTCTTGAAATCTGTTTCCTGCTATTCTGCCTTGCTTTCAAGTCTGCGTCGTTGCCTTGCCTCAACAGATTTTTGGACGATAGTTGTCCTTTATTACTCTGCCAGTTTGTGAATTGCTGTGCCCCTCTGCTCCATTTTTCAACTCGTTTTTTGTGAGCTGTATGGAAGTCCAAAATTTTGGTTCAGGACCTATACTGGTTCCCGGTGTTTGGCTGAGGCTCTGGTTAATTCTTCTTCCTGCTGGGGAATTAGAGTGACATTTGCCCGTCCAAATGTCTAACAGCTACTCTCTCATGGTTCTCCCAATTCCCTTCCATACTCTGCCAAATTGGCAACCTGTGCTAACCAGGAGGTTAAAGGGGCTGTCTCTCCAAGTTGGGAGATTGATAGTAAAGCAGTTGGAAAGTCAAACCGGAGCACCAGGAGAGGGACTACTCGTTGAGTTTTAGAAACCTTTTGTATTCACTGTGTGTCCATTCTCTAGGTTTCCCGTACATGTTATAGCTGTAGTAATATTCCCTTCAACATGGAGAGTTGGGACCCATGGAATGGGGGCCATGCATTTTTGCTTTAAAGGGTCTGCATTTGCTCACCCAATCTCACCAATCCTCTCAGTCCCAAGTGTCCAGCCTTATGCCACATCCAACTGTCATTGTAGATAGGGTCATTCCAGGTTTCATCAGAGACCCTGAAGGAAATGTAAAGAATTTCCCTGTTTTTGGTTTTGTTTTTGAAATTCCTTTTTATAGTGGATTTGAGCTGATTCTCGCTGCCATGTTTATGCCAGTCTAGACACACTTGATTCCCTTACAGAGACATATCAATACATAGCTTTTAAGATTCTTACTAGTCAGATCTATTCCTCTGCGGGAAATATGGGGTTTTGAGTCCCTTTCACTGAGGAAGGTGTAGGTCTTGTCTATTCCACAGTTGGTTTTAGAAATGGTACCTGTGCTTATATCAAACTCTGGTTTTATGCATCACCCCACCTCTCCTTTCCCCTTAAGCAGGCATAAGATTGTTTTCTAAATGTGAGACTCTGTTCTCTTTCCTAACTCAGTTCATGTGTAGCCATGTTTACAGGATCTTCATAAGTGATATCTTATGATAAGTTTCTTTTTCTGTGTGACTTATTTCACTTAGAATCATCGTACCTGAATCCACTCACTTTGCTGCTCCTGGTCTTATGACATTGATTTCATGGCTGAGGGATATTCCATCGTACATAAATACCACAGTTTTTTGAAACATTTTTATATTTCCTGGCATATTTAAGGTGTACCCAAGTTGAGGTTCTTGTAAGCAGTGCAGCCCTAAATTTGGGGGTTGCTCTGTCTTATTGATTTTCAGTTTTCCCAACGTATATTCACTAGACTGGATGTGCCCTTGGCTCTGTAGCTCTGTTGATTACTTGTTTTAGGGAACGCAATGCACTCCTCCAGTGAGGCAGTTGGCAATTTACATCCCACCCATCAGCATAACAAGGCTCCCTGTTCTCCAGGGCCTGTCTAACCTTTCTGATTTTACACATTTTGTGGATGTCCCTTTTGACCGGTGGGAAGTGATACTTCTTTGTAGTGCAGATTTGCATTGCCCGCTTGCTTGCTTGGCCAAAAAGTGCGTATGCGTTTTCTCCTAAATATATTCAGGAGAAAACGCATACACCCTTTTTGGCCAAGTGCGTCATTGTCGAAATTGTGCCCCTCTTCCTGTGCTTTAAAGACGATTCCAACGTACCTGTTGAAATCTGTTTCCTGCTATTCTGCCTCGCTTTCAAGTCCGCCTCGTTGCCTTCCCTCAACAGATTTTTAGACGAGAGTTGTCCTTTATTACTCTGCCAGTTTGTGAATTGCTGTGCCCCTGAGCTCTATTTTTCAATTCGTTTTTTGTGAGCTGTACGCAAGTCCAAAATTTTGGTTCAGGACCTATACTGGTTCCCGGTGGGTGGCTGTGACTCTGTTTAATTCTTCTTCCTGCCGGGAAATTAGAGTGACATGTGCCCGTCCAAATGCCTAACAGCTACTCTCTCATTGTTTTTCCCTCTTCCCTTCCATCCTCTGCCAAATTGGCAACCTGTGCGAACCAGGAGGTTAAAGGGGTTGTCTCTCCAAGTGGGGAGATTGATAGTAAAGCAGTTGGAAAGTCAAACCGGAGCACCAGGAGAGGGACTGTTCGTTGAGTTTTAGAAACCTTTTGTATTCACAGTGTGTCCATTCTCTAGGTTTCCCATACATGTTATATCTGTAGTAATATTCCCTTCAACATGGAGAGTTGGGACCCATGGAATGGGGGCCATGCATTTTTGCTTTAAAGGGTCTGCATTTGCTCACTCAATCTCACCAATCCTCTCAGTCCCAAGTGTCCAGCCTTATGCCACATCCAGCTGTCATTGTAGATAGGGTCATTCCAGGTTTCATCAGAGAACCTGAAGGAAATGTAAAGAATTGCCCTGTTTTTTGGTTTTGTTTTTGAAATTCATTTTATAGTCGGTTTGAGCTGATTCTCGCTTCCATGTTTATGCCAGTCTAGACACACTTGATTCCCTTACAGAGACATATCAATACATAGGTTTTAAGATTCTTACTACTCAGATCTGTTCCTCTGCGGGAAATATGGGGTTTTGAGTCCCTTTCACTGAGGAAGGTGTAGGTCTTGTCTATTCCACAGTTGGTTTTAGAAATGGTACCTGTGCTTATATCAATCTCTGGTTTTATTCATCACCCCACCTCTCCTTTCCCCTTAAGCAGGCATAAGAGTGTTTTCTAAATGTGAGACTCTGTTCTCTTTCCTAACTCAGTTCATGTGTAGCCATGTTTACAGGATCTTCATAAGTGATATCTTATGAGAAGTTTCTTTTTCTGTGTGACTTATTTCACTTAGAATCATCGTACCTGAATCCACTTACTTTGCTGCTCCTGGTCTTATGACATTGATTTCATGGCTGAGGGATATTCCATCCTACATAAATACCACAGTTTTTTGAACCATTTTTATATTTCCTGGGATATTTAAGGTGTACCCATGTTGAGGTTCTTGTAAGCAGTGCAGCCCTAAATTTGGGGGTGGCTCTGTCTTATTGATTTTCAGTTTTCCCAAGGTATATTCCCTAGACTGGATGTGCCCTTGGCTCTGTAGCTCTGTTGATTACTTCTTTTATGGAACGCAATGCACTCCTCCAGTGAGGCAGTTGGCAATTTACATCCCGCCCATCAGCATAACAAGGCTCCCTGTTTTCCAGGGCCTGTCTTGCCTTTCTGGTTTTTACACATTTTGTGGATGTCCCTTTTGACCGGTGGGAAGTGATACTTCTTTGTAGTGCAGATTTGCATTGCCCGCTTGCTTGCTTGGCCAAAAAGGGCGTATGCGTTTTCTCCTTAATATATTCAGGAGAAAACACATACGCCCTTTTTCGCCAAGTGCGTCATTTTCGAAGTTGTGCCCCTCTTCCTGTGCTTTAAAGGCGATTCCAACGTACCTCTTGAAATCTGTTTCCTGCTATTCTGCCTTGCTTTCAAGTCTGCGTCGTTGCCTTGCCTCAACAGATTTTTGGACGATAGTTGTCCTTTATTACTCTGCCAGTTTGTGAATTGCTGTGCCCCTGTGCTCCATTTTTCAACTCGTTTTTTGTGAGCTGTATGGAAGTCCAAAATTTTGGTTCAGGACCTATACTGGTTCCCGGTGTTTGGCTGAGGCTCTGGTTAATTCTTCTTCCTGCTGGGGAATTAGAGTGACATTTGCCCGTCCAAATGTCTAACAGCTACTCTCTCATGGTTCTCCCAATTCCCTTCCATACTCTGCCAAATTGGCAACGTGTGCTAACCAGGAGGTTAAAGGGGCTGTCTCTCCAAGTTGGGAGATTGATAGTAAAGCAGTTGGAAAGTCAAACCGGAGCACCAGGAGAGGGACTACTCGTTGAGTTTTAGAAACCTTTTGTATTCACTGTGTGTCCATTCTCTAGGTTTCCCATACATGTTATAGCTGTAGTAATATTCCCTTCAACATGGAGAGTTGGGACCCATGGAATGGGGGCCATGCATTTTTGCTTTGAAGGGTCTGCATTTGCTCACCCAATCTCACCAATCCTCTCAGTCCCAAGTGTCCAGCCTTATGCCACATCCAACTGTCATTGTAGATAGGGTCATTCCAGGTTTCATCAGAGACCCTGAAGGAAATGTAAAGAATTTCCCTGTTTTTGGTTTTGTTTTTGAAATTCCTTTTTATAGTGGATTTGAGCTGATTCTCGCTGCCATGTTTATGCCAGTCTAGACACACTTGATTCCCTTACAGAGACATATCAATACATAGCTTTTAAGATTCTTACTAGTCAGATTTATTCCTCTGCGGGAAATATGGGGTTTTGAGTCCCTTTCACTGAGGAAGGTGTAGGTCTTGTCTATTCCACAGTTGGTTTTAGAAATGGTACCTGTGCTTATATCAAACTCTGGTTTTATGCATCACCCCACCTCTCCTTTCCCCTTAAGCAGGCATAAGATTGTTTTCTAAATGTGAGACTCTGTTCTCTTTCCTAACTCAGTTCATGTGTAGCCATGTTTACAGGATCTTCATAAGTGATATCTTATGATAAGTTTCTTTTTCTGTGTGACTTATTTCACTTAGAATCATCGTACCTGAATCCACTCACTTTGCTGCTCCTGGTCTTATGACATTGATTTCATGGCTGAGGGATATTCCATCGTACATAAATACCACAGTTTTTTGAAACATTTTTATATTTCCTGGCATATTTAAGGTGTACCCAAGTTGAGGTTCTTGTAAGCAGTGCAGCCCTAAATTTGGGGGTTGCTCTGTCTTATTGATTTTCAGTTTTCCCAACGTATATTCACTAGACTGGATGTGACCTTGGCTCTGTAGCTCTGTTGATTACTTGTTTTAGGGAACGCAATGCACTCCTCCAGTGAGGCAGTTGGCAATTTACATCCCACCCATCAGCATAACAAGGCTCCCTGTTCTCCAGGGCCTGTCTAACCTTTCTGATTTTACACATTTTGTGGATGTCCCTTTTGACCGGTGGGAAGTGATACTTCTTTGTAGTGCAGATTTGCATTGCCCGCTTGCTTGCTTGGCCAAAAAGTGCGTATGCGTTTTCTCCTAAATATATTCAGGAGAAAACGCATACACCCTTTTTGGCCAAGTGCGTCATTGTCGAAATTGTGCCCCTCTTCCTGTGCTTTAAAGACGATTCCAACGTACCTGTTGAAATCTGTTTCCTGCTATTCTGCCTCGCTTTCAAGTCCGCCTCGTTGCCTTCCCTCAACAGATTTTTAGACGATAGTTGTCCTTTATTACTCTGCCAGTTTGTGAATTGCTGTGCCCCTGAGCTCTATTTTTCAATTCGTTTTTTGTGAGCTGTACGCAAGTCCAAAATTTTGGTTCAGGACCTATACTGGTTCCCGGTGGGTGGCTGTGACTCTGTTTAATTCTTCTTCCTGCCGGGAAATTAGAGTGACATGTGCCCGTCCAAATGCCTAACAGCTACTCTCTCATTGTTTTTCCCTCTTCCCTTCCATCCTCTGCCAAATTGGCAACCTGTGCGAACCAGGAGGTTAAAGGGGTTGTCTCTCCAAGTGGGGAGATTGATAGTAAAGCAGTTGGAATGTCAAACCGGAGCACCAGGAGAGGGACTGTTCGTTGAGTTTTAGAAACCTTTTGTATTCACAGTGTGTCCATTCTCTAGGTTTCCCATACATGTTATAGCTGTAGTAATATTCCCTTCAACATGGAGAGTTGGGACCCATGGAATGGGGGCCATGCATTTTTGCTTTAAAGGGTCTGCATTTGCTCACTCAATCTCACCAATCCTCTCAGTCCCAAGTGTCCAGCCTTATGCCACATCCAGCTGTCATTGTAGATAGGGTCATTCCAGGTTTCATCAGAGAACCTGAAGGAAATGTAAAGAATTGCCCTGTTTTTTGGTTTTGTTTTTGAAATTCATTTTATAGTCGGTTTGAGCTGATTCTCGCTTCCATGTTTATGCCAGTCTAGACACACTTGATTCCCTTACAGAGACATATCAATACATAGGTTTTAAGATTCTTACTACTCAGATCTGTTCCTCTGCGGGAAATATGGGGTTTTGAGTCCCTTTCACTGAGGAAGGTGTAGGTCTTGTCTATTCCACAGTTGGTTTTAGAAATGGTACCTGTGCTTATATCAATCTCTGGTTTTATTCATCACCCCACCTCTCCTTTCCCCTTAAGCAGGCATAAGAGTGTTTTTTAAATGTGAGACTCTGTTCTCTTTCCTAACTCAGTTCATGTGTAGCCATGTTTACAGGATCTTCATAAGTGATATCTTATGAGAAGTTTCTTTTTCTGTGTGACTTATTTCACTTAGAATCATCGTACCTGAATCCACTTACTTTGCTGCTCCTGGTCTTATGACATTGATTTCATGGCTGAGGGATATTCCATCCTACATAAATACCACAGTTTTTTGAACCATTTTTATATTTCCTGGGATATTTAAGGTGTACCCATGTTGAGGTTCTTGTAAGCAGTGCAGCCCTAAATTTGGGGGTGGCTCTGTCTTATTGATTTTCAGTTTTCCCAAGGTATATTCCCTAGACTGGATGTGCCCTTGGCTCTGTAGCTCTGTTGATTACTTCTTTTATGGAACGCAATGCACTCCTCCAGTGAGGCAGTTGGCAATTTACATCCCGCCCATCAGCATAACAAGGCTCCCTGTTTTCCAGGGCCTGTCTTGCCTTTCTGGTTTTTACACATTTTGTGGATGTCCCTTTTGACCGGTGGGAAGTGATACTTCTTTGTAGTGCAGATTTGCATTGCCCGCTTGCTTGCTTGGCCAAAAAGGGCGTATGCGTTTTCTCCTTAATATATTCAGGAGAAACCGCATACGCCCTTTTTCGCCAAGTGCGTCATTTTCGAAGTTGTGTCCCTCTTCCTGTGCTTTAAAGGCGATTCCAACGTACCTCTTGAAATCTGTTTCCTGCTATTCTGCCTTGCTTTCAAGTCTGCGTCGTTGCCTTGCCTCAACAGATTTTTGGACGATAGTTGTCCTTTATTTTTCTGCCAGTTTGTGAATTGCTGTGCCCCTGTGCTCCATTTTTCAACTCGTTTTTTGTGAGCTGTATGGAAGTCCAAAATTTTGGTTCAGGACCTATACTGGTTCCCGGTGTTTGGCTGAGGCTCTGGTTAATTCTTCTTCCTGCTGGGGAATTAGAGTGACATTTGCCCGTCCAAATGTCTAACAGCTACTCTCTCATGGTTCTCCCAATTCCCTTCCATACTCTGCCAAATTGGCAACCTGTGCTAACCAGGAGGTTAAAGGGGCTGACTCTCCAAGTTGGGAGATTGATAGTAAAGCAGTTGGAAAGTCAAACCGGAGCACCAGGAGAGGGACTACTCGTTGAGTTTTAGAAACCTTTTGTATTCACTGTGTGTCCATTCTCTAGGTTTCCCGTACATGTTATAGCTGTAGTAATATTCCCTTCAACATGGAGAGTTGGGACCCATGGAATGGGGGCCATGCATTTTTGCTTTAAAGGGTCTGCATTTGCTCACCCAATCTCACCAATCCTCTCAGTCCCAAGTGTCCAGCCTTATGCCACATCCAACTGTCATTGTAGATAGGGTCATTCCAGGTTTCATCAGAGACCCTGAAGGAAATGTAAAGAATTTCCCTGTTTTTGGTTTTGTTTTTGTAATTCCTTTTTATAGTGGATTTGAGCTGATTCTCGCTGCCATGTTTATGCCTGTCTAGACACACTTGATTCCCTTACAGAGACATATCAATACATAGCTTTTAAGATTCTTACTAGTCAGATCTATTCCTCTGCGGGAAATATGGTGTTTTGAGTCCCTTTCACTGAGGAAGGTGTAGGTCTTGTCTATTCCACAGTTGGTTTTAGAAATGGTACCTGTGCTTATATCAAATTCTCGTTTTATGCATCACCCCACCTCTCCTTTCCCCTTAAGCAGGCATAAGAGTGTTTTCTAAATGTGAGACTCTGTTCTCTTTCCTAACTCAGTTCATGTGTAGCCATGTTTACAGGATCTTCATAAGTGATATCTTATGATAAGTTTCTTTTTCTGTGTGACTTATTTCACTTAGAATCATCGTACCTGAATCCACTCACTTTGCTGCTCCTGGTCTTATGACATTGATTTCATGGCTGAGGGATATTCCATCGTACATAAATACCACAGTATTTTGAACCAATTTTATATTTCCTGGGATATTTAAGGTGTACCCAAGTTGAGGTTCTTGTAAGCAGTGAAGCTCTAAATTTGGGGTGGATCTGTCTTATTGATTTTCAGTTTTCCCAAGGTATATTCCCTAGACTGGAAGTGCCCTTGGCTCTGTAGCTCTGTTGTTTACTTGTTTTAGGGAATGCAATGCACTCCTCCAGTGAGGCAGTTGGCAATTTACATCCCACCCATCAGCATAACAAGGCTCCCTGTTCTCCAGGGCCTGTCTTGACTTTCTGGATTTTACACATTTTGTGGATGTCCCTGTGGACCGGGGGGAAGTGATACTTCTTTGGAGTGCAGATTTGCATTGCCCGCTTGCTTGCTTGGCCAAAAAGGGCGTATGCGTTTACTCCTGAATATATTCAGGAGAAAAGGCATACGCCCTTTTTGGCCAAGTGCGTCATTGTCGAAGTTGTGCCCCTCTTCCTGTGCTTTAAAGGCGATTCCAACGTACCTCTTGAAATCTGTTTCCTGCTATTCTGCCTCGCTTTCAAGTCCGCCTCGTTGCCTTCCCTCAACAGATTTTTGGACGACAGTAGTCCTTTATTACTCTGCCAATTTGTGAAATGCTGTGCCCCTGAGTTCCATTTTTCAACTCGTTTTTTGTGAGCTGTACGCAAGTCCAAAATTTTGGTTCAGGACCTATACTGGTTCCCGGTGGTTGGCTGAGACTCTGATTAATTCTTCTTCCTGCCAGGAAATTAGAGTGACATGTGCCCGTCCAAATGCCTAACAGCTACTCTCTCATTGGTTCTCCCTCTTCCCTTCCATCCTCTGCCAAATTGGCAACCTGTGCGAACCAGGAGGTTAAAGGGGCTGTCTCTCCAAGTTGGGAGATTGATAGTAAAGCAGTTAGAAAATCAAACCAGAGCACCAGGAGAGGGACTACACGTTGAGTTTTAGAAACCTTTTGTATTCACAGTGTGTCCATTCTCTAGGTTTCCCGTACATGTTATAGCTGTAGTAATATTCCCTTCAACATGGAGAGTTGGGACAACTGGAATGGGGGCCATGCATTTTTGCTTTAAAGTGTCTGCATTTGCGCACCCAATCTCACCAATCCTCTCAGTCCGTAGTGTCCAGCCTTATGCCATATCCAGCTGTCATTGTAGATAGGGTCATTCCAGGTTTCACCAGAGACCCTGAAGGAAATGTAAAGAATTTCCCTGTTTTTTGGTTTTGTTTTTGAAATTCCTTTTTATAGTGGGTTTGAGCTGATTCTCGCTGCCATGTTTATGCCAGTCTAGACACACTTGATTCCCTTACAGAGACATATCAATACATAGGTTTTAAGATTCTTACTAGTCAGATCTATTCCTCTGCGGGAATTATGGGGTTTTGAGTTCCTTTCACTGAGGAAGGTGTAGGTCTTGTCTATTCCACAGTTGGTTTTAGAAATGGTACATGTGCTTATATCAAACTCTGGTTTTATGCATCACCCCACCTCTCCTTTCCCCTTAAGCAGGCATAAGATTGTTTTCTAAATGTGAGACTCTGTTCTCTTTCCTAACTCAGTTCATGTGTAACCATGTTTATAGTATCTTCATAAGTGATATCTTATGATAAGTTTCCTTTTCTGTGTGACTTATTTCACTTAGAATCATCGTACCTGAATCCACTCACTTTGCTGCTCCTGGTCTTATGACATTGATTTCATGGCTGAGGGATATTCCATCGTACATAAATACCACTGTTCTTTGAACCATTTTTATATTTCCTGGCATATTTAAGGTGTACCCAAGTTGAGGTTCTTGTAAGCAGTGCAGCCCTAAATTTGGGGGTGGCTCTGGCTTATTGATTATCAGTTTTCCCAAGGTACATTCCCTAGACTGGAAGTGCCCTTGGCTCTGTAGCTCTGTTGTTTACTTGTTTTAGGGAACGCAATGCACTCCTCCAGTGAGGCAGTTGGCAATTTACATCCCGCCCATCAGCATAACAAGGCTCCCTGTTCTCCAGGGCCTGTCTTGCCTTTCTGGTTTTTACACATTTTGTGGATGTCCCTTTTCACCGGTGGGAAGTGATACTTCTTTGTAGTGCAGATTTGCAGTGCCCGCTTGCTTGCTTGGCCAAAAAGTGCGTATGCGTTTTCTCCTTAATATATTCAGGAGAAAACGCATACGCCCTTTTTGGCCAAGTGCGTCATTGTCTAAGTTGTGCCCCTCTTCCTGTGATTTAAAGGCGATTCCAACATACCTTTTGAAATCTGTTTCCTGCTATTCTGCCTCGCTTTCAAGTCCGCCTCGTTGCCTTCCCTCAACAGATTTTTGGACGACTGTTGTCCTTTATTACTCTGCCAGTTTGCGAAATGCTGTGCCCCTGAGCTCCATTTTTCAACTCGTTTTTCGTGAGGTGTACGCAAGTCCAAAATTTAGGTTCAGGACCTATACTGGTTCCCGGTGGTTGGCTGAGACTCTTTTTAATTCTTTTTCCTGCCGGGGAATTAGAGTGACATGTGCCCGTCCAAATGTCTAACAGCTACTCTCTCATTGGTTCTCCCTCTTCCCTTCCATCCTCTGCCAAATTGGCAACCTGTGCGAACCAGGAGGTTAAAGGGGTTGTCTCTCCAAGTTGGGAGATTGATAGTAAAGCAGTTGGAAAGTCAAACCGGAGCACCAGGAGAGGGTCTACTCGTTGAGTTTTAGAAACCTTTTGTATTCACAGTGTGTCCATTGTCTAGGTTTCCCGTACATGTTATAGCTGTAGTAATATTCCCTTCAACATGGAGAGTTGGGACCCATGGAATCGGGGCCATGCATTTTTGCTTTAAAGTGTCTGCATTTGCTCACCCAATCTCACCAATCCTCTCAGTCCGAAGTGTCCAGCCTTATGCCACATTCAGCTGTCATTTTAGATAGGGTCATTCCAGGTTTCATCAGAGACCCTGAAGGAAATGTAAAGAATTTCCCTGTTTTTTGGTTTTGTTTTTGAAATTCCTTTTTATAGTGGGTTTGAGCTGATTCTCGCTGCCATGTTTATGCCAGTCTAGACACACTTGATTCCCTTACAGAGACATATCAATACATAGCTTTTAAGATTCTTACTAGTCAGATCAATTCCTCTGCGGGAAATATGGGATTTTGAGTCCCTTTCACTGAGGAAGGTGTAGGTCTTGTCTATTCCACAGTTGGTTTTAGAAATGGTACCTGTGCTTATATCAAACTCTGGTTTTATGCATCACCCCACCTCTCCTTTGCCCTTAAGCAGGCATAAGAGTGTTTTCTAAATGTGAGACTCTGTTCTCTTTCCTAACTCAGTTCATGTGTAGCCATGTTTACAGGATCTTCATAAGTGATATCTTATGATAAGTTTCTTTTTCTGTGTGACTTATTTCACTAGAATCATCGTACCTGAATCCACTCACTTTGCTGATCCTGGTCTTATGACATTGATTTCATGGCTGAGGGATATTCCATCGGACATAAATACCACAGTTTTTTGAACCATTTTTATATTTCCTGGGATATTTAAGGTGTACCCAAGTTGAGGTTCTTGTAAGCAGTGCAGGCCTAAATTTGGGGGAGGCTCTGTCTTATTGATTTTCAGTTTTCCCAAGGTATATTCCCTAGACTGGAAGTGCCCTTGGCTCTGTAGCTCAGTTGTTTACTTGTTTTAGGGAACGCAATGCACTCCTCCAGTGAGGCAGTTGGCAATTTACATCCCGCCCATCAGCATAACAAGGCTCCATGTTCTCCAGGGCCTGTCTTGCCTTTCTGGTTTTTACACATTTTGTGGATGTCCCTTTTGACTGGTGGGAAGTGATACTTCTTTGTAGTGCAGATTTGCATTGCCCGCTTGCTTGCCTGGCCAAAAAGGGCGTATGGGTTTTCTCCTGAATATATTCAGGAGAAAACGCATACGCCCTTTTTGGCTAATTGCGTCATTGTCGAAGTTGTGCCCCTTTCCTGTGCTTTAATGGCGATTCCAACGTATCTCTTGAAATCTGTTTCCTGCTATTCTGCCTCGCTTTCAAGTCCGCCTCGTTGCCTTCCCTCAACAGATTTTTGGACGACAGTTGTCCTTTATTACTCTGCCAGTTTGTGAATTGCTGTGCCCCTGAGCTCAATTTTTCAACTCGTTTTTTGTTTGCTGTACGCAAGTCCAAAATTTTGGTTCAGGACCTATACTGGTTCCGGGTGGGTGGCTGAGACTCTGGTTAATTCTTCTTCCTGCTGGGAAATTAGAGTGACATGTGCCCGTCCAAATGCCTAACAGCTACTCTCTCACTGGTTCTCCCTCTTCCATTCCATCCTCTGCCAAATTGGCAACCTTTGCGAACGAGGCGGTTAAAGGGGTTGTCTCTCCATGTTGGGAGATTGATAGGAAAGCAGTTGGAAAGTCAAACCGGAGCACCAGGAGAGGAACTACTCGTTGAGTTTTAGAAACCTTTTGTATTCACAGTGTGTCCATTCTCTAGGTTTCCCGTACATGTTATAGCTGTAGTAATATTCCCTTCAACATGGAGAGCTGGGACCCATGGATTGGGGGCCATGCATTTTTGCTTTAATGGCTCTGCATTTGCTCACCCAATCTCACCAATCCTCTCAGTCCCAAGTGTCCAGCCTTATGCCACATCCAGCTGTCATTGTAGATAGGGTCATTCCAGGTTTCATCAGAGACCCTGAAGGAAATGTAAAGAATTTCCCTGTTTCTTGGTTTTGTTTTTGAAATTCCTTTTTATAGTGGGTTTGAGCTGATTCTCGCTGCCATATTTATGCCTGTCTAGACACACTTGATTCCCTTACAGAGACATATCAATACATAGGTTTTAAGATTCTTTCTAGTCAGATCTATTCCTCTGCGGGAAATATGGGGTTTTGAGTCCCTTTCACTGAGGAAGGTGTAGGTCTTGTCTATTCCACAGTTGGTTTTAGAAATGGTACCTGTGCTTATATCAAACTCTGGTTTTATGCATCACCCCACCTCTCCTTTCCCCTTAAGCAGGCATAAGAGTGTTTTCTAAATGTGAGACTCTGTTCTCTTTCCTAACTCAGTTCATGTGTAGCCATGTTTACAGGATCTTCATAAGTCATATCTTATGATAAGTTTCTTTTTCTGTGTGACTTATTTCACTTAGAATCATCGTACCTGAATCCACTCACTTTGCTACTCCTGGTCTTATGACATTGATTTCATGGCTGAGGGATATTCCACCGTACATAAATACCACAGTTCTTTGAACCATTTTTATATTTCCTGGGATATTTAAGGTGTACCCAAGTTGAGGTTCTTGTAAAAAGTGCAGCCCTAAATTTGGGGGTGGCTCTGTCTTATTGATTTTCAGTTTTCCCAAGGTATATTCCCTAGACTGGAAGTGCCCTTGGCTCTGTAGCTCTGTTGTTTACTTGTTTTAGGGAACGCAATGCACTCCTCCTGTGAGGCAGTTGGCAATTTACATCCCGCCCGTCAGCATAACAAGGCTTCCTGTTCTCCAGGGCCTGTCTTGACTTTCTGGTTTTTACACATTTTGTGGATGTCCCTTTGGACCGGTGGGAAGTGATACTTCTTTGTAGTGCAGATTTGCATTGCCCGCTTGCTTGCTTGGCCAAAAAGTGCGTATGCGTTTTCTCCTGAATATATTCCGGAGAAAACCCATACGCCCTTTTTGGCCAAGTGCGTCATTGTCGAAGTTGTGCCCTTCTTCCTGTGCTTTAAATGCGATTCCCACATACCTCTTGAAATCTGTTTCCTGCTATTCTGCATCGCTTTCATGTCCGCCTCGTTGCCTTCCCTCAACAGATTTTTGGACGACAGTTGTCCTTTATTACTCTGCCAGTTTGTGAAATGCTGTGCCCCTGAGCTCCATTTTTCAACTCGTTTTTTTTGAGCTGTACGCAAGTCCAAAATTTTGATTCAGGACCTATACTGGTTCCCGGTGGTTGGCTGAGACTCTGGTTAATTCTTCTACCTGCCGGGGAATTAGAGTGACATGTGCCCGTCCAAATGTCTAACAGCTACTCTCTCATTGGTTCTCCCTCTTCCCTTCCATCCTCTGCCAAATTGGCAACCTGTGCGAACAAGGAGGTTAAAGGGGTTGTCTCTCCAAGTTGGGAGATTGATAGTAAAACAGTTGGAAAGTCAAACCGGAGCACCAGGAGAGGGACTACTCGTTGAGTTTTAGAAACCATTTGTATTCACAGTGTGTCCATTCTCTAGGTTTCCCGTACATGGTATAGCTGTAGTAATATTCCCTTCAACATGGAGAGTTGGGACCCATGGATTGGGGGCCATGCATTTTTGCTTTAAAGGGTTTTCGTTTGCTCACCCAATGTCACCAATCCTCTCAGTCCAAAGTGTCCAGCATTATGCCACATCCAGCTGTCATTGTAGATAGGGTCATTCCAGGTTTCCTAGGAGACCCTGAAGGAAATGGAAAGAATTTCCCTTTTTTTTGGTTTTGTATTTGAAATTCCTTTTTATAGTGGTTTTGAGCTGATTCTCGCTGCCATGTTTATGCCAGTCTAGACACATTTGATTCCCTTACAGAGACATATCAATACATAGGTTTTAAGATTCTTACTAGTCAGATCTATTCCTCTGCGGGAAATATGGGGTTTTGAGTCCCTTTCACTGAGGAAGGTGTAGGTCTTGTCTATTCCACAGTTGGTTTTAGAAATGGTACCTGTGCTTATATCAAACTCTGGTTTTATGCATCACCCCACCTCTCCTTTCCCCTTAAGCAGGCATAAGAGTGTTTTCTAAATGTGAGACTCTGTTCTTTTCCTAACTCAGTTCATGTGTAGCCATGTTTACAGGATCCTCATAAGTGATATCTTATGATAAGTTTCTTTTTCTGTGTGACTTATTTCACTTAGAATCATCGTACCTGAATCCACTCACTTTGCTGCTCCTGGTCTTATGACATTGATTTCATGTCTGAGGGATATTCCATCGTACATAAATACCACAGTTTTTTGAACCATTTTTATGTTTTCTGGGATATTTAAGGGGTACCCAAGTTGAGGATCTTGTAAGCAGTGCAGCCCTAAATTTGGGGGTGGATCTTTCTTATTGATTTTCAGTTTTTCCATGGTATATTCCCTAGACTGGATGTGCCCTTGGCTCTGTAGCTCTGTTGTTTACTTGTTTTAGGGAACGCAATGCACTCCTCCAGTGAGGCAGTTGGCAATTTACATCCCGCCGTTCAGCATAACAAGGCTACTTGTTCTCCAGGGCCTGTCTTGCCTTTCCCGTTTTTACACATTTTGTGGATGTCCCTTTTGACCGGTGGGAAGTGATACTTCTTTGTAGTGCAGATTTGCATTGCCCGCTTGCTTGCTTGGCCAAAAAGGGCGTATGCGTTTTCTCCTGAATATATTCAGGAGAAAACGCATACGCCCTTTTAGGCCAAGTGTGTCATTGTCGAAGTTGTGCCCCTCTTCTTGTGCTTCAAAGGCGATTCCTACGTACCACTTGAAATCTGTTTCCTTCTATTATGCCCCGCTTTCAAGTCCGCCTCGTTGCCTTCCCTCAACAGATTTTTGGACGATAGTTGTCCTTTATTACTCTGCCAGTTTGTGAATTGCTGTGCCCCTGAGCTCCATTTTTCAACTCGTTTTTTGTGAGCTGTACGCAAGTCCAAAATTTTGGTTCAGAAACTATAATGGTTCCCGGTGGGTGGCTGAGACTCTGGTTAATTCTTCTTCCTGCCGGGAAATTAGAGTGACATGCGCCCATCCAAATGCCTAATAGCTACACTCTCATAGGTTCTCCCTCTTCCCTTCCATCCTCTGCGAAATTGGCAACGTGTGCGAACCAGGAGGTTAAAGGGGCTGTCTCTCCAAGTTGGGAGATTGATTGTAAAGCATTTGTAAAGTCAAACCGGAGCACCAGGAGAGGGACTATTCGTTGAGTTTTAGAAACCTTTTGTATTCATATTGTGTCCATTCTCTAGGTTTCCCGTACATGTTATAGCTGTAGTAATATTCCCTTCAACATGGAGAGTAGGGACCCATGGAATGGGGTCCATGCATTTTTGCTTTAAAGGGTCTGCATTTGCTCACCAAATCTCACCAATCCTCTCAGTCCCAAGTGTCCAGCCTTATGCCACATCCCGCTGTCATTTTAGATAGGGTCATTCCAGGTTTCATCAGAGACTCTGAAGGAAATGAAAAGAATTTCCATGTTTTTTGGTTTTCTTTTTGAAATTCCTTTTTATAGTGGGTTTGAGCTGATTCTCACTGCCATGTTTATGCCAGTCTAGACACACTTGATTCCCTTAAAGAGACATATTAATACATAGGTTTTAAGATTCTTACTAGTCAGATCTATTCCTCTGCGGGAAATATGGGGTTTTGAGTCCCTTTCACTGAGGAAGGTGTAGGTCTTGTCTATTCCACAGTTGGTTTTACAAATGGTACCTGTGCTTATATCAAACTCTGGTTTTATGCATCACCCCACCTCTCCTTTCCCCTTAATCAGGCATAAGAGTGTTTTCTAAATGTGAGACTCTGTTCTCTTTCCTAACTCAGTTCATGTGTAGCCATGTTTACAGGATCTTCATAAGTGATATCTTATGATAAGTTTCTTTTTCTGTGTGACTTATTTCACTTAGAATCATCGTACCTGAATCCACTCACTTTGCTGCTCCTGGTCTTATGACATTGATTTCATGGCTGAGGGATATTCCATCGTGCATAAATACCACAATTTTTTGAACCATTTTTATATTTCCTGGGATATTTAAGGTGTACCCAAGTTGAGGTTCTTGTAAGCAGTGCACCCCTAAATTTGGGGGTGGCTCTGTCTTATTGATTTTCAGTTTTCCCAAGGTATATTCCCTAGACTGGAAGTGCCCTTGGCTCTGTAGCTCTGTTGTTTACATGTTTTATGGAACGCAATTCACTCCTCTAGTGAGGCAGCTGGCAATTTACATCCCGCCCATAAGCATAACAAGGCTCCCTGTTCTCCAGGGCCTGTCTTGACTTTCTGTTTTTTACACATTTTGTGGATGTCCCTTTTGACCGGTGGGAAGTGATACTTCTTTGTAGTGCAGATTTGCATTGCCCGCTTGCTTGCTTGGCCAAAAAGGGCGTATGCGTTTTCTCCTGAATATATTCAGGAGAAAACGCATACGCCCATTTTGGCCAAGTGCGTCATTGTCGAAGTTGTGCCCCTCTTCCTGTGCTTTAAAGGCGATTCCAACGTACCTCTTGAAATCTGTTTCCTGCTATTCTGCCTTGCTTTCAAGTCCGCCTAGTTGCCTTCCCTCAACAGATTTTTGGACGATAGTTGTCCTTTATTACTCTGCCAGTTTGTGATTTGCTGTGCCCCTGAGCTCCATTTTTCAACTCGTTTTTTGTGAGCTGTACGCAAGTCCAAAATTTTGGTTCAGGAACTATACTGGTTCCCGGTTGGTGGCTGAGACTCTGGTTAATTCTTCTTCCTGCCTGGAAATTAGAGTGACATGTGCCCGTCCAAATGCCTAACAGCTACTCTCTCATTGGTTCTCCCTTTTCCCTTCCTTCCGCTGCCAAATTGGCAACCTGTGCGAAACAGGAGGTTAAAGGGTTTGTCTCTCCAAGTTGGGAGATTGATAGTAAAGCAGTTGGAAAGTCAAACAGGAGCATCAGGAGAGGGACTACTCTTTGAGTTTTAGAAACCTTTTGTATACACAGTGTGTCCATTCTCTAGGTTTCCCGTACATGTTATAGCTGTAGTAATATTCCCTACAACATGGAGAGTTGGGACCCATGGAATGGGGGCCATGCATTTTTGCTTTAAAGGGTCTGCAATTGCTCACCCAATCTCACCAATCCTCTCAGTCCCAAGTGTCCAGCCTTATGCCAAATCCAGCTGTCATTGTAGATAGGGTCATTCCAGGTTTCATTAGAGACCCTGAAGGAATTGTAAAGAATTTCCCTGTTTTTTGGTTTTCTTTTTGAAATTCCTTTTTATAGTGGGTTTGAGCTGATTCTCACTGCCATGTTTATGCCAGTCTAGACACACTTGATTCCCTTAAAGAGACATATCAATACATAGGTTTTAAGATTCTTACTAGTCAGATCTATTCCTCTGCGGGAAATATGGGGTTTTGAGTCCCTTTCACTGAGGAAGGTGTAGGTCTTGTCTATTCCACAGTTGGTTTTACAAATGGTACCTGTGCTTATATCAAACTCTGGTTTTATGCATCACCCCACCTCTCCTTTCCCCTTAATCAGGCATAAGAGTATTTTCTAAATGTGAGACTCTGTTCCCTTTCCTAACTCAGTTCATGTGTAGCCATGTTTACAGGATCTTCATAAGTGATATCTTATGATAAGTCTCTTTTTCTGTGTGACTTATTTCACTTAGAATCATCGTACCTGAATCCACTCACTTTGCTGCTCCTGGTCTTATGACATTCATTTCATGGCTGAGGGATATTCCATCGTGCATAAATACCACAGTTTTTTGAACCATTTTTATATTTCCTGGGATATTTAAGGTGTACCCAAGTTGAGGTTCTTGTAAGCAGTGCACCCCTAAATTTCGGGGTGGCTCTGTCTTATTAATTTTCAGTTTTCCCTAGGTATATTCCCTAGACTGGAAGTGCCCTTGGCTCTGTAGCTCTGTTGTTTACATGTTTTATGGAACGCAATGAACTCATCCAGTGAGGCAGTTGGCAATTTACATCCCGCCGTTCAGCATAACAAGGCTACTTGTTCTCCAGGGCCTGTCTTGCCTTTCCCGTTTTTACACATTTTGTGGATGTCCCTTTTGACCGGTGGGAAGTGATACTTCTTTGTAGTGCAGATTTGCATTGCCCGCTTGCTTGCTTGGCCAAAAAGGGCGTATGCGTTTTCTCCTGAATATATTCAGGAGAAAAGGCATACGCCCTTTTAGGCCAAGTGTGTCATTGTCGAAGTTGTGCCCCTCTTCTTGTGCTTCAAAGGCGATTCCTACGTACCACTTGAAATCTGTTTCCTGCTATTCTGCCCCGCTTTCAAGTCCGCCTCGTTGCCTTCCCTCAACAGATTTTTGGACGATAGTTATCCTTTATTACTCTGCCAGTTTGTGAATTGCTGTGCCCCTGAGCTCCATTATTCAACTCGTTTTTTGTGAGCTCTACGCAAGTCCAAAATTTTGGTTCAGAACCTATAATGGTTCCCGGTGGGTTGCTGAGACTCTGGTTAATTCTTCTTCCTGCCGGGAAATTAGAGTGACATGCGCCCATCCAAATGCCTAATAGCTACACTCTCATAGGTTCTCCCTCTTCCCTTCCATCCTCTGCGAAATTGGCAACGTGTGCGAACCAGGAGGTTAAAGGGGCTGTCTCTCCAAGTTGGGAGATTGATTGTAAAGCATTTGTAAAGTCAAACCGGAGCACCAGGAGAGGGACTATTCGTTGAGTTTTAGAAACCTTTTGTATTCACATTGTGTCCATTCTCTAGGTTTCCCGTACATGTTATAGCTGTAGTAATATTCCCTTCAACATGGAGAGTAGGGACCCATGGAATGGGGTCCATGCATTTTTGCTTTAAAGGGTCTGCATTTGCTCACCAAATCTCACCAATCCTCTCAGTCCCAAGTGTCCAGCCTTATGCCACATCCAGCTGTCATTTTAGATAGGGTCATTCCAGGATTCATCAGAGACCCTGAAGGAAATGTAAAGAATTTCCCTGTTTTTTGGTTTTGTTTTTGAAATTCCTTTTTATAGTGGGTTTGAGCTGATTCTCGCTGCCATGTTTATGCCAGTCTAGACACACTTGATTCCCTTAGAGAGACATATCAATATATAGGTTTTAAGATTCTTACTAGTCAGATCTATTCCTCTGCAAGAAATATAGGGTTTTGAGTCCCTTTCACTGACGAAGGTGTAGGTCTTGTCTATTCCACAGTTGGTTTTAGAAATGGTACCTGTGCTTATATCAAACTCTGGTTTTATGCATCACCCCACCTCTCCTTTCCCCTTAAGCAGGCATAAGAGTGTTTTCTAAATGTGAGTCTCTGTTCTCTTTCCTAACTCAGTTCATGTGTAGCCATGTTTACAGGATCTTCATAAGTGATATCTTAGGATAAGTTTCTTTTTCTGTGTGACTTATTTCACTTAGAATCATCGTACCAGAATCCACTCACTTTGCTGCTCCTGGTCTTATGACATTGATTTCATGGCTGAGGGATATTCCATCGTACATAAATACCACAATTTTTTGAACCATTTTTATATTTCCTGAGATATTTAAGGTGTATCCAAGTTGAGGTTCTTGTACAAGAGCAGCCCTTAATTTGGGGGTGGCTCTGTCTTATTGATTTTCAGTTTTCCTAAGGTATATTCCCTAGACTGGAAGTGCCCTTGGCTCTGTAGCTCTGTTGTTTACTTGTTTTAGGGAACGCAATGCACTCCTCCAGTGAGACAGTTGGCAATTTACATCCCGCCCGTCAGCATAACAATGCTCCCTGTTCTCCAGGGCCTGATTTTCCTTTCTGGTTTTTACACATTTTGTGGATGTCCCTTTTAACCGGTGGGAAGTGATACTTCTTTGTAGTGCAGATTTGCATTGCCCGCTTGCTTGCTTGGCCAAAAAGGGCGTATGTGTTTTCCCCTGAATATATTCAGGAGAAAACGCATACGCCCATTTTGGCCAAGTGCGTCATTGTCGAAGTTGTGCCCCTCTTCCTGTGCTTTAAAGGCGATTCCAACGTACCTCTTGAAATCTGTTTCCTGCTATTCTGCCTTGCTTTCAAGTCCGCCTAGTTGCCTTCCCTCAACAGATTTTTGGACGATAGTTGTCCTTTATTACTCTGCCAGTTTGTGAATTGCTGTGCCCCTGAGCTCCATTATTCAACTCGTTTTTTGTGAGCTGTACGCAAGTCCAAAATTTTGGTTCAGGACCTATACTGGTTCCCGGTTGGTGGCTGAGACTCTGGTTAATTCTTCTTCCTGCCGGGAAATTAGAGTGACATGTGCCCGTCCAAATGCCTAACAGCTACTCTCTCATTGGTTCTCCCTTTTCACTTCCTTCCTCTGCCAAATTGGCAACCTGTGCGAACCAGGAGGTTAAAGGGGTTGTCGCTCCAAGTTGGGAGATTGATAGTAAAGCAGTTGGAAAGTCAAACAGGAGCATCAGGATAGGGACTACTCTTTGAGTTTTAGAATCCTTTTGTATACACAGTGTGTCCATTCTCTAGGTTTCCCGTACATGTTATAGCTGTAGTAATATTCCCTTCAACATGGAGAGTTGGGACCCATGGAATGGGGGCCATGCATTTTTGCTTTAAAGGGTCTGCATTTGCTCACCCAATCTCACCAATCCTCTCAGTCCCAAGTGTCCAGCCTTATGCCAAATCCAGCTGTCATTGTAGATAGGGTCATTCCAGGTTTCATCAGAGACTCTGAAGGAAATGAAAAGAATTTCCCTGTTTTTTGGTTTTCTTTTTGAAATTCCTTTTTATAGTGGGTTTGAGCTGATTCTCACTGCCATGTTTATGCCAGTCTAGACACACTTGATTCCCTTAAAGAGACATATCAATACATAGGTTTTAAGATTCTTACTAGTCAGATCTATTCCTCTGCGGGAAATATGGGGTTTTGAGTCCCTTTCACTGAGGAAGGTGTAGGTCTTGTCTATTCCACAGTTGGTTTTACAAATGGTACCTGTGCTTATATCAAACTCTGGTTTTATGCATCACCCCACCTCTCCTTTCCCCTTAATCAGGCATAAGAGTGTTTTCTAAATGTGAGACTCTGTTCTCTTTCCTAACTGAGTTCATGTGTAGCCATGTTTACAGGATCTTCATAAGTGATATCTTATGATAAGTTTCTTTTTCTGTGTGACTTATTTCACTTAGAATCATCGTACCTGAATCCACTCACTTTGCTGCTCCTGGTCTTATGACATTGATTTCATGGCTGAGGGATATTCCATCGTGCATAAATACCACAATTTTTTGAACCATTTTTATATTTCCTGGGATATTTAAGGTGTACCCAAGTTGAGGTTCTTGTAAGCAGTGCACCCCTAAATTTGGGGGTGGCTCTGTCTTATTGATTTTCAGTTTTCCCAAGGTATATTCCCTAGACTGGAAGTGCCCTTGGCTCTGTAGCTCTGTTGTTTACATGTTTTATGGAACGCAATGAACTCATCCAGTGAGGCAGTTGGCAATTTACATCCCGCCCTTCAGCATAACAAGGCTCCTTGTTCTCCAGGGCCTGTCTTGCCTTTCCGGTTTTCACACATTTTGTGGATGTCACTTTTGACCGGTGGGTAGTGATACTACTTTGTACTGCAGATTTGCATTGCCCTCTTGCTTGCTTGGCCAAAAAGGGCGTATGCGTTTTCTCCTGAATATATTCAGGAGAAAACGCATACGCCCTTTTTGGCCAAGTGCATCATTGTCGAAGTTGTGACCCTCTTCCTGTGCTTTAAATGCGATTCCAACGTACCTCTTGAAATCTTTTTCCTGCTATTCTGCCTCGCTTTCAAGTCCGCCTCGTTGCCTTCCCTCAACAGATTTTTGGACGATAGTTGTCCTTTATTACTCTGCCAGTTTGTGAATTGCTGTGCCCTTGAGCTCCATTTTTCAACTCGTTTTTTGTGAGCTGTACGCAAGTCCAAAATTTTGGTTCAGGACCTATACTGGTTCCCGGTGGGTGGCTGAGACTCTGGTTAATTCTTCAACCTGCCGGGGTATTAGAGTGTCATGTGCCCGTCCAAATGCCTAACAGCTACTCTCTCATTGGATCTACCTCTTCCCTTCCATCCTCTACCAAATTGGCAACCTGTGCGAACCAGGAGGTTAAAGGGGCTGTCTCTCCCACTTGGGAGATTGATAGTAAAGCAGTTGGAAAGTCAAACCGGAGCCCCAGGGGAGGGACTACTCGTTGAGTTTTAGAAACCTTTTGTATTCACAGTGAGTCCATTCTCTAGGTTTCCCGTACATGTTATAGCTGTAGTAATATTCCCTTCAACATGGAGAGTTGGGACCCATGGAATGGGGGCCATGCATTTTTGCTTTAAAGGGTCTGCATTTGCTCACCCAATCTCACCAATCCTCTCAGTCCCAAGTGTCCAGCCTTATGACACATTCAGCTGTCATTGTAGATAGGGTCATTCCAGGTTTCATCAGAGACCCTGAAGGAAATGTAAAGAATTTCCCTGTTTTTTGGATTTGATTTTGAAATTCCTTTTTATAGTGGGTTTGAGCTGATTCTCGCTGCCATGTTTATGCTAGTCTAGACACACTTGATTCCCTTACAGAGACATATCAATACATAGGTTTTAAGATTCTTACTAGTCAGATCTATTCCTCTGCGGGAAATATGGGGTTTTGAGTCCCTTTCACTGAGGAATGTGTAGGTCTTGTCTATTCCACAGTTGGTTTTAGAAATGGTACCTGTGCTTATATCAAACTCTGGTTTTATGCATCACCCCACCTCTCCTTTCCCCTTAAGCAGGCATAAGAGTGTTTTCTAAATGTGAGACTCTGTTCTCTTTCCTAACTCAGTTCATGTGTAGCCATGTTTACAGGATCTTCATAAGTGATATCTTATGATAAGTTTCTTTTTCTGTGTGATATATTTCACTTAGAATCATCGTACCAGAATCCACTCATTTTGTTGCTCCTGGTCTTATGACATTGATTTCATGGCTGAGGGATATTCCATCGTACATAAATACCACAGTTTTTTGAACAGTTTTTATATTTCCTGGGATATTTAAGGAGTACCCAAGTTGAGGTTCTTGTAAGCAGTGCAGCCCTACATTTGGGGGTGGCTCTGTCTTATTGATTTTAAGTTTTCCCAAGGTATATTCCCTAGACTGGAAGAGACCTTGGCTCTGTAGCTCTGTTGTTTACTTGTTTTAGGGAACGCAATGCACTCCTCTAGTGAGGCAGCTGGCAATTTACATCCCGCCCATAAGCATAACAAGGCTCCCTATTCTCCAGGGCCTGTCTTGCCTTTCTGGTTTTTACACATTTTGTGGATGTCCCTTTTGACCGGTGGGAAGTGATACTTCTTTGTAGTGCAGATTTGCATTGCCCGCTTGCTTGCTTGGCCAAAAAGGGCGTATGCGTTTTCTCCTGAATATATTCAGGAGAAAACGCACACGCCCTTTTTGCCAAGTGCGTCATTGTCGAAGTTGTGCCCCTCTTCCTGTGCTTTAAAGGCGATTCCAACATACCTCTTGAAATCTATTTCCTGATATTCTGCCTCGCTTTCAAGTCCGCCTCGTTGCCTTCCCTCAACAGATTTTTGGACGATAGTTGTCCTTTATTACTCTGCCAGTTTGTGAATTGCTGTGCCCCTGAGCTCTATTTTTCAACTCGTTTTTTGTGAGCTGTACGCAAGTCCAAAATTTTGGTTCAGGACCTATACTGGTTCCCGGTGGGTGGCTGAGACTCTGGTTAATTCTTCTTCCTGCCGGGAAATTAGAGTGACATGTGCCCGTCCAAATGCCTAACAGCTACTCTCTCATTGGTTCTCCCTTTTCCCTTCCTTCCTCTGCCAAATTGGCAACCTGTGCGAACCAGGAGGTTAAAGGGGTTATCGCTCCAAATTGGGAGATTGATAGTAAAGCAGTTGGAAAGTCAAACAGTAGCATCAGGAGAGGGACTACTCTTTGAGTTTTAGAAACCTTTTGTATACACAGTGTGTCCATTCTCTAGGTTTCCCGTACATGTTATAGGTGTAGTAATATTCCCTTCAACATGGAGAGTTGGGACCCATGGAATGGGGGCCATGCATTTTTGCTTTAAAGGGTCTGCAGTTGCTCACCAAATGTCACCAATCCTCTCAGTCCCAAGTGTCCAGCCTTATGCCAAATCCAGCTGTCATTGTAGATAGGGTCATTCCAGGTTTCATCAGAGACTCTGAAGGAAATGAAAAGAATTTCCAAGTTTTTTGGTTTTCTTTTTGAAATTCCTTTTTATAGTGGGTTTGAGCTGATTCTCACTGCCATGTTTATGCCAGTCTAGACACACTTGATTCCCTTAAAGAGACATATCAATACATAGGTTTTAAGATTCTTACTAGTCAGATCTATTCCTCTGCGGGAAATATGGGGTTTTGAGTCCCTTTCACTGAGGAAGGTGTAGGTCTTGTCTATTCCACAGTTGGTTTTACAAATGGTACCTGTGCTTATATCAAACTCTGGTTTTATGCATCACCCCACCTCTCCTTTCCCCTTAAGCAGGCATAAGAGTGTTTTCTAAATGTGAGACTCTGTTCTCTTTCCTAACTGAGTTCATGTGTAGCCATGTTTACAGGATCTTCATAAGTGATATCTTATGATAAGTTTCTTTTTCTGTGTGACTTATTTCACTTAGAATCATCGTACCTGAATCCACTCACTTTGCTGCTCCTGGTCTTATGACATTGATTTCATGGCTGAGGGATATTCCATCGTGCATAAATACCACAATTTTTTGAACCATTTTTATATTTCCTGGGATATTTAAGGTGTACCCAAGTTGAGGTTCTTGTAAGCAGTGCAGCCCTAAATTTGGGGGTGGCTCTGTCTTATTGATTTTCAGTTTTCCCAAGGTATATTCCCTAGACTGGAAGTGCCCTTGGCTCTGTAGCTCTGTTGTTTACATGTTTTATGGAACGCAATGAACTCATCCAGTGAGGCAGTTGGCAATTTACATCCCGCCCTTCAGCATAACAAGGCTCCTTGTTCTCCAGGGCCTGTCTTGCCTTTCCGGTTTTCACACATTTTGTGGATGTCACTTTTGACCGGTGGGTAGTGATACTACTTTGTACTGCAGATTTGCATTGCCCTCTTGCTTGCTTGGCCAAAAAGGGCGTATGCGTTTTCTCCTGAATATATTCAGGAGAAAACGCATACGCCCTTTTTGGCCAAGTGCATCATTGTCGAAGTTGTGACCCTCTTCCTGTGCTTTAAAGGCGATTCCAACGTACCTCTTGAAATCTGTTTCCTGCTCTTCTGCCTCGCTTTCAAGTCCGCCTCGTTGCCTTCCCTCAACAGATTTTTGGACGATAGTTGTCCTTTATTACTCTGCCAGTTTGTGAATTGCTGGTTTTCAACTCGTTTTTTGTGAGCTGTACGCAAGTCCAAAATTTTGGTTCAGGACCTATACTGGTTCCCGGTGGGTGGCTGAGACTCTGGTTAATTCTTCAACCTGCCGGGGTATTAGAGTGTCATGTGCCCGTCCAAATGCCTAACAGCTACTCTCTCATTGGATCTACCTCTTCCCTTCCATCCTCTACCAAATTGGCAACCTGTGCGAACCAGGAGGTTAAAGGGGCTGTCTCTCCCACTTGGGAGATTGATAGTAAAGCAGTTGGAAAGTCAAACTGGAGCCCCAGGGGAGGGACTACTCGTTGAGTTTTAGAAACCTTTTGTATTCACAGTGAGTCCATTCTCTAGGTTTCCCGTACATGTTATAGCTGTAGTAATATTCCCTTCAACATGGAGAGTTGGGACCCATGGAATGGGGGCCATGCATTTTTGCTTTAAAGGGTCTGCATTTGCTCACCCAATCTCACCAATCCTCTCAGTCCCAAGTGTCCAGCCTTATGCCAAATCCAGCTGTCATTGTAGATAGGGTCATTCCAGGTTTCATCAGAGACTCTGAAGGAAATGAAAAGAATTTCCAAGTTTTTTGGTTTTCTTTTTGAAATTCCTTTTTATAGTGGGTTTGAGCTGATTCTCACTGCCATGTTTATGCCAGTCTAGACACACTTGATTCCCTTAAAGAGACATATCAATACATAGGTTTTAAGATTCTTACTAGTCAGATCTATTCCTCTGCGGGAAATATGGGGTTTTGAGTCCCTTTCACTGAGGAAGGTGTAGGTCTTGTCTATTCCACAGTTGGTTTTACAAATGGTACCTGTGCTTATATCAAACTCTGGTTTTATGCATCACCCCACCTCTCCTTTCCCCTTAATCAGGCATAAGAGTGTTTTCTAAATGTGAGACTCTGTTCTCTTTCCTAACTGAGTTCATGTGTAGCCATGTTTACAGGATCTTCATAAGTGATATCTTATGATAAGTTTCTTTTTCTGTGTGACTTATTTCACTTAGAATCATCGTACCTGAATCCACTCACTTTGCTGCTCCTGGTCTTATGACATTGATTTCATGGCTGAGGGATATTCCATCGTGCATAAATACCACAATTTTTTGAACCATTTTTATATTTCCTGGGATATTTAAGGTGTACCCAAGTTGAGGTTCTTGTAAGCAGTGCACCCCTAAATTTGGGGGTGGCTCTGTCTTATTGATTTTCAGTTTTCCCAAGGTATATTCCCTAGACTGGAAGTGCCCTTGGCTCTGTAGCTCTGTTGTTTACATGTTTTATGGAACGCAATGAACTCATCCAGTGAGGCAGTTGGCAATTTACATCCCGCCCTTCAGCATAACAAGGCTCCTTGTTCTCCAGGGCCTGTCTTGCCTTTCCGGTTTTCACACATTTTGTGGATGTCACTTTTGACCGGTGGGTAGTGATACTACTTTGTACTGCAGATTTGCATTGCCCTCTTGCTTGCTTGGCCAAAAAGGGCGTATGCGTTTTCTCCTGAATATATTCAGGAGAAAACGCATACGCCCTTTTTGGCCAAGTGCATCATTGTCGAAGTTGTGACCCTCTTCCTGTGCTTTAAAGGCGATTCCAACGTACCTCTTGAAATCTGTTTCCTGCTCTTCTGCCTCGCTTTCAAGTCCGCCTCGTTGCCTTCCCTCAACAGATTTTTGGACGATAGTTGTCCTTTATTACTCTGCCAGTTTGTGAATTGCTGTGCCCTTGAGCTCCATTTTTCAACTCGTTTTTTGTGAGCTGTACGCAAGTCCAAAATTTTGGTTCAGGACCTATACTGGTTCCCGGTGGGTGGCTGAGACTCTGGTTAATTCTTCAACCTGCCGGGGTATTAGAGTGTCATGTGCCCGTCCAAATGCCTAACAGCTACTCTCTCATTGGATCTACCTCTTCCCTTCCATCCTCTACCAAATTGGCAACCTGTGCGAACCAGGAGGTTAAAGGGGTTGTCTCTCCAAGTTGGGAGATTGATAGTAAAGCAGTTGGAAAGTCAAACCGGAGCCCCAGGGGAGGGACTACTCGTTGAGTTTTAGAAACCTTTTGTATTCACAGTGAGTCCATTCTCTAGGTTTCCCGTACATGTTATAGCTGTAGTAATATTCCCTTCAACATGGAGAGTTGGGACCCATGGAATGGGGGCCATGCATTTTTGCTTTAAAGGGTCTGCATTTGCTCACCAATCTCACCAATCCTCTCAGTCCCAAGTGTCCAGCCTTATGCCACATTCAGCTGTCATTGTAGATAGGGTCATTCCAGGTTTCATCAGAGACTCTAAAGGAAATGTAAAGAATTTCCCTGTTTTTTGGTTTTGTTTTTGAAATTCCTTTTTATAGTGGGTTTGAGCTGATTCTCGCTGCCATGTTTATGCCAGTCTAGACACACTTGATTCCCTTACAGAGACATATCAATACATAGGTTTTAAGATTCTTACTAGTCAGATCTATTCCTCTGCGGGAAATATGGGATTTTGAGTCCCTTTCACTGAGGAATGTGTAGGTCTTGTCTATTCCACAGTTGGTTTTAGAAATGGTACCTGTGCTTATATCAAACTCTGGTTTTATGCATCACCCCACCTCTCCTTTCCCCTTAAGCAGGCATAAGAGTGTTTTCTAAATGTGAGACTCTGTTCTCTTTCCTAACTCAGTTCATGTGTAGCCATGTTTACAGGATCTTCATAAGTGATATCTTATGATAAGTTTCTTTTTCTGTGTGACTTATTTCACTTAGAATCATCGTACCTGAATCCACTCACTTTGCTGCTCCTGGTCTTATGACATTGATTTCATGCCTGAGGGATATTTCATCGTACATAAATACCACAGTTTTTTGAACCACTTTTATACTTCCTGGGATATTTAAGCTGTAACCAAGTTGAGGTTCTTGTAAGCAGTGCAGCCCTAAATTTGGGGGTGGCTCTGTCTTATTGATTTTCAGTTTTCCCAAGGTATATTCCCTAGACTGGAAGTGCCCTTGGCTCTGTAGCTCTGTTGTTTACTTGTTTTAGGGAACGCAATGAACTCCTCCAGTGACGCAGTTGGCAATTTACAGCCCGCCCATCAGCATAACAAAGCTCCTTGTTCTCCAGGGCCTGTCTTCCCTTTCGGGGTTTTACACATTTTGTGGATGTCACTTTTGACCGGTGCGTAGTGATACTACTTTGCAGTGCAGATTTGCATTGCCCTCTTGCTTGCTTGGCCAAAAAGGGCGTATGCCTTTTCTCCTGAATATATTCAGGAGAAAACGCATACGCCCTTTTTGGCCAAGTGTGTCATTGTCGAAGTTGTGCCCCTCTTCTTGTGCTTTAAAGGCGATTCCAACGTACCTCTTGAAATCTGTTTCCTACTATTCTGCCTCGCTTTCAAGTCCGCCTCGTTGCCTTCCCTCAGCAGATTTTTGGACGATAGTTGACCTTTATTACTCTGCCAGTTTGTGAATTGCTGTGCCCCTGAGCTCCATTTTTCAACTCGTTTTTTGTGAGCTGTACGCAAGTCCAAACTTTTGGTTCAGGACCTATACAGGTTCCCGGTGGCTGGCTGAGACTCTGGTTAATTGCTCTTCCCGCCGGGAAATTAGAGTGACATGTGCCCGTCCAAATGCCTAATAGCTACTCTCTCATTGGTTCTCCCTCTTCCCTTCCATCCTCTGCCAAATTGGCAACCTGTGCGAAGCAGGAGGTTAAAGGGGCTGTCTCTCCAATTTGGGAGATTGATAGTAAAGCAGTTGGAAAGTCAAACCGGAGCACCAGGAGAGGGACTATTCGTTGAGTTTTAGAAACCTTTTGTATTCACAGTGTGTCCATTCTCTAGGTTTCCCGTACATGTTATAGCTGTAGTAATATTCCCTTCAACATGGAGAGTTGGGACCCATGGAATGGGGGCCATGCATTTTTGCTTTAAAGGGTCTGCATTTGCTCACCCAATCTCACCAATCCTCTCAGTCCCAAGTGTCCAGCCTTATGCCACATCCAACTGTCATTGTAGATAGGGTCATTCCAGGATTCATCAGAGACCCTGAAGGAAATGTAAAGAATTTCCCTGTTTTTTGGTTTTGTTTTTGAAATTCCTTTTTATAGTGGGTTTGAGCTGATTCTCGCTGCCATGTTTATGCCAGTCTAGACACACTTGATTCCCTTACAGAGACATATCAATACATAGGTTTTAAGATTCTTACTAGTCAGATCTATTCCTCTGCAGGAAATATGGGGTTTTTAGTCCCTTTCACTGAGGAAGGTGTAGGTCTTGTCTATTCCACAGCTGGTTTTAGAAATGGTACCTGTGCTTATATCAAACTCTGGTTTTATGCATCACCCCACCTCTCCTTAACCCTTAAGCAGGCATAAGAGTGTTTTCTAAATGTGAGACTCTGTTCTCTTTCCTAACTCAGTTCATGTGTAGCCATGTTTAGAGGATCTTCATAAGTGATATCTTATGAGAAGTTTCTTTTTCTGTGTGACTTATTTCACTTAGAATCATCGTACCAGAATCCACTCACTTTGCTGCTCCTGGTCTTATGACATTGATTTCATGGCTGAGGGATATTCCATCGTACATAAATACCACAGTTTTTTGAACCATTTTTATATTTCCTGGTATATTTAAGGTGTACCCAAGTTATGATTCTTGTAAGCAGTGCAGCCCTCAATTTGGGGGTGGCTCTGTCTTATTGATTTTCAGTTTTCCCAAGGTATATTCCCTAAACTGGATGTGCCCTTGGCTCTGTAGCTCTGTTGTTTAGTTGTTTTAGGGAACGCAATGCACTCCTCTAGTGAGGCAGCTGGCAATTTACATCCCGCCCATCAGCATAAAATGGCTCCCTGTTCTCCATGGTCTGTCTTGCCTTTCTGGTTTTTACACATTTTGTGGATGTCCCTTTTGACCGGTGGGAAGTGATACTTCTTTGTAGTGCAGATTTGCATTGCCCGCTTGCTTGCTTGGCCAAAAAGTGCGTATGCGTTTTCTCCTGAATATATTCAGGAGAAAACGCATACGCCCTTTTGGGCCAAGTGCGTCATTGTCGAAGTTGTGCCCCTCTTCCTGTGCTTTAAAGGCGATTCCAACGTACCTCTTGAAATCTGTTTCCTGCAATTCTGCCTAACTTTCAAGTCCGCCTCTTTGCCTTCCCTCAACAGATTTTTGGACGAGAGTTGTCCTTTATTACTCTGCCAGTTTGTGAATTGCTGTGCCCCTGAGCTCCATTTTTCAACTCGTTTTTTGTGAGCTGTACGCAAGTCCAAAATTTTGGTTCAGGACCTATACTGGTTCCCGGTGGGTGGCTGTGACTCTGGTTAATTCTTCTTGCTGAAGGGAAATTAGAGTGGCATGTGCCCGTCCAAATGCCTAACAGCTACTCTCTCATTGGTTTTCCCTCTTCCCTTCCATCCTCTGCCAAATTGGCAACCTGTGCGAACCAGGAGTTTAAAGGGGTTGTCTCTCAAAATTGGGAGAATGATAGTAAAGCAGTTGGAAAGTCAAACGGGAGCACCAGGAGAGGGACTACTCGTTGAGTTTTAGAAACCTTTAGTATTCACAGTGTGTCCATTCTCTAGGTTTCCCGTACATGTTATAGCTGTAGTAATATTCCCTTCAACATGGAGAGTTGGGACCCATGGAATGGGGGCCATGCATTTTTGCTTTAAAGGGTCTGTATTTGCTCACCCAATCTCACCAATCCTCTCAGTCCCAAGTGTCCAGCCTTATGCCACATCCAGCTGTCATTGTAGATAGGGTCATTCCAGGATTCATCAGAGACCCTGAAGGAAATGTAAAGAATTTCCCTGTTTTTTGGTTTTGTTTTTGAAATTCCATTTTATAGTGGGTTTGAGCTGATTCTCAATGCCATGTTTATGCCAGTATAGACACACTTGATTCCCTTACAGAGACATATCAATACATAGGTTTTAAGATTTTTACTAGTCAGATCTATTCCTCTGTGGGAAATATGGGGTTTTGAGTCCCTTTCACTGAGGAAGGTGTAGGTCTTGTCTCTTCCACAGTTGGTTTTAGAAATGGTACCTGTGCTTATATCAAACTCTGGTTTTATGCATCACCCCACCTCTCCTTTCCCCTTAAGCAGGCATAAGAGTGTTTTCTAAATGTGAGACTCTGTTCTCTATCCTAACTCAGTTCATGTGTAGCCATGTTTACAAGATCTTCATAAGTGATATCTTATGATAAGTTTCTTTTTCTGTGTGACTTATTTCACTTAGAATCATCGTACCTGAATCCACTCACTTTGCTGCTCCTGGTCTTATGACATTGATTTCATGGCTGAGGGATATACCATCGCACATAAATACCACAGTTTTTTGAACCATTTTTATATTTCCTGGGATATTTAAGGTGTACCCTAGTTGAGGTTCTTGTAAGCAGAGCAGCCCTAAATTTGGGGGTGGCTCTGTCTTATTGATTTTCAGTTTTCGCAAGGTACATTCCCGAAACTGGAAGTGTCCTTGGCTCTGTAGCTCTGTTGTTTAATTGTTTTAGGTAACACAATGCACTCCTCCAGTGAGGCAGTTGGCAATTTACATCCCGCCCATCAGCATAACAAGGCTCCCTGTTCTCCAGGGCCTGTCTTGCCTTTCTGGTTTTTACACATTTTGTGGATGTCCCTTTTGACCGGTGGGAAGTGATACATCTTTGTAGTGCAGATTTGCATTGCCCGCTTGCTTGCTTGGCCAAAAAGGGCGTATGCGTTTTCTCCTGAATATATTCAGGAGAAAACGCATACGCGCTTTTTGGCCAAGTGCGTCATTGTCGAAGTTGTGACCCTCTTCCTGTGCTTTAAAGGCGATTCCAACGTACCTCTTGAAATCTGTTTCCTGCAATTCTGCCTCGCTTTCAAGTCCGCCTCTTTGCCTTCCCTCAACAGATTTTTGTACGATAGTTGTCCTTTATTACTCTGCCAGTTTGTGAATTGCTGTGCCCCTGAGCTCCATTTTTCAACTCGTTTTTTGTGAGCTGTATGCAAGTCCAAAATTTTGGTTCAGGACCTATACTGGTTCCCGGTGGGTGGCTGTGACTCTGGTTAATTCTTCTTGCTGAAGGGAAATTAGAGTGGCATGTGCCCGTCCAAATGCCTAACAGCTACTCTCTCATTGGTTTTCCCTCTTCCCTTCCATCCTCTGCCAAATTGGCAACCTGTGCGAACCAGGAGGTTAAAGGGGTTGTCTCTCAAAATTGGGAGATTGATAGTAAAGCAGTTGGAAAGTCAAACCGGAGCACCAGGAGAGGGACTACTCGTTGAGTTTTAGAAACCTTTAGTATTCACAGTGTGTCCATTCTCTAGGTTTCCCGTACATGTTATAGCTGTAGTAATATTGCCTTCAACATGGAGAGTTGGGACCCATGGAATGGGGGCCATGCATTTTTGCTTTAAAGGGTCTGCATTTGCTCACGAATTCTCACCAATCCTCTCAGTCCCAAGTGTCCAGCCTTATGCCACATCCAGCTGTCATTGTAGATAGGGTCATTCCAGGATTCATCAGAGACCCTGAAGGAAATGTAAAGAATTTCCGTGTTATTTGGTTTTGTTTTTGAAATTCCTTTTTATAGTGGGTTTGAACTGATTCTCGCTGCCATGTTTATGCCAGTCTAGACACACTTGATTCCCTTACAGAGACATATCAATACATAGGTTTTAAGATTCTTACTAGTCAGATCTATTCCTCTGTGGGAAATATGGGGTTTTGAGTCCCTTTCACTGAGGAAGGTGTAGGTCTTGTCTATTCCACAGTTGGTTTTAGAAATGGTACCTGTGCTTATATCAAACTCTGGTTTTATGCATAACCCCACCTCTCCTTTCCCCTTAAGCAGGCATAAGAGTGTTTTCTAAATGTGAGACTCTGTTCTCTTTCCTAACTCAGTTCATGTGTAGCCATGTTTACAGGATCTTCATAAGTGATATCTTATGATAAGTTTCTTTTTCTGTGTGACTTATTTCACTTAGAATCATCGTACCTGAATCCACTCACTTTGCTGCTCCTGGTCTTATGACATTGATTTCATGGCTGAGGGATATTCCATCGTACAAAAATACCACTGTTTTTTGAACCATTTTTATACTTCCTGGGATATTTAAGCTGTAACCAAGTTGAGGTTCTTGTAAGCAGTGCAGCCCTAAATTTGGGGGTGGCTCTGTTTTATTGATTTTCAGTTTTCCCAAGGTATATTCCCTAGACTGGAAGTGCCCTTGGCTTTGTAGCTCTGTTGTTTACTTGTTTTAGGGAACGCAATGAACTCTTCCAGTGAGGTAGTTGGCAATTAACATCCCGCCCATCAGCATAACAAGGCTCCTTGTTCTCCAGGGCCTGTCTTGCCGTTCCGGTTTTTACACATTTTGTGGATATCACTTTTGACCGGTGGGTAGTGATACTACTTTGTAGTGCAGATTTGCATTGCCCGCTTGCTTGCTTGGCCAAAAAGGGCGTATGCGTTTTCTCCTGAATATATTCTGGAGAAAACGCATACGCCCTTTTTGGCCAAGTGCGTCATTGTCGAAGTTGTGACCCTCTTCCTGTGCTTTAAAGGCGATTCCAACGTACCTCTTGAAATCTGTTTCCTGCTCTTCTGCCTCGCATTCAAGTCCTCCTCGTTGCTTTCCCTCAACTGATTTTTGGACGATAGTTGTCCTTTATTACTCTGCCAGTTTGTGAATTGCTGTGCCCCTGAGCTCCATTATTCAACTCGTTTTTTTGAGATGTACACAAGTCCAAAATTATGGTTCAGGACCTATACTGGTTCCTGGTGGGTGGCTGAGACTCTGGTTATTTCTTCTTCCTGCCAGGAAATTAGAGTGACATGTGCCCGTCCAAATGCCTAACAGCTACTCTCTCATTGGTTCTCCCTCTTCCCTTCCATCCTCTGCCAAATTGGCAACCTGTGCGAACCAGGAGGTTAAAGGGGCTGTCTCTCCAAGTTGGGAGATTGATAGTAAAGCAGTTGGAAAGTCAAACAGGAGCATCAGGAGAGGGACTACTCGTTGAGTTTTAGAAACCTTTTGTATACACAGTGTGTCCATTCTCTAGGTTTGCCGTACATGTTATAGCTGTAGTAATATTCCCTACAACATGGAGAGTTGGGACCCATGGAATGGGGGCCATGCATTTTTGCTTTAAAGGATCTGCATTTGCTCACCCAATCTCACCAATCCTCTCAGTCCCAAGTGTCCAGCCTTATGCCACATCCAGCTGTCATTGTAGATAGGGTCATTCCAGGATTCATCAGAGACCCTGAAGGAAATGTAAAGAATTTCCCTGTTTTTTGGTTTTCTTTTTGAAATTCCTTTTTATAGTGGGTTTGAGCTGATTCTAGCTGCCATGTTTATGCCAGTCTAGACACACTTGATTCCCTTACAGAGACATATCAATACACAGGTTTTAAGATTCTTACTAGTCAGATCTATTCCTCTGCGGGAAATATGGGGTTTTGGGTCCCTTTCACTGAGGAAAGTGTAGGTCTTGTCTCTTCCACAGTTGGTTTTAGAAATGGTACCTGTGCTTATATCAAACTCTGGTTTTATGCATCACCCCTCCTCTCCTTTCCCCTTAAGAAGGCATAATAGTGTTTTCTAAATGTGAGACTCTGTTCTCTTTCCTAACTCAGTTCATGTGTAGCCATGTTCACAGGATCTTCATAAGTGATATCTTATGATAAGTTTCTTTTTCTGTGTGACTTATTTCACTTAGAATCATCGTACCTGAATCCACTCACTTTGCTGCTCCTGGTCTTATGACATTGATTTCATGGCTGAGGGATATACCATCGTACATAAATACCACAGTTTTTTGAACCATTTTTATATTTCCTGGGATATTTAAGGTGTACCCAAGTTGAGGTTCCTGTAAGCAGAGCAGCCCTAAATTTGGGGGTGGCTCTGTCTTATTGATTTTCAGTTTTCCCAAGGTATATTCCCGAGACTGGAAGTGCCCTTGGCTCTGTAGCTCTGTTGTTTACTTGTTTTAGGGAACACAATGCACTCCTCCAGTGAGGCAGTTGGCAATTTATATCCCGCGCATCAGCATCGCAAGGCTCCCTGTTCTCCAGGGCCTGTCTTGCCTTTCTGGTTTTTACACATTTTGTGGATGTCCCTTTTGACCGGTGGGAAGTGATACTTCTTTGTAGTGCAGATTTGCATTGCCCGCTTGCTTGCTTGGCCAAAAAGGGCGTATGCGTTTTATCCTGAATATATTCAGGAGAAAACGCATACGCCCTTTTTGGCCAAGTGTGTCATTGTCGAAGTTGTGCCCCTCTTCCTGTGCTTTAAAGGCGATTCCAACGTACCTCTTGAAATCTGTTTCCTGCTATTCTGCCTTGCTTTCAAGTCCTCCTCGTGGCCTTCCCTCAACAGATTTTTGGACGATAGTTGTCCTTTATTACTCTGCCAGTTTGTGAATTGCTGTGCCCCTGAGCTCCATTTTTCAACTCGTTTTTTGTGAGCTGTACGCAAGTCCAAAATTTTGGTTCAGGACCTATACAGGTTCCCGGTTGGTGGCTGAGACTCTGGTTAATTCTTCTTCCTGCCGGGAAATTAGAGTGACATGTGCCCGTCCAAATGCCTAACAGCTACTCTCTCATTGGTTCTCCCTCTTCCCTTCCATCCTCTGCCAAATTGGCAACCTGTGTGAACCAGGAGGTTAAAGGGGTTGTCTCTCCAAGTTGGGAGATTGATAGTAAAGCAGTTGGAAAGTCAAACAGGAGCATCAGGAGAGGGACTACTCGTTGAGTTTTAGAAACCTTTTGTATACACAGTGTGTCCATTCTCTAGGTTTGCCGTACATGTTATAGCTGAAGTAATATTCCCTACAACATGGAGAGTTGGGACCCATGGAATGGGGGCCATGCATTTTTGCTTTAAAGGGTCTGCATTTGCTCACCCAATCTCACCAATCCTCTCAGTCCCAAGTGTCCAGCCTTATGCCACATCCAGCTGTCCTTGTAGATAGGGTCATTCCAGGTTTCATCAGAGACTCTGAAGGAATTGTAAAGAATTTCCGTGTTTTTTGGTTTTCTTTTTGAAATTCCTTTTTATAGTGAGTTTGAGCTGATTCTCGCTGCCATGTTTATGCCAGTCTAGACACACTTGATTCCCTTACAGAGACATATCAATACATAGGTTTTAAGATTCTTACTAGTCAGATCTATTCCTCTGCGGGAAATATGGGATTTTGGGTCCCTTTCACTGAGGAAAGTGTAGGTCTTGTCTCTTCCACAGTTGGTTTTAGAAATGGTACCTGTGCTTATATCAAACTCTGGTTTTATGCATCACCCCTCATCTCCTTTCCCCTTAAGAAGGCATAATAGTGTTTTCTAAATGTGAGACTCTGTTCTCTTTCCTAAATCAGTTCATGTGTAGCCATGTTCACAGGATCTTCATAAGTGATATCTTATGATAAGTTTCTTTTTCTGTGTGACTTATTTCACTTAGAATCATCGTACCTGAATCCACTCACTTTGCTGCTCCTGGTCTTATGACATTGATTTCATGGCTGAGGGATACACCATCGTACATAAATACCACAGTTTTTTGAACCATTTTTATATTTCCTGGGATATTTAAGGTGTACCCAAGTTGAGGTTCTTGTAAGCAGAGCAGCCCTAAATGTGGGGGTGGCTTTGTCTAATTGATTTTCAGTTTTCCCAAGGTATATTCCCGAGACTGGAAGTGCCCTTGGCTCTGTAGCTCTGTTGTTTACTTATTTTTGGGAACACAGTGCACTCCTCCAGTGATGCAGTTGGCAATTTATATCCCGCCCATCAGCATAACAAGGCTCCCTGTTCTCCAGGGCCTGTCTTGCCTTTCTGGTTTTTACACATTTTGTTGATGTCCCTTTTGACCGGTGGGAAGTGATACTTCTTTGTAGTGCAGATTTGCATTGCCCGCTTGCTTGCTTGGCCAAAAAGGGCGTATGCGTTTTCTCCTGAATATATTCAGGAGAAAACGCATACGCCCTTTTTGGCCAAGTGTGTCATTGTCGAAGTTGTGCCCCTCTTCCTGTGCTTTAAAGGCGATTCCAACGTACCTCTTGAAATCTGTTTCCTGCTATTCTGCGTTGCTTTCAAATCCTCCTCGTGGCCTTCCCTCAACAGATTTTTGGACGATAGTTGTCCTTTATTACTCTGCAAGTTTGTGAATTGCTGTGCCCCTGAGCTCCATTTTTCAACTCGTTTTTTGTGAGCTGTACGCAAGTCCAAAATTTTGGTTCAGGACCTATACAGGTTCCCGGTTGGTGGCTGAGACTCTGGTTAATTCTTCTTCCTGCCGGGAAATTAGAGTGACATGTGCCCGTCCAAATGCCTAACAGTAACTCTCTCATTGGTTCTCCCTCTTCCCTTCCATCCTCTGCCAAATTGGCAACCTGTGCGAACCAGGAGGTTAAAGGGGTTGTCTCTCCAAGTTGGGAGATTGATAGTAAAGCAGTTGGAAAGTCAAACAGGAGCATCAGGAGAGGGACTACTCGTTGAGTTTTAGAAACCTTTTGTAAACACAGTGTGTCCATTGTCTAGGTTTCCTGTACATGTTATAGCTGAAGTAATATTCCCTACAACATGGAGAGTTGGGACCCATGGAATGGGGGCCATGCATTTTTGCTTTAAAGGGTCTGCATTTGCTCACCCAATCTCACCAATCCTCTCAGTCCCAAGTGTCCAGCCTTATGCCACATCCAGCTGTCATTGTAGATAGGGTCATTCCAGGTTTCATCAGAGACTCTGAATGAAATGTAAAGAATTTCCCTGTTTTTTGGTTTTCTTTTTGAAATTCCTTTTTATAGTGGGTTTCAGCTGATTCTCGCTGCCATGTTTATGCCAGTCTAGACACACTTGATTCCCTTACAGAGACATATCAATACATAGGTTTTAAGATTCTTACTAGTCAGATCTATTCCTCTGCGGGAAATATGGGGTTTTGAGTCCCTTTCACTGAGGAAGGTGTAGGTCTTGTCTATTCCACAGATGGTTTTGGAAATGGTAAATGAGCTTATATCAAACTCTGGTTTTATGCATCACGCCACCTCTCCTTTCCCCTTAAGCAGGCATAAGAGTGTTTTCTAAATGTGAGACTCTGTTCTCTTTCCTAACTCAGTTCATGTGTAGCCATGTTTACAGGATCTTCATAAGTGATATCTTATGATAAGTTTCTTTTTCTGTGTGACTTATTTCACTTAGAATCATCGTACCTGAATCCACTCACTTTGCTGCTCCTGGTCTTATGACATTGATTTCATGGCTGAGGGATATTTCATCGTACATAAATACCACAGTTTTTTGAACCACTTTTATACTTCCTGGGATATTTAAGCTGTAACCAAGTTGAGGTGCTTGTAAGCAGTGCAGCCCTAAATTTGGGGGTGGCTCTGTCTTATTGATTTTCAGTTTTCCCAAGGTATATTCCCTAGACTGGAAGTGCCCTTGGCTCTGTAGCTCTGTTGTTTACTTGTTTTAGGGAACGCAATGATCTCTTCCAGTGAGGTAGTTGGCAATTAACATCCCGCCCATCAGCATAAAAAGGCTCCTTGTTCTCCAGGGCCTGTCTTGCCGTTCCGGTTTTTACACATTTTGTGGATATCACTTTTGACCGGTGGGTAGTGATACTACTTTGTAGTGCAGATTTGCATTGCCCGCTTGCTTGCTTGGCCAAAAAGGGCGTATGCGTTTTCTCCTGAATATATTCAGGAGAAAACGCATACGCCCTTTTTAGCCAAGTGCGTCATTGTCGAAGTTGTGACCCTCTTCCTGTACTTTAAAGGCGATTCCAACGTACCTCTTGAAATCTGTTTCCTGCTCTTCTGCCTCGCATTCAAGTTCGCCTCGTTGCCTTCCCTCAACTGATTTTTGGACGATAGTTGTCCTTTATTACTCTGGCAGTTTGTGAATTGCTGTGCCCCTGAGCTCCATTTTTCAACTCGTTTTTTTTGATATGTACGGAAGTCCAAAATTATGGTTCAGGACCTATACTGGTTCCTGACGGGTGGCTGAGACTCTGGTTATTTCTTCTTCCTGCCAGGAAATTAGAGTGACATGTGCCCGTCCAAATGCCTAACAGCTACTCTCTCATTGGTTCTCCCTCTTCCCTTCCATCCTCTGCCAAATTTGCAACCTGTGCGAACCAGGAGGTTAAAGGGGTTGTCTCTCCAAGTTGGGAGATTGATAGTAAAGCAGTTGGAAAGTCAAACAGGAGCATCAGCAGAGGGACTACTCGTTGAGTTTTAGAAACCTTTTGTATACACAGTGTGTCCATTCTCTAGGTTTCCCGTACATGTTATAGCTGTAGTAATATTCCCTACAACATGGAGAGTTGGGACCCATGGAATGGGGGCCATGCATTTTTGCTTTAAAGGGTCTGCATTTGCTCACCAATCTCACCAATCCTCTCAGTCCCAAGTGTCCAGCCTTATGCCACATCCAGCTGTCATTGTAGATAGGGTCATTCCAGGTTTCATCAGAGACTCTGAAGGAAATGTAAAGAATTTCCCTGTTTTTTTGTTTTCTTTTTGAAATTCCTTTTTATAGTGAGTTTGAGCTGATTCTCGCTTCCATGTTTATGCCAGTCTAGACACACTTGATTCCCTTACAGAGACATATCAATACATAGGTTTTAAGATTCTTACTAGTCAGATCTATTCCTCTGCGGGAAATATGGGATTTTGGGTCCCTTTCACTGAGGAAAGTGTAGGTCTTGTCTCTTCCACAGTTGGTTTTAGAAATGGTACCTGTGCTTATATCAAACTCTGGTTTTATGCATCACCCTACCTCTCCTTTCCCCTTAAGCAGGCATAAGAGTGTTTTCTAAATATGAGATTCTGTTCTCTTTCCGAACTCAGTTCGTGTGTAGCCATGTTTACAGGATCTTCATAAGTGATATCTTATGATAAGTTTCTTTTTCTGTGTGACTTATTTCACTTAGAATCATCGTACCTGAATCCACTCACTTTGCTGCTCCTGGTCTTATGACATTGATTTCATGGCTGAGGGATATTTCATCGTACATAAATACCACAGTTTTTTGAACCACTTTTATACTTCCTGGGATATTTAAGCTGTAACCAAGTTGAGGTTCTTGTAAGCAGTGCAGCCCTAAATTTGGGGGTGGCTCTGTCTTATTGATTTTCAGTTTTCCCAAGGTATATTCCCTAGACTGGAAGTGCCCTTGGCTCTGTAGCTCTGTTGTTTACTTGTTTTAGGGAACGCAATGAACTCCTCCAGTGAGGCAGTTGGCAATTTACAGCCCGCCCATCAGCATAACAAAGCTCCTTGTTCTCCAGGGCCTGTCTTCCCTTTCGGGGTTTTACACATTTTGTGGATGTCACTTTTGACCGGTGCATAGTGATACTACTTTGTAGTGCAGATTTGCATTGCCCGCTTGCTTGCTTGGCCAAAAAGGGCGTATGCCTTTTCTCCTGAATATATTCAGGAGAAAACGCATACGCCCTTTTTGGCCAAGTGTGTCATTGTCGAAGTTGTGCCCCTCTTCTTGTGCTTTAAAGGCGATTCCAACGTACCTCTTGAAATCTGTTTCCTACTATTCTGCCTCGCTTTCAAGTCCGCCTCGTTGCCTTCCCTCAGCAGATTTTTGGACGATAGTTGACCTTTATTACTCTGCCAGTTTGTGAATTGCTGTGCCCCTGAGCTCCATTTTTCAACTCGTTTTTTGTGAGCTGTACGCAAGTCCAAACTTTTGGTTCAGGACCTATACAGGTTCCCGGTGGCTGGCTGAGACTCTGGTTAATTCCTCTTCCCGCCGGGAAATTAGAGTGACATGTGCCCGTCCAAATGCCTAATAGCTACTCTCTCATTGGTTCTCCCTCTTCCCTTCCATCCTCTGCCAAATTGGCAACCTGTGCGAAGCAGGAGGTTAAAGGGGCTGTCTCTCCAATTTGGGAGATTGATAGTAAAGCAGTTGGAAAGTCAAACCGGAGCACCAGGAGAGGGACTATTCGTTGAGTTTTAGAAACCTTTTGTATTCACAGTGTGTCCATTATCTAGGTTTCCCGTACATGTTATAGCTGTAGTAATATTCCCTTCAACATGGAGAGTTGGGACCCATGGAATGGGGGCCATGCATTTTTGCTTTAAAGGGTCTGCATTTGCTCACCCAATCTCACCAATCCTCTCAGTCCCAAGTGTCCAGCCTTATGCCACATCCAACTGTCATTGTAGATAGGGTCATTCCAGGATTCATCAGAGACCCTGAAGGAAATGTAAAGAATTTCCCTGTTTTTTGGTTTTGTTTTTGAAATTCCTTTTTATAGTGGGTTTGAGCTGATTCTCGCTGCCATGTTTATGCCAGTCTAGACACACTTGATTCCCTTACAGAGACATATCAATACATAGGTTTTAAGATTCTTACTAGTCAGATCTATTCCTCTGCAGGAAATATGGGGTTTTTAGTCCCTTTCACTGAGGAAGGTGTAGGTCTTGTCTATTCCACAGCTGGTTTTAGAAATGGTACCTGTGCTTATATCAAACTCTGGTTTTATGCATCACCCCACCTCTCCTTTCCCCTTAAGCAGGCATAAGAGTGTTTTCTAAATGTGAGACTCTGTTCTCTTTCCTAACTCAGTTCATGTGTAGCCATGTTTACAGGATCTTCATAAGTGATATCTTATGAGAAGTTTCTTTTTCTGTGTGACTTATTTCACTTGGAATCATCGTACCAGAATCCACTCACTTTGCTGCTCCTGGTCTTATGACATTGATTTCATGGCTGAGGGATATTCCATCGTACATAAATACCACAGTTTTTTGAACCATTTTTATATTTCCTGGTATATTTAAGGTGTACCCAAGTTATGATTCTTGTAAGCAGTGCAGCCCTCAATTTGGGGGTGGCTCTGTCTTATTGATTTTCAGTTTTCCCAAGGTATATTCCCTAAACTGGATGTGCCCTTGGCTCTGTAGCTCTGTTGTTTAGTTGTTTTAGGGAACGCAATGCACTCCTCTAGTGAGGCAGCTGGCAATTTACATCCCGCCCATCAGCATAAAATGGCTCCCTGTTCTCCATGGTCTGTCTTGCCTTTCTGGTTTTTACACATTTTGTGGATGTCCCTTTTGACCGGTGGGAAGTGATACTTCTTTGTAGTGCAGATTTGCATTGCCCGCTTGCTTGCTTGGCCAAAAAGTGCGTATGCGTTTTCTCCTGAATATATTCAGGAGAAAACGCATACGCCCTTTTGGGCCAAGTGCGTCATTGTCGAAGTTGTGCCCCTCTTCCTGTGCTTTAAAGGCGATTCCAACGTACCTCTTGAAATCTGTTTCCTGCAATTCTGCCTAACTTTCAAGTCCGCCTCTTTGCCTTCCCTCAACAGATTTTTGGACGAGAGTTGTCCTTTATTACTCTGCCAGTTTGTGAATTGCTGTGCCCCTGAGCTCCATTTTTCAACTCGTTTTTTGTGAGCTGTACGCAAGTCCAAAATTTTGGTTCAGGACCTATACTGGTTCCCGGTGGGTGGCTGTGACTCTGGTTAATTCTTCTTGCTGAAGGGAAATTAGAGTGGCATGTGCCCGTCCAAATGCCTAACAGCTACTCTCTCATTGGTTTTCCCTCTTCCCTTCCATCCTCTGCCAAATTGGCAACCTGTGCGAACCAGGAGTTTAAAGGGGTTGTCTCTCAAAATTGGGAGATTGATAGTAAAGCAGTTGGAAAGTCAAACCGGAGCACCAGGAGAGGGACTACTCGTTGAGTTTTAGAAACCTTTAGTATTCACAGTGTGTCCATTCTCTAGGTTTCCCGTACATGTTATAGCTGTAGTAATATTCCCTTCAACATGGAGAGTTGGGACCCATGGAATGGGGGCCATGAATTTTTGCTTTAAAGGGTCTGTATTTGCTCACCCAATCTCACCAATCCTCTCAGTCCCAAGTGTCCAGCCTTATGCCACATCCAGCTGTCATTGTAGATAGGGTCATTCCAGGATTCATCAGAGACCCTGAAGGAAATGTAAAGAATTTCCCTGTTTTTTGGTTTTGTTTTTGAAATTCCTTTTTATAGTGGGTTTGAGCTGATTCTCAATGCCATGTTTATGCCAGTATAGACACACTTGATTCCCTTACAGAGACATATCAATACATAGGTTTTAAGATTCTTACTAGTCAGATCTATTCCTCTGTGGGAAATATGGGGTTTTGAGTCCCTTTCACTGAGGAAGGTGTAGGTCTTGTCTCTTCCACAGTTGGTTTTAGAAATGGTACCTGTGCTTATATCAAACTCTGGTTTTATGCATCACCCCACCTCTCCTTTCCCCTTAAGCAGGCATAAGAGTGTTTTCTAAATGTGAGACTCTGTTCTCTATCCTAACTCAGTTCATGTGTAGCCATGTTTACAAGATCTTCATAAGTGATATCTTATGATAAGTTTCTTTTTCTGTGTGACTTATTTCACTTAGAATCATCGTACCTGAATCCACTCACTTTGCTGCTCCTGGTCTTATGACATTGATTTCATGGCTGAGGGATATACCATCGCACATAAATACCACAGTTTTTTGAACCATTTTTATATTTCCTGGGATATTTAAGGTGTACCCTAGTTGAGGTTCTTGTAAGCAGAGCAGCCCTAAATTTGGGGGTGGCTCTGTCTTATTGATTTTCAGTTTTCCCAAGGTACATTCCCGAAACTGGAAGTGTCCTTGGCTCTGTAGCTCTGTTGTTTACTTGTTTTAGGTAACACAATGCACTCCTCCAGTGAGGCAGTTGGCAATTTACATCCCGCCCATCAGCATAACAAGGCTCCCTGTTCTCCAGGGCCTGTCTTGCCTTTCTGGTTTTTACACATTTTGTGGATGTCCCTTTTGACCGGTGGGAAGTGATACATCTTTGTAGTGCAGATTTGCATTGCCCGCTTGCTTGCTTGGCCAAAAAGGGCGTATGCGTTTTCTCCTGAATATATTCAGGAGAAAACGCATACGCGCTTTTTGGCCAAGTGCGTCATTGTCGAAGTTGTGCCCCTCTTCCTGTGCTTTAAAGGCGATTCCAACGTACCTCTTGAAATCTGTTTCCTGCAATTCTGCCTCGCTTTCAAGTCCGCCTCTTTGCCTTCCCTCAACAGATTTTTGTACGATAGTTGTCCTTTATTACTCTGCCAGTTTGTGAATTGCTGTGCCCCTGAGCTCCATTTTTCAACTCGTTTTTTGTGAGCTGTATGCAAGTCCAAAATTTTGGTTCAGGACCTATACTGGTTCCCGGTGGGTGGCTGTGACTCTGGTTAATTCTTCTTGCTGAAGGGAAATTAGAGTGGCATGTGCCCGTCCAAATGCCTAACAGCTACTCTCTCATTGGTTTTCCCTCTTCCCTTCCATCCTCTGCCAAATTGGCAACCTGTGCGAACCAGGAGGTTAAAGGGGTTGTCTCTCAAAATTGGGAGATTGATAGGAAATCAGTTGGAAAGTCAAACCGGAGCACCAGGAGAGGGACTACTCGTTGAGTTTTAGAAACCTTTAGTATTCACAGTGTGTCCATTCTCTAGGTTTCCCGTACATGTTATAGCTGTAGTAATATTGCCTTCAACATGGAGAGTTGGGACCCATGGAATGGGGGCCATGCATTTTTGCTTTAAAGGGTCTGCATTTGCTCACGCATTCTCACCAATCCTCTCAGTCCCAAGTGTCCAGCCTTATGCCACATCCAGCTGTCATTGTAGATAGGGTCATTCCAGGATTCATCAGAGACCCTGAAGGAAATGTAAAGAATTTCCGTGTTATTTGGTTTTGTTTTTGAAATTCCTTTTTATAGTGGGTTTGAACTGATTCTCGCTGCCATGTTTATGCCAGTCTAGACACACTTGATTCCCTTACAGAGACATATCAATACATAGGTTTTAAGATTCTTACTAGTCAGATCTATTCCTCTGTGGGAAATATGGGGTTTTGAGTCCCTTTCACTGAGGAAGGTGTAGGTCTTGTCTTTTCCACAGTTGGTTTTAGAAATGGTACCTGTGCTTATATCAAACTCTGGTTTTATGCATAACCCCACCTCTCCTTTCCCCTTAAGCAGGCATAAGAGTGTTTTCTAAATGTGAGACTCTGTTCTCTATCCTAACTCAGTTCATGTGTAGCCATGTTTACAGGATCTACATAAGTGATATCTTATGATAAGTTTCTTTTTCTGTGTGACTTATTTCACTTAGAAAATCGTACCTGAATCCACTCACTTTGCTGCTCCTGGCCTTATGACATTGATTTCATGGCTGAGGGATATACCATCGCACGTAAATACCACAGTTTTTTGAACCATTTTTATATTTCCTGGGATATTTAATGTGTACCCTAGTTGAGGTTCTTGTAAGCAGAGCAGCCCTAAATTTGGGGGTGGCTCTGTCTTATTGATTTTCAGTTTTCCCAAGGTACATTCCCGAAACTGGAAGTGTCCTTGGCTCTGTAGCTCTGTTGTTTACTTGTTTTAGGGAACACAATGCACTCCTCCAGTGAGGCAGTTGGCAATTTACATCCCGCCCATCAGCATAACAAGGCTCCCTGTTCTCCAGGGCCTGTCTTGCCTTTCTGGTTTTTACACATTTGTGGATGTCCCTTTTGACCGGTGGGAAGTGATACATCTTTGTAGTGCAGATTTGCATTGCCCGCTTGCTTGCTTGGCCAAAAAGGGCGTATGCGTTTTCTCCTGAATATATTCAGGAGAAAACGCATACGCCCTTTTTGGCCAAGTGTGTCATTGTCGAAGTTGTGCCCCTCTTCTTGTGCTTTAAAGGCGATTCCAACGTACCTCTTGAAATCTGTTTCCTACTATTCTGCCTCGCTTTCAAGTCCGCCTCGTTGCCTTCCCTCAAAAGATTTTTGGACGATAGTTGTCCTTTATTACTCTGCCAGTTTGTGAATTGCTGTGCCCCTGAGCTCCATTTTTCAACTCGTTTTTTGTGAGCTGTACGCAAGTCCAAACTTTTGGTTCAGGACATATACTGCTTCCCGGTGGGTGGCTGAGACTCTGGTTAATTCCACTTCCTGCCGGGAAATTAGAGTGACATGTGCCCGTCCAAATGCCTAACAGCTACTCTCTCATTGGTTTGCACTCTTCCCTTCCATCCTCTGCCAATTTGGCAACATGTGCAAACCAGGAGGTTAAAGGGGTTGTCTCTCAAACTTGGGAGATTGATAGTAAAGCAGTTGGAAATTCAAACCGGAGCACCAGGAGAGGGAATACTCGTTGACTTTTAGAAACCTTTTGTATTCACAGTGTGTCCATTCTCTAGGTTTCCCGTACATGTTATAGCTGTAGTAATATTCCCTACAACATGGAGAGTTGGGACCCATGGAATGGGGGCCATGCATTTTTGCTTTAAAGGGTCTGCATTTGCTCACCCAGTCTCACCAATCCTCTCAGTCCCAAGTGTCCAGCCTTATGCCACATCCAGCTGTCATTGTAGATAGGGTCATTCCAGGATTCATCAGAGACCCTGAAGGAAATGTAAAGAATTTCCCTGTTTTTTGGTTTTGTTTTTGAAATTCCTTTTTATAGTGGGTTTGAGCTGATTCTCGCTGCCATGTTTATCCCAGTCAACACACTTGATTCCCTTACAGAGACATATCAATACATAGGTTTTAAGATTCTTACGAGTCAGATCTATTCCTCTGCGGGAAATATGGGGTTTTGAGTCCCTTTCACTGAGGAAGGTGTAGGTCTTGTCTATTCCACAGTTGGTTTTAGAAATGGTACCTGTGCTTATATCAAAATCTGGTTTTATGCATCACCCCACCTCTCCTTTCCCCTTAAGCAGGCATAAGAGTGTTTTCTAAATGTGAGACTCTGTTCTCTTTCCTAACTCAGTTCATGTGTAGCCATGTTTACAAGATCTTCATAAGTGATATCTTATGATAAGTTTCTTTTTCTGTGTGCCTTATTTCACTTAGAATCATCGTACCTGAATCCACTAACTTTGCTGCTCCTGGTCTTATGACATTGATTTCATGGCTGAGGGATATTCCATCGTACATAAATACCACAGTTTTTTGAACCATTTTTATATTTCCTGGGATATTTAAGGTGTACCCAAGTTGAGGTTCTTGTAAGCAGTGCAGCCCTAAATTTGGGGGTGACTCTCTCTTATTGATTTTCAGTTTTCCCAAGGTATACTCCCGAGACTGGAAGTGCCCTTGGCTCTGTAGCTCTGTTGTTTACTTGTTTTAGGGAACGCAATGCACTCCTCCAGTGAGGCAGTTGGCAATTTCCATCCCGCCCGTCAGCATAACAAGGCTCCTTGTTCTCCAGGGCCTGTCTTGCCTTTCCGGTTTTTACACATTTTGTGGATGTCCCTTTTGACCGGTGGGAAGTGATACTTCTTTGTAGTGCAGATTTGCATTGCCCGCTTGCTTGCTTGGCCAAAAAGGGCGTATGCGTTTTCTCCTGAATATATTCAGGAGAAAACGCATACGCCCTTTTTGGCCAAGTGTGTCATTGTCGAAGTTGTGCCCCTCTTCTTGTGCTTTAAATGCGATTCCAACGTACCTCTTGAAATCTGTTTCCTGCTATTCTGCCTCGCTTTCAAGTCCGCCTCGTTGCCTTCCCTCAACAGATTATTGGACGACAGTTGTCCTTTATTACTCTGCCAGTTTGTGAATTGCTGTGCCCCTGAGCTCCATTTTTCAACTCGTTTTTTGTGAGCTGTACGCAAGTCCAAACTTTTGGTTCAGGACATATACTGGTTCCCGGTGGGTGGCTGTGACTCTGGTTAATTCTTCTTCATGAAGGGAAATTAGAGTGGCATGTGCCCGTCCAAATGCCTAAAAGCTACTCTCTCATTGGTTTTCCCTCTTCCCTTCCAGCCTCTGCCAAATTGGCAACCTGTGCGAACCAGGAGGTTAAAGGGGTTGTCTCTCAAAATTGGGAGATTGATAGTAAAGCATTTGGAAAGTCAAACCGGAGCACCAGGAGAGGGACTACTCGTTGAGTTTTAGAAACCTTTTGTATTCACAGTGTGTCCATTCTCTAGGTTTCCCGTACATGCTATAGCTGTAGTAATATTCCCTTCAACATGGAGAGTTGGGACCCTTGGAATGGGGGCCATGCATTTTTGCTTTAAAGGGTCTGCATTTGCTCACCCAGTCTCACCAATCCTCTCAGTCCCAAGTGTCCATCCTTATGCCACATCCAGCTGTCATTGTAGATAGGGTCATTCCAGGATTCATCAGAGACCCTGAAGGAAATGTAAAGAATTTCCCTGTTTTTTGGTTTTGTATTTGAAATTCCTTTTTATAATGGGTTTGAGGTGATTCTTGATGCCATGTTTATCCCAGTCTACACACACTTGATTCCCTTACAGAGACATATCAATACATAGGTTTTAAGATCCTTACGAGTCAGATCTATTCCTCTGCGGGAAATATGGGGTTTTGAGTCCCTTTCACTGAGGAAGGTGTAGGTCTTGTCTATTCCACAGTTGGTTTTAGAAATGGTACCTGTGCTTATATCAAAATCTGGTTTTACGCATCACCCCACCTCTCCTTTCCCCTTAAGCAGGCATAAGAGTGTTTTCTAAATGTGAGACTCTGTTCTCTTTCCTAACTCTGTTCATGTGTAGCCATGTTTACAAGAACTTCATAAGTGATATCTTATGATAAGTTTCTTTTTCTGTGTGCCTTATTTCACTTAGAATCATCGTACCTGAATCCACTAACTTTGCTGCTCCTGGTCTTATGACATTGATTTTATGGCTGAGGGATATTCCATCGTACATAAATACCACAGTTTTTTGAACCATTTTTATATTTCCTGGGATATTTAAGGTGTACCCAAGTTGAGGTTCTTGTAAGCAGTGCAGCCCTAAATTTGGGGGTGACTCTGTCTTATTGATTTTCAGTTTTCCCAAGGTATATTCCCGAGACTGGAAGTGCCCTTGGCTCTGTAGCTCTGTTGTTTACTTGTTTTAGGGAACGCAATGCACTCCTCCAGTGAGGCAGTTGGCAATTTGCATCCCGCCCATCAGCATAACAAGGCTCCTTGTTCTCCAGGGCCTGTCTTGCCTTTCCGGTTTTTACACATTTTGTGGATGTCCCTTTTGACCGGTGGGAAGTGATACTTCTTTGTAGTGCAGATTTGCATTGCCCGCTTGCTTGCTTGGCCAAAAAGGGCGTATGTGTTTTCTCCTGAATATATTCAGGAGAAAACGCATACGCCCTTTTTGGCCAAGTGTGTCGTTGTCGAAGTTGTGCCCCTCTTCTTGTGCTTTAAATGCGATTCCAACGTACATCTTGAAATCTGTTTCCTGCTATTCTGCCTCGCTTTCAAGTCCGCCTCATTGCCTTCCCTCAACAGATTATTGGACGACAGTTGTCCTTTATTACTCTGCCAGTTTGTGAATTGCTGTGTCCCTGAGCTCCATTTTTCAACTCGTTTTTTGTGAGCTGTACGCAAGTCCAAACTTTTGGTTCAGGACCTATACTGGTTCCCGGTGGGTGGCTGAGACTCTGGTTAATTCTTCTTCCTGCCGGGAAATTAGAGTGACATGTGCCCGTCCAAATGCCTAATAGCTACTCTCTCATTGGTTCTCCCTCTTCCCTTCCATCCTCTGCCAAATTGGCAACCTGTGCGAACCAGGAGGTTAAAGGGGTTGTCTCTCCAAGTTGGGAGATTGATAGTAAAGCATTTAGAAAGTAAAACCGGAGCACCAGGAGAGGGACTATTCGTTGAGTTTTAGAAACCTTTTGTATTCACAGTGTGTCCATTCTCTAGGTTTCCGTACATGTTATAGCTGTAGTAATATTGCCTTCAACATGGAGAGTTGGGACCCATGGAATAGGGGTCATGAATTTTTGCTTTAAAGGGTCTGCATTTGCTCACCCAATCTCACCAATCCTCTCAGTCCCAAGTGTCCAGCCTTATGCCACATCCAGCTGTCATTGTAGATAGGGTCATTCCAGGATTCATCAGAGACCCTGAAGGAAATGTAAAGAATTTCCCTGTTTTTTGGTTTTGTTTTTGAAATTCCTTTTTATAGTGGGTTTGAGCTGATTCTCGCTGCCATGCTTATGCCAGTCTAGACACACTTGATTCCCTTACGGAGACATATCGATACATAGGTTTTAAGATTCTTACTAGTCAGATCTATTCCTCTGCGTGAAATATGAGGTTTTGAGTCCCTTTCACTGAGGAAGGTGTAGGTCTTGTCTATTCCACAGTTGGTTTTAGAAATGGTACCTGTGCTTATATCAAACTCTGGTTTTATGCATCACCCCACCTCTCCTTCCCCGTTAAGCAGGCATAAGAGTGTTTTCTAAATGTGAGACTCTGTTCCCTTTCCTAACTAAGTTCATGTGTAGCCATGTTTACAGGATCTTCATAAGTGATATCTTATGATAAGTTTCTTTTTCTGTGTGACTTATTTCACTTAGAATCATCGTACCAGAATCCACTCATTTTGCTGCTCCTGGTCTTATGACATTGATTTTATGGCTGAGGGATATTCCATCGTACATAAATACCACAGTTTTTTGAACAATTTTTATATTTCCTGGGATATTTAAGGTGTACCCAATTTGAGGTTCTTGTAAGCAGTGCAGCCGAAAATTTGGTGGTGGCTCTGTCTTATTGATTTTCAGTTTTCCCAAGGTATATTCCCTAGACTTGATGGGCCCTTGGCTCTGTAGCTCTGTTGTTTACTTGTTTTAGGGAATGCAATGCACTCCTCCAGTGAGGCAGCTGGCAATTCACATCCCGCCCATCAGCATAACAAGGCTCCCTATTCTCCAGGGCCTGTCTTGCCTTTCTGGTTTTTACACATTTTGTGGATGTCCCTTTTGACCGGAGGGAAGTGATACTTCTTTGTAGTGCAGATTTGCATCGCCCGCTTGCTTGCTTGGCCAAAAAGGGCGTATGCGTTTTCTCCTGAATATATTCAGGAGAAAACGCATACGCCCTTTTTGGCCAAGTGCGTCATTGTCGAAGTTGTGCCCGTCTTCCTGTGCTTTAAAGGCGATTCCAACGTACCTCTTGAAATCTGTTTCCTGCTATTCTGCCTTGCTTTCAAGTCCGCCTCTTGCCTTCCCTCCAGAGATTTTTGGACGATAGTTGTCCTTTATTACTCTGCCAGTTTGTGAAATACTGTGCCCCTGAGCTCCATTTTTCAACTCGTTTTTTGTGAGCTGTACGCTAGTCCAAAATTTTGGTTCAGGACCTATACTGGTTCCCGGTGGGTGGCTGTGACTCTGGTAAATTCTTCTTTCTGAAGGGAAATTAGAGTGGCATGTGCCCGTCCAAATGCCTAACAGCTACTCTCTCATTGGTTTTCCCTCTTCCCTTCCATCCTCTGCCAAATTGGCAACCTGTGCGAACCAGGAGGTTAAAGGGTTTGTCTCTCAAAATTGTGAGATTGATAGTAAAGCAGTTGGAAAGTCAAACCGGAGCACTAGGAGAGGGACTACTCGTTGAGTTTTAGAAACCTTTTGTATTCAGAGTGTGTCCATTCTCTAGGTTTCCCGTTCATGTTATAGCTGTAGTAATATTGCCTTCAACATGGAGTGTTGGGACCCATGGAATGGGGGCCATGCATTTTTGCTTTAAAGTGTCTGCATTTGCTCACCCAATCTCACTAATCCTCTCAGTCCCAAGTGTCCAGCCTTATGCCACATCCAGCTGTCATTGTAGATAGGGTCTATCCAGGATTCATCAGAGACCCTGAAGGAAATGTAAAGAATTTCCCTGTTTTTTGGTTTTGTTTTTGAAATTCCTTTTTATAGTGGGTTTGAGCTGATTCTCGCTGCCATGTTTATGCCAGTCTAGACACACTTGATTCCCTTACAGAGACATATCAATACATAGGTTTTAAGATTCTTACTAGTCAGAACTATTCCTCTGCGGGAAATATGGGGTTTTGAGTCCCTTTCACTGAGGAAGGTGATGGTCTTGTCTATTCCACAGTTGGTTTTAGAAATGGTACCTGTGCTTATATCAAACTCTGGTTTTATGCATCACCCCACCTCTCCTTTCCCCTTAAGCAGGCATAAGAGTGTTTTCTAAATGTGAGACTCTGTTCTCTATCCTAACTCAGTTCATGTGTAGCCATGTTTACAGGATCTTCATAAGTGATATCTTATGATAAGTTTCTTTTTCTGTGTGCCTTATTTCACTTAGAATCATCGTACCTGAATCCACTAACTTTGCTGCTCCTGGTCTTATGACATTGATTTCATGGCTGAGGGATATTCCATCGTACATAAATACCACAGTTTTTTGAACCATTTTTATATTTCCTGGGATATTTAAGGTGTACCCAAGTTGAGGTTCTTGTAAGCAGTGCAGCCCTAAATTTGGGGGTGACACTGTCTTATTGATTTTCAGTTTTCCCAAGGTATATTCCCGAGACGGGAAGTGCCCTTGGCTCTCTAGCACTGTTGTTTACTTGTTTTAGGGAACGCAATGCACTCCTCCAGTGAGGCAGTTGGCAATTTACATCCCGCCCATCAGCATAACAAGGCTCCTTGTTCTCCAGGGCCTGTCTTGCCTTTCCGGTTTTTACACATTTTGTGGATGTCCCTTTTGACCGGTGGGAAGTGATACTTCTTTGTAGTGCAGATTTGCATTGCCCGCTTGCTTGCTTGGCCAAAAAGGGCGTATGCGTTTTCTCCTGAATATATTTTTGGTTCAGGACATATACTGGTTCCCGGTGGGTGGCTGTGACTCTGGTTAATTCTTCTTCCTGAAGGGAAATTAGAGTGGCATGTGCCCGTCCAAATGCCTAACAGCTACTCTCTCATTGGTTTTCCCTCTTCCCTTCCAACCTCTGCCAAATTGGCAACCTGTGCGAACCAGGAGGTTAAAGGGGTTGTCTCTCAAAATTGGGAGATTGATAGTAAAGCAGTTGGAAAGTCAACCGGAGCACCAGTAGAGGGACTACTCGTTGAGTTTTAGAAACCTTTTGTATTCACAGTGTGTCCATTCTCTAGGTTTCCCGTACATGTTATAGCTGTAGTAATATTGCCTACAACATGGAGAGTTGGGACCCATGGAATGGGGGACATGCATTTTTGCTTTAAAGGGTCTGCATTTGCTCACCCAATCTCACCAATCCTCCTAGTCCCAAGTGTCCATCCTTATGCCACATCCAGCTGTCATTGTAGATAGGGTCATTCCAGGATTCATCAGAGACCCTGAAGGAAATGTAAAGAATTTCCCTGTTTTTTGGTTTTGTTTTTGAAATTCCTTTTTATAGTGGGTTTGAGGTGATTCTCGCTGCCATGTTTATCCCAGTCTACACACACTTGATTCCCTTACAGAGACATATCAATACATAGGTTTTAAGATTCTTACGAGTCAGATCTATTCCTCTGCGGGAAATATGGGGTTTTGAGTCCCTTTCACTGAGGAAGGTGTAGGTCTTGTCTATTCCACAGTTGGTATTAGAAATGGTACCTCTGCTTATATCAAAATCTGGTTTTATGCATCACCCCACCTCTCCTTTCCCATTAAGCAGGCATAAGAGTGTTTTCTAAATGTGAGACTCTGTTCTCTTTCCTAACTCAGTTCATGTGTAGCCATGTTCACAGGATCTTCATAAGTGATATCTTATGATATGTTTCTTTTTCTGTGTGCCTTATTTCACTTAGAATCATCGTACCTGAATCCACTAACTTTGCTGCTCCTGGTCTTATGACATTGATTTCATGGCTGAGGGATATTCCATCATACATAAATACCACAGTTTTTTGAACCATTTTTATATTTCCTGGGATATTTAAGGTGTACCCAAGTTGAGGTTCTTGTAGGCAGTGCAGCCCTAAATTTGGGGTTGACTCTGTCTTATTGATTTTCAGTTTTCCCAAGGTATATTCCCGAGACTGGAAGTGCCCTTGGCTCTGTAGCTCTGTTGTTTACTTGTTTTAGGGAACGCAATGCACTCCTCCAGTGAGGCAGTTGGCAATTTGCATCCCGCCCATCAGCATAACAAGGCTCCTTGTTCTCCAGGGCCTGTCTTGCCTTTCCGGTTTTTACACATTTTGTGGATGTCCCTTTTGACCGGTGGGAAGTGATATTTCTTTGTAGTGCAGATTTGCATTGCCCGCTTGCTTGCCTGGCCAAAAAGGGCGTATGCGTTTTCTCCTGAATATATTCAGGAGAAAACGCATACGCCCTTTTTGGCCAAGTGTGTCATTGTCGAAGTTGTGCCCCTCTTCTTGTGCTTTAAATGCGATTCCAACGTACCTCTTGAAATCTGTTTCCTGCTATTCTGCCTCGCTTTCAAGTCCGCCTCGTTGCCTTCAGATTATTGAACGACAGTTGTCCTTTATTACTCTGCCAGTTTGTGAATTGCTGTGCCCCTGAGCTCCATGTTTCAACTCGTTTTTTGTGAGCTGTACGCAAGTCCAAACTTTTGGTTCAGGACCTATACTGGTTCCCGGTGGGTGGCTGAGACTCTGGTTAATTCTTCTTCCTGCCGGGAAATTAGAGTGACATGTGCCCGTCCAAATGCCTAACAGCTACTCTCTCATTGGTTCTCCCTCTTCCCTTCTATCCTCTGCCAAATTGGCAACATGTGCGAACCAGGAGGTTAAAGGGTCTGTCTCTCCAAGTTGGGAGATTGATAGTAAAGCATTTGGAAAGTAAAACCGGAGCACCAGGAAAGGGATTATTCGTTGTGTTTTAGAAACCTTTTGTATTCACAGTGTGTCCATTCTCTAGGTCTCCGTACATGTTATAGCTGTAGTAATATTGCCTTCAACATGGAGAGTTGGGACCCATGGAATAGGGGCCATGCATTTTTGCTTTAAAGGGTCTGCATATGCTCACCCAATCTCACCAATCCTCTCAGTCCCAAGTGTCCAGCCTTATGCCACATCCAGCTGTCATTGTAGATAGGGTCATTCCAGGATTCATCAGAGACCCTGAAGGAAATGTAAAGAATTTCCCTGTTTTTTTGTTTTGTTTTTGAAATTCCTTTTTATAGTGGGTTTGAGCTGATTCTCGCTGCCATGTTTATGCCAGTCTAGACACACTTGATTCCCTTACAGAGACATATCGATACATAGGTTTTAAGATTCTTACGAGTCAGATCTATTCCTCTGCGTGAAATATGGGGTTTTGAGTCCCTTTCACTGAGGAAGGTGTAGGTCTTGTCTATTCCACAGTTGGTTTTAGAAATGGTACCTGTGCTTATATCAAACTCTGGTTTTATGCATCACCCCACCTCTCCTTCCCCCTTAAGCAGGCATAAGAGTGTTTTCTAAATGTGAGACTCTGTTCCCTTTCCTAACTCAGTTCATGTGTAGCCATGTTTACAGGATCTTCATAAGTGATATCTTATGATAAGTTTCTTTTTCTGTGTGACTTATTTCACTTAGAATCATCGTACCAGAATCCACTCATTTTGCTGCTCCTGGTCTTATGACATTGATTTTATGGCTGAGGGATATTCCATTGTACATAAATACCACAGTTTTTGAACTATTTATATATTTCCTTGGATATTTAAGGTGTACCCAAGTTGAGGTTCTTGTAAGCAGTGCAGCCCTAAATTTGGGGGTGGCTCTTTCTTATTGATTTTCAGTTTTCCCAAGGTATATTCCCTAGACTTGATGGGCCCTTGGCTCTGTACCTCTGTTGTTTACTTGTTTTAGGGAATGCAATGCACTCCTCCAGTGAGGCAGCTGGCAATTTACATCCCGCCCATCAGCATAACAAGGCTCCATATTCTCCAGGGCCTGTCTTGCCTTTCTGGGTTTTACACATTTTGTGGATGTCCCTTTTGACCAGAGGGAAGTGATACTTCTTTGTAGTGCAGATTTGCATTGCCCGCTTACTTGCTTGGCCAAAAAGGGCGTATGCGTTTTCTCCTGAATATATTCAGGAGAAAACGCATACGCCCTTTTTGGCCAAGTGTGGCATTGTCGAAGTTGTGCCCCTCTTCCTGTGCTTTAAAGGCGATTCCAACGTACCTCTTGGAATCTGTTTCCTGCTATTCTGCCTCGCTTTCAAGTCCGCCTCGTTGCCTTCCCTCAACAGATTTTTGGACGATAGTTGTCCTTTATTACTCTGCCAGTTTGTGAATAGCTGTGGCCCTGAGCTCCATTTTTAAGTCGTTTTTTGTGAGCTCTACTCAAGTCCAAAATTTTGGTTCAGGACCTATACTGGTTCCCGGTGGGTGGCTGTGACTCTGGTTAATTGTTCTTCCTGAAGGGAAATTAGAGTGGCATGTGCCCGTCCAAATGCCTAACAGCTACTCTCTCATTGGTTTTCCCTCTTCCCTTCCATCCTCTGCCAAATTGGCAACCTGTGCGAACCAGGAGGTTAAAGGGGTTGTCTCTCAAAATTGGGAGATTGATAGTAAAGCAGTTGGAAAGTCAAACCGGAGCACCAGGAGAGGGACTACTCGTTGAGTTTTAGAAACCTTTTGTATTCACAGTGTTTCCATTCTCTAGGTTTCCCGTACATGTTATAGCTGTAGTAATATTCCCTTCAACATAGAGAGTTGGGACCCATGGAATGGGGGCCATGCATTTTTGCTTTAAAGGGTCTGCATTTGCTCACCCAATCTCACCAATCCTCTCAGTCCCAAGTGTCCAGCCTTATGCCACATCCAGCTGTCATTGTAGATAGGGTCATTCCAGGATTCATCAGAGACCCTGAAGGAAATGTAAAGAATTTCCCTGTTTTTTGGTTTTGTTTTTGAAATTCCTTTTTATAGTGGGTTTGAGGTGATTCTCGCTGCCATGTTTAATCCAGTCTACACACACTTGATTCCCTTACACAGACATATCAATACATAGGTTTAAAGATTCTTACGAGTCAGATCTATTCCTCTGCGGGAAATATGGGGTTTTGAGTCCCTTTCACTGAGGAAGGTGTAGGTCTTGTCTATTCCACAGTTGGTTTTAGAAATTGTATCTGTGCTTATATCAAAATCTGGTTTTATGCATCACCCCACCTCTCCTTCCCCTTAAGCAGGCATAAGAGTGTTTTCTAAATGTGAGACTCTGTTCTCTTTCCTAACTCAGTTCATGTGTAGCCATGTTTATAGGATCTTCATAAGTGATATCTTATGATAAGTTTCTTTTTCTGTGTGCCTTATTTCACATAGAATCATCGTACCTGAATCCACTAACTTTGCTGCTCCTGGTCTTATGACATTGATTTCATGGCTGAGGGATATTCCATCGTACATAAATACCACAGTTTTTTGAACCATTTTTATATTTCCTGGGATATTTAAGGTGTACCCAAGTTGAGGTTCTTGTAAGCAGTGCAGCCCTAAATTTGGGGGTGGCTCTGTCTTATTGATTTTCAGTTTTCCCAAGGTATATTCCCGAGACTGGAAGTGCCCTTGGCTCTGTAGCTCTGTTGTTTACTTGTTTTAGGGAACGCAATGCACTCCTCCAGTGAGTCAGTTGGCAATTTACATCCCGCCCATCAGCATAACAAGGCTCCTTGTTCTCCAGGGCTTGTCTTGACTTTCCCGTTTTTACACATTTTAAGGATGTCCCTTTTGACCGGTGAGAAGTGATACTTCTTTGTAGTGCAGATTTGCATTGCCCGCTTGCTTGCTTGGCCAAAAAGGGCGTATGCGTTTTCTCCTGAATATATTCAGGAGAAAACGCGTAGGCCCTTTTTGGCCAAGTGTGTCATTGTCGAAGTTGTGCCCCTCTTCTTGTGCTTTAAAGGCGATTCCAACGTACCTCTTGAAATCTGTTTCCTGCTATTCTGCCTCGCTTTCAAGTCCGCCTCGTTGCCTTCCCTCAACAGATTATTGGACGACAGTTGTCCTTTATTACTTTGCCAGTTTGTGAATTGCTGTGCCCTTGAGCTCCATTATTCAACTCTTTTTTTGTGAGCTGTACGAAAGTCCAAAATTTTGGTTCAGGACCTATACTGGTTCCCGGTGGGTGGCTGTGACTCTGGTTAATTCTTCTTCCTGAAGGGAAATTAGAGTGGCATGTGCCCGTCCAAATGCCTAACAGCTACTCTCTCATTGGTTTTCCCTCTTCCCTTCCATCCTCTGCCAAATTGGCAACATGTGCGAACCAGGAGGTTAAAGGGGTTGTCTCTCAAAATTGGGAGATTGATAGTAAAGCAGTTGGAAAGTCAAACCGGAGCACTAGGAGAGGGACTACTCGTTGAGTTTTAGAAACCTTTTGTATTCAGAGTGTGTCCATTCTCTAGGTTTCCCGTTCATGTTATAGCTGTAGTAATATTGCCTTCAACATGGAGTGTTGGGACCCATGGAATGGGGGCCATGCATTTTTGCTTTAAAGGGTCTGCATTTGCTCACCCAATCTCACTAATCCTCTCAGTCCCAAGTGTCCAGCCTTATGCCACATCCAGCTGTCATTGTAGATAGGGTCTATCCAGGATTCATCAGAGACCCTGAAGGAAATGTAAAGAATTTCCCTGTTTTTTGGTTTTGTTTTTGAAATTCCTTTTTATAGTGGGTTTGAGCTGATTCTCGCTGCCATGTTTATGCCAGTCTAGACACACTTGATTCCCTTACAGAGACATATCAATACATAGGTTTTAAGATTCTTACTAGTCAGATCTATTCCTCTGCGGGAAATATGGGGTTTTGAGTCCCTTTCACTGAGGAAGGTGATGGTCTTGTCTATTCCACAGTTGGTTTTAGAAATGGTACCTGTGCTTATATCAAACTCTGGTTTTATGCATCACCCCACCTCTCCTTTCCCCTTAAGCAGGCATAAGAGATGTTTTCTAAATGTGAGACTCTGTTCTCTATCCTAACTCAGTTCATGTGTAGCCATGTTTACAGGATCTTCATAAGTGATATCTTATGATAAGTTTCTTTTTCTGTGTGCCTTATTTCACTTAGAATCATCGTACCTGAATCCACTAACTTTGCTGCTCCTGGTCTTATGACATTGATTTCATGGCTGAGGGATATTCCATCGTACATAAATACCACAGTTTTTTGAACCATTTTTATATTTCCTGGGATATTTAAGGTGTACCCAAGTTGAGGTTCTTGTAAGCAGTGCAGCCCTAAATTTGGGGGTGACACTGTCTTATTGATTTTCAGTTTTCCCAAGGTATATTCCCGAGACGGGAAGTGCCCTTGGCTCTCTAGCACTGTTGTTTACTTGTTTTAGGGAACGCAATGCACTCCTCCAGTGAGGCAGTTGGCAATTTACATCCCGCCCATCAGCATAACAAGGCTCCTTGTTCTCCAGGGCCTGTCTTGCCTTTCCGGTTTTTACACATTTTGTGGATGTCCCTTTTGACCGGTGGGAAGTGATACTTCTTTGTAGTGCAGATTTGCATTGCCCGCTTGCTTGCTTGGCCAAAAAGGGCGTATGCGTTTTCTCCTGAATATATTTTTGGTTCAGGACATATACTGGTTCCCGGTGGGTGGCTGTGACTCTGGTTAATTCTTCTTCCTGAAGGGAAATTAGAGTGGCATGTGCCCGTCCAAATGCCTAACAGCTACTCTCTCATTGGTTTTCCCTCTTCCCTTCCAACCTCTGCCAAATTGGCAACCTGTGCGAACCAGGAGGTTAAAGGGGTTGTCTCTCAAAATTGGGAGATTGATAGTAAAGCAGTTGGAAAGTCAACCGGAGCACCAGTAGAGGGACTACTCGTTGAGTTTTAGAAACCTTTTGTATTCACAGTGTGTCCATTCTCTAGGTTTCCCGTACATGTTATAGCTGTAGTAATATTGCCTACAACATGGAGAGTTGGGACCCATGGAATGGGGGACATGCATTTTTGCTTTAAAGGGTCTGCATTTGCTCACCCAATCTCACCAATCCTCCTAGTCCCAAGTGTCCATCCTTATGCCACATCCAGCTGTCATTGTAGATAGGGTCATTCCAGGATTCATCAGAGACCCTGAAGGAAATGTAAAGAATTTCCCTCTTTTTTGGTTTTGTTTTTGAAATTCCTTTTTATAGTGGGTTTGAGGTGATTCTCGCTGCCATGTTTATCCCAGTCTACACACACTTGATTCCCTTACAGAGACATATCAATACATAGGTTTTAAGATTCTTACGAGTCAGATCTATTCCTCTGCGGGAAATATGGGGTTTTGAGTCCCTTTCACTGAGGAAGGTGTAGGTCTTGTCTATTCCACAGTTGGTATTAGAAATGGTACCTCTGCTTATATCAAAATCTGGTTTTATGCATCACCCCACCTCTCCTTTCCCCTTAAGCAGGCATAAGAGTGTTTTCTAAATGTGAGACTCTGTTCTCTTTCCTAACTCAGTTCATGTGTAGCCATGTTCACAGGATCTTCATAAGTGATATCTTATGATATGTTTCTTTTTCTGTGTGCCTTATTTCACTTAGAATCATCGTACCTGAATCCACTAACTTTGCTGCTCCTGGTCTTATGACATTGATTTCATGGCTGAGGGATATTCCATCATACATAAATACCACAGTTTTTTGAACCATTTTTATATTTCCTGGGATATTTAAGGTGTACCCAAGTTGAGGTTCTTGTAGGCAGTGCAGCCCTAAATTTGGGGTTGACTCTGTCTTATTGATTTTCAGTTTTCCCAAGGTATATTCCCGAGACTGGAAGTGCCCTTGGCTCTGTAGCTCTGTTGTTTACTTGTTTTAGGGAACGCAATGCACTCCTCCAGTGAGGCAGTTGGCAATTTGCATCCCGCCCATCAGCATAACAAGGCTCCTTGTTCTCCAGGGCCTGTCTTGCCTTTCCGGTTTTTACACATTTTGTGGATGTCCCTTTTGACCGGTGGGAAGTGATATTTCTTTGTAGTGCAGATTTGCATTGCCCGCTTGCTTGCCTGGCCAAAAAGGGCGTATGCGTTTTCTCCTGAATATATTCAGGAGAAAACGCATACGCCCTTTTTGGCCAAGTGTGTCATTGTCGAAGTTGTGCCCCTCTTCTTGTGCTTTAAATGCGATTCCAACGTACCTCTTGAAATCTGTTTCCTGCTATTCTGCCTCGCTTTCAAGTCCGCCTCGTTGCCTTCAGATTATTGAACGACAGTTGTCCTTTATTACTCTGCCAGTTTGTGAATTGCTGTGCCCCTGAGCTCCATGTTTCAACTCGTTTTTTGTGAGCTGTACGCAAGTCCAAACTTTTGGTTCAGGACCTATACTGGTTCCCGGTGGGTGGCTGAGACTCTGGTTAATTCTTCTTCCTGCCGGGAAATTAGAGTGACATGTGCCCGTCCAAATGCCTAACAGCTACTCTCTCATTGGTTCTCCCTCTTCCCTTCCATCCTCTGCCAAATTGGCAACATGTGCGAACCAGGAGGTTAAAGGGGCTGTCTCTCCAAGTTGGGAGATTGATAGTAAAGCATTTGGAAAGTAAAACCGGAGCACCAGGAAAGGGATTATTCGTTGTGTTTTAGAAACCTTTTGTATTCACAGTGTGTCCATTCTCTAGGTCTCCGTACATGTTATAGCTGTAGTAATATTGCCTTCAACATGGAGAGTTGGGACCCATGGAATAGGGGCCATGCATTTTTGCTTTAAAGGGTCTGCATATGCTCACCCAATCTCACCAATCCTCTCAGTCCCAAGTGTCCAGCCTTATGCCACATCCAGCTGTCATTGTAGATAGGGTCATTCCAGGATTCATCAGAGACCCTGAAGGAAATGTAAAGAATTTCCCTGTTTTTTTGTTTTGTTTTTGAAATTCCTTTTTATAGTGGGTTTGAGCTGATTCTCGCTGCCATGTTTATGCCAGTCTAGACACACTTGATTCCCTTACAGAGACATATCGATACATAGGTTTTAAGATTCTTACGAGTCAGATCTATTCCTCTGCGTGAAATATGGGGTTTTGAGTCCCTTTCACTGAGGAAGGTGTAGGTCTTGTCTATTCCACAGTTGGTTTTAGAAATGGTACCTGTGCTTATATCAAACTCTGGTTTTATGCATCACCCCACCTCTCCTTCCCCCTTAAGCAGGCATAAGAGTGTTTTCTAAATGTGAGACTCTGTTCCCTTTCCTAACTCAGTTCATGTGTAGCCATGTTTACAGGATCTTCATAAGTGATATCTTATGATAAGTTTCTTTTTCTGTGTGACTTATTTCACTTAGAATCATCGTACCAGAATCCACTCATTTTGCTGCTCCTGGTCTTATGACATTGATTTTATGGCTGAGGGATATTCCATTGTACATAAATACCACAGTTTTTGAACTATTTATATATTTCCTTGGATATTTAAGGTGTACCCAAGTTGAGGTTCTTGTAAGCAGTGCAGCCCTAAATTTGGGGGTGGCTCTTTCTTATTGATTTTCAGTTTTCCCAAGGTATATTCCCTAGACTTGATGGGCCCTTGGCTCTGTACCTCTGTTGTTTACTTGTTTTAGGGAATGCAATGCACTCCTCCAGTGAGGCAGCTGGCAATTTACATCCCGCCCATCAGCATAACAAGGCTCCATATTCTCCAGGGCCTGTCGTGCCTTTCTGGTTTTTACACATTTTGTGGATGTCCCTTTTGACCGGAGGGAAGTGATACTTCTTTGTAGTGCAGATTTGCATTGCCCGCTTACTTGCTTGGCCAAAAAGGGCGTATGCGTTTTCTCCTGAATATATTCAGGAGAAAACGCATACGCCCTTTTTGGCCAAGTGTGGCATTGTCGAAGTTGTGCCCCTCTTCCTGTGCTTTAAAGGCGATTCCAACGTACCTCTTGGAATCTGTTTCCTGCTATTCTGCCTCGCTTTCAAGTCCGCCTCGTTGCCTTCCCTCAACAGATTTTTGGACGATAGTTGTCCTTTATTACTCTGCCAGTTTGTGAATAGCTGTGGCCCTGAGCTCCATTTTTAACTCGTTTTTTGTGAGCTCTACTCAAGTCCAAAATTTTGGTTCAGGACCTATACTGGTTCCCGGTGGGTGGCTGTGACTCTGGTTAATTCTTCTTCCTGAAGGGAAATTAGAGTGGCATGTGCCCGTCCAAATGCCTAACAGCTACTCTCTCATTGGTTTTCCCTCTTCCCTTCCATCCTCTGCCAAATTGGCAACCTGTGCGAACCAGGAGGTTAAAGGGGTTGTCTCTCAAAATTGGGAGATTGATAGTAAAGCAGTTGGAAAGTCAAACCGGAGCACCAGGAGAGGGACTACTCGTTGAGTTTTAGAAACCTTTTGTATTCACAGTGTTTCCATTCTCTAGGTTTCCCGTACATGTTATAGCTGTAGTAATATTCCCTTCAACATAGAGAGTTGGGACCCATGGAATGGGGGCCATGCATTTTTGCTTTAAAGGGTCTGCATTTGCTCACCCAATCTCACCAATCCTCTCAGTCCCAAGTGTCCAGCCTTATGCCACATCCAGCTGTCATTGTAGATAGGGTCATTCCAGGATTCATCAGAGACCCTGAAGGAAATGTAAAGAATTTCCCTGTTTTTTGGTTTTGTTTTTGAAATTCCTTTTTATAGTGGGTTTGAGGTGATTCTCGCTGCCATGTTTAATCCAGTCTACACACACTTGATTCCCTTACACAGACATATCAATACATAGGTTTAAAGATTCTTACGAGTCAGATCTATTCCTCTGCGGGAAATATGGGGTTTTGAGTCCCTTTCACTGAGGAAGGTGTAGGTCTTGTCTATTCCACAGTTGGTTTTAGAAATTGTATCTGTGCTTATATCAAAATCTGGTTTTATGCATCACCCCACCTCTCCTTCCCCTTAAGCAGGCATAAGAGTGTTTTCTAAATGTGAGACTCTGTTCTCTTTCCTAACTCAGTTCATGTGTAGCCATGTTTATAGGATCTTCATAAGTGATATCTTATGATAAGTTTCTTTTTCTGTGTGCCTTATTTCACATAGAATCATCGTACCTGAATCCACTAACTTTGCTGCTCCTGGTCTTATGACATTGATTTCATGGCTGAGGGATATTCCATCGTACATAAATACCACAGTTTTTTGAACCATTTTTATATTTCCTGGGATATTTAAGGTGTACCCAAGTTGAGGTTCTTGTAAGCAGTGCAGCCCTAAATTTGGGGGTGGCTCTGTCTTATTGATTTTCAGTTTTCCCAAGGTATATTCCCGAGACTGGAAGTGCCCTTGGCTCTGTAGCTCTGTTGTTTACTTGTTTTAGGGAACGCAATGCACTCCTCCAGTGAGTCAGTTGGCAATTTACATCCCGCCCATCAGCATAACAAGGCTCCTTGTTCTCCAGGGCTTGTCTTGACTTTCCCGTTTTTACACATTTTAAGGATGTCCCTTTTGACCGGTGAGAAGTGATACTTCTTTGTAGTGCAGATTTGCATTGCCCGCTTGCTTGCTTGGCCAAAAAGGGCGTATGCGTTTTCTCCTGAATATATTCAGGAGAAAACGCGTAGGCCCTTTTTGGCCAAGTGTGTCATTGTCGAAGTTGTGCCCCTCTTCTTGTGCTTTAAAGGCGATTCCAACGTACCTCTTGAAATCTGTTTCCTGCTATTCTGCCTCGCTTTCAAGTCAGCCTCGTTGCCTTCCCTCAACAGATTATTGGACGACAGTTGTCCTTTATTACTTTGCCAGTTTGTGAATTGCTGTGCCCTTGAGCTCCATTATTCAACTCTTTTTTTGTGAGCTGTACGAAAGTCCAAAATTTTGGTTCAGGACCTATACTGGTTCCCGGTGGGTGGCTGTGACTCTGGTTAATTCTTCTTCCTGAAGGGAAATTAGAGTGGCATGTGCCCGTCCAAATGCCTAACAGCTACTCTCTCATTGGTTTTCCCTCTTCCCTTCCATCCTCTGCCAAATTGGCAACATGTGCGAACCAGGAGGTTAAAGGGGTTGTCTCTCAAAATTGGGAGATTGATAGTAAAGCAGTTGGAAAGTCAAACCGGAGCACTAGGAGAGGGACTACTCGTTGAGTTTTAGAAACCTTTTGTATTCAGAGTGTGTCCATTCTCTAGGTTTCCCGTTCATGTTATAGCTGTAGTAATATTGCCTTCAACATGGAGTGTTGGGACCCATGGAATGGGGGCCATGCATTTTTGCTTTAAAGGGTCTGCATTTGCTCACCCAATCTCACTAATCCTCTCAGTCCCAAGTGTCCAGCCTTATGCCACATCCAGCTGTCATTGTAGATAGGGTCTATCCAGGATTCATCAGAGACCCTGAAGGAAATGTAAAGAATTTCCCTGTTTTTTGGTTTTGTTTTTGAAATTCCTTTTTATAGTGGGTTTGAGCTGATTCTCGCTGCCATGTTTATGCCAGTCTAGACACACTTGATTCCCTTACAGAGACATATCAATACATAGGTTTTAAGATTCTTACTAGTCAGATCTATTCCTCTGCGGGAAATATGGGGTTTTGAGTCCCTTTCACTGAGGAAGGTGATGGTCTTGTCTATTCCACAGTTGGTTTTAGAAATGGTACCTGTGCTTATATCAAACTCTGGTTTTATGCATCACCCCACCTCTCCTTTCCCCTTAAGCAGGCATAAGAGTGTTTTCTAAATGTGAGACTCTGTTCTCTATCCTAACTCAGTTCATGTGTAGCCATGTTTACAGGATCTTCATAAGTGATATCTTATGATAAGTTTCTTTTTCTGTGTGCCTTATTTCACTTAGAATCATCGTACCTGAATCCACTAACTTTGCTGCTCCTGGTCTTATGACATTGATTTCATGGCTGAGGGATATTCCATCGTACATAAATACCACAGTTTTTTTAACCATTTTTACATTTCCTGGGATATTTAAGGTGTACCCAAGTTGAGGTTCTTGTAAGCAGTGCAGCCCTAAATTTGGGGGTGACTCTGTCTTATTGATTTTCAGTTTTCCCAAGGTATATTCCCGAGACTGGAAGTGCCCTTGGCTCTGTAGCTCTGTTGTTTACTTGTTTTAGGGAACGCAATGCACTCCTCCAGTGAGGCAGTTGGCAATTTGCATCCCGCCCATCAGCATAACAAGGCTCCTTGTTCTCCAGGGCCTGTCTTGCCTTTCCAGTTTTTACACATTTTGTGGATGTCCCTTTTGACCGGTGGGAAGTGATACTTCTTTGTAGTGCAGATTTGCATTGCCCGCTTGCTTGCTTGGCCAAAAAGGGCGTATGCGTTTTCTCCTGAATATATTCAGGAGAAAATGCGTAGGCCCTTTTTGGCCAAGTGTGTCATTGTCGAAGTTGTGCCCCTCTTCTTGTGCTTTAAAGGCGATTCCAACGTACCTCTTGAAATCTGTTTCCTGCTATTCTGCCTCGCTTTCAAGTCCGCCTCGTTGCCTTCCCTCAACAGATTATTGGACGACAGTTGTCCTTTATTACTCTGCCAGTTTGTGAATTGCTGTGCCCTTGAGCTCCATTATTCAACTCTTTTTTTGTGAGCTGTACGAAAGTCCAAAATTTTGGTTCAGGACCTATACTGGTTCCTGGTGGGTGGCTGAGACTCTGGTTAATTCTTCTTCCTGAAGGGAAATTAGAGTGGCATGTGCCCATCCAAATGCCTAACAGCTACTCTCTCATTGGTTTTCCCTCTTCCCTTCCATCCTCCGCCAAATTGGCAACATGTGCGAACCAGGAGGTTAAAGGGTTTGTCGCTCAAAATTGGGAGATTGATAGTAAAGCAGTTGGAAAGTCAAACCGCAGCCCCAGGAGAGGGACTACTCGTTGAGTTTTAGAAACCTTTTGTATTCACAGTGTGTCCATTCTCTAGGTTTCCCGTACATGTTATAGCTGTAGTAATATTCCCTTCAACATGGAGAGTTGGGACCCATGGAATGGGGGCCATGCTTTTTTGCTTTAAAGGGTCTGCATTTGCTCACCCAATCTCACCAATCCTCTCAGTCCCAAGTGTCCAGCCTTATGCCACATCCAGCTGTCATTGTAGATAGGGTCATTCCAGGATTCATCAGAGACCCTGAAGGAAATGTAAAGAATTTCCCTGTTTTTTGGTTTTGTTTTTGAAATTCCTTTTTATAGTGGGTTTGAGGTGATTCTCGCTGCCATGTTTATCCCAGTCTACACACACTTGATTCCCTTACAGAGACATATCAATACATAGGTTTTAAGATTCTTACTAGTCAGATCTATTCCTCTGCGGGAAATATGGGGTTTTCAGTCCCTTTCACTGAGGAAGGTGTAGGTCTTGTCTATTCCACAGTTGGTTTTAGAAATGGTACCTGTGCTTATATCAAAATCTGGTTTTATGCATCACCCCACCTCTCCTTTCCCCTTAAGCAGGCATAAGAGTGTTTTCTAAATGTGAGACTCTGTTCTCTTTCCTAACTCAGTTCATGTGTAGCCATGTTTACAGGATCTTCATAAGTGATATCTTATGATAAGTTTCTTTTTCTGTGTGCTTTATTTCACTTAGAATCATCGTACCTGAATCCACTAACTTTGCTGCTCCTGGTCTTATGACATTGATTTCATGGCTGAGGGATATTCCATCGTACATAAATACCACAGTTTTTTGAACCATTTTTATATTTCCTGGGATATTTAAGGTGTACCCAAGTTGAGGTTCTTGTAAGCAGTGCAGCCCTAAATTTGGGGGTGACTCTGTCTTATTGATTTTCAGTTTTCCCAAGGTATATTCCCGAGACTGGAAGTGCCCTTGGCTCTGTAGCTCTGTTGTTTACTTGTTTTAGGGAACGCAATGCACTCCTCCAGTGAGGCAGTTGGCAATTTGCATCCCGCCCATCAGCATAACAAGGCTCCTTGTTCTCCAGGGCCTGTCTTGCCTTTCCGGTTTTTACACATTTTGTGGATGTCCCTTTTGACCGGTGGGAAGTGATACTTCTTTGTAGTGCAGATTTGCATTGCCCGCTTGCTTGCTTGGCCAAAAAGGGTGTATGCGATTTCTCCGGAATATATTCAGGAGAAAACGCATACGCCCTTTTTGGCCAAGTGTGTCATTGTCGAAGTTGTGCCCCTCTTCCTGTGCTTTAAATGCGATTCCAACGTACCTCTTGAAATCTGTTTCCTGCTATTCTGCCTTGTTTTCAAGTCCGCCTCGTTGCCTTCCCTCAACAGATTATTGGACGACAGTTGTCCTTTATTACTCTGCCAGTTTGTGAATTGCTGTGCCCCTGAGCTCCATTTTTCAACTCGTTTTTTGTGAGCTGTACGCAAGTCCAAACTTTTGGTTCAGGACCTATACTGGTTCCCGGTGGGTGGCTGAGACTCTGGTTAATTCTTCTTCCTGCCGGGAAATTAGAGTGACATGTGCCCGTCCAAATGCCTAATAGCTACTCTCTCATTGGTTCTCCCTCTTCCCTTCCATCCTCTGCCAAATTGGCAACCTGTGCGAACCAGGAGGTAAAAGGGGCTGTCTCTGCAAGTTGGGAGATTGATAGTAAAGCATTTGGAAAGTAAAACCGGAGCACCAGGAGAGGGACTATTCGTTGAGTTTTAGAAACCTTTTGTATTCACACTGTGTCCATTCTCTAGGTTTCCGTACATGTTATAGCTGTAGTAATATTGCCTTCAACATGGAGAGTTGGGACCCATGGAATAGGGGCCATGCATTTTTGCTTTAAAGGGTCTGCATTTGCTCACCCAATCTCATCAATCCTCTCAGTCCCAAGTGTCCAGCCTTATGCCACATCCAGCTGTCATTGTAGATAGGGTCATTCCAGGATTCATCAGAGACCCTGAAGGAAATGTAAAGAATTTCCCTGTTTTTTGGTTTTGTTTTTGAAATTCCTTTTTATAGTGGGTTTGAGCTGATTCTCGCTGCCATGTTTATGCCAGTCTAGACACACTTGATTCCCTTACAGAGACATATCGATACATAGGTTTTAAGATTCTTACTAGTCAGATCTATTCCTCTGCGTGAAATATGGGGTTTTGAGTCCCTTTCACTGAGGAAGGTGTAGGTCTTGTCTATTCCACAGTTGGTTTCAGAAATGGTACCTGTGCTTTTATCAAACTCTGGTTTTATGCATCACCCCACCTCTCCTTTCCCCTTAAGCAGGCATAAGAGTGTTTTCTAAATGTGAGACTCTGTTCTCTTTCCTAACTCAGTTCATGTGTAGCCATGTTTACAGGATCTTCATAAGTGATATCTTATGATATGTTTCTTTTTCTGTGTGCCTTATTTCACTTAGAATCATCGTTCCTGAATGCACTCACTTTGCTGCTCCTTGTCTTATGACATTGATTTCATGGCTGAGGGATATTCCATCGTACATAAATACCACAGTTTTTTGAACCATTTTTATATTTCCTGGGATATTTAAGGTGTACCCAAGTTTAGGTTCTTGTAAGCAGTGCAGCCGTAAATTTGGGGGTGACTCTGTCTTATTGATTTTCAGTTTTCCCAAGGTATATTCCTGAGACTGGAAGTGCCCTCGGCTCTGTAGCTCTGTTGTTTACTTGTTTTAGGGAACGCAATGCACTCCTCCAGTGAGGCAGTTGACAATTTGCATCCCGCCCATCAGCATAAAAAGGCTCCTTGTTCTCCAGGGCCTGTCTTGCCTTTCCGGTTTTTACACATTTTGTGGATGTCCCTTTTGACCGGTGGGAAGTGATACTTCTTTGTAGTGCAGATTTGCAATGCCCGCTTGCTTGCTTGGCAAAAAAGGGCGTATGTGTTTTCTCCTGAATATATTCAGGAGAAAACGCATACGCCCTTTTTGGCCAAGTTTGTCATTTTCGAAATTGTGCCCCTCTTCTTGTGCTTTAAAGGCGATTCCAACGTACCTCTTGAAATATGTTTCCTGCTATTCTGCCTCGCTTTCAAGTCCGCCTCGTTGCCTTCAGATTATTGAACGACAGTTGTCCTTTATTACTCTGCCAGTTTGTGAATTGCTGTGCCCCTGAGCTCCATGTTTCAACTCGTTTTTTGTGAGCTGTACGCAAGTCCAAACTTTTGGTTCAGGACCTATACTGGTTCCCGGTGGGTGGCTGAGACTCTGGTTAATTCTTCTTCCTGCCGGGAAATTAGAGTGACATGTGCCCGTCCAAATGCCTAACAGCTACTCTCTCATTGGTTCTCCCTCATCCCTTCCATCCTCTGCCAAATTGGCAACATGTGCGAACCAGGAGGTTAAAGGGGCTGTCTCTCCAAGTTGGGAGATTGATAGTAAAGCATTTGGAAAGTAAAACCGGAGCACCAGGAAAGGGATTATTCGTTGTGTTTTAGAAACCTTTTGTATTCACAGTGTGTCCATTCTCTAGGTCTCCGTACATGTTATAGCTGTAGTAATATTGCCTTCAACATGGAGAGTTGGGACCCATGGAATAGGGGCCATGCATTTTTGCTTTAAAGGGTCTGCATATGCTCACCCAATCTCACCAATCCTCTCAGTCCCAAGTGTCCAGCCTTATGCCACATCCAGCTGTCATTGTAGATAGGGTCATTCCAGGATTCATCAGAGACCCTGAAGGAAATGTAAAGAATTTCCCTGTTTTTTTGTTTTGTTTTTGAAATTCCTTTTTATAGTGGGTTTGAGCTGATTCTCGCTGCCATGTTTATGCCAGTCTAGACACACTTGATTCCCTTACAGAGACATATCGATACATAGGTTTTAAGATTCTTACGAGTCAGATCTATTCCTCTGCGTGAAATATGGGGTTTTGAGTCCCTTTCACTGAGGAAGGTGTAGGTCTTGTCTATTCCACAGTTGGTTTTAGAAATGGTACCTGTGCTTATATCAAACTCTGGTTTTATGCATCACCCCACCTCTCCTTCCCCCTTAAGCAGGCATAAGAGTGTTTTCTAAATGTGAGACTCTGTTCCCTTTCCTAACTCAGTTCATGTGTAGCCATGTTTACAGGATCTTCATAAGTGATATCTTATGATAAGTTTCTTTTTCTGTGTGACTTATTTCACTTAGAATCATCGTACCAGAATCCACTCATTTTGCTGCTCCTGGTCTTATGACATTGATTTTATGGCTGAGGGATATTCCATTGTACATAAATACCACAGTTTTTGAACTATTTATATATTTCCTTGGATATTTAAGGTGTACCCAAGTTGAGGTTCTTGTAAGCAGTGCAGCCCTAAATTTGGGGGTGGCTCTTTCTTATTGATTTTCAGTTTTCCCAAGGTATATTCCCTAGACTTGATGGGCCCTTGGCTCTGTACCTCTGTTGTTTACTTGTTTTAGGGAATGCAATGCACTCCTCCAGTGAGGCAGCTGGCAATTTACATCCCGCCCATCAGCATAACAAGGCTCCATATTCTCCAGGGCCTGTCGTGCCTTTCTGGTTTTTACACATTTTGTGGATGTCCCTTTTGACCGGATGGAAGTGATACTTCTTTGTAGTGCAGATTTGCATTGCCCGCTTACTTGCTTGGCCAAAAAGGGCGTATGCGTTTTCTCCTGAATATATTCAGGAGAAAACGCATACGCCCTTTTTGGCCAAGTGTGGCATTGTCGAAGTTGTGCCCCTCTTCCTGTGCTTTAAAGGCGATTCCAACGTACCTCTTGGAATCTGTTTCCTGCTATTCTGCCTCGCTTTCAAGTCCGCCTCGTTGCCTTCCCTCAACAGATTTTTGGACGATAGTTGTCCTTTATTACTCTGCCAGTTTGTGAATAGCTGTGGCCCTGAGCTCCATTTTTAACTCGTTTTTTGTGAGCTCTACTCAAGTCCAAAATTTTGGTTCAGGACCTATACTGGTTCCCGGTGGGTGGCTGTGACTCTGGTTAATTCTTCTTCCTGAAGGGAAATTAGAGTGGCATGTGCCCGTCCAAATGCCTAACAGCTACTCTCTCATTGGTTTTCCCTCTTCCCTTCCATCCTCTGCCAAATTGGCAACCTGTGCGAACCAGGAGGTTAAAGGGGTTGTCTCTCAAAATTGGGAGATTGATAGTAAAGCAGTTGGAAAGTCAAACCGGAGCACCAGGAGAGGGACTACTCGTTGAGTTTTAGAAACCTTTTGTATTCACAGTGTTTCCATTCTCTAGGTTTCCCGTACATGTTATAGCTGTAGTAATATTCCCTTCAACATAGAGAGTTGGGACCCATGGAATGGGGGCCATGCATTTTTGCTTTAAAGGGTCTGCATTTGCTCACCCAATCTCACCAATCCTCTCAGTCCCAAGTGTCCAGCCTTATGCCACATCCAGCTGTCATTGTAGATAGGGTCATTCCAGGATTCATCAGAGACCCTGAAGGAAATGTAAAGAATTTCCCTGTTTTTTGGTTTTGTTTTTGAAATTCCTTTTTATAGTGGGTTTGAGGTGATTCTCGCTGCCATGTTTAATCCAGTCTACACACACTTGATTCCCTTACACAGACATATCAATACATAGGTTTAAAGATTCTTACGAGTCAGATCTATTCCTCTGCGGGAAATATGGGGTTTTGAGTCCCTTTCACTGAGGAAGGTGTAGGTCTTGTCTATTCCACAGTTGGTTTTAGAAATTGTATCTGTGCTTATATCAAAATCTGGTTTTATGCATCACCCCACCTCTCCTTCCCCTTAAGCAGGCATAAGAGTGTTTTCTAAATGTGAGACTCTGTTCTCTTTCCTAACTCAGTTCATGTGTAGCCATGTTTATAGGATCTTCATAAGTGATATCTTATGATAAGTTTCTTTTTCTGTGTGCCTTATTTCACATAGAATCATCGTACCTGAATCCACTAACTTTGCTGCTCCTGGTCTTATGACATTGATTTCATGGCTGAGGGATATTCCATCGTACATAAATACCACAGTTTTTTGAACCATTTTTATATTTCCTGGGATATTTAAGGTGTACCCAAGTTGAGGTTCTTGTAAGCAGTGCAGCCCTAAATTTGGGGGTGGCTCTGTCTTATTGATTTTCAGTTTTCCCAAGGTATATTCCCGAGACTGGAAGTGCCCTTGGCTCTGTAGCTCTGTTGTTTACTTGTTTTAGGGAACGCAATGCACTCCTCCAGTGAGTCAGTTGGCAATTTACATCCCGCCCATCAGCATAACAAGGCTCCTTGTTCTCCAGGGCTTGTCTTGACTTTCCCGTTTTTACACATTTTAAGGATGTCCCTTTTGACCGGTGAGAAGTGATACTTCTTTGTAGTGCAGATTTGCATTGCCCGCTTGCTTGCTTGGCCAAAAAGGGCGTATGCGTTTTCTCCTGAATATATTCAGGAGAAAACGCGTAGGCCCTTTTTGGCCAAGTGTGTCATTGTCGAAGTTGTGCCCCTCTTCTTGTGCTTTAAAGGCGATTCCAACGTACCTCTTGAAATCTGTTTCCTGCTATTCTGCCTCGCTTTCAAGTCAGCCTCGTTGCCTTCCCTCAACAGATTATTGGACGACAGTTGTCCTTTATTACTTTGCCAGTTTGTGAATTGCTGTGCCCTTGAGCTCCATTATTCAACTCTTTTTTTGTGAGCTGTACGAAAGTCCAAAATTTTGGTTCAGGACCTATACTGGTTCCCGGTGGGTGGCTGTGACTCTGGTTAATTCTTCTTCCTGAAGGGAAATTAGAGTGGCATGTGCCCGTCCAAATGCCTAACAGCTACTCTCTCATTGGTTTTCCCTCTTCCCTTCCATCCTCTGCCAAATTGGCAACATGTGCGAACCAGGAGGTTAAAGGGGTTGTCTCTCAAAATTGGGAGATTGATAGTAAAGCAGTTGGAAAGTCAAACCGGAGCACTAGGAGAGGGACTACTCGTTGAGTTTTAGAAACCTTTTGTATTCAGAGTGTGTCCATTCTCTAGGTTTCCCGTTCATGTTATAGCTGTAGTAATATTGCCTTCAACATGGAGTGTTGGGACCCATGGAATGGGGGCCATGCATTTTTGCTTTAAAGGGTCTGCATTTGCTCACCCAATCTCACTAATCCTCTCAGTCCCAAGTGTCCAGCCTTATGCCACATCCAGCTGTCATTGTAGATAGGGTCTATCCAGGATTCATCAGAGACCCTGAAGGAAATGTAAAGAATTTCCCTGTTTTTTGGTTTTGTTTTTGAAATTCCTTTTTATAGTGGGTTTGAGCTGATTCTCGCTGCCATGTTTATGCCAGTCTAGACACACTTGATTCCCTTACAGAGACATATCAATACATAGGTTTTAAGATTCTTACTAGTCAGATCTATTCCTCTGCGGGAAATATGGGGTTTTGAGTCCCTTTCACTGAGGAAGGTGATGGTCTTGTCTATTCCACAGTTGGTTTTAGAAATGGTACCTGTGCTTATATCAAACTCTGGTTTTATGCATCACCCCACCTCTCCTTTCCCCTTAAGCAGGCATAAGAGTGTTTTCTAAATGTGAGACTCTGTTCTCTATCCTAACTCAGTTCATGTGTAGCCATGTTTACAGGATCTTCATAAGTGATATCTTATGATAAGTTTCTTTTTCTGTGTGCCTTATTTCACTTAGAATCATCGTACCTGAATCCACTAACTTTGCTGCTCCTGGTCTTATGACATTGATTTCATGGCTGAGGGATATTCCATCGTACATAAATACCACAGTTTTTTTAACCATTTTTACATTTCCTGGGATATTTAAGGTGTACCCAAGTTGAGGTTCTTGTAAGCAGTGCAGCCCTAAATTTGGGGGTGACTCTGTCTTATTGATTTTCAGTTTTCCCAAGGTATATTCCCGAGACTGGAAGTGCCCTTGGCTCTGTAGCTCTGTTGTTTACTTGTTTTAGGGAACGCAATGCACTCCTCCAGTGAGGCAGTTGGCAATTTGCATCCCGCCCATCAGCATAACAAGGCTCCTTGTTCTCCAGGGCCTGTCTTGCCTTTCCAGTTTTTACACATTTTGTGGATGTCCCTTTTGACCGGTGGGAAGTGATACTTCTTTGTAGTGCAGATTTGCATTGCCCGCTTGCTTGCTTGGCCAAAAAGGGCGTATGCGTTTTCTCCTGAATATATTCAGGAGAAAATGCGTAGGCCCTTTTTGGCCAAGTGTGTCATTGTCGAAGTTGTGCCCCTCTTCTTGTGCTTTAAAGGCGATTCCAACGTACCTCTTGAAATCTGTTTCCTGCTATTCTGCCTCGCTTTCAAGTCCGCCTCGTTGCCTTCCCTCAACAGATTATTGGACGACAGTTGTCCTTTATTACTCTGCCAGTTTGTGAATTGCTGTGCCCTTGAGCTCCATTATTCAACTCTTTTTTTGTGAGCTGTACGAAAGTCCAAAATTTTGGTTCAGGACCTATACTGGTTCCTGGTGGGTGGCTGAGACTCTGGTTAATTCTTCTTCCTGAAGGGAAATTAGAGTGGCATGTGCCCATCCAAATGCCTAACAGCTACTCTCTCATTGGTTTTCCCTCTTCCCTTCCATCCTCCGCCAAATTGGCAACATGTGCGAACCAGGAGGTTAAAGGGTTTGTCGCTCAAAATTGGGAGATTGATAGTAAAGCAGTTGGAAAGTCAAACCGCAGCCCCAGGAGAGGGACTACTCGTTGAGTTTTAGAAACCTTTTGTATTCACAGTGTGTCCATTCTCTAGGTTTCCCGTACATGTTATAGCTGTAGTAATATTCCCTTCAACATGGAGAGTTGGGACCCATGGAATGGGGGCCATGCTTTTTTGCTTTAAAGGGTCTGCATTTGCTCACCCAATCTCACCAATCCTCTCAGTCCCAAGTGTCCAGCCTTATGCCACATCCAGCTGTCATTGTAGATAGGGTCATTCCAGGATTCATCAGAGACCCTGAAGGAAATGTAAAGAATTTCCCTGTTTTTTGGTTTTGTTTTTGAAATTCCTTTTTATAGTGGGTTTGAGGTGATTCTCGCTGCCATGTTTATCCCAGTCTACACACACTTGATTCCCTTACAGAGACATATCAATACATAGGTTTTAAGATTCTTACTAGTCAGATCTATTCCTCTGCGGGAAATATGGGGTTTTCAGTCCCTTTCACTGAGGAAGGTGTAGGTCTTGTCTATTCCACAGTTGGTTTTAGAAATGGTACCTGTGCTTATATCAAAATCTGGTTTTATGCATCACCCCACCTCTCCTTTCCCCTTAAGCAGGCATAAGAGTGTTTTCTAAATGTGAGACTCTGTTCTCTTTCCTAACTCAGTTCATGTGTAGCCATGTTTACAGGATCTTCATAAGTGATATCTTATGATAAGTTTCTTTTTCTGTGTGCTTTATTTCACTTAGAATCATCGTACCTGAATCCACTAACTTTGCTGCTCCTGGTCTTATGACATTGATTTCATGGCTGAGGGATATTCCATCGTACATAAATACCACAGTTTTTTGAACCATTTTTATATTTCCTGGGATATTTAAGGTGTACCCAAGTTGAGGTTCTTGTAAGCAGTGCAGCCCTAAATTTGGGGGTGACTCTGTCTTATTGATTTTCAGTTTTCCCAAGGTATATTCCCGAGACTGGAAGTGCCCTTGGCTCTGTAGCTCTGTTGTTTACTTGTTTTAGGGAACGCAATGCACTCCTCCAGTGAGGCAGTTGGCAATTTGCATCCCGCCCATCAGCATAACAAGGCTCCTTGTTCTCCAGGGCCTGTCTTGCCTTTCCGGTTTTTACACATTTTGTGGATGTCCCTTTTGACCGGTGGGAAGTGATACTTCTTTGTAGTGCAGATTTGCATTGCCCGCTTGCTTGCTTGGCCAAAAAGGGTGTATGCGATTTCTCCGGAATATATTCAGGAGAAAACGCATACGCCCTTTTTGGCCAAGTGTGTCATTGTCGAAGTTGTGCCCCTCTTCCTGTGCTTTAAATGCGATTCCAACGTACCTCTTGAAATCTGTTTCCTGCTATTCTGCCTTGTTTTCAAGTCCGCCTCGTTGCCTTCCCTCAACAGATTATTGGACGACAGTTGTCCTTTATTACTCTGCCAGTTTGTGAATTGCTGTGCCCCTGAGCTCCATTTTTCAACTCGTTTTTTGTGAGCTGTACGCAAGTCCAAACTTTTGGTTCAGGACCTATACTGGTTCCCGGTGGGTGGCTGAGACTCTGGTTAATTCTTCTTCCTGCCGGGAAATTAGAGTGACATGTGCCCGTCCAAATGCCTAATAGCTACTCTCTCATTGGTTCTCCCTCTTCCCTTCCATCCTCTGCCAAATTGGCAACCTGTGCGAACCAGGAGGTAAAAGGGGCTGTCTCTGCAAGTTGGGAGATTGATAGTAAAGCATTTGGAAAGTAAAACCGGAGCACCAGGAGAGGGACTATTCGTTGAGTTTTAGAAACCTTTTGTATTCACACTGTGTCCATTCTCTAGGTTTCCGTACATGTTATAGCTGTAGTAATATTGCCTTCAACATGGAGAGTTGGGACCCATGGAATAGGGGCCATGCATTTTTGCTTTAAAGGGTCTGCATTTGCTCACCCAATCTCATCAATCCTCTCAGTCCCAAGTGTCCAGCCTTATGCCACATCCAGCTGTCATTGTAGATAGGGTCATTCCAGGATTCATCAGAGACCCTGAAGGAAATGTAAAGAATTTCCCTGTTTTTTGGTTTTGTTTTTGAAATTCCTTTTTATAGTGGGTTTGAGCTGATTCTCGCTGCCATGTTTATGCCAGTCTAGACACACTTGATTCCCTTACAGAGACATATCGATACATAGGTTTTAAGATTCTTACTAGTCAGATCTATTCCTCTGCGTGAAATATGGGGTTTTGAGTCCCTTTCACTGAGGAAGGTGTAGGTCTTGTCTATTCCACAGTTGGTTTCAGAAATGGTACCTGTGCTTTTATCAAACTCTGGTTTTATGCATCACCCCACCTCTCCTTTCCCCTTAAGCAGGCATAAGAGTGTTTTCTAAATGTGAGACTCTGTTCTCTTTCCTAACTCAGTTCATGTGTAGCCATGTTTACAGGATCTTCATAAGTGATATCTTATGATATGTTTCTTTTTCTGTGTGCCTTATTTCACTTAGAATCATCGTTCCTGAATGCACTCACTTTGCTGCTCCTTGTCTTATGACATTGATTTCATGGCTGAGGGATATTCCATCGTACATAAATACCACAGTTTTTTGAACCATTTTTATATTTCCTGGGATATTTAAGGTGTACCCAAGTTTAGGTTCTTGTAAGCAGTGCAGCCGTAAATTTGGGGGTGACTCTGTCTTATTGATTTTCAGTTTTCCCAAGGTATATTCCTGAGAATGGAAGTGCCCTCGGCTCTGTAGCTCTGTTGTTTACTTGTTTTAGGGAACGCAATGCACTCCTCCAGTGAGGCAGTTGACAATTTGCATCCCGCCCATCAGCATAAAAAGGCTCCTTGTTCTCCAGGGCCTGTCTTGCCTTTCCGGTTTTTACACATTTTGTGGATGTCCCTTTTGACCGGTGGGAAGTGATACTTCTTTGTAGTGCAGATTTGCAATGCCCGCTTGCTTGCTTGGCAAAAAAGGGCGTATGTGTTTTCTCCTGAATATATTCAGGAGAAAACGCATACGCCCTTTTTGGCCAAGTGTGTCATTGTCGAAGTTGTGCCCCTCTTCTTGTGCTTTAAAGGCGATTCCAACGTACCTCATGAAATCTGTTTCCTGCTATTCTGCCTTGATTTCAAGTCCGCCTCGTTGCCTTCCCTCAACAGATTTTTGGACGATAGTTGTCCTTTATTACTCTGACAGTTTGTGAATTGCTGTGCCCCTGAGCTCCATTTTTCAACTTGTTTTTTGTGAGCTGTACGCAAGTCCAAACTTTTGGTTCAGGACCTATACTGGTTCCCGGTGGGTGGCTGAGACTCTGGTTAATTCTTCTTCCTGCCGGGAAATTAGAGTGACATGTGCCCGTCCAAATGCAAAATAGCTACTCTCTCATTGGTTCTCCCTCTTCCCTTCCATCCTCTGCCAAATTGGCAACCTGTGCGAACCAGGAGGTTAAAGGGGCTGTCTCTCCAACTTGGGAGATTGATAGTAAAGCAGTTGGAAAGTCAAACCGCAGCCCCAGGAGAGGGACTACCAGTTGAGTTTTAGAAACCTTTTGTATTCACAGTGTGTCCATTCTCTAGGTTTCCCGTGCATGTTATAGCTGTAGTAATATTCCCTGCAACATGGAGAGTTGGGTCCCATGGAATGGGGGCCATGCATTTTTGCTTTAAAGGGTCTGCATTTGCTCACCCAATCTCACCAATCCTCTCAGTCCCAAGTGTCAAGCCTTATGCCACATTCAGCTGTCATTGTAGATAGGGTCATTCCAGGTTTCATCAGAGACCCTGAAGGAAATGTAATGAATTTCCCTGTTTTTTGGTTTTGTTTTTGAAATTCCTTTTTATAGTGGGTTTGAGCTGATTCTCGCTGCCATGTTTATGCCAGTCTAGACACACTTGATTCCCTTACAGAGACATATCAATACATAGGTTTTAAGATTCTTACTAGTCAGATCTATTCCTCTGCGGGAAATATGGTGTTTTGAGTCCCTTTCAGTGAGGCAGGTGTAGGTCTTGTCTATTCCACAGTTGGTTTTAGAAATGGTACCAGTGCTTATATCAAACTCTGGTTTTATGCATCACCCCACCTCTCCTTTCCCCTTAAGCAGGCATAAGAGTGTTTTCTAAATGTGAGACTCTGTTCTCTTTCCTAACTCAGTTCATGTATAGCCATGTTTACAGGATTTTCATAAGTGATATCTTATGATAAGTTTCTTTTTCTGTGTGCCTTATTTCACTTAGAATCATCGTACCTGAATCCACTCACTTTGCTGCTCCTGGTCTTATGACATTGATTTCATGGCTGAGGGATAATCCATCGTACATAAATACCACAGTTTTTTGAACCATTTTTATATTTCCTGGGATATTTAAGGTGTACCCAAGATGAGGTTCTTGTAAGCAGTGCAGCCCTAAATTTGGGGGTGGCTCTCTCTTATTGATTTTCAGTTTTCCCAAGGTATATTCCCGAGACTGGAAGTGCACTTGGCTCTGTAGCTCTGTTGTTTACTTGTTTTAGGGAAAGCAATGCACTCCTCCAGTGAGGCAGTTGGCAATTTACATCCCGACCATCAGAATAACAAGGCTCCTTGTTCTCCAGGGACTGTCTTGCCTTTCCGGTTTTTATACATTTTGTGTATGTCCCTTTTGACCGGTGGGAAGTGATTCTTCTTTGTAGTTCAGATTTGCATTGCCCGCTTGCTTGCTTGGCCAAAAAGGGCGTATGCGTTTTCTCCTGAATATATTCAGGAGAAAACGCATACACCATTTTTGTCCAAGTGCGTCATTGTCGAAGTTGTGCCCCTCTTCCTGTGCTTTAAAGGCGATTCCAACGTACCTCTTGAAATCTGCTTCCTGCTATTCGGCCTCGCTTTCAAGTCCGCCTCGTTGCCTTCCCTCAACAGATTTTTGGACGATAGTTGTCCTTTTTTACTCTGCCAGTTTTTGAATTGCTGTGCCCCTGAGCTCCATTTTTCAACTCGTTTTTTGTGAGCTGTACGCAAGTCCAAAATTTTGGTTCAGGACCTATACTGGTTCCCGGTGGTTGGCTGAAACTCTGGTTAATTCTTTTTCCTGCCGAGAAATTAGAGTGACATGTGCCCGTCCAAATGCCTAATAGCTACTCTCTCATTGGTTCTCCCTCTTCCCTTCCATCCTCTGCCAAATTGGCTACCTGTGCGAAACAGGAGGTTAAAGGGGTTGTCTCTCCAATTTGGGAGATTGATAGGAAGGCAGTTGGAAAGTCAAACCGGAGCACCAGGAGAGGGACTACTCGTTGAGTTTTAGAAACCTTTTGTATTCACAGTGTGTCCATTCTCTAGGTTTCCCGTACATGTTATAGCTGTAGTAATATTCCCTTCAACATGGAGAGTTGGAATCCATGGAATGGGGGCCATGCATTTTTGCTTTAAAGGGTCTGCATTTGCTCACCCAGCTCACCAATCCTCTCAGTTCCAAGTGTCCAGCCTTATGCCACATCCACCTGTCATTGTAGATAGGGTCATTCCAGGTTTCATCAGAGACCCTGAAGGAAATGTAAAGAATTTCCCTGTTTTTTGGTTTTGTTTTGAAATTCATTTTTATAGTGCGTTTGAGCTGATTCTCGCTGCCATGTTTATGCCACTCTAGACACATTTGATTCCCTTACAGAGACATATCAATACATAGGTTTTAAGATTCTTACTAGTCAGATCAATTCCTCTGCGGGAAATATGGGGTTTTGAGTCCCTTTCACTGAGGAAGGTGTAGGTCTTGTCTATTCCACAGTTGGTTTTAGAAATGGTACCTGTGCTTATATCAAACTCTGGTTTTATGCATCACCCCACCTCTCCTTTCCCCTTAAGCAGGCATAAGAGTGTTTTCTAAATGTGAGACTCTGTTCTCTTTCCTAACTCAGTTCATGTGTAGCCATGTTTACAGGATCTTGATAAGTGATATCTTATGATAAGTTTCTTTTTCTGTGTGACTTATTTCACTTAGAATCATCGTACCTGAATCCACTCACTTTGCTGCTCCTGGTCTTATGACATTGATTTCATGGCTGAGGGATATTCCATCGTACATAAATACCACAGTTTTTTGAACCATTTTAATATTTCCTGGGATACTTAAGGTGTAGCCATGTTGAGGTTCTTGTAAGCAGTGCAGCCCTAAATTTGGGGGTGGCTCTGTCTATTGATTTTCAGTTTTCCCAAGGTTTATTCCCTAGACTGGAAGTGCCCTTGGCTCTGTAGCTCTGTTGTTTACTTGTTTTAGGGAACGCAATGCACTCCTCCAGTGAGGCAGTTGGCAATTTACATACCGTCCTTCAGGATAACAATGCACCTTGTTCTCCAGGGCCTGTCTTGCCTTACCGGTTTTTACACATTTTGTGGATGTCCCTTTGACCGGTGGGAAGTGATACTTCTTTGTAGTTCAGATTTGCATTGCCCGCTTGCTTGCATGGCCAAAATGGCGTATGCGTTTTCTCCTGAATATATTCAGGAGAAAACGCATACACCCTATTTGGGCAAGTGCGTCATTGTCGATGTTTTGCCCCTCTTAGTGTGCTTTAAAGGCGATTCCAACGTACCTCTTGAAATCTGTTTCCTGCTATTCTGCCTCGCTTTCAAGTCCGCCTCTTTGCCTTCCCTCAACAGATTTTTGGACGATAGTTGTCCTTTTTTACTCTGCCAGTTTGTGAATTGCTGTGGCCCTGAGCTCCATTTTTAACTCGTTTTTTGTGAGCTCTACTCAAGTCCAAAATTTTGGTTCAGGAACTATACTGGTTCCCGGTGGGTGTCTGTGACTCTGGTTAATTCTTCTTCCTGAAGGGAAATTAGAGTGGCATGTGCCCGTCCAAATGCCTAACAGCTACTCTCTCATTGGTTTTCCCTCTTCCCTTCCATCCTCTGCCAAATTGGCAACCTGTGCGAACCAGGAGGTTAAAGGGGTTGTCTCTCAAAATTGGCAGATTGATAGTAAAGCAGTTGGAAAGTCAAACCGGAGCACCAGGAGAGGGACTACTCGTTGAGTTTTAGAAACCTTTTGTATTCACAGTGTGTCCATTCTCTAGGTTTCCCGTACATGTTATAGCTGTACTAATATTCCCTTCAACATGGAGAGTTGGGACCCATGGAATGGGGGCCATGCATTTTTGCTTTAAAGGGTCTGCATTTGCTCACGCAATCTCACCAATCCTCTCAGTCCCAAGTGTCCATCCTTATGCCACATCCAGCTGTCATTGTATATAGGGTCATTCCAGGATTCATCAGAGACCCTGAAGGAAATGTAAAGAATTTCCCTTTTTTTTGGTTTTGTTTTTGAAATTCATTTTTATAGTGGGTTTGAGGTGATTCTCGCTGCCATTTTTATCCCAGTCTACACACACTTGATTCCCTTACAGAGACATATCAATACATAGGTTTTAAGATTCTTACGAGTCAGATCTATTCCTCTGCGGGAAATATGGGGTTTTGAGTCCCTTTCACTGAGGAAGGTGTAGGTCTTGTCTATTCCACAGTTGGTATTAGAAATGGTACCTGTGCTTATATCAAAATCTGGTTTTATGCATCACCCCACCTCTCCTTTCCCCTTAAGCAGGCATAAGAGTGTTTTCTAATTTTGAGACTCTGTTCTCTTTCCTAACTCAGTTCATGTGTAGCCAAGTTTACAGGATCTTCATAAGTGATATCTTATGATAAGTTTCTTTTTCTGTGTGCCTTATTTCACTTAGAATCATCGTACCTGAATCCACTGACTTTGCTGCTCCTGGTCTTATGACATTGATTTCATGGCTGAGGGATATTCCATCATACATAAATACCACAGTTTTTTGAACCATTTTTATATTTCCTGGGATATTTAAGGTGTACCGAAGTTGAGGTTCTTGTAAGCAGTGCAGCCCTAAATTTGGGGGTGACTCTGTCTTATTGATTTTCAGTTTTCACAAGGTATATTCCCGAGACTGGAAGTGCCCTTGGCTCTGTAGCTCTGTTGTTTACTTGTTTTAGGGAACGCAATGCACTCCTCCAGTGAGGCAGTTGGCAATTTACATCCCGCCCATCAGCATAACAAGGCTCCTTGTTCTCCAGGGCCTGTCTTGCCTTTCCGGGTTTTACACATTTTGTGGTTGTCCCTTTTGACCGGTGGGAAGTGATACTTCTTTGTAGTGCAGATTTGAATTGCCCGCTTGCTTGCTTGGCCAAAAAGGGCGTATGCGTTTTCTCCTGTATATATTCAGGAGAAAACGCATACGCCCTTTTTGGCCAAGTGTGTCATTGTCGAAGTTGTGCCCCTCTTCTTGTGCTTTAAATGCTATTCCAACGTACCTCTTGAAATCTGTTTCCTGCTATTCTGCCTCGCTTTCAAGTCCGCCTCGTTTCCTTCCCTCAACAGATTATTGGACGACAGTTGTCCTTTATTACTCTGCCAGTTTGTGAATTGCTGTGCCCCTGAGCTCCATTTTTCACCTCGTTTTTTGTGAGCTGTACGCAAGTCCAAACTTTTGGTTCAGGACCTATACTGGTTCCTGGTGGGTGGCTGAGACTCTGGTTAATTCTTCTTCCTGCCGGGAAATTAGAGTGACATGTACCCGTCCAAATGTCTAACAGCTACTCTCTCATTGGTTCTCCCTCTTCCCTTCCATCCTCTGCCAAATTGGCAACCTGTGCGAACGAGGAGGTTAAAGGAGTTGTCTCTTCAAGTTGGGAGATTGATAGTAAAGCATTTGGAAAGTAAAACCGGAGCACCAGGAGAGGGACTATTCGTTGAGATTTAGAAACCATTTGTATTCACAGTGTGTCCATTCTCTAGGTTTCCGTACATGTTATAGCTGTAGTAATATTGCCTCCAACATGGAGAGTTGGGACCCATGGAATAGGGGCCATGCATTTTTGCTTTAAAGGGTCTGCATATGCTCACCCAATCTCACCAATCCTCTCAGTCCCAAGTGTCCAGCCTTATGCCACATCCAGCTGTCATTGTAGATAGGGTCATTCCAGGATTCATCAGAGACCCTGAAGGAAATGTAAAGAATTTCCCTGTTTTTTGGTTTTGTTTTTGAAATTCCTTTTTATAGTGGGTTTGAGCTGATTCTCGCTGCCATGTTTATGCCAGTCTAGACACACTTGATTCCCTTACAGAGACATATCAATACATAGGTTTTAAGATTCTTACTAGTCAGATCTATTCCTCTGCGGGAAATATGGGGTTTTGAGTCCCTTTCACTGAGGAAGGTGAAGGTCTTGTCTATTCCACAGTTGGTTTTAGAAATGGTACCTGTGCTTATATCAAACTCTGGTTTTATGCATCACCCCACCTCTCCTTCCCCCTTAAGCAGGCGTAAGAGTGTTTTCTAAATGTGAGACTCTGTTCCCTTTCCTATCTCAGTACATGTGTAGCCATGTTTACAGGAACTTCATAAGTGATATCTTATGATAAGTTTCTTTTTCTGTGTGACTTATTTTACTTAGAATCATCGTACCTGAATCCACTCATTTTGCTGCTCCTGGTCTTATGACATTGATTTTATGGCTGAGGGATATTCCATCGTACATAAATACCACAGTTTTTTGAACAATTTTTATATTTCCTGGGATATTTAAGGTGTACCCAAGTTGAGGTTCTTGTAAGCAGTGCAGCCCTAAATTTGGGGGTGGCTCTGTCTTATTGATTTTCAGTTTTCCCAAGGTATATTCCCTAGACTTGATGGGCCCTTGGCTCTGTAGCTCTGTTGTTTACTTGTTTTAGGGAACGCAATGCACTCCTCCAGTGAGGCAGTTGGCAATTTACATACCGTCCATCAGGATAACAATGCACCTTGTTCTCCAGGGCCTGTCTTGCCTTACCGGTTTTTTCACATTTTGTGGATGTCCCTTTTGACCGGTGGGAAGTGATACTTCTTTGTAGTTCAGATTTGCATTGCCCGCTTGCTTGCTTGGCCAAAAAGGGCGTATGCGTTTTCTCCTGAATATATTCAGGAGAAAACGCATACACCCTATTTGGGCAAGTGCGTCATTGTCGATGTTGTGCCCCTCTTAGTGTGCTTTAAAGGCGATTCCAACGTACCTCTTGAAATCTGTTTCCTGCTATTCTGCCTCGCTTTCCAGTACGCCTCTTTGCCTTCCCTCAACAGATTTTTGGACGATAGTTGTCCTTTTTTACTCTGCCAGTTTGTGAATTGCTGTGGCCCTGAGCTCCATTTTTAACTCGTTTTTTGTGAGCTCTACTCAAGTCCAAAATTTTGGTTCAGGACCTATACTGGTTCCCGGTGGGTGTCTGTGACTCTGGTTAATTCTTCTTCCTGAAGGGAAATTAGAGTGGCATGTGCCCGTCCAAATGCCTAACAGCTACTCTCTCATTGGTTTTCCCTCTTCCCTTCCATCCTCTGCCAAATTGGCAACCTGTGCGAGCCAGGATGTTAAAGGGGTTGTCTCTCAAAATTGGGAGATTGATAGGAAAGCAGTTGGAAAGTCAAACCGGAACACCAGGTGAGGGACTACTCGTTGAGTTTTAGAAACCTTTTGTATTCACAGTGTGTCCATTCTCTAGGTTTCCCGTACATGTTATAGCTGTAGTAATATTCCCTTCAACATGGACAGTTGGGACCCATGGAATGGGGGCCATGCATTTTTGCTTTAAAGGGTCTGCATTTGCTCATCCAATCTCACCAATCCTCTCAGTCCCAAGGGTCCAGCCTTATGCCACATCCACCTGTCATTGTAGATAGGGTCATTCCAGGTTTCATCAGAGACCCTGAAGGAAATGTAAAGAATTTCCCTGTTTTTTGGTTTTGTTTTTGAAATTCCTTTTTATAGTGGGTTTGAGGTGATTCTCGCTGCCATGTTTATCCCAGTGTACACACCCTTGATTCCCTTACAGAGACATATCAATACATACGTTTTAAGATTCTTACGAGTCAGATCTATTCCTCTGCGGGAAATATGGGGTTTTGAGCCCCTTTCACTGAGGATGGTGTAGGTCTTGTCTATTCCACAGTTGGTTTTAGAAATGGTACCTGTGCATATATAAAAATCTGGTTTTATGCATCACCCCACCTCTCCTTTCCCCTTAAGCAGGCATAAGAGTGTTTTCTAAATGTGAGACTCTGTTCTCTTTCCTAACTCAGTTCATGTGTAGCCATGTTTATAGGATCAACATAAGTGATATCTTATGATAAGTTTCTTTTTCTGTGTGCCTTATTTCACATAGAATCATCGTACCTGAATCCACTAACTTTGCTGCTCCTGGTCTTATGACATTGATTTCATGGCTGAGGGATATTCCATCGTACATAAATACCACAGTTTTTTGAACCATTTTTATATTTCCTGGGATATTTAAGGTGTACCCAAGTTGAGGTTCTTGTAAGCAGTGCAGCCCTAAATTTGGGGGTGACTCTGTCTTATTGATTTTCAGTTTTCCCAAGGTATATTCCCGAGAATGGAAGTGCCCTTGGCTCTGTAGCTCTGTTGTTTACTTGTTTTAGGGAACGCAATGCACTCCTCCTTTGAGGCAGTTGGCAATTTACATCCCGCCCATCAGCATAACAAGGCTCATTGTTCTCCAGGGCCTGTCTTGCCTTTCTGGTTTTTACACATTTTGTGGATGTCCCTTTTGACCGGTGGGAAGTGATACTTCTTTGTAGTGCAGATTTGCATTGCCTGCTTGCTGGCTTGGCCAAAAAGGGCGTATGCGTTTTCTCCTGAATATATTCAGGAGAAAACGCATACGCCCTTTTTGGCCAAGTGTGTCATTGTCGAAGTTGTGCCCCTCTTCTTGTGCTTTAAAGGCGATTCCAACGTACCTCATGAAATCTGTTTCCTGCTATTCTGCCTTGATTTCAAGTCCGCCTCGTTGCCTTCCCTCAACAGATTATTGGACGACAGTTGTCCTTTATTACTCTGCCAGTTTGTGAATTGCTGTGCCCCTGAGCTCCATTTTTCAACTCGATTTTTGTGAGCCGTACGCAAGTCCAAACTTTTGGTTCAGGACCTATACTGGTTCCCGGTGGGTGGCTGTGACTCTGGTTAATTCTTCTTCCTGAAGGGAAATTAGAGTGGCATGTGCCCGTCCAAATGCCTAACAGCTACTCTCTCATTGGATTTCCCTCTTCCCTTCCATCCTCTGCCAAATTGGCAACCTGTGCGAACCAGGAGGTTAAAGGGGTTGTCTCTCAAAATTGGCAGATTGATAGTAAAGCAGTTGGAAAGTCAAACCGGAGCACCAGGAGAGGGACTACTCGTTGAGTTTTAGAAACCTTTTGTATTCACAGTGTGTCCATTCTCTAGGTTTCCCGTACATGTTATAGCTGTACTAATATTCCCTTCAACATGGAGAGTTGGGACCCATGGAATGGGGGCCATGCATTTTTGCTTTAAAGGGTCTGCATTTGCTCACCCAATCTCACCAATCCTCTCAGTCCCAAGTGTCCATCCTTATGCCATATCCAGCTGTCATTGTAGATAGGGTCATTCCAGGATTCATCAGAGACCCTGAAGGAAATGTAAAGAATTTCCCTTTTTTTTGGTTTTGTTTTTGAAATTCATTTTTATAGTGGGTTTGAGGTGATTCTCGCTGCCATTTTTATCCCAGTCTACACACACTTGATTCCCTTACAGAGACATATCAATACATAGGTTTTAAGATTCTTACGAGTCAGATCTATTCCTCTGCGGGAAATATGGTGGTTTGAGTCCCTTTCACTGAGGAAGGTGTAGGTCTTGTCTATTCCACAGTTGGTATTAGAAATGGTACCTGTGCTTATATCAAAATCTGGTTTTATGCATCACCCCACCTCTCCTTTCCCCTTAAGCAGGCATAAGAGTGTTTTCTAAATGTGAGACTCTGTTCCCTTTCCTAACTCAGTTCATGTGTAGCCAAGTTTAAAGGATCTTCATAAGTGATATCTTATGATAAGTTTCTTTTTCTGTGTGCCTTATTTCACTTAGAATCATCGTACCATAATCCACTCATTTTGCTGCTCCTGGTCTTATGACATTGATTTCATGGCTGAGGGATATTCCATCGTACATAAATACCACAGTTTTTTGAACAATTTTTATACTTCCTGGGATATTTAAGATGTACCCAAGTTGAGGTTCTTGTAAGCAGTGCAGCCCTAAATTTGGGGATGGTTCTGTCTTATTGATTTTCAGTTTTCCCAAGGTATATTCCCTAGACTTGATGGGCCCTTGGCTCTGTAGCTCTGTTGTTTACTTGTTTTAGGGAACGCAATGCACTCCTCCAGTGAGGCAGCTGGCAATTTACATCCCGCCCATCAGCATAACAAGGCTTCCTATTCTCCAGGGCCTGTCTTGCCTTTCTGGTTTTTACACATTTTGTGGATGTCCCTTTTGACCGGATGGAAGTGATACTTCTTTGTAGAGCAGATTTGTATTGCCCGCTTGCTTGCTTGGCCAAAAAGGGCGTATGCGTTTTCTCCTGAATATATTCAGGAGAAAACGCATATGCCCTTTTTGGCCAAGTGCGTCATTGTCGAAGTTGTGCCCCTCTTCCTGTGCTTTAAAGGCAATTCCAACGTACCTCTTGAAATCTGTTTCCTGCTATTCTGACTCGCTTTCAAGTCCGCCTCGTTGCCTTCAGATTATTGGACGACAGTTGTCCTTTATTACTCTGCCAGTTTGTGAATTGCTGTGCCCCTGAGCTCCATGTTTCAACTCGTTTTTTGTGAGCTGTACGCAAGTCCAAACTTTTGGTTCAGGACCTATACTGGTTCCCGGTGGGTGGCTGAGACTCTGGTTAATTCTTCTTCCTGCCGGGAAATTAGAGTGACATGTGCCCGTCCAAATTCCTAATAGCTACTCTCTCATTGGTTCTCCCTCTTCCCTTCCATCCTCTGCCAAATTGGCAACCTGTGCGAACCAGGAGGTTAAAGGGGCTGTCTCTCCAAGTTGGGAGATTGATAGTAAAGCATTTGGAAAGTAAAACCGGAGCACCAGGAAAGGGATTATTCGTTGTGTTTTAGAAACCTTTTGTATTCACAGTGTGTCCATTCTCTAGGTCTCCGTACATGTTATAGCTGTAGTAATATTGCCTTCAACATGGAGAGTTGGGACCCATGGAATAGGGGCCATGCATTTTTGCTTTAAAGGGTCTGCATATGCTCACCCAATCTCACCACTCCTCTCAGTCCCAAGTGTCCAGCCTTATGCCACATCCAGCTGTCATTGTAGATAGGGTCATTCCAGGATTCATCAGAGACCCTGAAGGAAATGTAAAGAATTTCCCTGTTTTTTGGTTTTGTTTTTGAAATTCCTTTTTATAGTGGGTTTGAGCTGATTCTCGCTGCCATGTTTATGCCAGTCTAGACACACTTGCTTCCCTTACAGAGACATATCGATACATAGGTTTTAAGATTCTTAGGAGTCAGATCTATTCCTCTGCGTGAAATATGGGGTTTTGAGTCCCTTTCACTGAGGAAGGTGTAGGTCTTGTCTATTCCACAGTTGGTTTTAGAAATGGTACCTGTGCTTATATCACACTCTGGTTTTATGCATCACCCCACCTCTCCTTCCCCCTTAAGCAGGCATAAGAGTGTTTTCTAAATGTGAGACTCTGTTCCCTTTCCTAACTCAGTTCATGTGTAGCCATGTTTACAGGATCTTCATAAGTGATATCTTATGATAAGTTTCTTTTTCTGTGTGACTTATTTCACTTAGAATCATCGTACCAGAATCAACTCATTTTGCTGCTCCTGGTCTTATGACATTGATTTTATGGCTGAGGGATATTCCATTGTACATAAATACCACAGTTTTTGAACTATTTATATATTTCCTTGGATATTTAAGGTGTACCCAAGTTGAGGTTCTTGTAAGCAGTGCAGCCCTAAATTTGGGGGTGGCTCTTTCTTATTGATTTTCAGTTTTCCCAAGGTATATTCCCTAGACTTGATGGGCCCTTGGCTCTGTAGCTCTGTTGTTTACTTGTTTTAGGGAATGCAATGCACTCCTCCAGTGAGGCAGCTGGCAATTTACATCCCGCCCATCAGCATAACAAGGCTCCATATTCTCCAGGGCCTGTCTTGCCTTTCTGGTTTTTACACATTTTGTGGATGTCCCTTTTGACCGGAGGGAAGTGATACTTCTTTGTAGTGCAGATTTGCATTGCCCGCTTACTTGCTTGGCCAAAAAGGGCGTATGCGTTTTCTCCTGAATATATTCAGGAGAAAACGCATACGCCCTTTTTGGCCAAGTGTGGCATTGTCGAAGTTGTGCCCCTCTTCCTGTGCTTTAAAGGCGATTCCAACGTACCTCTTGGAATCTCTTTCCTGCTATTCTGCCTCGCTTTCAAGTCTGCCTCGCTGCCTTCCCTCAACAGATTTTTGGACGATAGTTGTCCTTTATTACTCTGCCAGTTTGTGAATAGCTGTGGCCCTGAGCTCCATTTTTAACTCGTTTTTTGTGAGCTCTACTCAAGTCCAAAATTTTGGTTCAGGACCTATACTGGTTCCCGGTGGGTGGCTGTGACTCTTGTTAATTCTTCTTCCTGAAGGGAAATTAGAGTGGCATGTGCCCGTCCAAATGCCTAACAGCTACTCTCTCATTGGTTTTCCCTCTTCCCTTCCATCCTCTGCCAAATTGGCAACCTGTGCGAACCAGGAGGTTAAAGGGGTTGTCTCTCAAAATTGGGAGATTGATAGTAAAGCAGTTGGAAAGTCAAACCGGAGCACCAGGAGAGGGACTACTCGTTGAGTTTTAGAAACCTTTTGTATTCACAGTGTTTCCATTCTCTAGGTTTCCCGTACATGTTATAGCTGTAGTAATATTCCCTTCAACATAGAGAGTTGGGACCCATGGAATGGGGGCCATGCATTTTTGCTTTAAAGCGTCTGCATTTGCTCACCCAATCTCACCAATCCTCTCAGTCCCAAGTGTCCAGCCTTATGCCACATCCAGCTGTCATTGTAGATAGGGTCATTCCAGGATTCATCAGAGACCCTGAAGGAAATGTAAAGAATTTCCCTGTTTTTTGGTTTTGTTTTTGAAATTCCTTTTTATAGTGGGTTTGAGGTGATTCTCGCTGCCATGTTTAATCCAGTCTACACACACTTGATTCCCTTACAGAGACATATCAATACATAGGTTTAAAGATTCTTACGAGTCAGATCTATTCCTCTGCGGGAAATATGGGGTTTTGAGTCCCTTTCACTGAGGAAGGTGTAGGTCTTGTCTATTCCACAGTTGGTTTTAGAAATTGTATCTGTGCTTATATCAAAATCTGGTTTTATGCATCACCCCACCTCTCCTTTCCCCTTAAGCAGGCATAAGAGTGTTTTCTAAATGTGAGACTCTGTTCTCTTTCCTAACTCAGTTCATGTGTAGCCATGTTTATAGGATCTTCATAAGTGATATCTTATGATAAGTTTCTTTTTCTGTGTGCCTTATTTCACATAGAATCATCGTACCTGAATCCACTAACTTTGCTGCTCCTGGTCTTATGACATTGATTTCATGGCTGAGGGATATTCCATCGTACATAAATACCACAGTTTTTTGAACCATTTTTATATTTCCTGGGATATTTAAGGTGTACCCAAGTTGAGGTTCTTGTAAGCAGTGCAGCCCTAAATTTGGGGTTGGCTCTGTCTTATTGATTTTCAGTTTTCCCAAGGTATATTCCCGAGACTGGAAGTGCCCTTGGCTCTGTAGCTCTGTTGTTTACTTGTTTTAGGGAACGCAATGCACTCCTCCAGTGAGTCAGTTGGCAATTTACATCCCGCCCATCAGCATAACAAGGCTCCTTGTTCTCCAGGGCTTGTCTTGACTTTCCCGTTTTTACACATTTTAAGGATGTCCCTTTTGACCGGTGAGAAGTGATACCTCTTTGTAGTGCAGATTTGCATTGCCCGCTTGCTTGCTTGGCCAAAAAGGGCGTATGCGTTTTCTCCTGAATATATTCAGGAGAAAACGGTAGGCCCTTTTTGGCCAAGTGTGTCATTGTCGAAGTTGTGCCCCTCTTCTTGTGCTTTAAAGGCGATTCCCACGTACCTCTTGAAATCTGTTTCCTGCTATTCTGCCTCGCTTTCAAGTCCGCCTCGTTGCCTTCCCTCAACAGATTTTTGGACGACAGTTGTCCTTTATTACTCTGCCAGTTTGTGAATTGCTGTGCCCTTGAGCTCCATTATTCAACTCTTTTTTTGTGAGCTGTACGAAAGTCCAAAATTTTGGTTCAGGACCTATACTGGTTCCCGGTGGGTGGCTGTGACTCTGGTTAATTCTTCTTCCTGAAGGGAAATTAGATTGGCATGTGCCCGTCCAAATGCCTAACAGCTACTCTCTCATTGGTTTTCCCTCTTCCCTTCCATCCTCTGCCAAATTGGCAACATGTGCGAACCAGGAGGTTAAAGGTGTTGTCTCTCAAAATTGGGAGATTGATAGTAAAGCAGTTGGAAAGTCAAACCGCAGCCCCAGGAGAGGGACTACTCGTTGAGTTTTAGAAACCTTTTGTATTCACAGTGTGTCCATTCTCTAGGTTTCCCGTACATGTTATATCTGTAGTAATATTCCCTTCAACATGGAGAGTTGGGACCCATGGAATGGGGGCCATGCTTTTTTGCTTTAAAGGGTCTGCATTTGCTCACCCAATCTCACCAATCCTCTCAGACCCAAGTGTCCAGCCTTATGCCACATCCAGCTGTCATTGTAGATAGGGTCATTCCAGGATTCATCAGAGACCCTGAAGGAAATGTAAAGAATTTCCCTGTTTTTTGGTTTTGTTTTTGAAATTCCTTTTTATAGTGGGTTTGAGGTGATTCTCGCTGCCATGTTTATCCCAGTCTACACACACTTGATTCCCTTACAGAGACATATCAATACATAGGTTTTAAGATTCTTACTAGTCAGATCTATTCCTCTGCGGGAAATATGGGGTTTTCAGTCCCTTTCACTGAGGATGGTGTAGGTCTTGTCTATTCCAGAGTTGGTTTTAGAAATGGTACCTGTGCTTATATCAAACTCTGGTTTTATGCATCACCCCACCTCTCCTTTCCCCTTAAGCAGGCATAAGGGTGTTTTCTAAATGTGAGACTCTGTTCTCTTTCCTAACTCAGTTCATGTGTAGCCATGTTTACAGGATCTTCATAAGTGATATCTTATGAGAAGTTTCTTTTTCTGTGTGACATATTTCACTTAGAATCATCGTAACAGAATCCACTTACTTTGCTGCTCCTGGTCTTATTACATTGATTTCATGGCTGAGGGATATTCCATTGTACATAAATACCACAGTTTTTTGAACCATTTTTATATTTCCTGGGATATTTAAGGTGTACCCAAGTTGAGATTCTTGTAAGCAGTGCAGCCCTAAATTTGGGGGTGGCTCTGTCTTATTGATTTTCAGTTTTCCCAAGGTATATTCCCTAGACTGGATGTGCTCTTGGCTCTGTAGCTCTGTTCTTTACTTGTTTTAGGGAACGCAATGCACTCCTCTAGTGAGGCAGCTGGCAATTTACATCCCGCCCATCAGCATAACAAGGCTCCCTCTTCTCCAGGGCCTGTCTTGCCTTTCTGGTTTTTACACATTTTGTGGATGTCCCTTTTGTCCGGCGGGAAGTGATACTTCTTTGTAGTGCAGATTTGCATTGCCCGCTTGCTTGCTTGGCCAAAAAGGGCGTATACGTTTTCTCCTGAATATATTCAGGAGAAAACGCATACGCCCTTTTTGGCCAAGTGTGTCATTGTCGAAGTTGTGCCCCTCTTCCTGTGCTTTAAAGGCGATTCCAACGTACCTCTTGAAATCAGTTTCCTGCAATTCTGCCTCACTTTCAAGTCCGCTTCTTTGCCTTCCCTCAACAGATTTTTGGACGATAGTTGTCGTTTTTTACTCTGCCAGTTTGTGAATAGCTGTGGCCCTGAGCTCCATTTTTAACTCGTTTTTGTAAGCTGTACTCAAGTCCAAAATTTTGGTTCAGGACCTATACTGGTTCCCGGTGGGTGGCTGTGACTCTGGTTAATTCTTCTTCCTGCCGGGAAATTAGAGTGACATGTGCCCGTCCAAATGCAAAATAGCTACTCTCTCATTGGTTCTCCCTCTTCCCTTCCATCCTCTGCCAAATTGGCAACCTGTGCGAACCAGGAGGTTAAAGGGGCTGTCTCTCCAACTTGGGAGATTTATAGTAAAGCAGTTGGAAAGTCAAACCGCAGCCCCAGGAGAGGGACTACCAGTTGAGTTTTAGAAACATTTTGTATTCACAGTGTGTCCATTCTCTAGGTTTCCCGTGCATGTTATAGCTGTAGTAATATTCCCTTCAACATGGAGAGTTGGGACCCATGGAATGGGGGCCATGCATTTTTGCTTTAAAGGGTCTGCATTTGCTCACCCAATCTCACCAATCCTCTCAGTCCCAAGTGTCCAGCCTTATGCCACATCCAGCTGTCATTGTAGATAGGGTCATTCCAGGATTCATCAGAGACCCTGAAGGAAATGTAAAGAATTTCCCTGTTTTTTGGTTTTGTTTTTGAAATTCCTTTTTATAGTGGGTTTGAGCTGATTCTCGCTGCCATGTTTATGCCAGTCTAGACACACTTGATTCCCTTGCAGAGACATATCAATACATAGGTTTTAAGATTCTTACTAGTCAGATCTATTTCTCTGCGGGAAATATGGGGTTATGAGTCCCTTTCACTGAGGCAGGTGTAGGTCTTGTCTATTCCACAGTTGGTTTTAGAAATGGTACCTGTGCTTATATCAAACTCTGGTTTTATGCATCACCCCACCTCTCCTTTCCCCTTAAGCAGGCATAAGGGTGTTTTCTAAATGTGAGACTCTGTTCTCTTTCCTAACTCAGTTCATGTGTAGCCATGTTTACAGGATCTTCATAAGTGATATCTTATGAGAAGTTTCTTTTTCTGTGTGACATATTTCACTTAGAATCATCGTAACAGAATCCACTTACTTTGCTGCTCCTGGTCTTATTACATTGATTTCATGGCTGAGGGATATTCCATTGTACATAAATACCACAGTTTTTTGAACCATTTTTATATTTCCTGGGATATTTAAGGTGTACCCAAGTTGAGATTCTTGTAAGCAGTGCAGCCCTAAATTTGGGGGTGGCTCTGTCTTATTGATTTTCAGTTTTCCCAAGGTATATTCCCTAGACTGGATGTGCTCTTGGCTCTGTAGCTCTGTTCTTTACTTGTTTTAGGGAACGCAATGCACTCCTCTAGTGAGGCAGCTGGCAATTTACATCCCGCCCCTCAGCATAACAAGGCTCCCTCTTCTCCAGGGCCTGTCTTGCCTTTCTGGTTTTTACACATTTTGTGGATGTCCCTTTTGTCCGGCGGGAAGTGATACTTCTTTGTAGTGCAGATTTGCATTGCCCGCTTGCTTGCTTGGCCAAAAAGGGCGTATACGTTTTCTCCTGAATATATTCAGGAGAAAACGCATACGCCCTTTTTGGCCAAGTGTGTCATTGTCGAAGTTGTGCCCCTCTTCCTGTGCTTTAAAGGCGATTCCAACGTACCTCTTGAAATCAGTTTCCTGCAATTCTGCCTCACTTTCAAGTCCGCTTCTTTGCCTTCCCTCAACAGATTTTTGGACGATAGTTGTCGTTTTTTACTCTGCCAGTTTGTGAATAGCTGTGGCCCTGAGCTCCATTTTTAACTCGTTTTTGTAAGCTGTACTCAAGTCCAAAATTTTGGTTCAGGACCTATACTGGTTCCCGGTGGGTGGCTGTGACTCTGGTTAATTCTTCTTCCTGCCGGGAAATTAGAGTGACATGTGCCCGTCCAAATGCAAAATAGCTACTCTCTCATTGGTTCTCCCTCTTCCCTTCCATCCTCTGCCAAATTGGCAACCTGTGCGAACCAGGAGGTTAAAGGGGCTGTCTCTCCAACTTGGGAGATTTATAGTAAAGCAGTTGGAAAGTCAAACCGCAGCCCCAGGAGAGGGACTACCAGTTGAGTTTTAGAAACATTTTGTATTCACAGTGTGTCCATTCTCTAGGGTTCCCGTGCATGTTATAGCTGTAGTAATATTCCCTTCAACATGGAGAGTTGGGACCCATGGAATGGGGGCCATGCATTTTTGCTTTAAAGGGTCTGCATTTGCTCACCCAATCTCACCAATCCTCTCAGTCCCAAGTGTCAAGCCTTATGCCACATTCAGCTGTCATTGTAGATAGGGTCTTTCCAGGTTTCATCAGAGACCCTGAAGGAAATGTAAAGAATTTCCCTGTTTTTTGGTTTTGTTTTTGAAATTCCTTTTTATAGTGGGTTTGAGCTGATGCTCGCTGCCATGTTTATGCCAGTCTAGACACACTTGATTCCCTTACAGAGACATATCAATACATAGGTTTTAAGATTCTTACGAGTCAGATCTATTCCTCTGAGGGAAATATGGGGTTTTCAGTCCCTTTCACTGAGGAAGGTGTAGGTCTTGTCTATTCCACAGTTGGTTTTAGAAATGGTACATGTGCTTATATCAAAATCTGGTTTTATGCATCACCCCACCTCTCCTTTCCCCTTATGCAGGCATAAGAGTGTTTTCTAAATGTGAGACTCTGTTCTCTTTCCTAACTCAGTTCATGTGTAGCCATGTTTACAGGATCTTCATAAGTGATATCTTATGATAAGTTTCTTTTTCTGTGTGCCTTATTTCACTTAGAATCATCGTACCTGAATCCACTCACTTTGCTGCTCCTGGTCTTATGACATTGATTTCATGGCTGAGGGATATTCCATCGTACATAAATACCACAGTTTTTTGAACCATTTTTATATTTCCTGGGATATTTAAGGTGTACCCAAGTTGAGGTTCTTGTAAGCAGTGCAGCCCTAAATTTGGGGGTGACTCTGTCTTATTGATTTTCAGTTTTCCCAAGGTATATTCCCGAGACTGGAAGTGCCCTTGGCTCTGTAGCTCTGTTGTTTACTTGTTTTAGGGAACGCAATGCACTCCTCCAGTGAGGCAGTTGGCAATTTGCATCCCGCCCATCAGCATAACAAGGCTCCTTGTTCTCCAAGGCCTGTCTTGCCTTTCCGGTTTTTACACATTTTGTGGATGTCCCTTTTGACCGGTGGGAAGTGATACTTCTTTGTAGTGCAGATTTGCATTGCCCGCTTGCTTGCTTGGCCAAAAAGGGCGTATGCGTTTTCTCCTGAATATATTCAGGAGAAAACGCATACGCCCTTTTTGGCCAAGTGTGTCATTGTCGAAGTTGTGCCCCTCTTCTTGTACTTTAAATGCGATTCCAACGTACCTCTTGAAATCTGTTTCCTGCTATTCTTCCTTGCTTTCAAGTCCGCCTCGTTGCCTTCCCTCAACAGATTATTGGACGACAGTTGTCCTTTATTACTCTGCGAGTTTGTGAATTGCTGTGCCCCTGAGCTCCATTTTTCAACTCGTTTTTTGTGAGCTGTACGCAAGTCCAAAATTTTGGTTCAGGACCTATACTGGTTCCCGGTGGGTGGCTGTGTTTCTGGTTAATTCTTCTTCCTGAAGGGAAATTAAAGTGGCATGTGCCCGTCCAAATGCCTAACAGCTACTCTCTCATTGGTTTTCCCTCTTCCCTTCCATCCTCCTCCAAATTGGCAACCTGTGCGAACCAGGAGGTTAAAGGGGATGTCTCTCAAAATTGGGAGATTGATAGTAAAGCAGTTGGAAAGTCAAACCGGAGCACCAGGAGAGGGACTACTCGTTGAGTTTTAGAAACCTTTTGTATTCACAGTGTGTCCATTCTCTAGGTTTCCCGTACATGTTATAGCTGTAGTAATATTGCCTTCAACATGGAGAGTTGGGACCCATGGAATGGGGGCCATGCATTTTTGCTTTAAAGGGTCTGCATTTGCTCACCCAATCTCACCAATCCTCCTAGTCCCAAGTGTCCATCCTTATGCCACATCCAGCTGTCATTGTAGATAGGGTCATTCCAGGATTCATCAGAGACCCTGAAGGAAATGTAAAGAATTTCCCTGTTTTTTGGTTTTGTTTTTGAAATTCGTTTTTATAGTGGGTTTGAGCTGATTCTCGCTGCGGTGTTTTTGCCAATCTAGACACACTTGATTCCCTTACAGAGACATATCAATACATAGGTTTTAAGATTCTTACTAGTCAGATCTATTCCTGTACGGGAAATATGGGGTTTTGAGTCCCTTTCACTGAGGAAGGTGTAGGTCTTGTCTATTCCACAGTTGGTTTTAGAAATGGTACCTGTGCTTATATCAAACTCTGGTTTTATGCATCACCCCACCTCTCCTTTCCCCTTAAGCAGGCATAAGAGTGTTTTCTAAATGTGAGACTCTGTTCTCTATCCTAACTCAGTTCATGTGTAGCCATGTTTACAGGATCTTCATAAGTGATATCTTATGATAAGTTTCTTTTTCTGTGTGACTTATTTCACTTAGAATCATCGTACCTGAATCCACTCACTTTGCTGCTCCTGGTCTTATGACATTGATTTCATGGCTGAGGGATATACCATCGTACATAAATACCACAGTTTTTTGAACCATTTTTATATTTCCTGGGATATTTAAGGTGTACCCTAGTTGAGGTTCTTGTAAGCAGAGCAGCCCTAAATTTGGGGGTGGCTCTGATTTATTGATTTTCAGTTTTCCCAAGGTATATTCCCGAGACTGGAAGTGTCCTTGGCTCTGTAGCTCTGTTGTTTACTTGTTTTAGGGAACACAATGCACTCCTCCAGTGAGGCAGTTGACAATTTACATCACGCCCATCAGCATAACAAGGCTCCTTGTTCTCCAGGGCCTGTCTTGCCTTTCTGGTTTTTACACATTTTGTGGATGTCCCTTTTGACCGGTGGGAAGTGATACTTCTTTGTAGAGCAGATTTGCATTGCCCGCTTGCTTGCTTGGCCAAAAAGGGCGTATGCGTTTTCTCCTTAATATATTCAGGTGAAAACGCATACGCCCTTTTTGGCCAAGTGCGTCATTGTCGAAGTTGTGCCCCTCTTCCTGTGCTTTAAAGGCGATTCCAACGTACCTCTTGAAATCTGTTTCCTGCTATTCTGCCTTGCTTTCAAGTCCGCCTCGTTGCCTTCCCTCCAGAGATTTTTGGACGATAGTTGTCCTGTATTACTCTGCCAGTTTGTGAATTGCTGTGCCCCTGAGCTCCATTTTTCAACTCGTTTTTTGTGAGCTGTACGCAAGTCCAAAATTTTGGTTCAGGACCTATACTGGTTCCCGGTGGGTGGCTGAGACTCTGGTTAATTCCTCTTTCTCCCGGGAAATTAGAGTGACATGTGCCCTTCCAAATTCCTAATAGCTACTCTCTCATTGGTTCTTCCTGTTCCCTTCCATCCTCTGCCAAATTGGCAACCTGTGCGATCCAGGAGGTTAAAGGGGCTGTCTCTCCAAGTTGGGAGATTGATAGTAAAGCATTTGGAAAGTAAAACTGGAGCACCAGGACAGGGACTATTCGTTGAGTTTTAGAAACCTTTTGTATTCACAGTGTGTCCATTCTCTAGGTTTCCCGTACATGTTATAGCTGTAGTAATATTGCCTTCAACATGGAGAGTTGGGACCCATGGAATGGGGGCCATGCATTTTTGCTTTAAAGGGTCTGCATTTGCTCACCCAATCTCACCAATCCTCTCAGTCCCAAGTGTCCAGCCTTATGCCACATCCAGCTGTCATTGTAGATAGGGTCATTCCAGGATTCATCAGAGACCCTGAAGGAAATGTAAAGAATTTCCCTGTTTTTTGGTTTTGTTTTTGAAATTCGTTTTTATAGTGGGTTTGAGCTGATTCTCGCTGCGGTGTTTTTGCCAATCTAGACACACTTGATTCCCTTACAGAGACATATCAATACATAGGTTTTAAGATTCTTACTAGTCAGATCTATTCCTGTACGGGAAATATGGGGTTTTGAGTCCCTTTCACTGAGGAAGGAGTAGGTCTTGTCTATTCCACAGCTGGTTTTAGAAATGGTACCTGTGCTTATATCAAACTCTGGTTTTATGCATCACCCCACCTCTCCTTTCCCCTTAAGCAGGCATAAGAGTGTTTTCTAAATGTGAGACTCTGTTCTCTATCCTAACTCAGTTCATGTGTAGCCATGTTTACAGGATCTTCATAAGTGATATCTTATGATAAGTTTCTTTTTCTGTGTGACTTATTTCACTTAGAATCATCGTACCTGAATCCACTCACTTTGCTGCTCCTGGTCTTATGACATTGATTTCATGGCTGAGGGATATACCATCGTACATAAATACCACAGTTTTTTGAACCATTTTTATATTTCCTGGGATATTTAAGGTGTACCCTAGTTGAGGTTCTTGTAAGCAGAGCAGCCCTAAATTTGGGGGTGGCTCTGATTTATTGATTTTCAGTTTTCCCAAGGTATATGCCCGAGACTGGAAGTGTCCTTGGCTCTGTAGCTCTGTTGTTTACTTGTTTTAGGGAACACAATGCACTCCTCCAGTGAGGCAGTTGACAATTTACATCACGCCCATCAGCATAACAAGGCTCCTTGTTCTCCAGGGCCTGTCTTGCCTTTCTGGTTTTTACACATTTTGTGGATGTCCCTTTTGACCGGTGGGAAGTGATACTTCTTTGTAGAGCAGATTTGCATTGCCCGCTTGCTTGCTTGGCCAAAAAGGGCGTATGCGTTTTCTCCTTAATATATTCAGGTGAAAACGCATACGCCCTTTTTGGCCAAGTGCGTCATTGTCGAAGTTGTGCCCCTCTTCCTGTGCTTTAAAGGCGATTCCAACGTACCTCTTGAAATCTGTTTCCTGCTATTCTGCCTTGCTTTCAAGTCCGCCTCGTTGCCTTCCCTCCAGAGATTTTTGGACGATAGTTGTCCTGTATTACTCTGCCAGTTTGTGAATTGCTGTGCCCCTGAGCTCCATTTTTCAACTCGTTTTTTGTGAGCTGTACGCAAGTCCAAAATTTTGGTTCAGGAACTATACTGGTTCCCGGTGGGTGGCTGAGACTCTGGTTAATTCCTCTTTCTCCCGGGAAATTAGAGTGACATGTGCCCTTCCAAATTCCTAATAGCTACTCTCTCATTGGTTCTTCCTGTTCCCTTCCATCCTCTGCCAAATTGGCAACCTGTGCGATCCAGGAGGTTAAAGGGGCTGTCTCTCCAAGTTGGGAGATTGATAGTAAAGCATTTGGAAAGTAAAACTGGAGCACCAGGAGAGGGACTATTCGTTGAGTTTTAGAAACCTTTTGTATTCACAGTGTGTCCATTCTCTAGGTTTCCCGTACATGTTATAGCTGTAGTAATATTCCCTTCAACATGGAGAGTTGGGACCCATGGAATGGGGGCCATGCATTTTTGCTTTAAAGGGTCTGCATTTGCTCACCCAATCTCACCAATCCTCTCAGTCCCAAGTGTCCAGCCTTATGCCACATCCAGCTGTCATTGTAGATAGGGTCATTCCAGGATTCATCAGAGACCCTGAAGGAAATGAAAAGAATTTCCCTGTTTTTTGGTTTTGTTTTTGAAATTCCTTTTTATAGTGGGTTTGAGCTGATTCTCGCTGCCATGTTTATGCCAGTCTAGACACACTTGATTCCCTTGCAGAGACATATCAATACATAGGTTTTAAGATTCTTACTAGTCAGATCTATTTCTCTGCGGGAAATATGGGGTTTTGAGTCCCTTTCACTGAGGAAGGTGTAGGTCTTGTCTATTCCACAGTTGGTTTTAAAAATGGTACCTGTGCTTATATCAAACTCTGGTTTTATGCATCACCCCACCTCTCCTTTCCCCTTAAGCAGGCATAAGGGTGTTTTCTAAATGTGAGACTCTGTTCTCTTTCCTAACTCAGTTCATGTGTAGCCATGTTTACAGGATCTTCATAAGTGATATCTTATGAGAAGTTTCTTTTTCTGTGTGACTTATTTCACTTAGAATCATCGTACCAGAATCCACTTACTTTTCTGCTTCTGGTCTTATTACATTGATTTCATGGCTGAGGGATATTCCATCGTACATAAATACCACAGTTTTTTGAAACATTTTTATATTTCCTGGGATATTTAAGGTGTACCCAAGTTGAGATTCTTGTAAGCAGTGCAGCCCTAAATTTGGGGGTGGCTATGTCTTATTGATTTTCAGTTTTCCCAAGGTATATTCCCTAGACTGGATGTGCTCTTGGCTCTGTAGCTCTGTTCTTTACTTGTTTTAGTGAACGCAATGCACTCCTCTAGTGAGGCAGCTGGCAATTTACATCCCGCCCATCAGCATAACAAGGCTCCCTCTTCTCCAGGGCCTGTCTTGCCTTTCTGGTTTTTACACATTTTGTGGATGTCCCTTTTGTCCGGTGGGAAGTGATACTTCTTAGTAGTGCAGATTTGCATTGCCCGCTTGCTTGCTTGGCCAAAAAGGGCGTATACGTTTTCTCCTGAATATATTCAGGAGAAAACGCATACGCCCTTTTTAGCCAAGTGTGTCATTGTCGAAGTTGTGCCCCTCTTCCTGTGCTTTAAAGGCGATTCCAACGTACCTCTTGAAATCAGTTTCCTGCAGTTCTGCCTCGCTTTCAAGTCCGCTTCTTTGCCTTCCCTCAACAGATTTTTGGACGATAGTTGTCCTTTTTTACTCTGCCAGTTTGTGAATAGCTGTGGCCCTGAGCTCCATTTTTAACTCGTTTTTGTGAGCTGTACTCAAGTCCAAAATTTTGGTTCAGGACCTATACTGGTTCCCGGTGGGTGGCTGTGACTCTGGTTAATTCTTCTTCCTGCCGGGAAATTTGAGTGACATGTGCCCGTCCAAATGCAAAATAGCTACTCTCTCATTGGTTCTCCCTCTTCCCTTCCATCCTCTGCCAAATTGGCAACCTGTGCGAACCAGGAGGTTAAAGGGGCTGTCTCTCCAACTTGGGAGATTGATAGTAAAGCAGTTGGAAAGTCAAACCGCAGCCCCAGGAGAGGGACTACCAGTTGAGTTTTAGAAACCTTTTGTATTCACAGTGTGTCCATTCTCTAGGTTTCCCGTGCATGTTATAGCTGTAGTAATATTCCCTTCAACATGGAGAGTTGGGACCCATGGAATGGGGGCGATGCATTTTTGCTTTAAAGGGTCTGCATTTGCTCACCCAATCTCACCAATCCTCTCAGTCCCAAGTGTCAAGCCTTATGCCACATTCAGCTGTTATTGTAGATAGGGTCTTTCCAGGTTTCATCAGAGACCCTGAAGGAAATGTAAAGCATTTCCCTGTTTTTTGGTTTTGTTTTTGAAATTCCTTTTTAAAGTGGGTTTGAGCTGATTCTCGCTGCCATGTTTATGCCAGTCTAGACACACTTGATTCCCTTACAGTGACATATCAATACATAGGTTTTAAGATTCTTACGAGTCAGATCAATTCCTCTGAGGGAAATATGGGGTTTTCAGTCCCTTTCACTGAGGAAGGTGTAGGTCTTGTCTATTCCACAGTTGGTTTTAGAAATGGTACATGTGCTTATATCAAAATCTGGTTTTATGCATCACCCCACCTCTCCTTTCCCCTTAAGCAGGCATAAGAGTGTTTTCTAAATGTGAGACTCTGTTCTCTTTCCTAACTCAGTTCATGTGTAGCCATGTTTACAGGATCTTCATAAGTGATATCTTATGATAAGTTTCTTTTTCTGTGTGCCTTATTTCACTTAGAATCATCGTACCTGAATCCACTCACTTTGCTGCTCCTGGTCTTATGACATTGATTTCATGGCTGAGGGATATTCCATCGTACATAAATACCACAGTTTTTTGAACCATTTTTATATTTCCTGGGATATTTAAGGTGTACCCAAGTTGAGGTTCTTGTAAGCAGTGCAGCCCTAAATTTGGGGGTGACTCTGTCTTATTGATTTTCAGTTTTCCCAAGGTATATTCCCGAGACTGGAAGTGCCCTTGGCTCTGTAGCTCTGTTGTTTACTTGTTTTAGGGAACGCAATGCACTCCTCCAGTGAGGCAGTTGGCAATTTGCATCCCGCCCATCAGCATAACAAGGCTCCTTGTTCTCCAGGGCCTGTCTTGCCTTTCCGGTTTTTACACATTTTGTGGATGTCCCTTTTGAGCGGTGGGAAGTGATACTTCTTTGTAGTGCAGAATTGCATTGCCCGCTTGCTTGCTTGGCCAAAAAGGGCGTATGCGTTTTCTCCTGAATATATTCAGGAGAAAACGCATACGCCCTTTTTGGCCAAGTGTGTCATTGTCGAAGTTGTGCCCCTCTTCTTGTACTTTAAATGCGATTCCAACGTACCTCTTGAAATCTGTTTCCTGCTATTCTTCCTTGCTTTCAAGTCCGCCTCATTGCCTTCCCTCAACAGATTATTGGACGACAGTTGTCCTTTATTACTCTGCCAGTTTGTGAATTGCTGTGCCCCTGAGCTCCATTTTTCAACTCGTTTTTTTGTGAGCTGTACGCAAGTCCAAACTTTTGGTTCAGGACCTATACTGGTTCCCGGTGGGTGGCTGAGACTCTGGTTAATTCTTCTTCCTGCCGGGAAATTAGAGTGACATGTGCCCGTCCAAATGCCTAATAGCTACTCTCTCATAGGTTCTCCCTCTTCCCTTCCATCCTCTGCCAAATTGGCAACCTGTGCGAACCAGGAGGTTAAAGGGGCTGTCTCTCCAAGTTGGGAGATTGATAGTAAAGCATTTGGAAAGTAAAACCGGAGCACCAGGAGAGGGACTATTCGTTGAGTTTTAGAAACCTTTTGTATTCACACTGTGTCCATTCTCTAGGTTTCCGTACATGTTATAGCTGTAGTAATATTGCCTTCAACATGGAGAGTTGGGACCCATGGAATAGGGGCCATGCATTTTTGCTTTAAAGGGTCTGCATTTGCTCACCCAGTCTCACAAATACTCTCAGTCCCAAGTGTCCAGCCTTATGCCACATCCAGCTGTCATTGTAGATAGGGTCATTCCAGGATTCATCAGAGACCCTGAAGGAAATGTAAAGAATTTCCCTGTTTTTTGGTTTTGTTTTTGAAATTCCTTTTTATAGTGGGTTTGAGCTGATTCTCGCTGCCATGTTTATGCCAGTCTAGACACACTTGATTCCCTTACAGAGACATATCGATACATAGGTTTTAAGATTCTTACTAGTCAGATCTATTCCTCTGTGTGAAATATGGTGTTTTGAGACCCTTTCACTGAGGAAGGTGTAGGTCTTTTCTATTCCACAGTTGGTTTCAGAAATGGTACCTGTGCTTATATCAAACTCTGGTTTTATGCATCACCCCACCTCTCCTTTCCCCTTAAGCAGGCATAAGAGTGTTTTCTAAATGTGAGACTCTGTTCTCTTTCCTAACTCAGTTCATGTGTAGCCATGTTTACAGGATCTTCATAAGTGATATCTTATGGTATATTTCTTTTTCTGTGTGCCTTATTTCACTTAGAATCATCGTTCCTGAATCCACTCACTTTGCTGCTCCTGGTCTTATGACATTGATTTCATGGCTGAGGGATATTCCATCGGACATAAATACCACAGTTTTTTGAACCATTTTTATATTTCCTGGGATATTTAAGGTGTACCCAAGTTGAGGTTCTTGTAAGCAGTGCAGCCCTAAATTTGGGGGTGACTCTGTCTTATTGATTTTCAGTTTTCCCAAGGTATATTCCCGAGACTGGAAGTGCCCTTGGCTCTGTAGCTCTGTTGTTTACTTGTTTTAGGGAACGCAATGCACTCCTCCAGTGAGGCAGTTGGCAATTTACATCCCGCCCATCAGCATAACAAGGCTCCTTGTCCTCCAGGGCCTGTCTGGCCTTTCTGGTTTTTACACATTTTGTGGATGTCCCTTTTGCCCGGTGGGAAGTGATACTTCTTTGTAGTGCAGATGTGAATTGCCCGCCTGCTTGCTTGGCCAAAATGGTCGTATGCGTTTTCTCCTGAATATATTCAGGAGAAAACGCATACGCCCTTTTTGGCCATGTTTGTCATTGTCGAAATTGTGCCCCTCTTCTTGTGCTTTAAAGGCGATTCCAACGTACATCTTGAAATATGTTTCCTGCTATTCTGCCTCGCTTTCAAGTCCGCCTCGTTGCCTTCCCTCAGCAGATTTTTGGACGATAGTTGTCCTTTATTACTCTGCCAGTTTGTGAATTGCTGTGCCCCTGAGCTCCATTTTTCAACTCGTTTTTTGTGAGCTGTACGCAAGTCCAAACTTTTGGTTCAGGACCTATACTGGTTCCCGGTGGGTGGCTGAGACTCTGGTTAATTCTTCTTCCTGCCGGGAAATTAGAGTGACATGTGCCCGTCCAAATGCAAAATAGCTACTCTCTCATTGGTTCTCCCTCTTCCCTTCCATCCTCTGCCAAATTGGCAACCTGTGCGAACCAGGAGGTTAAAAGGGCTGTCTCTCCAACTTGGGAGATTGATAGTAAAGCAGTTGGAAAGTCAAACCGCAGCCCTAGGAGAGGGACTACCAGTTGAGTTTTAGAAACCTTTTGTATTCACAGTGTGTCCATTCTCTAGGTTTCCCATGCATGTTATAGCTGTAGTAATATTCCCTTCAACATGGAGAGTTGGGACCCATGGAATGGGGGCCATGCATTTTTGCTTTAAAGGGTCTGCATTTGCTCACCCAATCTCACCAATCCTCTCAGTCCCAAGTGTCCAGCCTTATGCCACATCCAGCTGTCATTGTAGATAGGGTCATTCCAGGTTTCATCAGAGACCCTGAAGGAAATGTAAAGAATTTCCCTGTTTTTTGGTTTTGTTTTTGAAATTCCTTTTTATAGTGGGTTTGAGCTGATTCTCACTGCCATGTTTATGCCAGTCTAGACACACTTGATTCCCTTACAGAGACATATCAATACATAGGTTTTAAGATTCTTACGAGTCAGATCTATTCCTCTGAGGGAAATATGGGGTTTTGAGTCCCTTTCACTGAGGCAGGTGTACGTCTTTTCTATTCCACAGTTGGTTTTTGAAATGGTACCTGTGCTTATATCAAACTCTGGTTTTATGCATCACCCCACCTCTCCTTTCCCCTTAAGCAGGCATAAGAGTGTTTTCTAAATGTGAGACTCTGTTCCCTTTCCTAACTCAGTTCATGTGTAGCCATGTTTACAGGATCTTCATAAGTGATATCTTATGATAAGTTTCTTTTTCTGTGTGACTTATTTCACTTAGAATCATCGTACCAGAATCCAATCATTTTGCTGCTCCTGGTCTTATGACATTGATTTTATGGCTGAGGGATATTCCATCGTACATAAATACCACAGTTTTTTTAACAATTTTTATATTTCCTGAGATATTTATGGTGTACCCAAGTTGAGGTTCTTGTAAGCAGTTCAGCCCTAAATTTGGGGGTGGCTCTGTCTTATTGATTTTCAGTTTTCCCAAGGTATATTCCCTAGACTTGATGGGCCCTTGGCTCTGTAGCTCTGTTGTTTACTTGTCTTAGGGAACGCAATGCACTCCTCCAGTGAGGCAGCGGGCAATTTACATCCCGGCCATCAGCATAACAAGGCTCCCTATTCTCCAGGGCCTGTCTTGCCTTTCTGGTATTTACACATTTTGTGGATGTCCCTTTTGACCGGAGGAAAGTGATACTTCTTTGTAGTGCAAATTTGCATTGCCCGCTTGCTTGATTGGCCAAAAAGGGCGTATGCGTTTTCTCCTGAATATATTCAGGAGAAAACGCATACGCCCTTTTTGGCCAAGTGCGTCATTGTCGAAGTTGTGCCCCTCTTCCTGTGCTTTAAAGGCCATTCCAACGTACCTGTTGAAACCTGTTTCCTGCTATTCTGCCTCGCTTTCAAGTCCGCCTCGTTGCCTTCACTCAACAGATTTTTGGACGACAGTTGTCCTTTATTACTCGGCGAGTTTGTGAATTGCTGTGTCCCTGAACTCCATTTTTCAACTCGTTTTTTTTGTGAGCTGTACGCAAGTCCAAAATTTTGGTTCAGGACCTATACTGGTTCCCGGTGGTTGGCTGAGACTCTGGTTAATTCTTCTTCCTGCCGGGGAATTAGAGTGACATGTGCCCGTCCAAATGTCTAACAGCTACTCTCTCATTGGTTCTCCCTCTTCCCTTCCATCCTCTGCCAAATTGGCAAACTGTGCGAACCAGGAGGTTAAAGGGGCTGTCTCTCCAAGTTGGGAGATTGATAGTAAAGCAGTTGGAAAGTCAAACCGGAGCACCAGGAGAGGGACTACTCGTTGAGTTTTAGAAACCTTTTGTATTCACAGTGTGTCCATTCTCTAGGTTTCCCGTACTTGTTATAGCTGTAGTAATATTCCCTTTAACCTGGAGAGTTGGGACACATGGAATGGGGGCCATGCATTTTTGCTTTACAGTGTCTGCATTTGCTCACCCAATCTCACCAATCCTCTCAGTCCCAAGTGTCCAGCCTTATGCCACATCCAGCTGTCATTGTAGATAGGGTTTTTCCAGGTTTCTTCAGAGACCCTGAAGGAAATGTAAAGAATTTCCCTGTTTTTTGGTTTTGTTTTTGAAATTCCTTTTTATAGTGGGTTTGAGCTGATTCTCTCTGCCATGTTTATGCCAGTCTAGACACACTTGATTCCCTTACAGAGACATATCAATACATAGGTTTTAAGATTCTTACTAGTCAGATCTATTCCTCTGCGGGATATATGGGGTTTTGAGTCCCTTTCACTGAGGAAGGTGTAGGTCTTGTCTATTCCACAGTTGGTTTTGGAAATGGTACCTGTGCTTATATCAAACTCTGGTTTTATGCATCACCCCACCTCTCCTTTCCCCTTCAGCAGGCATAAGAGTGTTTTCTCAATGTGAGACTCTATTCTCTTTCCTAACTCAGTTCATGTGTAGCCAGGTTTACAGGATCTTCAAAAGTGATATCATATGATAAGTTTCTTTTTCTGTGTGACTTATTTCACTTAGAATCATCGTACCTGAATCCACTCACTTTGCTGCTCCTGGTCTTATGACATTGATTTCATGGCTGAGGGATATTCCATCAGACATATATACCACAGTTTTTTGAACCATTTTTATATTTCCTGGGATATTTAAGGTGTACCCAAGTTGAGGTTCTTGTAAGCATTGCAGCCCTAAATTTTGGGGTGGCTCTGTCTTATTGATTTTCAGTTTTCCCAATGTATATTCCCTAGACTGGAAGTGCCCTTGGCTCTGTAGCTCTGTTGTTTATTGTTTTAGGGAACGCAATGCACTCCTCCAGTGAGGCAGCTGGCAATTTACATCCCGCCCATCAGCATAACAAGGCTCCCTGTTCTCCAGGGCCTGTCTTGCCTTTCTGGTTTTTACACATTTTGTGGATGTCCCTTTTGACCGGTGGGAAGTGATACTTCTTTGTAGTGCAGATTTGCATTGCCCGCTTGCTTCTTTGGCCAAAAAGGGCGTATGCGTTTTCTCCTGAATATATTCAGGAGAAAACGCATACGCCCTTTTTGGCCAACTGCGTCATTGTCGAAGTTGTGCCCCTCTTCCTGTGCTTTAAAGGCGATTCCAACATACCTCTTGAAATCTGTTTCCTGCTATTCTGCCTGGCTTTCAAGTCTGCCTCATTGCCTTCCCTAAACAGATTTTTGGACGAGAGTTGTCCTTTATTACTCTGCCAGTTTGTGAATTGCTGTGGCCCTGAACTCCATTTTCCAACTCTTTTTGTGAGCTGTACGCAAGTCCAAAATTTTGGTTCAGGACCTATACTGGTTCCTGGTGGGTGGCTGAGACTCTGGTTAATTCTTCATCCTGCCGGGAAATTAGAGTGACATGTGCCCGTCCAAATGCCTAACAGTAACTCTCTCATTGGTTCTCCCTCTTCCCTTCCATCCTCTGCCAAATTGACAACATGTGCGAACCAGGAAGTTAAAGGGGCTGTCTCTCCAAGTTGGGAGATTGATAGTAAAGCAGTTGGAAAGTCAAAACGGAGCACCAGGAGAGGGACTACTCGTTGAGTTTTAGAAACCTTTTGTATTCACAGTGTGTCCATTCTCTAGGTTTCCCGTATATGTTATAGCTGTAGTAATATTCCCTTCAACATGGAGAGTTGGGACCCATGGAATGGGGGCCATGCATGTTTGCTTTAATGGGTCTGCATTTGCTCACCCAATCTCACCAATCCTCTCAGTCCCAAGTGTCCAGCCTTATGCCACATCCAGCTGTCATTGTATACAGGGTTTTTACAGGTTTCATCAGAGACCCTGAAGGAAATGTAAAGAATTTCCCTGTTTTTTGGTTTTGTATTTGAAATTCCTTTTTATAGTGGGTTTGAGCTGATTCTCTCTGCCAAGTTTATGCCAGTCTAGACACACTTGATTCCCTTAAAGAGACATATCAATACATAGGTTTTAAGATTCTTACTAGTCCGATCTATTCCTCTGCGGGAAATATGGGGTTTTGAGTCCCTTTCACTGAGGAAGGTGAAGGTCTTGTCTATTCCACAGTTGGTTTTGGAAATGGTAAATGAGCTTATATCAAACTCTGGTTTTATGCATCACCCCACCTCTCCTTTCCCCTTAAGCAGGCATAAGAGTGTTTTCTAAATGTGAGACTCTGTTCTCTTTCCTAACTCATTTCATGTGTAGCCAGGTTTACAGGATCTTCAAAAGTGATATCATATGATAAGTTTCTTTTTCTGTGTGACTTATTTCACTTAGAATCATCGTACCTGAATCCACTCACTTTGCTGCGCTTGGTCTTATGACATTGATTTCATGGCTGAGGGATATTCCATCGTACATAAATACCACAGTTTTTTGAACCATTTTTATATTTCCTGGGATATTTAAGGTGTACCCAAGTTGAGGTTCTTGTAAGCAGTGCAGCCCTAAATTTGGGGGTGGCTGTGTCTTATTGATTTTCAGTTTTCCCAATGTATATTCCCTAGACTGGAAGTGCCCTTGGCTCTGTAGCTCTGTTGTTTACTTGTTTTAGGGAACGCAATGCACTCCTCCAGTGAGGCAGTTGGCAATTTACATCCCGCCCATCAGCATAACAAGGCTCCCTGTTCTCCAGGGCCTGACTTGCCTTTCTGGTTTTTACACATTTTGTGGATGTCCCTTTTGAGCGGTGGGAAGTGATACTTCTTTGTAGTGCAGATTTGCATTGCCCGCTTGCTTGTTTGGCCAAAAAGGGCGTATGCGTTTTCTCCTGAATATATTCAGGAGAAAACGCATACGCCCTTTTTAGCCAACTGCGTCATTGTTGAAGTTTTGCCCCTCTTCCTGTGCTTTAAATCGATTCCAACGTACCTCTTGAAATCTGTTTCCTGCTATTCTGCCTGGCTTTCAAGTCTGCCTCGTTGCCTTCCCTCAACAGATTTGTGGACGATAGTTGTCCTTTATTACTGTGCCAGTTTGTGAATTGCTGTGGCCCTGAGCTCCATTTTCCAACTCGTTTTTGTGAGCTGTACGGAAGTCCAAAATTTTGGTTCAGGACCTATACTGGTTCCCGGTGGGTGGCTGAGACTCTGGTTAATTCTTCTTCCTGCCGGGAAATTAGAGTGACATGTGCCCGTCCAAATGCCTAACAGTAGCTCTCTCATTGGTTCTCCCTCTTCCCTTCGATCCTCTGCCAAATTGACAACCTTTGCGAACCAGGAGGTTAAAGGGGCTGTCTCTCCAAGTTGGGAGATTGATAGTAAAGCAGTTGGAAAGTCAAACCGGAGAACCAGGAGAGGGACTACTCGTTGAGTTTTAGAAACCTTTTGTATTCACAGTGTGTCCATTCTCTAGGTTTCCCGTACATGTTATAGCTGTAGTAATATTCCCTTCAACCTGGAGAGTTGGGACCCATGGAATGGGGGCCATGAATTTTTGCTTTAAAGGGTCTGCATTTGCTCACCCAATCTCACCAATCCTCTCAGTCCCAAGTGTCCAGCCTTACGCCACATCCAGCTGTCATTGTAGACAGGGTTTTTCCAAGTTTCATCAGAGACCCTGAAGGAAATGTAAAGAATTTCCCTGTTTTTTGGTTTTTTTTTTTGAAATTCCTTTTTATAGTGGGTTTGAGCTGATTCTCTCTGCCATGTTTATGCCAGTCTAGACACACTTGATTCCCTTACAGAGACATAACAATATATAGGTTTTAAGATTCTTAGTAGTCAGATCTATTCCTCTGCGGGAAATATGGGGTTTTGAGTCCCTTTCACTGAGGAAGGTGTAGGTCTTGTCTATTCCACAGTTGGTTTTGGAAATGGTACCTGTGCTTATATCAAACTCTGGTTTTATGCATCACCCCACCTCTCCTTTCCCCTTCAGCAGGCATAAGAGTGTTTTCTAAATGTGAGACTCTGTTCTCTTTCCTAAATCATTTCATGTGTAGCCAGGTTTACAGGATCTTCAAAAGTGATATCATATGATAAGTTTCTTTTTCTGTGTGACTTATTTCACTTAGAATCATCGTACCTGAATCCACTCACTTTGCTGCGCTTGGTCTTATGACATTGATTTCATGGCTGAGGGATATTCCATCGTACATAAATACCACAGTTTTTTGAACCATTTTTATATTTCCTGGGATATTTAAGGTGTACCCAAGTTGAGGTTCTTGTAAGCAGTGCAGCCCTAAATTTGGGGGTGGCTGTGTCTTATTGATTTTCAGTTTTCCCAATGTATATTCCCTAGACTGGAAGTGCCCTTGGCTCTGTAGCTCTGTTGTTTACTTGTTTTAGGGAACGCAATGCACTCCTCCAGTGAGGCAGTTGGCAATTTACATCCCGCCCATCAGCATAACAAGGCTCCCTGTTCTCCAGGGCCTGACTTGCCTTTCTGGTTTTTACACATTTTGTGGATGTCCCTTTTGAGCGGTGGGAAGTGATACTTCTTTGTAGTGCAGATTTGCATTGCCCGCTTGCTTGTTTGGCCAAAAAGGGCGTATGCGTTTTCTCCTGAATATATTCAGGAGAAAACGCATATGCCCTTTTTAGCCAACTGCGTCATTGTTGAAGTTTTGCCCCTCTTCCTGTGCTTTAAATCGATTCCAACGTACCTCTTGAAATCTGTTTCCTGCTATTCTGCCTGGCTTTCAAGTCTGCCTCGTTGCCTTCCCTCAACAGATTTGTGGACGATAGTTGTCCTTTATTACTGTGCCAGTTTGTGAATTGCTGTGGCCCTGAGCTCCATTTTCCAACTCGTTTTTGTGAGCTGTACGGAAGTCCAAAATTTTGGTTCAGGACCTATACTGGTTCCCGGTGGGTGGCTGAGACTCTGGTTAATTCTTCTTCCTGCCGGGAAATTAGAGTGACATGTGCCCGTCCAAATGCCTAACAGTAGCTCTCTCATTGGTTCTCCCTCTTCCCTTCCATCCTCTGCCAAATTGACAACCTTTGCGAACCAGGAGGTTAAAGGGGCTGTCTCTCCAAGTTGGGAGATTGATAGTAAAGCAGTTGGAAAGTCAAACCGGAGAACCAGGAGAGGGACTACTCGTTGAGTTTTAGAAACCTTTTGTATTCACAGTGTGTCCATTCTCTAGGTTTCCCGTACATGTTATAGCTGTAGTAATATTCCCTTTAACCTGGAGAGTTGGGACCCATGGAATGGGAGCCATGCATTTTTGATTTAAAGGGTCTGCATTTGCTCACCCAATCTCACCAATCCTCTCAGTCCCAAGTGTCCAGCCTTATGCCACATCCAGCTGTCATTGTAGACAGGGTTTTTCCAGGTTTCTTCAGAGACCCTGAAGGAAATGTAAAGAATTTCCCTGTTTTTTGGTTTTGTTTTTGAAATTCCTTTTTATAGTGGGTTTGAGCTGATTCTCTCTGCCAAGTTTATGCCAGTCTAGACACACTTGATTCCCTTACAGAGACATATCAATACATAGCTTTTAAGATTTTTACTAGTCCGATCTATTCCTCTGCGGGAAATATGGGGTTTTGAGTCCCTTTCACTAAGGAAGGTGAAGGTCTTGTCTATTCCACAGTTGGTTTTGGAAATGGTAAATGAGCTTATATCAAACTCTGGTTTTATGCATCACCCCACCTCTCCTTTCCCCTTAAGCAGGCATAAGAGTGTTTTCTAAATGTGAGACTCTGTTCTCTTTCCTAACTCAGTTCATGTGTAGCCATGTTTACAGGATCTTCATAAGTCATATCTTATGATAAGTTTCTTTTTCTGTGTGACTTATTTCACTTAGAATCATCGTACCTGAATCCACTCACTTTGCTGCTCTTGGTCTTATGACATTGATTTCATGGCTGAGGGATATTCCATCGTACATAAATACCACAGTTTTTTGAACCATTTTTTTTATTTCCTGGGATATTTAAGGTGTACCCAAGTTGAGGTTCTTGTAAGCAGTGCAGCCCTAAATTTGGGGGTGGCTGTGTCTTATTGATTTTCAGTTTTCCCAATGTATATTCCCTAGACTGGAAGTGCCCTTGGCTCTGTAGCTCTGTTGTTTACTTGTTTTAGGGAACGCAATGCACTCCTCCAGTGAGGCAGTTGGCAATTTACATCCCGCCCATCAGCATAACAAGGCTCCCTGTTCTCCAGGGCCTGTCTTGCCTTTCTGGTTATTACACATTTTGTGGATGTCCCTTTTGAGCGGTGGGAAGTGATACTTCTTTGTAGTGCAGAATTGCATTGCCCGCTTGCTTGTTTGGCCAAAAAGGGCGTATGCGTTTTCTCCTGAATATATTCAGGAGAAAACACATACGCCCTTTTTAGCCAACTGCGTCATTGTCGAAGTTGTGCCCCTCTTCCTGTGCTTTAAAGCGATTCCAACGTACCTCTTGAAATCTGTATCCTGCTATTCTGCCTGGCTTTCAAGTCTGCCTCGTTGCCTTCCCTCAACAGATTTGTGGACGATAGTTGTCCTTTATTACTCTGCCAGTTTGTGAATTGCTGTGGCCCTGAGCTCCATTTTCCAACTCGTTTTTGTGAGCTGTACGCAAGTCCAAAATTTTGGTTCAGGACCTATACTGGTTCCCGGTGGGTGGCTGAGACTCTGGTTAATTCTTCTTCCTGCCGGGAAATTAGAGTGACATGTGCCCGTCCAAATGCCTAACAGTAACTCTCTCATTGGTTCTCCCTCTTCCCTTCCATCCTCTGCCAAATTGACAACCTGTGCGAACCAGGAGGTTAAAGGGGCTGTCTCTCCAAGTTGGGAGATTGATAGTAAAGCAGTTGGAAAGTCAAACCGGAGAACCAGGAGAGGGACTACTCGTTGAGTTTTAGAAACCTTTTGTATTCACAGTGTGTCCATTCTCTAGGTTTCCCGTACATGTTATAGCTGTAGTAATATTCCCTTTAACCTGGAGAGTTGGGACCCATGGAATGGGGGCCATGCATTTTTGCTTTACAGTGTCTGCATTTGCTCACCCAATCTCACCAATCCTCTCAGTCCCAAGTGTCCAGCCTTATGCCACATCCAGCTGTCATTGTAGACAGGGTTTTTCCAGGTTTCTTCAGAGACCCTGAAGGAAATGTAAAGAATTTCCCTGTTTTTTGGTTTTGTATTTGAAATTCCTTTTTATAGTGGGTTTGAGCTGATTCTCTCTGCCATGTTTATGCCAGTCTAGACACACTTGATTCCCTTACAGAGACATATCAATACATAGGTTTTAAGATTCTTACTAGTCAGATCTATTCCTCTGCGGGATATATGGGGTTTTGAGTCCCTTTCACTGAGGAAGGTGTAGGTCTTGTCTATTCCACAGTTGGTTTTGGAAATGGTACCTGTGCTTATATCAAACTCTGGTTTTATGCATCACCCCACCTCTCCTTTCCCCTTCAGCAGGCATAAGAGTGTTTTCTCAATGTGAGACTCTATTCTCTTTCCTAACTCAGTTCATGTGTAGCCAGGTTTACAGGATCTTCAAAAGTGATATCATATGATAAGTTTCTTTTTCTGTGTGACTTATTTCACTTAGAATCATCGTACCTGAATCCACTCACTTTGCTGCTCCTGGTCTTATGACATTGATTTCATGGCTGAGGGATATTCCATCAGACATATATACCACAGTTTTTTGAACCATTTTTATATTTCCTGGGATATTTAAGGTGTACCCAAGTTGAGGTTCTTGTAAGCATTGCAGCCCTAAATTTTGGGGTGGCTCTGTCTTATTGATTTTCAGTTTTCCCAATGTATATTCCCTAGACTGGAAGTGCCCTTGGCTCTGTAGCTCTGTTGTTTATTGTTTTAGGGAACGCAATGCACTCCTCCAGTGAGGCAGCTGGCAATTTACATCCCGCCCATCAGCATAACAAGGCTCCCTGTTCTCCAGGGCCTATCTTGCCTTTCTGGTTTTTACACATTTTGTGGATGTCCCTTTTGACCGGTGGGAAGTGATACTTCTTTGTAGTGCAGATTTGCATTGCCCGCTTGCTTCTTTGGCCAAAAAGGGCGTATGCGTTTTCTCCTGAATATATTCAGGAGAAAACGCATACGCCCTTTTTGGCCAACTGCGTCATTGTCGAAGTTGTGCCCCTCTTCCTGTGCTTTAAAGGCGATTCCAACATACCTCTTGAAATCTGTTTCCTGCTATTCTGCCTGGCTTTCAAGTCTGCCTCATTGCCTTCCCTAAACAGATTTTTGGACGAGAGTTGTCCTTTATTACTCTGCCAGTTTGTGAATTGCTGTGGCCCTGAACTCCATTTTCCAACTCTTTTTGTGAGCTGTACGCAAGTCCAAAATTTTGGTTCAGGACCTATACTGGTTCCTGGTGGGTGGCTGAGACTCTGGTTAATTCTTCATCCTGCCGGGAAATTAGAGTGACATGTGCCCGTCCAAATGCCTAACAGTAACTCTCTCATTGGTTCTCCCTCTTCCCTTCCATCCTCTGCCAAATTGACAACATGTGCGAACCAGGAAGTTAAAGGGGCTGTCTCTCCAAGTTGGGAGATTGATAGTAAAGCAGTTGGAAAGTCAAAACGGAGCACCAGGAGAGGGACTACTCGTTGAGTTTTAGAAACCTTTTGTATTCACAGTGTGTCCATTCTCTAGGTTTCCCGTATATGTTATAGCTGTAGTAATATTCCCTTCAACATGGAGAGTTGGGACCCATGGAATGGGGGCCATGCATGTTTGCTTTAATGGGTCTGCATTTGCTCACCCAATCTCACCAATCCTCTCAGTCCCAAGTGTCCAGCCTTATGCCACATCCAGCTGTCATTGTATACAGGGTTTTTACAGGTTTCATCAGAGACCCTGAAGGAAATGTAAAGAATTTCCCTGTTTTTTGGTTTTGTATTTGAAATTCCTTTTTATAGTGGGTTTGAGCTGATTCTCTCTGCCAAGTTTATGCCAGTCTAGACACACTTGATTCCCTTAAAGAGACATATCAATACATAGGTTTTAAGATTCTTACTAGTCCGATCTATTCCTCTGCGGGAAATATGGGGTTTTGAGTCCCTTTCACTGAGGAAGGTGAAGGTCTTGTCTATTCCACAGTTGGTTTTGGAAATGGTAAATGAGCTTATATCAAACTCTGGTTTTATGCATCACCCCACCTCTCCTTTCCCCTTAAGCAGGCATAAGAGTGTTTTCTAAATGTGAGACTCTGTTCTCTTTCCTAACTCATTTCATGTGTAGCCAGGTTTACAGGATCTTCAAAAGTGATATCATATGATAAGTTTCTTTTTCTGTGTGACTTATTTCACTTAGAATCATCGTACCTGAATCCACTCACTTTGCTGCGCTTGGTCTTATGACATTGATTTCATGGCTGAGGGATATTCCATCGTACATAAATACCACAGTTTTTTGAACCATTTTTATATTTCCTGGGATATTTAAGGTGTACCCAAGTTGAGGTTCTTGTAAGCAGTGCAGCCCTAAATTTGGGGGTGGCTGTGTCTTATTGATTTTCAGTTTTCCCAATGTATATTCCCTAGACTGGAAGTGCCCTTGGCTCTGTAGCTCTGTTGTTTACTTGTTTTAGGGAACGCAATGCACTCCTCCAGTGAGGCAGTTGGCAATTTACATCCCGCCCATCAGCATAACAAGGCTCCCTGTTCTCCAGGGCCTGACTTGCCTTTCTGGTTTTTACACATTTTGTGGATGTCCCTTTTGAGCGGTGGGAAGTGATACTTCTTTGTAGTGCAGATTTGCATTGCCCGCTTGCTTGTTTGGCCAAAAAGGGCGTATGCGTTTTCTCCTGAATATATTCAGGAGAAAACGCATACGCCCTTTTTAGCCAACTGCGTCATTGTTGAAGTTTTGCCCCTCTTCCTGTGCTTTAAATCGATTCCAACGTACCTCTTGAAATCTGTTTCCTGCTATTCTGCCTGGCTTTCAAGTCTGCCTCGTTGCCTTCCCTCAACAGATTTGTGGACGATAGTTGTCCTTTATTACTGTGCCAGTTTGTGAATTGCTGTGGCCCTGAGCTCCATTTTCCAACTCGTTTTTGTGAGCTGTACGGAAGTCCAAAATTTTGGTTCAGGACCTATACTGGTTCCCGGTGGGTGGCTGAGACTCTGGTTAATTCTTCTTCCTGCCGGGAAATTAGAGTGACATGTGCCCGTCCAAATGCCTAACAGTAGCTCTCTCATTGGTTCTCCCTCTTCCCTTCGATCCTCTGCCAAATTGACAACCTTTGCGAACCAGGAGGTTAAAGGGGCTGTCTCTCCAAGTTGGGAGATTGATAGTAAAGCAGTTGGAAAGTCAAACCGGAGAACCAGGAGAGGGACTACTCGTTGAGTTTTAGAAACCTTTTGTATTCACAGTGTGTCCATTCTCTAGGTTTCCCGTACATGTTATAGCTGTAGTAATATTCCCTTCAACCTGGAGAGTTGGGACCCATGGAATGGGGGCCATGAATTTTTGCTTTAAAGGGTCTGCATTTGCTCACCCAATCTCACCAATCCTCTCAGTCCCAAGTGTCCAGCCTTACGCCACATCCAGCTGTCATTGTAGACAGGGTTTTTCCAAGTTTCATCAGAGACCCTGAAGGAAATGTAAAGAATTTCCCTGTTTTTTGGTTTTTTTTTTTGAAATTCCTTTTTATAGTGGGTTTGAGCTGATTCTCTCTGCCATGTTTATGCCAGTCTAGACACACTTGATTCCCTTACAGAGACATAACAATATATAGGTTTTAAGATTCTTAGTAGTCAGATCTATTCCTCTGCGGGAAATATGGGGTTTTGAGTCCCTTTCACTGAGGAAGGTGTAGGTCTTGTCTATTCCACAGTTGGTTTTGGAAATGGTACCTGTGCTTATATCAAACTCTGGTTTTATGCATCACCCCACCTCTCCTTTCCCCTTCAGCAGGCATAAGAGTGTTTTCTAAATGTGAGACTCTGTTCTCTTTCCTAAATCATTTCATGTGTAGCCAGGTTTACAGGATCTTCAAAAGTGATATCATATGATAAGTTTCTTTTTCTGTGTGACTTATTTCACTTAGAATCATCGTACCTGAATCCACTCACTTTGCTGCGCTTGGTCTTATGACATTGATTTCATGGCTGAGGGATATTCCATCGTACATAAATACCACAGTTTTTTGAACCATTTTTATATTTCCTGGGATATTTAAGGTGTACCCAAGTTGAGGTTCTTGTAAGCAGTGCAGCCCTAAATTTGGGGGTGGCTGTGTCTTATTGATTTTCAGTTTTCCCAATGTATATTCCCTAGACTGGAAGTGCCCTTGGCTCTGTAGCTCTGTTGTTTACTTGTTTTAGGGAACGCAATGCACTCCTCCAGTGAGGCAGTTGGCAATTTACATCCCGCCCATCAGCATAACAAGGCTCCCTGTTCTCCAGGGCCTGACTTGCCTTTCTGGTTTTTACACATTTTGTGGATGTCCCTTTTGAGCGGTGGGAAGTGATACTTCTTTGTAGTGCAGATTTGCATTGCCCGCTTGCTTGTTTGGCCAAAAAGGGCGTATGCGTTTTCTCCTGAATATATTCAGGAGAAAACGCATACGCCCTTTTTAGCCAACTGCGTCATTGTTGAAGTTTTGCCCCTCTTCCTGTGCTTTAAATCGATTCCAACGTACCTCTTGAAATCTGTTTCCTGCTATTCTGCCTGGCTTTCAAGTCTGCCTCGTTGCCTTCCCTCAACAGATTTGTGGACGATAGTTGTCCTTTATTACTGTGCCAGTTTGTGAATTGCTGTGGCCCTGAGCTCCATTTTCCAACTCGTTTTTGTGAGCTGTACGGAAGTCCAAAATTTTGGTTCAGGACCTATACTGGTTCCCGGTGGGTGGCTGAGACTCTGGTTAATTCTTCTTCCTGCCGGGAAATTAGAGTGACATGTGCCCGTCCAAATGCCTAACAGTAGCTCTCTCATTGGTTCTCCCTCTTCCCTTCCATCCTCTGCCAAATTGACAACCTTTGCGAACCAGGAGGTTAAAGGGGCTGTCTCTCCAAGTTGGGAGATTGATAGTAAAGCAGTTGGAAAGTCAAACCGGAGAACCAGGAGAGGGACTACTCGTTGAGTTTTAGAAACCTTTTGTATTCACAGTGTGTCCATTCTCTAGGTTTCCCGTACATGTTATAGCTGTAGTAATATTCCCTTTAACCTGGAGAGTTGGGACCCATGGAATGGGAGCCATGCATTTTTGATTTAAAGGGTCTGCATTTGCTCACCCAATCTCACCAATCCTCTCAGTCCCAAGTGTCCAGCCTTATGCCACATCCAGCTGTCATTGTAGACAGGGTTTTTCCAGGTTTCTTCAGAGACCCTGAAGGAAATGTAAAGAATTTCCCTGTTTTTTGGTTTTGTTTTTGAAATTCCTTTTTATAGTGGGTTTGAGCTGATTCTCTCTGCCAAGTTTATGCCAGTCTAGACACACTTGATTCCCTTACAGAGACATATCAATACATAGCTTTTAAGATTTTTACTAGTCCGATCTATTCCTCTGCGGGAAATATGGGGTTTTGAGTCCCTTTCACTGAGGAAGGTGAAGGTCTTGTCTATTCCACAGTTGGTTTTGGAAATGGTAAATGAGCTTATATCAAACTCTGGTTTTATGCATCACCCCACCTCTCCTTTCCCCTTAAGCAGGCATAAGAGTGTTTTCTAAATGTGAGACTCTGTTCTCTTTCCTAACTCAGTTCATGTGTAGCCATGTTTACAGGATCTTCATAAGTCATATCTTATGATAAGTTTCTTTTTCTGTGTGACTTATTTCACTTAGAATCATCGTACCTGAATCCACTCACTTTGCTGCTCTTGGTCTTATGACATTGATTTCATGGCTGAGGGATATTCCATCGTACATAAATACCACAGTTTTTTGAACCATTTTTTTTATTTCCTGGGATATTTAAGGTGTACCCAAGTTGAGGTTCTTGTAAGCAGTGCAGCCCTAAATTTGGGGGTGGCTGTGTCTTATTGATTTTCAGTTTTCCCAATGTATATTCCCTAGACTGGAAGTGCCCTTGGCTCTGTAGCTCTGTTGTTTACTTGTTTTAGGGAACGCAATGCACTCCTCCAGTGAGGCAGTTGGCAATTTACATCCCGCCCATCAGCATAACAAGGCTCCCTGTTCTCCAGGGCCTGTCTTGCCTTTCTGGTTATTACACATTTTGTGGATGTCCCTTTTGAGCGGTGGGAAGTGATACTTCTTTGTAGTGCAGAATTGCATTGCCCGCTTGCTTGTTTGGCCAAAAAGGGCGTATGCGTTTTCTCCTGAATATATTCAGGAGAAAACACATACGCCCTTTTTAGCCAACTGCGTCATTGTCGAAGTTGTGCCCCTCTTCCTGTGCTTTAAAGCGATTCCAAAGTACCTCTTGAAATCTGTATCCTGCTATTCTGCCTGGCTTTCAAGTCTGCCTCGTTGCCTTCCCTCAACAGATTTGTGGACGATAGTTGTCCTTTATTACTCTGCCAGTTTGTGAATTGCTGTGGCCCTGAGCTCCATTTTCCAACTCGTTTTTGTGAGCTGTACGCAAGTCCAAAATTTTGGTTCAGGACCTATACTGGTTCCCGGTGGGTGGCTGAGACTCTGGTTAATTCTTCTTCCTGCCGGGAAATTAGAGTGACATGTGCCCGTCCAAATGCCTAACAGTAACTCTCTCATTGGTTCTCCCTCTTCCCTTCCATCCTCTGCCAAATTGACAACCTGTGCGAACCAGGAGGTTAAAGGGGCTGTCTCTCCAAGTTGGGAGATTGATAGTAAAGCAGTTGGAAAGTCAAACCGGAGAACCAGGAGAGGGACTACTCGTTGAGTTTTAGAAACCTTTTGTATTCACAGTGTGTCCATTCTCTAGGTTTCCCGTACATGTTATAGCTGTAGTAATATTCCCTTTAACCTGGAGAGTTGGGACCCATGGAATGGGGGCCATGCATTTTTGCTTTACAGTGTCTGCATTTGCTCACCCAATCTCACCAATCCTCTCAGTCCCAAGTGTCCAGCCTTATGCCACATCCAGCTGTCATTGTAGACAGGGTTTTTCCAGGTTTCTTCAGAGACCCTGAAGGAAATGTAAAGAATTTCCCTGTTTTTTGGTTTTGTATTTGAAATTCCTTTTTATAGTGGGTTTGAGCTGATTCTCTCTGCCATGTTTATGCCAGTCTATACACACTTGATTCCCTTACAGAGACATATCAATACATAGGTTTTAAGATTCTTACTAGTCAGATCTATTCCTCTGCGGGATATATGGGGTTTTGAGTCCCTTTCACTGAGGAAGGTGTAGGTCTTGTCTATTCCACAGTTGGTTTTGGAAATGGTACCTGTGCTTATATCAAACTCTGGTTTTATGCATCACCCCACCTCTCCTTTCCCCTTCAGCAGGCATAAGAGTGTTTTCTCAATGTGAGACTCTATTCTCTTTCCTAACTCAGTTCATGTGTAGCCAGGTTTACAGGATCTTCAAAAGTGATATCATATGATAAGTTTCTTTTTCTGTGTGACTTATTTCACTTAGAATCATCGTACCTGAATCCACTCACTTTGCTGCTCCTGGTCTTATGACATTGATTTCATGGCTGAGGGATATTCCATCAGACATATATACCACAGTTTTTTGAACCATTTTTATATTTCCTGGGATATTTAAGGTGTACCCAAGTTGAGGTTCTTGTAAGCATTGCAGCCCTAAATTTTGGGGTGGCTCTGTCTTATTGATTTTCAGTTTTCCCAATGTATATTCCCTAGACTGGAAGTGCCCTTGGCTCTGTAGCTCTGTTGTTTATTGTTTTAGGGAACGCAATGCACTCCTCCAGTGAGGCAGCTGGCAATTTACATCCCGCCCATCAGCATAACAAGGCTCCCTGTTCTCCAGGGCCTATCTTGCCTTTCTGGTTTTTACACATTTTGTGGATGTCCCTTTTGACCGGTGGGAAGTGATACTTCTTTGTAGTGCAGATTTGCATTGCCCGCTTGCTTCTTTGGCCAAAAAGGGCGTATGCGTTTTCTCCTGAATATATTCAGGAGAAAACGCATACGCCCTTTTTGGCCAACTGCGTCATTGTCGAAGTTGTGCCCCTCTTCCTGTGCTTTAAAGGCGATTCCAACATACCTCTTGAAATCTGTTTCCTGCTATTCTGCCTGGCTTTCAAGTCTGCCTCATTGCCTTCCCTAAACAGATTTTTGGACGAGAGTTGTCCTTTATTACTCTGCCAGTTTGTGAATTGCTGTGGCCCTGAACTCCATTTTCCAACTCTTTTTGTGAGCTGTACGCAAGTCCAAAATTTTGGTTCAGGACCTATACTGGTTCCTGGTGGGTGGCTGAGACTCTGGTTAATTCTTCATCCTGCCGGGAAATTAGAGTGACATGTGCCCGTCCAAATGCCTAACAGTAACTCTCTCATTGGTTCTCCCTCTTCCCTTCCATCCTCTGCCAAATTGACAACATGTGCGAACCAGGAAGTTAAAGGGGCTGTCTCTCCAAGTTGGGAGATTGATAGTAAAGCAGTTGGAAAGTCAAAACGGAGCACCAGGAGAGGGACTACTCGTTGAGTTTTAGAAACCTTTTGTATTCACAGTGTGTCCATTCTCTAGGTTTCCCGTATATGTTATAGCTGTAGTAATATTCCCTTCAACATGGAGAGTTGGGACCCATGGAATGGGGGCCATGCATGTTTGCTTTAATGGGTCTGCATTTGCTCACCCAATCTCACCAATCCTCTCAGTCCCAAGTGTCCAGCCTTATGCCACATCCAGCTGTCATTGTATACAGGGTTTTTACAGGTTTCATCAGAGACCCTGAAGGAAATGTAAAGAATTTCCCTGTTTTTTGGTTTTGTATTTGAAATTCCTTTTTATAGTGGGTTTGAGCTGATTCTCTCTGCCAAGTTTATGCCAGTCTAGACACACTTGATTCCCTTAAAGAGACATATCAATACATAGGTTTTAAGATTCTTACTAGTCCGATCTATTCCTCTGCGGGAAATATGGGGTTTTGAGTCCCTTTCACTGAGGAAGGTGAAGGTCTTGTCTATTCCACAGTTGGTTTTGGAAATGGTAAATGAGCTTATATCAAACTCTGGTTTTATGCATCACCCCACCTCTCCTTTCCCCTTAAGCAGGCATAAGAGTGTTTTCTAAATGTGAGACTCTGTTCTCTTTCCTAACTCATTTCATGTGTAGCCAGGTTTACAGGATCTTCAAAAGTGATATCATATGATAAGTTTCTTTTTCTGTGTGACTTATTTCACTTAGAATCATCGTACCTGAATCCACTCACTTTGCTGCGCTTGGTCTTATGACATTGATTTCATGGCTGAGGGATATTCCATCGTACATAAATACCACAGTTTTTTGAACCATTTTTATATTTCCTGGGATATTTAAGGTGTACCCAAGTTGAGGTTCTTGTAAGCAGTGCAGCCCTAAATTTGGGGGTGGCTGTGTCTTATTGATTTTCAGTTTTCCCAATGTATATTCCCTAGACTGGAAGTGCCCTTGGCTCTGTAGCTCTGTTGTTTACTTGTTTTAGGGAACGCAATGCACTCCTCCAGTGAGGCAGTTGGCAATTTACATCCCGCCCATCAGCATAACAAGGCTCCCTGTTCTCCAGGGCCTGACTTGCCTTTCTGGTTTTTACACATTTTGTGGATGTCCCTTTTGAGCGGTGGGAAGTGATACTTCTTTGTAGTGCAGATTTGCATTGCCCGCTTGCTTGTTTGGCCAAAAAGGGCGTATGCGTTTTCTCCTGAATATATTCAGGAGAAAACGCATACGCCCTTTTTAGCCAACTGCGTCATTGTTGAAGTTTTGCCCCTCTTCCTGTGCTTTAAATCGATTCCAACGTACCTCTTGAAATCTGTTTCCTGCTATTCTGCCTGGCTTTCAAGTCTGCCTCGTTGCCTTCCCTCAACAGATTTGTGGACGATAGTTGTCCTTTATTACTGTGCCAGTTTGTGAATTGCTGTGGCCCTGAGCTCCATTTTCCAACTCGTTTTTGTGAGCTGTACGGAAGTCCAAAATTTTGGTTCAGGACCTATACTGGTTCCCGGTGGGTGGCTGAGACTCTGGTTAATTCTTCTTCCTGCCGGGAAATTAGAGTGACATGTGCCCGTCCAAATGCCTAACAGTAGCTCTCTCATTGGTTCTCCCTCTTCCCTTCGATCCTCTGCCAAATTGACAACCTTTGCGAACCAGGAGGTTAAAGGGGCTGTCTCTCCAAGTTGGGAGATTGATAGTAAAGCAGTTGGAAAGTCAAACCGGAGAACCAGGAGAGGGACTACTCGTTGAGTTTTAGAAACCTTTTGTATTCACAGTGTGTCCATTCTCTAGGTTTCCCGTACATGTTATAGCTGTAGTAATATTCCCTTCAACCTGGAGAGTTGGGACCCATGGAATGGGGGCCATGAATTTTTGCTTTAAAGGGTCTGCATTTGCTCACCCAATCTCACCAATCCTCTCAGTCCCAAGTGTCCAGCCTTACGCCACATCCAGCTGTCATTGTAGACAGGGTTTTTCCAAGTTTCATCAGAGACCCTGAAGGAAATGTAAAGAATTTCCCTGTTTTTTGGTTTTTTTTTTTGAAATTCCTTTTTATAGTGGGTTTGAGCTGATTCTCTCTGCCATGTTTATGCCAGTCTAGACACACTTGATTCCCTTACAGAGACATAACAATATATAGGTTTTAAGATTCTTAGTAGTCAGATCTATTCCTCTGCGGGAAATATGGGGTTTTGAGTCCCTTTCACTGAGGAAGGTGTAGGTCTTGTCTATTCCACAGTTGGTTTTGGAAATGGTACCTGTGCTTATATCAAACTCTGGTTTTATGCATCACCCCACCTCTCCTTTCCCCTTCAGCAGGCATAAGAGTGTTTTCTAAATGTGAGACTCTGTTCTCTTTCCTAAATCATTTCATGTGTAGCCAGGTTTACAGGATCTTCAAAAGTGATATCATATGATAAGTTTCTTTTTCTGTGTGACTTATTTCACTTAGAATCATCGTACCTGAATCCACTCACTTTGCTGCGCTTGGTCTTATGACATTGATTTCATGGCTGAGGGATATTCCATCGTACATAAATACCACAGTTTTTTGAACCATTTTTATATTTCCTGGGATATTTAAGGTGTACCCAAGTTGAGGTTCTTGTAAGCAGTGCAGCCCTAAATTTGGGGGTGGCTGTGTCTTATTGATTTTCAGTTTTCCCAATGTATATTCCCTAGACTGGAAGTGCCCTTGGCTCTGTAGCTCTGTTGTTTACTTGTTTTAGGGAACGCAATGCACTCCTCCAGTGAGGCAGTTGGCAATTTACATCCCGCCCATCAGCATAACAAGGCTCCCTGTTCTCCAGGGCCTGACTTGCCTTTCTGGTTTTTACACATTTTGTGGATGTCCCTTTTGAGCGGTGGGAAGTGATACTTCTTTGTAGTGCAGATTTGCATTGCCCGCTTGCTTGTTTGGCCAAAAAGGGCGTATGCGTTTTCTCCTGAATATATTCAGGAGAAAACGCATACGCCCTTTTTAGCCAACTGCGTCATTGTTGAAGTTTTGCCCCTCTTCCTGTGCTTTAAATCGATTCCAACGTACCTCTTGAAATCTGTTTCCTGCTATTCTGCCTGGCTTTCAAGTCTGCCTCGTTGCCTTCCCTCAACAGATTTGTGGACGATAGTTGTCCTTTATTACTGTGCCAGTTTGTGAATTGCTGTGGCCCTGAGCTCCATTTTCCAACTCGTTTTTGTGAGCTGTACGGAAGTCCAAAATTTTGGTTCAGGACCTATACTGGTTCCCGGTGGGTGGCTGAGACTCTGGTTAATTCTTCTTCCTGCCGGGAAATTAGAGTGACATGTGCCCGTCCAAATGCCTAACAGTAGCTCTCTCATTGGTTCTCCCTCTTCCCTTCCATCCTCTGCCAAATTGACAACCTTTGCGAACCAGGAGGTTAAAGGGGCTGTCTCTCCAAGTTGGGAGATTGATAGTAAAGCAGTTGGAAAGTCAAACCGGAGAACCAGGAGAGGGACTACTCGTTGAGTTTTAGAAACCTTTTGTATTCACAGTGTGTCCATTCTCTAGGTTTCCCGTACATGTTATAGCTGTAGTAATATTCCCTTTAACCTGGAGAGTTGGGACCCATGGAATGGGAGCCATGCATTTTTGATTTAAAGGGTCTGCATTTGCTCACCCAATCTCACCAATCCTCTCAGTCCCAAGTGTCCAGCCTTATGCCACATCCAGCTGTCATTGTAGACAGGGTTTTTCCAGGTTTCTTCAGAGACCCTGAAGGAAATGAAAAGAATTTCCCTGTTTTTTGGTTTTGTTTTTGAAATTCCTTTTTATAGTGGGTTTGAGCTGATTCTCTCTGCCATGTTTATGCCAGTCTAGACACACTTGATTCCCTTACAGAGACATATCAATACATAGGTTTTAAGATTCTTACCAGTCAGATCTATTCCTCTCCGGGAAATATGGGGTTTTGAGTCCCTTTCAGTGAGGAAGGTGTAGGTCTTGTCTATTCCACAGTTGGTTTTGGAAATGGTACCTGTGCTTATATCAAACTCTGGTTTTATGCACCACCCCACCTCTCCTTTCCCCTTCAGCAGTCATAAGAGTGTTTTCTAAATGTGAGACTCTGTTCTCTTTCCTAACTCAGTTCATGTGTAGCCATGTTTACAGGATCTTCATAAGTGATATCTTATGATAAGTTTCTTTTTCTGTGTGACTTATTTCACTTAGAATCATCGTACCTGAATCCACTCACTTTGCTGCTCCTGGTCTTATGACATTGATTTCATGGCTGAGGGATATTCCATCGGACATAATTACCACAGTTTTTTGAACCATTTTTATATTTCCTGGGATATTTAAGGTGTACCCATGTTGAGGTTCTTATAAGCAGTCCAGCCCTAAATTTGGGGGTCGCTCTGTCTTATTGATTTTCAGTTTTCCCAATGTATATTCCCTAGACTGGAAGTGCCCTTGGCTCTGTAGCTCTGTTGTTTACTTGTTTTAGGGAACGCAATGCACTCCTCCAGTGAGGCAGTTGGCAATTTACATCCCGCCCATCAGCATAACAAGGCTCCCTGTTCTCCAGGGCCTGTCTTGCCTTTCTGGTTTTTACACATTTTGTGGATGTCCCTTTTGACCGGTGGGGAGTGATACTTCTTTGTAGTGCAGATTTGCATTGCCCGCTTGCTTCTTTGGCCAAAAAGGGCGTATGCGTTTTCTCCTGAATATATTCAGGAGAAAAGGCATACGCCCTTTTTGGCCAACTGCATCATGTCGAAGTTGTGCCCCTCTTCCTGTGCTTTAAAGGCGATTCCAACGTACCTCTTGAAATCTGTTTCCTGCTATTCTGCCTGGCTTTCAAGTCTGCCTCGTTGCCTTCCCTCAACAGAATTTTGGACGATAGTTGTCCTTTATTACTCTGCCAGTTTGTGAATTGCTGTGGCCCTGAGCTCCATTTTCCAACTCGTTTTTTGTGAGCTGTACGCAAGTCCAAAATTTTGGTTCAGGAACTATACAGGTTCCCCGTGGGTGGCTGAGAGTCTGGTTAATTCTTCTTCCTGCCGGGAAATTAGAGTGATATGTTCCCGTCCAAATGCCTAACAGTAACTCTCTCATTGGTTCTCCCTCTTCCCTTCCATCCTCTGCCAAATTGGCAACCTGTGCGAACCAGGAGGTAAAAGGGGCTGTCTCTCCAAGTTGGGAGATTGATAGTAAAGCAGTTGGAAAGTCAAACCGGAGCACCAGGAGAGGGACTACTCATTGAGTTTTAGAAAACTTTTGTATTCACAGTGTGTCCATTCTCTAGGTTTCCCGTACATGTTATAGCTGTAGTAATATTCCCTTCAACATGGAGAGTTGGGACCCATGGAATGGGGGCCATGCATTTTTGCTTTAAAGGGTCTGCATTTGCTCACCCAATCTCACCAATCCTCTCAGTCCCAAGTGTCCAGCCTTATGCCACATCCAGCTGTCATTGTAGACAGGGTTTTTACAGGTTTCATCAGAGACCCTGAAGGAAATGTAAAGAATTTCCCTGTTTTTTGGTTTTGTTTTTGAAATTCCTTTTTATAGTGGGTTTGAGCTGATTCTCTCTGCCATGTTTATGCCAGTCTAGACACACTTGATTCCCTTACAGAGACATATCAATACATAGGTTTTAAGATTCTTACTAGTCAGATCTATTCCTCTGCGGGAAATGTGGGGTTTTGAGTCCCTTTCACTGAGGAAGGTGTAGGTCTTGTCTATTCAACAGTTGGTTTTGGAAATGGTACCTGTGCTTATATCAAACTCTGGTTTTATGCATCACCCCACCTCTCCTTTCCCCTTCAGCAGGCATAAGAGTGTTTTCTAAATGTGAGACTCTGTTCTCTTTCCTAACTCAGTTCATGTGTAGCCATGTTTACAGGATCTTCATAAGTCATATCTTATGATAAGTTTCTTTTTCTGTGTGACCTCTTTCACTTAGAATCATCGTACCTGAATCCACTCACTTTGCTGCTCCTGGTCTTATGACATTGATTTCATGGCTGAGGGATATTCCATCGGACATAAATACCACAGTTTTTTGAACCATTTTTATATTTCCTGGGATATTTAAGGTGTACCCATGTTGAGGTTCTTGTAAGCAGTGCAGCCCTAAATTTGGGGGTGGCTCTGTCTTATTGATTTTCAGTTTTCCCAATGTATATTCCCTAGACTGGAAGTGCCCTTGGCTCTGTAGCTCTATTGTTTACTTGTTTAAGGGAACGCAATGCACTCCTCCAGTGAGGCAGTTGGCAATTTACATCCCGCACATCAGCATAACAAGGCTCCCTGTTCTCCAGGGCCTGTCTTGCCTTTCTGGTTTTTACACATTTTCTGGATGTCCCTTTTGACCGGTGGGACGTGATACTTCTTTGTAGTGCAGATTTGTATTGCCCGCTTGCTTGTTTGGCCAAAAAGGGCGTATGCGTTTTCTCCTGAATATATTCAGGAGAAAACGCATACGCCCTTTTTGGCCAACTGCGTCACTGTCGAAGTTGTGCCCCTCTTCCTGTGCTTTAAAGGCGATTCCAACGTACCTCTTGAAATCTATTTCCTGCTATTCTGCCTGGCTTTCAAGTCTGCCTCGTTGCCTTCCCTCAACAGATTTTTGGACGATAGTTGTCCTTTATTACTCTGCCAGTTTGTGAATTGCTGTGGCCCTGAGCTCCATTTTCCAACTCGTTTTTGTGAGCTGTACGCAAGTCCAAAATTTTGGTTCAGGACCTATACTGGTTCCCGATGGGTGGCTGAGACTCTGGTTAATTCTTCTTCCTGCCGGGAAATTAGAGTGACATGTGCCCGTCCAAATGCCTAACAGTAACTCTCTCATTGGTTCTCCCTCTTCCCTTCCATCCTCTGTCAAATTGACAACCTGTGCCAACCAGAAGATTAAAGGGGCTGTCTCTCCATGTTGGGAGATTGATAGTAAAGCAGTTGGAAAGTCAAACCGGAGCACCAGGAGAGGGACTACTCGTTGAGTTTTAGAAAACTTTTGTATTCACAGTGTGTCCATTCTCTAGGATTCCCGTACATGTTATAGCTGTAGTAATATTCCCTTCAACATCGAGAGTTGGGACCCATGGAATGGGGGTCATGCATTTTTGCTTTAAATGGTCTGCATGTGCTCACCCAATCTCACCAATCCTCTCAGTCCCAAGTGTCCAGCCTTATGCCACATCCAGCTGTCATTGTAGATAGGGTCATTCCAGGTTTCATCAGAGACCCTGAAGAAAATGTAAAGAATTTCCCTGTTTTTTGGTTTTGTTTTTGAAATTCCTTTTTATAGTGGGTTTGAGCTGATTCTCTCTGCCATGTTTATGCCAGTCTAGACACACTTGATTCCCTTACAGAGACATATCAATACATAGGTTTTAAGATTCTTACTAGTCAGATCTATTCCTCTGCGGGAAATATGGGGTTTTGAGTCCCTTTCACTGAGGAAGGTGTAGGTCTTGTCTATTCCACAGTTGGTTTTAGAAATGGTACCTGTGCTTATATCAAACTCTGGTTTTATGAATCACCCCACCTCTCCTTTCCCCTTAAGCAGGCATAAGAGTGTTTTCTAAATGTGAGACTCTGTTCTCTTTCCTAACTCAGTTCTTGTGTAGCCATGTTTACAGGATCTTCATAAGTGATATCTTATGATAAGTTTCTTTTTCTGTGTGACTTATTTCACTTTGAATCATCGTACCTGAATCCACTCACTTTGCTGCTCCTGGTCTTATGACATTGATTTCATGGCTGAGGGATATTCCATCGTACATAAGTACCACAGTTTTTTGAACCATTTTTATATTTCCTGGGATATTTAAGGTGTACCCAAGTTGAGGTTCTAGTAAGCAGTGCAGCCCTAAATTTGGGGGTGGCTCTGTCTTATTGATTTTCAGTTTTCCCAATGTATATTCCCTAGACTGGAAGTGCCCTTGGCTCTGTAGCTCTGTTGTTTACTTGTTTTAGGGAACGCAATGCACTCCTCCAGTGAGGCAGTTGGCAATTTACATCCCACCCATCAGCATAACAAGGCTCCCTGTTCTCCAGTGCCTGTCTTGCCTTTCTGGTTTTTACACATTTTGTGGATGTCCATTTTGATCGGTGGGAAGTGATACATCTTTGTAGTGCAGATTTGCATTGCCCGCTTGCTTGTTTGGCCAAAAAGGGCGTATGCGTTTTCTCCTGAATATATTCAGGAGAAAACGCATACGCCCTTTTTGGCCAACTGCATCATTGTTGAAGTTGTGCCCCTCTTCCTGTGCTTTAAAGGCGATTCCAACGTACCTCTTGAAATCTGTTTCCTGCTATTCTGCCTGGCTTTCAAGTCTGCCTCGTTGCCTTTCCTCAACAGATTTTTGGACGATAGTTGTCCTTTATTACTCTGCCAGTTTGTGAATTGCTGTGGCCCTGAGCTCCATTATCCAACTCGTTTTTTGTGAGCTGTACGCAAGTCCAAAATTTTGGTTCAGGACCTATACTGTTTCCCGGTGGGTGGCTGAGACTCTGGTTAATTCTTCTTCCTGCCGGGAAATTAGAGTGACATGTGCCCGTCCAAATGCCTAACAGTAACTCTCTCATTGGTTCTCCCTCTTCCCTTCTATCCTCTGCCAAATTGGCAACCTGTGCGAACCAGGAGGTTAAAGGGGTTATCTCTCCAAGTTGGGAGTTTCATAGTAAAGCAGTTGGAAAGTCAAACCGGAGCACCAGGAGAGCGACTACTCGTTGAGTTTTAGAAACCTTTTGTATTCACAGTGTGTCCATTCTCTAGGTTTCCCGTACAATTTATAGCTGTAGTAATATTCCCTTCAACATGGAGAGTTGGGACCCATGGAATGGGGGCCATGCATTTTTGCTTTAAAGGGTCTGCATGTGCTCACACAGTCTCACTAATCCTCTCAGTCCCAAGTGTCCAGCCTTATGCCACATCCAGCTGTCATTGTAGATAGGGTCATTCCAGGTTTCATCAGAGACCCTGAAGGAAATGGAAAGAATTTCCCTGTTTTTTGGTTTTGTTTTTGAAATTCCTTTTTATAGTGCGTTTGAGCTGATTCTCGCTGCCATGTTTATGCCAGTCTAGACACACTTGATTCCCTTACAGAGACATATCAATACATAGGTTTTAAGATTCTTAAGAGTCAGATCTATTCCTCTGCGGGAAATATGGGGTTTTGAGTCCCTTTCACTGAGGAAGGTGTAGGTCTTGCCTATACCACAGTTGGTTTTAGAAATGGTACCTGTGCTTATATCAAACTCTGGTTTTATGCATCACCCCACCTCTCCTTTCCCCTTAAGCAGGCATAAGAGTGTTTTGTAAATGTGAGATTCTGTTCTCTTTCCTAACTCAGTTCATGTGTAGCCATGTTTACAGGATCTTCATAAGTCATATCTTATGATAAGTTTCTTTTTCTGTGTGACTTATTTCACTTAGAATCATCGTACCTGAATCCACTCACTTTGCTGCTCCTGGTCTTATGACATTGATTTCATGGCTGAGGGATATTCCATCGGACATAAATACCACAATTTTTTGAACCATTTTTATATTTCCTGAGATAGTTAAGGTGTACCCAAGTTGAGGTTCTTGTAAGCAGTGCAGCCATAAATTTGGGGGTGGCTCTGTCTTATTGATTTTCAGTTTTCCCAATGTATATTCCCTAGACTGGAAGTGCCCTTGGCTCTGTAGCTCTGTTGTTTACTTGTTTTAGGGAACGCAATGCACTCCTCCAGTGAGGCAGTTGGCAATTTACATCCCGCCCATCAGCATAACAAGGCTCCCTGTTCTCCAGGTTCTGTCTTGAATTTCAGGTTTTTACACATTTTGGGGATGTCCCTTTTGCCCGGTGGGAAGTGATACTTCTTTGTAGTGCAGATTTGCATTGCCCGCTTGCTTGTTTGGCCAAAAAGGGCGTATGCGTTTTCTCCTGAATATATTCAGGAGAAAACGCATACGCGCTTTTTGGCCAACTGCGTCATTATTGAACTTGTGCCCCTCTTCCTGTGCTTTAAAGGCGATTCCAACGTACCTCTTGAAATCTGTTTCCTGCTATTCTGCCTGGCTTTCAAGTCTGCCTCGTTGCCTTCCCTCAACAGATTTTTGGACGATAGTTGTCCTTTATTACTCTGCCAGTTTGTGTATTGCTGTGGCCCTGAGCTCCATTTTCCAACTCGTTTTTTGTGAGCTGTACGCAAGTCCAAAATTTTGGTTCAGGACCTATACTGGTTCCCGGTGGGTGGCTGAGACTCTGGTTAATTCTTCTTCCTGCCGGGAAATTAGAGTGACATGTGCCCGTCCAAATGCCTAACACTATCTCTCTCATTGGTTCTCCCTCTTCCCTTCCATCCTCTGCCAAATTGGCAACCTGTGCGAACCAGGAGGTTAAAGGGGATGTCTCTCCAAGTTGGGAGGTTGATATTAAAGTAGTTGGAAAGTCAAACCGGAGCACCAGGAGAGGGACTACGCGTTGAGTTTTAGAAACCTTTGTATTCACAGTGTGTCCATTCTCTAGGTTTCCCGTACATGTTATAGCTGTAGTAATATTCCCTTCAACATGGAGAGTTGGGACCCATGGAATTGGGGCCATGCATTTTTGCTTTAAAGGGTCTGCATTTGCTCACCCAGTCTCACCAATCCTCTCAGTCCCAAGTGTCCAGCCTTATGCCACATCCAGCTGTCATTGTAGATAGGGTCATTCCAGGTTTCATCAGAGACCCTGAAGGAAATGGAAAGAATTTCCCTGTTTTTTGGTTTTGTTTTTGAAATTCCTTTTTATAGTGCGTTTGAGCTGAATCTCGCTGCCATGTTTATGCCAGTCTAGACACACTTGATTCCCTTACAGAGACATATCAATACATAAGTTTTAAGATTCTTAAGAGTCAGATCTATTCCTCTGCGGGAAATATGGGGTTTTGAGTCCCTTTCACTGAGGAAGGTGGAGGTCTTGTCAATTCCACAGTTGGTTTTATAAATGGTACCTGTGCTTATATCAAACTCTGGTTTTATGCATCACCCCACCTCTCCTTTCCCCTTAAGCAGGCATAAGAGTGTTTCTAAATGTGAGACTCTGTTCTCTTTCCTAACTCAGTTCATGTGTAGCCATGGTTACAGGATATTCATAAGTCATATTTTATGATAAGTTTCTTTTTGTGTGTGACTTATTTCACTTAGAATCATCGTACCTGAATCCACTCACTTTGCTGCTCCTGGTCTTATGACATTGATTTCATGGCTGAGGGATATTCCATCGCACATAAATACCACAGTTTTTTGAACCATTTTTATATTTCCTGGGATAGTTAAGGTGTACCCAAGTTGAGGTTCTTGTAAGCAGTGCAGCCATAAATTTGGGGGTGGCTCTGTCTTATTTATTTTCAGTTTTCCCAATGTATATTCCCTAGACTGGAAGTGCCCTTGGCTCTGTAGCTCTGTTGTTTACTTCTTTTAGGGAACGCAATGCACTCCTCCAGTGAGGCAGTTGGCAATTTACATCCCGCCCATCAGCATAACAAGGTTCCCTGTTCTCCAGGGCCTGTCTTGCCTTTCTGGTTTTTACACATTTTGTGGATGTCCCTTTTGACCGGCGGGAAGTGATACTTCTTTGTAGTGCAGCTTTGCATTGCCCGCTTGCTTGTTTGGCCAAAAAGGGCGTATGCGTTTTCTCCTGAATATATTCAGGAGAAAACGCATACGCCCTTTTTGGCCAACTGCGTCATTGTCGAAGTTCTTCCCCTCTTCCTGTGCTTTAAAGGCGATTCCAACGTACCTCTTGAAATCTGTTTCCTGCTATTCTGCCTGGCGTTCAAGTCTGCCTCGTTGCCTTCCCTCAACAGATTTTTGGACGATAGTTGTCCTTAATTACTCTGCCAGTTTGTGAATTGCTGTGGCCCTGAGCTCCATTTTCCAACTCGTTTTTTGTGAGCTGTTCGCAAGTCCAAAATTTTGGTTCAGGACCTATACTGGTTCCCGGTGGGTGGCTGAGACTCTGGTTAATTCTTCTTCCTGCCGGGAATTTAGAGTGACATGTGCCCGTCCAAATGCCTAACAGTAACTCTCTCATTGGTTCTCCCTCTTCCCTTCCATCCTCTGCCAAATTGGCAACCTGTGCGAACCAGGTGGTTAAAGGGGCTGTCTCTCCAAGTTGGGAGATTGATAGTAAAGCAGTTGGAAAGTCATACCGGAGCACCAGGAGAGGGACTACTCGTTGACTTTTAGAAACCTTTTGTATTCACAGTGTGTCCATTCTCTAGGTTTCCCGTACATGTTATAGCTGTAGTAATATTCCCTTCAACCTGGAGTGTTGGGACCCATGGAATGGGGGCCATGCATTTTTGCTTTAAAGGGTCTGCATTTGCTCACCCAATCTCACCAATCCTCTCAGTCCCAAGTGTCCAGCCTTATGCCACATCCAGCTGTCATTGTAGACAGGGTTTTTCCAGGTTTCATCAGAGACCCTGAAGGAAATGTAAAGAATTTCCCTGTTTTTTGGTTTTGTTTTTGAAATTCCTTTTTATAGTGGGTTTGATCTGATTCTCTCTGCCATGTTTATGCCAGTCTAGACACACTTGATTCCCTTACAGAGACATACCAATACATAGGTTTTAAGATTCTTACCTGTCAGATCTATTCCTCTGCGGGAAATATGGGGTTTTGAGTCCCTTTCACTGAGGAAGGTGTAGGTCTTGTCTATTCCACAGTTGGTTTTGGAAATGGTACCTGTGCTTATATCAAACTCTGGTTTTATGCATCACCCCACCTCTCCTTTCCCCTTCAGCAGGCATAAGAGTGTTTTGTAAATATGAGACTCTGTTCTCTTTCCTAACTCAGTTCATGTGTAGCCATGTTTACAGGATCTTCATAAGTGATATCTTATGATAAGTTTCTTTTTCTGTGTGACTTATTTCACTTAGAATCATCGTACCTGAATCCACTCACTTTGCTGCTCCTGGTCTTATGACATTGATTTCATGGCTGAGGGATATTCCATCGGACATAAATACCACAGTTTTTTGAACCATTTTTATATTTCCTGGGATATTTAAGGTGTACCCAAGTTGAGGTTCTTGTAAGCAGTGCAGCCCTAAATTTGGGGGTGGCTCTGTCTTATTGATTTTCAGTTTTCCTAATGTATATTCCCTAGACTGGAAGTGCCCTTGGCTCTGTAGCTCTGTTGTTTACTTGTTTTAGGGAACGCAATGCACTCCTCCTGTGAGGCAATTGGCAATTTACATCCCGCCCATCAGCATAACAAGGCTCCCTGTTCTCCAGCGCCTTTCTTGCCTCTCTGGATTTTACACATTTTGTGGATGTCCCTTTTGACCGGTGGGAAGTGATACTTCTTTGTAGTGCAGATTTGCATTGCCCGCTTGCTTGTTTGGCCAAAAAGGGCGTATGCGTTTTCTCCTGAATATATTCAGGGGAAAACGCATACGCTCTTTTTGGCCAACTGCGTCATTGCTGAAGTTGTGCCCCTCTTCCTGTGCTTTAAAGGCGATTCCAACGTACCTCTTGAAATCTGTTTCCTGCTATTCTGCCTGGCTTTCAAGTCTGCCTCGTTGCCTTCCCTCAACAGATTTTTGGACGATAGTTGTCCTTTATTACTCTGCCAGTTTGTGAATTGCTGTGGCCCTGAGCTCCATTTTCCAACTCGTTTTTTGTGAGCTGTACGCAAGTCCAAAATTTTGGTTCAGGAACTCTACTGTTTCCCGGTGGGTGGCTGAGACTCTGGTTAATTCTTCTTCCTGCCGGGAAATTAGAGTGACATGTGCCCGTCCAAATGCCTAACAGTAACTCTCTCATTGGTTCTCCCTCTTCCCTTCCATCCTCTGCCAAATTGGCAACCTGTGCGAACCAGGAGGTTAAAGGGGTTGTCTCTCCAAGTTGGGAGTTTGATAGTAAAGCAGTTGGAAAGTCAAACCGGAGCACCAGGAGAGCGACTACTCGTTGAGTTTTAGAAACCTTTTGTATTCACAGTGTGTCCATTCTCTAGGTTTCCCGTACATGTTATAGCTGTAGTAATATTCCCTTCAACATGGAGAGTTGGGACCCATGGAATGGGGGCCATGCATTTTTGCTTTAAAGGGTCTGCATATGCTCACCCAGTCTCACCAATCCTCTCAGTCCCAAGTGTCCAGCCTTATGCCACATCCAGCTGTCATTGTAGATAGGGTCATTCCAGGTTTCATCAGAGACCCTGAAGGAAATGGAAAGAATATCCCTGTTTTTTGGTTTTGTTTTTGAAATACCTTTTTATAGTGCGTTTGAGCTGATTCTCGCTGCCATGTTTATGCCAGTCTAGACACACTTGATTCCCTTACAAAGACATATCAATACATAGGTTTTAAGATTCTTAAGAGTCAGATCTATTCCTCTGCGGGAAATATGGGGTTTTGAGTCCCTTTCACTGAGGAAGGTGTAGGTCTTGCCTATTCCACAGTTGGTTTTAGAAATGGTACCTGTGCTTATATCAAACTCTGGTTTTATGCATCACCCCACCTCTCCTTTCCCCTTAAGCAGGCATAAGAGTGTTTTGTAAATGTGAGACTCTGTTCTCTTTCCTAACTCAGTTCATGTGTAGCCATGTTTACAGGATCTTCATAAGTCATATCTTATGATAAGTTTCTTTTTCTGTGTGACTTATTTCACTTAGAATCATCGTACCTGAATCCACTCACTTTGCTGCTCCTGGTCTTATGACATTGATTTCATGGCTGAGGGATATTCCATCGTACATAAATACCACAGTTTTTTGAACCATTTTTATATTTCCTGGGATATTTAAGGTGTACCCAAGTTGAGGTTCTTGTAAACAGTGCAGCCCTAAATTTGGGGGTGGCTCTGTCTTATTGATTTTCAGTTTTCCCAAGGTATATTCCCTAGACTGGATGGGCCCTTGGCACTGTAGCTCTGTTGTTTACTTGTTTTAGGGAACACAATGCATTCCTCTAGTGAGGCAGCTGGCAATTTACATCCCGCCCATCAGCATAACAAGGCTCCCTATTCTCCAGGGCCTGTCTTGCCTTTCTGGTTTTTACACATTTTGTGGATGTCCCTTTTGACCGGTGGGAAGTGATACTTCTTTGTAGTGCAGATTTGCATTGCCCGCTTGCTTCCTTGGCCAAAAAGGGCGTATGCGTTTTCTCCTGAATATATTCAGGAGAAAACGCATACACCCTTTTTGGCCAAGTGTGTCATTGTCGAAGTCGTAGCCCCTCTTCTTGTGCTTTAAAGGCGATTCCAACGTACCTCTTGAAATCTGTTTCCTACTATTCTGACTCGCTTTCAAGTCCGCCTCGTTGCCTTCCCTCAACAGATTTTTGGACGATAGTTGACCTTTATTACTCTGCCAGTTTGTGAATTGCTGTGCCCCTGAGCTCCATTTTTCAACTCGTTTTTTGTGAGCTGTACGCAAGTCCAAACTTTTGGTTCAGGACCTATACTGGTTCCCGGTGAGTGGCTGAGACTCTGGTTAATTCCTCTTCCTGCCGGGAAATTAGAGTGACATGTTCCCGTCCAAATGCCTAATAGCTACTCTCTCATTTGTTCTCCCTCTTCCCTTCCATCCTCTGCCAAATTGGCAACCTGTGCGAACCAGGAGGTTAAAGGGGCTGTCTCTCCAAGATGGGAGATTGATAGTAAAGCATTTGAAAAGTAAAACCGGAGCACCAGGAGAGGGACTATTCGTTGAGATTTAGAAACCTTTTGTATTCACAGTGTGTCCATTCTCTAGGTTTCCAGTACATGTTATAGCTGTAGTAATATTCCCTTCAACATGGAGAGTTGGGACCCATGGAATGGGGGCCATGCATTTTTGCTTTAAAGGGTCTGCATTTGCTCACCCAATCTCACCAATCCTCTCAGTCCCAAGTGTCCAGCCTTATGCCACATCCAACTGTCATTGTACATAGGGTCATTCCAGGATTCATCAGAGACCCTGAAGGAAATGTAAAGAATTTCCCTGTTTTTTGGTTTTGTTTTTGAAATTCCTTTTTATAGTGGGTTTCAGCTGATTCTCGCTGCCATGATTTTGCCAGTCTAGACACACTTGTTTCCCTTACAGAGACATATCAATACATAAGTTTTAAGATTCTTACTAGTCAGATCTATTCCTCTGCAGGAAATATGGGATTTTGAGTCCCTTTCACTGAGGAAGGTTTAGGTCTTGTCTATTCCACAGTTGGTTTTAGAAATGGTACCTGTGCTTATATCAAACTCTGGTTTTATGCATCACACCACCTCTCCTTTCCCCTTAAGCAGGCATAAGAGTGTTTTCTAAATGTGAGACTCTGTTCTCTTTCCTAACTCAGTTCATGTGTAGCCATGTTTACAGGATCTTCATAAGTGATATCTTATGATAAGTTTCTTTTTCTGTGTGACTTATTTCACTTAGAATCATCGTACCTGAATCCACTCACTTTGCTGCTCCTGGTCTTATGACATTGATTTCATGGCTGAGGGATATTCCATCGTACATAAATACCACAGATTTTTGAACCATTTTTATATTTCCTCAGATATTTAAGGTGTACCCAAGTTGAGGTTCTTGTAAGCAGTGCAGCCCTAAATTTGGGGGTGACTCTGTCTTATTGATTTTCAGTTTTCCCAAGGTATATTCCCGAGACTGGAAGTGCCCTTGGCTCTGTAGCTCTGTTGTTTACTTGTTTTAGGGAACGCAATGCCCTCCTCCAGTGAGGCAGTTGGCAATTTACATCCCGCCCATCAGCATAACAAGGCTCCTTGTTCTCCAGGCCCTGTCTTGCCTTTCCGGTTTTTACACATTTTGTGGATGTCCCTTTTGACCGGTGGGAAGTGATACTTCTTTGTAGTGCAGATTTGCATTGCCCATTGCTTGCTTGGCCAAAAAGGGCGTATGCGTTTTCTCCTGAATATATTCAGGAGAAAACGCATACGCCCTTTTTGGCCAAGTGTGTCATTGTCGAAGTTGTGCCCCTCTTCTTGTGCTTTAAAGGCCATTCCAACGTACCTCTTGAAATCTGTTTCCTGCTATTCTGCCTCGCTTTCAAGTCCGAGTCGTTGCCTTCCCTCAACAGATTATTGGACGACAGTTGTCCTTTATTACTCTGCCAGTTTGTGAATTGCTGTGCCCCTGAGCTCCATTTTTCAACTCGTTTTTTGTGAGCTGTACGCAAGTCCAAAATTTTGGTTCAGGACCTATACTGGTTCCCGGTGCGTGGCTGAGACTCTGGTTAATTCTTCTTCCTGCCGGGAAATTAGAGTGACATGTGCCCGTCCAAATGGCTAATAGCTACTCTCTCATTGGATCTCCCTCTTCCCTTCCATCCTCTGCCAAATTGGCAACCTGTGCGAACCAGGAGGTTAAAGGGTCTGTCTCTCCAAGTTGGGAGATTGATAGTAAAGCATTTGGAAAGTGAAACCGGAGCACCAGGAGAGGGACTATTCGTTGAGTTTTAGAAACCTTTTGTATTCACAGTGTGTCCATTTTCTAGGTTTCCCGTACATGTTATAGCTGTAGTAATATTCCCTTCAACATGGAGAGATGGGACCCATGGAATGGGGGCCATGTATTTTTGCTTTAAAGGGTCTGCATTTGCTCACCCAATCTTACCAATCCTCTCAGTCCCTAGTGTCCAGCATTATGCCACATCCAGCTGTCATTGTAGATAGGGTCATTCCAGGATTCATCAGAAACCCTGAAGGAAATGTAAAGAATTTCCCTGTTTTTTGGTTTTGTTTTTGAAATTCCTTTTTATAGTGGGTTTGAGCTGATTCTCGCTGCCATGTTTATGCCAGTCTAGACACACTTGATTCCCTTACAGAGACATATCAATACATTGGTTTTAAGATTCTTACTAGTCAGATCTATTCCTCTGCGGGAAATATGGGGTTTTGAGTCCCTTTCACTGAGGAAGGTGTAGGTCTTGTCTATTCCACAGTTGGTTTTAGAAATGGTACCTGTGCTTATATCAAACTCTGGTTTTATCCATCACCCCACCTCTCCTTTCCCCTTAAGCAGGCATAAGAGTGTTTTCTAAATGTGAGTCTCTGTTCTCTTTCCTAACTCAGTTCATGTGTAGCCATGTTTACAGGATCTTCATAAGTGATATCTTATGATAAGTTTCTTTTTCTGTGTGACTTATTTCCCTTAGAATCATGGTACCAGAATCCACTTACTTTGCTGCTCCTGGTCTTATTACATTGATTTCATGGCTGAGGGATATTCCATCGTACATAAATACCACAGTTTTTTGAACCATTTTTATATTTCCTGGGATATTTAAGGTGTACCCAAGTTGAGATTCTTGTAAGCAGAGCAGCCCTAAATTTGGGGGTGGCTCTCTCTTATTGATTTTCAGTTTTCCCAATGTATATTCCCTAGACTGGGTGTGCCCTTGGCTCTGTAGCTCTGTTGTTTACTTGTTTTAGGGAACACAATGCACTCCTCTAGTGAGGCAGCTGGCAATTTACATACCGCCCATCAGCATAACAAGGCTCCCTGTTCTCCAGGGCCTGTCTTGCCTTTCTGGTTTTTACACATTTTGTGGATGTCCCTTTCGACCGGTGGGAAGTGATACTTCTTTGAAGTGCAGATTTGCATTGCCCGCTTGCTTGCTTGGCCAAAAAGGGCGTATGCGTTTTCTCCTGAATATATTCAGGAGAAAACGCATACGCCCTTTTTGGCCAAGTGCGTCATTGTCGAAGTTGTGCCCCTCTTCCTGTGCTTTAAAGGCGATTCCAACGTACCTCTTGAAATCTGTTTCCCGCAATTCTGCCTCGCTTTCAAGTCCGCCTCTATGCCTTCCCTCAACAGATTTTTGGACGATAGTTTTCCTTTTTTACTCTGCCAATTTGTGAATTGCTCTGGCCCTGAGCTCCATTTTTAACACGTCTTTTGTGAGCTGCACTCAAGTCCAAAATTTTGGTTCAGTACCTATACTGGTTCCCGGTGGGTGGCTGTGACTCTGGTTAATTCTTCTTCCTGAAGGAAAATTAGTGTGGCATGTGCCCGTCCAAATGCCTAACAGCTACTCTCTCATTGGTTTTCCCTCTTCCCTTCCATCCTCTGCCAAATTGGCAACCTGTGCGAACCAGGAGGTTAAATGGCTTGTCTCTCAAAATTGGGAGATTGATAGTAAAGCAGTTGGAAAGTCAAACCGGAGCACCAGGAGAGGGACTACTCGTTGAGTTTTAGAAACCTTTTGTATTCACATTGTGTCCATTCTCTAGGTTTCCCGTACATGTTATAGCTGTAGTAATATGCCCTTCAACATGGAGAGTAGGGACCCATGGAATGGGGTCCATGCATTTTTGCTTTAAAGGGTCTGCATTTGCTCACCCAATCTCACCAATCCTCTCAGTCCCAAGTGTCCAGCCTTATGCCACATCCAGCTGTCATTTTAGATAGGGTCATTCCAGGTTTCATCAGAGACCCTGAAGGAAATGTAAAGAATTTCCCTTTTTTTTGGTTTTGTTTTTGAAATTCCTTTTTATAGTGGGTTTGAGCTGATTCTCGCTGCCATGTTTATGCCAGTCTAGACACACTTGATTCCCTTACAGAGACATATCAATATATAGGTTTAAAGATTCTTACTAGTCAGATCTATTCCTCTGCATGAAATATGGGCTTTTGAGTCCCTTTCACTGAAGAAGCTGTAGGTCTTGACTATTCCACAGTTGGTTTTAGAAATGGTACCTGTGCTTATATCAAACTCTGGTTTTATGCATCACCCCACCTCTCCTTTCCCCTTAAGCAGGCATAAGAGTGTTTTCTAAATGTGAGATTCTGTTCTCTTTCCTAACTCAGTTCATGTGTAGCGAAGTTTACAGGATCTTCATAAGTGATATCTTATGATAAATTTCTTTTTCTGTGTGACTTATTTCACTTAGAATCATCGTACCTGAATCCACTCACTTTGCTGCTCCTGGTCTTATGACATTGATTTCATGGCTGAGGGATATTCCATCGTACATAAATACCACAGGTTTTTGAACCGTTTTTATATTTCCTGGGATACTTAAGGTGTACCCAAGTTGAGGTTCTTGTAAGCAGTGAACCCCTAAATTTGGGGGTGGCTCTGTCTTACTGATTTTCAATTTTCCCAAGGTATATTCCCTAGACTGGAAGTGCCCTTGGCTCTGTAGCTCTGTTGTTTACTTCTTTTAGGGAACGCAATGCACTCCTCCAGTGAGGCAGTTGGCAATTTACATCCCGCCCATCAGCATAACAAGGCTCCCTGTTCTCCAGCGCCTGATTTGCCTTTCTGGTTTTTAAATATTTTGTGGATGTCCCTTTTGACCGGTGGGAAGTGATACTTCTTTGTAGTGCAGATTGGCATTGACCGCTTGCTTGCTTGGCCAAAAAGGGCGTATGCGTTTTTTCCTGAGTATATTGAGGAGAAATTGCATACGCCCATTTTGGCCAAGTGCTTCATTGTCGAAGTTGTGCCCCTCTTCCTGTGCTTTAAAGGCGATTCCAACGTACCTCTTGAAATCTGTTTCCTGCTATTCTGCCTTGCTTTCAAGTCCGCCTCGTTGCCTTCCCTCAACAGATTTTTGGACGATAGTTGTCCATTATTACTCTGCCAGTTTGTGAATTGCTGTGCCCTTGAGCTCCATTTTTCAACTCGGTTTTTGTGAGCTGTACGCAAGTTCAAAATTTTGGTTCTGGACCTATACTGGTTCCCGGTGGGTGGCTGAGACTCTGGTTAATTCTTCTTCCTGACGGGATATTAGTTTGTCATGTGCCCGTCCAAATGCCTAACAGCTACTCTCTCATTGGTTCTCCCTCTTCCGTTCCATCCTCTACCAAATTGGCAACCTGTGCGAACCAGGAGGTTAAAGGGGCTGTCTCTCCAACTTGGGAGATTGATAGTAAAGCAGTTGGAATGTCAAAACGGAGCCCCAGGGGTGGGACTACTCGTTGAGTTTTAGAAACCTTTTGTATTCACAGTGTGTCCATTCTCTAGGATTCCCGTACATGTTATAGCTGTAGTAATATTCCCTTCAACCTGGAGAGTTGGGACCCATGCATTTTTGCTTTAAAGGGTCTGCATTTGCTCACCCAATCTCACCAATCCTCTCAGTCCCAAGTGTCCAGCCTTATGCCACATCCAGCTGTCATTGTAGACAGGGTTTTTCCAGGTTTCATCAGAGACCCTGAAGGAAATGTAAAGAATTTCCCTGTTTTTTGGTTTTGTTTTTGAAATTCCTTTTTAGAGTGGGTTTGAGCTGATTCTCTCTGCCATGTGTATGCCAGTCTAGACACACTTGATTCCCTTACAGAGACATATCAATACATAGGTTTTAAGATTCTTACTAGTCAGATCTATTCCTCTGCGGGAAATATGGGGTTTTGAGTCCCTTTCACTGAGGAAGGTGTAGGTCTTGTCTATTCCACAGTTGGTTTTGGAAATGGTACCTGTGCTTATATCAAACTCTGGTTTTATGCATCACCCCACCTCTCCTTTCCCCTTAAGCAGGCATAAGAGTGTTTTCTAAATGTGAGACTCTGGTCTCTTTCCTAACTCAGTTCATGTGTAGCCATGTTTACAGGATCTTCATAAGTCATATCTTATGATAAGTTTCTTTTTCTGTGTGACTTATTTCACTTAGAATCATCGTACCTGAATCCACTCACTTTGCTGCTCCTGGTCTTATGACATTGATTTCATGGCTGAGGGATATTCCATCAGACATAAATACCACAGTTTTTTGAACCATTTTTATATTTCCTGGGATATTTAAGGTGTACCCAAGTTGAGGTTCTTGTAAGCAGTGCAGCCCTAAATTTGGGGGTGGCTCTGTCTTATTGATTTTCAGTTTTCCCAATGTATATTCCCTAGACTGGAAGTGCCCTTGGCTCTGTAGCTCTGTTGTTTACTTGTTTTAGGGAACGCAATGCACTCCTCCAGTGAGGCAGTTGGCAATTTACATCCCGCCCATCAGCATAACAAGGCTCCCTGTTCTCCAGGGCCAGTCTTTCCTTTCTGGTTTTTACACATTTTGTGGATGCCCCTTTTGACCGGTGGGAAGTGATACTTCTTTGTAGTGCAGATTTGCATTGCCCGCTTGCTTGTTTGGCCAAAAAGGGCGTATGCGTTTTCTCCTGAATATATTCAGGAGAAAACGCATACGCCCTTTTTGGCCAACTGTGTCATTGTCGAAGATGTGACCCTCTTCCGGTGCTTTAAAGGCGATTCCAACGTACCTCTTGAAATCTGTTTCCTGCTATTCTGCCTGGCTCTCAAGTCAGCCTCGTTGCCTTCCCTCAACACATTTTTGGACGATAGTTGTCCTTTATTACTCTGCCAGTTTGTGAACTGCTGTGGCCCTGAGCTCCATTTTCCAACTCGTTTTTGTGAGCTGTACGCAAGTCCAAAATTTTGTTTCAGGACTTATACTGGTTCCCGGTGGGTGGCTGAGACTCTGGTTAATTCTTCTTCCTGCCGGGAAATTAGAGTGACATGTGCCCGTCCAAATGCCTAACAGCTACTCTCTCATTGGTTCTCCCACTTCCCTTCCATCCTCTGCCAAATTGGCAACCTGTGCGAACCAGGAGGTTAAAGGGGCTGTCTCTCCAAGTTGGGAGATTGATAGTAAAGCAGTTGGAAAGTCAAACCGGAGCACCAGGAGAGGGACTACTCGTTGAGTTTTAGAAACCTTTTGTATTCACAGTGTGTCCATTCTCTAGGTTTCCAGTACATGTTATAGCTGTAGTAATATTCCCTTCAACATGGAGAGTTGGGACCCATGGAATGGGGGCCATGCATTTTTGCTTTAAAGGGTCTGCATTTCCTCACCCAATCTCACCAATCCTCTCAGTTCCAAGTGTCCAGCCTTATGCCACATCCAACTGTCATTGTAGATAGGGTCATTCCAGGATTCATCAGAGACCCTGAAGGAAATGTAAAGAGTTTCCCTGTTTTTTGGATTTGTTTTTGTAATTCCTTTTTATAGTGGGTTTGAGCTGATTCTCGCTGCCATGTTTATGCCAGTCTAGACACCCTTGATTCCCTTACAGAAACATATCAATACATAGGTTTTAAGATTCTTACTAGTCAGATCTATTCCTCGGTGGGAAATATGGGGTTTTGAGTCCCTTTCACTGAGGAAGGTGTAGGTCTTGTCTATTCCACAGTTGCTTTTAGAAATGGTACCTGTGCTTATATCAAACTCTGGTTTTATGCATCACCCCACCTCTCCTTTCCCCTTAAGCAGGCATAAGAGTGTTTTCTAAATGTGAGACTCTGTTCTCTTTCCTAACTCAGTTCATGTGTAGCCATGTTTACAGGATCTTCATAAGTGATATCTTATGATAAGTTTCTTTTTCTGTGTGACTTATTTCACTTAGAATCATCGTACCTGAATCCACTCACTTTGCTGCTCCTGGTCTTATGCCATTGATTTCATGGCTGAGGGATATTCCATCGTACATAAATACCACAGTTTTTTGAACCATTTTTATATTTCCTGGGATATTTAAGGTGTACCTATGTTGAGGTTCTTGTAAGCAGTGTAGCCTTAAATTTGGGGGTGGCTCTGTCTTATTGATTTTCAGTTTTCCCTAGGTATATTCCCTAGACTGGATGTGCCCTTGGCTCTGTAGCTCTGTTGATTACTTCATTTAGGGAACGCAATGCACTCCTCCAGTGAGGCAGTTGGCAATTTACATCCCACCCATCAGAATAACAAGGCTCCCTGTTATCCGGGGCCTGTCTTACCTTTCTGGTCTTTACACATTTTGTGGATGTCCCTTTTGACCGGTGGGAAGTGATACTTCTTTGTAGTGCAGATTTGCATTGCCCGCTTGCTTGCTTGGCCAAAAAGGGCGTATGCGTTTTCTCCTGATTATATTCAGGAGAAAACGCATACGCCCTTTTTGGCCAAGTGCATCATTGTCGAAATTGTGCCCCACTTCCTGTGCTTTAAAGGCAAATCCAACGTACCTCTTGAAATCTGTTTCCTGCTATTCTGCCTTTCTTTCAAGTTCGCCTCGTTGCCTTCCCTCAACGGATTTTTGGATGATAGTTTTCCTTTATTACTCTGCCAGTTTGTGAATAGCTGTGCCCCTGAGCTCCATTTTTCATCTCGTTTTTTGTGAGCTGAACGCAAGTCCAAAATTTTGGTTCAGGACCTATACTGGTTCCCGGTGGGTGGCTGTGACTCTGGTTAATTCTTCTTCCTGCCGGGAAATAAGAGTGACATGTGCCCGTCCAAATGCCTTACAGCTACTCTCTCATTGGTTCTCCCTCTTCCCTTCCATCCTCTGCCAAATTGGAAACCTGTGCGAACCAGGAGGTTAAAGGGGCTGTCACTCCCAGTTGGGAGATTGATAGTAAAGCCATTGGAAACTCAAACCGGAGCACAAGGAGAGGGGCAATTCGTTGAGTTTTAGAAACCTTTCGTATTCACAGTGTGTCCATTCTCCAGGTTTCCCGAACATGTTATAGCTGTAGTGATATTCCCTTTAACCTGGAGAGTTGCGAACCATCGAATGGGGGCCATGCATTATTGCTTTAAAGGTTCTGCATTTGCTCACCCTATCTCAACAATCCTCTCAGTCCCAAGAGTCCAGCATTATGCCACATCCAGCTGTCATTGTAGATTGGGTCATTCCAGGTTTCATCATAGACCCTGAAGGATTTGTAAAGAATTTCGCTGTTTTTTTGTTTTGTTTTTGAAATTCCATTTTATAGTGGACTTGAGCTGATTCTCTCTGCCATGTTTATGCCAGTCTAGACACACTTGATTCCCTGACGGAGACATAGCAATACATAGATTTTAAGATTCTTAATAGTCTGATCTATTCCTTTGTGGGAAGTATGGGGTTTTGAGTCCCTTTAACTGAGGAGGCTGTAGGTCTAGTCTATACCATAGTTGGTTTTTGGAATTGTACCTGTGCTTATACCAAACTCTGGTTTTATGCATCACCCCACCTCTCCTTCCCCCTAAAACCGGCATAAGAGTGTTTTCTAAATGTGAGATTCTGTTATCTTTCCTAACTCAGTTCATGTGTACACATGTTTACAGGATCTTCATAAGTGATATCTTATGATGTTTCTTTTTCTGTGTGACTTATTTCACTTAGAATCTTCGTACCTGAATCCACTCACTTTGCTGCTACTGGTCTTATGACATTGATTGCATGGCTGAGGGATACTCCATCCTACGTTAGTACCACAAATTTTTGAACCATTTTTATATTTCCTGGGATATTTAAGGTGTACCCAAGTTGAGGATCTTGTTAGCAGTGCAGCGCTAAATTTGGGGCTTGCTGTGTCTTATTGATTTTCAGTTTTCCCAAGGTATATTCCCTAGACTAGAAGTGCCTTTGCCTTGTAGCTCTGTTGTTTACTTGCTTTAGAGAACACAATGCACTCCTCCAGTGAGGCAGTGGGCAATTTACATCCCGCCCATCAGGATAACAAGGCTCCCTGTTCTCTAGAGCCTGTCGTGCCTTTCTGGTTTTTGTCCATTTTGTGGATATCCCTTTTGACCTGTGGGAAGTGATGCTTCTTTGTAGTGCAGATTTGCATTGCCCGCTTGCTTGCTTGGCCAAAAAGGGCGTATGCATTTTCTCCTGAATATATTCAGGAGAAAACACATACGCCGTTTTTGCCCAAGTGCATCATTCTCGAAGTTGTGCCCCTCTTCCTGTGCTTTAAAGGTGATTCCAACGAACTCTTGAAAGCTGTTTCCTGCTATTCTGACTCGCATTCATGTCCGCCTCGTTGCCTTCCCTCAACAGATTTTTGGACGATAGTTGTCCTTTATTACTCTGCCCGGTTGTGAATTGCTGTTCCCTTGAGCTCCAATATTCAAATCGTTTTTTGGGAGCTGAACGCAAGACCAAAATTTTTGTTCAGGACCTATACTGGTTCCCGGTGGGTGGCTGAGACTTTGGTTAATTCTTCTTCCTGCCGGGAAATTAGAGTGACATGTGCCCGTCCAAATGCCTAACAGCTACTCTCTCATTGCTTCTCACTCTTCCCTTCCATCCTCTGCCTATTTGGCAAAATGTGCGAACAAGGAGGTTAAAGGGGCTGTCTTTCCAAGTTTGGCGATTTTTAGTAAAGCAGTTGGAATGTCAAACCGGAGCACCAGGAGAGGGACTATTCGTTGAGTTTCAGAAAACATTCGTATTCAGAGTGTGTCCATTCTCTAGGTTTCCCGTACGTGTTATAGCTTTAGTAATATTCCCTTCAACGTGGAGAGTTGGGACCCAGGGAATAGGGGCCATGCATTATTGCTTTAAAGGGTCTGCATTTGCTCCCCCAATCTCACCAATCCTCTCAGTCCCAGGTGTCCATCCTTATAGCACATCCAGCTGTCATTGTATATAGGGTCATTCCGGGTTTCATCAGAGACCCTGAAGGATTTGTAAATAATTTCCCTGTTTTTGGTTTTGTTTTTGAAATTCCCTTTTATAGTGGGTTTGAGCTGATTCTCGCTGCCATGTTTATGCCAGTCTAGACACACTTGATTCCCTTACGGAGACATATCAATATATAGGTTTTAAGATTCTTACTAGTCAGATCTATTCCTCTGCGGGAAATATGGGGTTTTGCGTCCCTTTCAGTGAGGAAGGTGTAGGTCTTGTCTATTCCACAGTTGGTTTTACAAACGGTACCTGTGCTTATATCAAACTCTGGTTTTATGCATCACCCCACTTCTCCTTTCCCCTTAAGCAGGCATAAGAGTGTTTTCTAAATGTGAGACTCTGTTCTCTTTCCTAACTCAGTTCATGTGTAGCCATGTTTACAGGATCTTCATAAGTCATATCTTATGATAAGTTTCTTTTTCTGTGTGACTTATTTCACTTAGAATCATCTTACCTGAATCCACTCACTTTGCTGCTCCTGGTCTTATGACATTGATTTCATGGCTGAGGGATATTCCATCGTACGTAAATACCACAATGTTTTGAACCATTTTTATATTTCCTGGGATATTTAAAGTGTAGCCAAGTTGAGGTTCTTGTAAGCAGTGCAGCCCTAAATTTGGGGGTGGCTCTGTCTTATTGGTTTTCAGTTTTCCCACGGTAAATTCCCTAGACTGGAAGTGCCCTTGGTTCTGTAGCTCTGTTGTTTACTAGTTTTAGGGAACACAATGCACTCCTCCAGTGAGGCAGTTGGCAATTTACATACCGCCCATCAGCATAACAAGGCTCCCTGTTATCCAGGGCCTGTGTTGCCTTTCTGGTTTTTACACATTTTGTGGATGTCCTTTTTGACCAGTGGGAAGTGATACTTCTTTGTAGTGCAGATTGGCATTGCCCGCTTGCTTGCTTGGCCAAAAAGGGCGTATTCGTTTTTTCCTGAATATATTCAGGAGAAAACGCATACGCCCTTTTTGGCCAAGTGCGTCATTGTCAAATTTGTGCCCCTCTTCCTGTGCTTTAAAGGCGATTGCAACGTACCTCTTGAAACCTGTTTCCTGCTATTCTGCCTCGCTTTCAATTCCGCCTCGTTGCCATCTCTCAACATTTTTTTGGACGATAGTTGTCCTTTATTACTGTGCCAGTTTGTTAATTGCTGTGCCCCTAGGTTTCATTTTTCAACTCGTTTTTTGTGAGCTGAAAGCAAGTCCAAAATTTTGGTTCAGGACCTATACTGGTTCCCGGTGGGTGGCTGAGACTTTGGTTAATTCTTCTCCCTGCCTGGAAATAAGAGTGACATGTGCCCGTCCAAATGCCTAACAGCTACTCTCTCATTGGTTTTCCCTCTTCCCTTCCATCCTCTGCCAAATTGGCAGCTTGTGAGAACCAGGAGGTTAAAGGGGCTGTCTCTCCAAGTTGGGAGATTGATAGTAAAGCAGTTGGAAAGTCAAACGGGAGCACCTGGAGAGGGACTATTCGTTGAGTTTTAGAAACCTTTCGAATTCACCATGTGTCCATTCTCTAGGGTTCTCGTATATGTTATAGTTGTAGTAATATTCCCTTCAACATGGAGAGTTGGGACCCATGGAATGGGGGCCATGCATTTTTGCTTTAATAGGTCTCCATTTGCTCACCCAATCTCACCAATCCTCTCAGTCCCAAGTGTCCAGCCTTATGCCACATCCAGCTGTCATTGTAGATAGGGTCATTCCAGGTTTCATCAGAGACCCTGAAGGAATTGTATAGAATTACCCTGTTTTCTGGTTGTGTTTTTGAAATTCCTATTTATAGTGTGTTTGAGCTGATTCTCGCTGCCATGTTTATGCCAGTCTAGACACACTTGATTCCCTTACGGAGACATATCAATACATAGGTTTTAAGATTCTTACTAGTCAGATCTATTCCTCTGCGGGAAATATGGGGTTTTGCGTCCGTTTCATTGAGGAAGGTGTAGGTCTTGTCTATTCCGAAGTTGGTTTTACAAACGGTACCTTTGCTTATATCAAACTCTGGTTTTATGCATCACGCCACCTCTCCTTTCCTCTTAAGCAGGCATAAGAGTGTTTTCTAAATGTGAGACTCTGTTCTCTTTCCTAACTTAGTTCATGTGTAGCCATGTTTACAGGATCTTCATAAGTGATATCTTATGATGAGTTTCTTTTTCTGTATGACTTATTTCACTTAGAATCATCGTACCTGAATCCACTCACTTTGCTGCTCCTGGTCTTATGACATTGATTTTTGGCTGAGGGATATTCCATCGTACATAAATACCACAGTTTTTTGAACCATGTTCATATTTCCTGGGATATTTAATTTGTACCCAACATGAGGTTCTTGTAATCAGTGCAGCCCTAAATTTGGAGGTGGCTCTGTCTTATTGATATTCAGTTTTCCCAAGGTATATTCCCTAGACTGGAAGTGCCCTTGGCTCTGTAGCTCTGTTCTTTACTTGTTTTAGGGAACGCAATGCACTCCTCTAGTGAGGCAGTTGGCAATTTACATCACGCCCATCAGCATAACAATGCTCCCACTTCTCCAGGGCCTGTCTTGCCTTTCTGGTTTCTACACATTTTGTGGATGTCCCTTTTGACCGGTGGGGAGTGATATTTCTTTGTAGTGCAGATTTGCATTGCCCGCTTGCTTGCTTGGACAAAAAGGGCGTATGCGTTTTCTCCTGAATATATTCAGGAGAAAATGCATACGCCCCTTTTGTCCAAGTGCGTCATTGTCGAACTTGTGCCCCTCTTCCTGTGCTTTAAAGGCGATTCCAACGTACCTGTTGAAATCTGTTTCCTGCTATGCTGCCTTGCTTTCAAGTCCGCCTCGTTGTCTTCCCTCAACAGATTTTTGGACGATAGTTCTCCTTTATTACTCTGCCAGTTTGTGAATTGCTGTGCCCCTGAGCTCCATTTTTCAACTCGTTTTTTTTGAGCTCTACGCAAGTCCAAAATTTTGGTTCAGGACCTATACTGGTTCCCGGTGTGTGGCTGAGACTCTGGTTACTTCTTCTTCCGTCCGGGAAATTAGAGTGACATGTGCCCGTCCCAATGCCTAACTGCTACTCTCTCATTGGTTCTCCCTCTTCCCTTCCATCCTCTGCCAAATTGGCACCCTGTGCGAACCAGGAGGTTAAAGGGGTTGTCTCTCCAATTTGGGAGATTGATAGTAAAACAGTTGGAAATTCAAACCAGAGCACCAGGAGAGGGACTACTCATTGAGTTTTAGAAACGTTTTGTATTCACAGTGTGTCCATTCTCTAGGTTTCCCGTACATGTTATATCTGTAGTAACATTCCCTACCACATGGAAAGTTGGGACCCATGGAAAAGGGGCCATGCATTTTTGCTTTAAAGGGTCTGCATTTGCTCACCCAATCTCACCAATACTCTCAGTCCCATGTGTCCAGCCTTATGCCACATCCAGCTGTCATTGTAGATAGGGTCATTCCAGGATTTATCAGAGACCCTGAAGGAAATGTAAAGAATTTCCCTGTTTTTTGGTTTTGTTTTTGAAATTCCTTTTTATAGTGGGTTTGAGCTGATTCTTGCTGCCAAGTTTATGCCATTCTAGACACACTTGATTCCCTTACAGAGACATATCAATACATAGGTTTTAAGATTCTTACTAGTCAGATCTATTCCTCTGCGGGAAATATGGGGTTTTGAGTCCCTTTCACTAAGGAAGGGGTAGGTCTTGTCTATTCGACAGTTGGTTATAGAAATGGTACCTGTGCTTATATCAAACTCTGGTTTTATGCATCACCCCACCACTCCTTTTGCCTTAAGCAGGCATAAGAGTTTTTTCTAAATGTGAGACTCTGTTCTCTTTCCTAACTCAGTTCATGTGTAGCCATGTTTACAGGATCCTCATAAGTGATATCTTATGTTAAGTTTCTTTTTCTGTGTGACTTATTTCACTTAGAATCATCATACCTGAAACCACTCAATTTGCTGCTCCTGGTATTATGACATTGATTTCATGGCTGAGGGATATTCCATCGTACATAAATACCACAGTTTTTTGAACCATTTTTATATTTCCTGGGATATTTAATGTGTACCCAAGTGGAGGTTCTTGTAAGCAGAGCAGCCCTAAATTTGGGGGTGGCCCTGTCTTATTGATTTTCAGTTTTCCCAAGCTATATTCCCGAGACTGGAAGTGCCCTTGGCTCTGTAGCTCTGTTGTTTACTTGCTTTAGGGAACGCAATGCAATCCTCCGGTGAGGCAGTTGGCAATTTACATCCCGCCCATCAGCATAACAAGGCTCCCTGTTCTCCAGGGCCTGTCTTCCTTTTCTGGTGTTTACACATTTTGTGGATGTCCCTTTTGACCGGTGGGAAGTGATACTTCTTTGTAGTGCAGATTTGTATTGCCCGCTTGCTTGCTTGGCCAAAAAGGGTGTATGCGTTTCCTCCTGAATATATTCAGGAGAAAACGCATACGCCCTTTTTGGCCAAGTGCGTCATTTTCGAAGTTGTGCCTCTCTTCCTGTGTTTTAAAGGCGATTCCAAGGTACCTCTTGAAATCTGTTTCCTGCTATTCGGCCTCGCTTTCAAGTCCACCTCGTTGCCTTCCCTCAACAAATTTTTGGACGATAGTTGTCCTTTATTACTATGCCAGTGTGTGAACTGCTGTGCTCCTGAGCTCCATTTTTCAACTCGTTTTTTGTGAGCTGTACGCAAGTCCAAAATTTTGGTTCAGGACCTATACTGGTTCCCGGTGGGTGGCTGAGACTCTGGTTAATTCTTCATTCTGCCGGGTAATTAGAGTGACATGTGCCCGTGCAAATGCCTAACAGCTACTCTCTCATTGGTTCTCCCTCTTCCCTTCCATCCTCTGTCAAATTGGCAACCTGTGCGAACCAGGAGGTTAAAGAGGCTTTCTCTCCAAGTTGGGAGATTGATAGTAAAGCATTTGGAAAGTCAAACCGGAGCACCAGGAGAGGGACTACTCGTTGAGTTTTAGAAACCTTTTGTATTCACAGTGTGTCCATTCTCTAGGTTTCCCGTACATGTTATAACTGTAGTAATATTCCCTTCAACATGGAGAGTTGGGACCCATGGAATGGGAGCGATGCATTTTTGCTTTAAAGGGTCTGCATTTGCTCACCCAATCTCACCAATCCTCTCAGTCCCAAGTGTCCAGCCTTATGCCACATCCAGCTGTCATTGTAGATAGGGTCATTCCAGGTTTCATCAGAGACCCTGAAGGAAATGTAAAGAATTTCCCTGTTTTTTGGTTTTGTTTTTGAAATTCCTTTTTATAGTGGTTTTGAGCTGATTCTCGCTGCCATGTTTATGCGAGTCTAGACACACTTGATTCCCTTACAGAGACATATCAATACATAGGTTTTATGATTGTTACTAGTCAGATCTATTCCTCTGCGGGAAATATGGGGTTTTGAGTCCCTTTCACTGAGGAAGGTGTAGGTCTTGTCTATTCTACAGTTGGTTTTAGAAATGGTATCAGTGCTTATATCAAACTCTGGTTTTATGCATCACCCCACCTCTCCTTTCCCCTTAAGCAGGCATAAGAGTGTTTTCTAAATGTGAGACTCTGTTCTCTTTCCTAACTCAGTTCATGTGTAGCCATGTTTACAGGATCTTCATAAGTGATATCTTATGATAAGTTTCTTTTTCTGTGTGACTTATTTCACTTAGAATCATCGTACCTGAATCCACTCACTTTGCTGCTCCTGGTCTTATGACATTGATTTCATGTCTGAGGGATATTCCATCGTACATAAATACCACAGATTTTTAAAACATTTTTATATTTCCTGGGATATTTATGGTGTACCCATGTTGAGGTTCTTGTAAGCAGTGCAGCCCTAAATTTGGGGATGGCTCTGTCTTATTGATTTTCAGTGTTCCCAAGGTATATTCCCTAGACTGGAAGTGCCCTTGGCTCTGTAGCTCTGTTGTTTTCTTATTTAGGGAACGCAATGCACTCCTCCAGTGAGGCAGTTGGCAATTTACATCACGCCCATCAGCATAAAAATGCTCCCTCTTCTCCAGGGCCTGTCTTGCCTTTCTGGTTTTTACACATTTTTGGATGTCCCTTTTGACCGGTGGGAAGTGATACTTATTTGTAGTGCAGATTTTCATTGCCCGCTTGCTTGCTTGGCCAAAAAGGGCGTATGCGTTTTCTCCTGAATATATTCAGGAGAAAATGCATACGCCCTTTTTGGCCAAGTGCGTCATTGTCGAAGTTGTGCCCCTCATCCTGTGCTTTAAATGCGATTCCAACGTACCTGTTGAAATCTGTTTCCTGCTATTCTGCCTTGCTTTCAAGTCCGCCACGCTGCCTTCCCTCAACAGATTTTTGGACGATAGTTGTCCTTTATTACTCTGCCAGTTTGTGAATTGCTGTGCCCCTGAGCTCCATTTTTCAACTCGTTTTTTTTGAGCTCTACGCAAGTCCAAATTTTGTTTCAGGACCTATACTGGTTCCCGGTGGGTGGCTGAGACTCTGGTTACTTCTTCTTCCGGCCGGGAAATTAGAGTGACATGTGCCCGTCCCAATGCCTAACAGCTACTCTCTCATTGGTTCTCCCTCTTCCCTTCCATCCTCTGCCAAATTGGCAACCTGTGCGAACCAGGAGGTTAAAGGGGCTGTCTCTCCAAGTTGGGAGATTGATAGTAAAGCAGTTGGAAAGTAAAACCGGAGCACCAGGAGAGGGACTACTCGTTGAGTTTTAGAAACCTTTTGTATTCACAGTGTGTCCATTCTCTAGGTTTCCCGTACATGTTATAGCTGTAGTAATATTCCCTTCAACATGGAGAGTTGGGACCCATGGAATGGGGGCCATGCATTTTTGCTTTAAAGGGTCTGCATGTGCTCACCCAATCTCACCAATCCTCTCAGTCCCAAGTGTCCAGCCTTATGCCACATCCAGCTGTCATTGTAGATATGGTCATTCCAGGATTCATCAGAGACCCTGAAGGAAATGTAAAGAATTTCCCTGTTTTTTGGTTTTGTTTTTGAAATTTCTTTTTATAGTGGTTTTGAGCTGATTCTCGCTGCCATGTTTATGCCAGTCTAGACACACTTGATTCCCTTACAGAAACATATCAATACATAGGTTTTAAGATTCTTACTAGTCAGATCTATTCCTCTGTGGGAAATATGGGGTTTTGAATCCCTTACACTGAGGAAGGTGTAGGTCTTCTCTATTCCACAGTTGGTTTTAGAAATGGTACCTGTGCTTATATCAAACTCTGGTTTTATGCATCACCCCACCTCTCCTTTCCCATTAAGCAGGCATAAGAGTGTTTTCTAAAAGTGAGACTCTGTTCTCTTTCCTAACTCAGTTCATGTGCAGCCATGTTTACAGGATCTTCATAAGTGATATCTTACGATAATTTTCTGTTTCTGTGTGACTTATTTCACTTAGAATCATCGTACCTGAATCCACTCAATTTGCTGCTCCTCGTCTTAGGACATTGGGTTCATGGCTGAGGGATATTCCATCGTACAGAAATACCACAGTTTTTTGAACCATTTTTATATTTCCTGGGATATTTAAGGTGTACCCAAGTTGAGGTTCTTGTAAGAAGTGCAGCCATAAATTTGGGGGTGGCTCTCTCTTATTGATTTTCAGTTTTCCCAAGGTATATTCCCGAGACCGGAAGGGCCCTTGGCTCTGTAGCTCTGTTGTTTACTTGTTTTAGGGAACGCAATGCACTCCTCCATTGAGGCAGTTGGCAATTTACATCCCGCCCATCAGCATAACAAGGCTCCCGGTTCTCCAGGGCGTGTCTTGCCTTTCTGATATTTACACATTTTGTGGATGTCCCTTTTGACCGGTGGGAAGTGATACTTCTTTGTAGTGCAGATTTTCATTGCCCGCTTGCTTGCTTGGCCAAAAAGGGCGTATGCGTTTTCTCCTGAATATATTGAGGAGAAAACGCATACGCCCTATTTGGCCAACTGCGTCATTGTCGAAGTTGTGCCCCTCTTCCTGTGCTTTAAAGGCGATTCCAACGTACCTCTTGAAATCTGTTTCCTGCTATTCTGCCTCGCTTTCAAGCCCGCCTCGTTGCCTTCCCTCAACAGATTTTTGGACGATAGTTGTCCTTTATTACTCTGCCAGTTTGTGAATTGCTGTACCCTGTACTCCATTTTTCAACTCGTTTTTTGTGAGATGTACGCAAGTCCAAAATTTTGGTTCAGGACCTATACTGGTTCCCAGTGGGTGGCTGAGACTCTGGTTAAGTCTTCTTCCTGCCGGGAAATTAGAGTGACATGTGCCCGTCCAAATGTCTAACAGCTACTCTCTCATTGGTTCTCCCTCTTCCCTACCATCCTCTGACAAATTGGCAACCTGTGCGAACCAGGAGGTTAAAGGGGCGGTCTCTCCAAGTTGGGAGATTGATAGGAAAGCAGTTGGATTGTCAAACCGGAGCACCAGGAGGGGGACTTCTCGTTGAGTTTTAGAAACCTTTTGTATTCACTGTGTGTCCATTCTCTAGGTTTCCCGTACATGTTATATCTGTAGTAATATTCCCTTCAACATTGAGAGTTGTGACCCATGGAATGGGGGCCATGCATTTTTGCTTTAAAGGGTCTGCATTTGCTCACCCAATCTCACCAATCCTCTCACTCCCAAGTGTCCAGCCTTATGCCACATCCAGCTGTCATTGTAGATAGGGTCATTCCAGGTTTCATCAGAGACACTGAAGGAATTGTAAAGAATTTCCCTGTTTATTGGTTTTGTTTTTGAAATTCCGTTTTATAGTGGGTTTGAGCTGATTCTCGCTGCCTTGTTTATGCCAGTCTAGACACACTTGATTCCCTTACAGGGACATATCAATACATAGGTTTTAAGATTCTTACTAATCAGATCTATTCCTCTGCGGGAAATATGGGGTTTTGAGTCCCTTTCACTGAGAAAGGTGTAAGTCTTGTCTATTCCACAGTTAGTTTTGGAAATGGTACCTGTGCTTATATCAAACTCTGGTTTTATGCATCACCCCACCTCTCCTTTCTCCTTAAGCAGGCATAAGAGTGTTTTCTAAATGTGAGACTCTGGTCTCTTTCCTAACTCAGTTCATGTGTAGCCATGTTTACAGGATCTTCATAAGTCATATCTTATGATAAGTTTCTTTTTCTGTGTGACTTATTTCACTTAGAATCATCGTACCTGAATCCACTCACTTTGCTGCTCCTGGTCTTATGACATTGATTTCATGGCTGAGGGATATACCATCGGACATAAATACCACAGTTTTTTGAACCATTTTTATATTTCCTGGGATATTTAAGGTGTACCCAAGTTGAGGTTCTTGTAAGCAGTGCAGCCCTAAATTTGGGGGTGGCTCTGTCTTATTGATTTTCAGTTTTCCCAATGTATATTCCCTAGACTGGAAGTGCCCTTGGCTCTGTAGCTCTGTTGTTTACTTGTTTTAGGGAACGCAATGCACTCCTGCAGTGTGGCAGTTGACAATTTATATCCCGCCCATCACCATAACAAGGCTCCCTGTTCTCCAGGGCCTGTCTTGCCTTTCTGGTTTTTACACATTTTGTGGATGTCCCTTTTGACCGGTGGGAAGTGATACTTATTTGTAGTGCAGATTTGCATTGCCCGCTTGCTTGTTTGGCCAAAAAGGGCGTATGCGTTTTCTCCTGAATATATTCAGGAGAAAACGCATACGCCCTTTTTGGCCAACTGCGTCATTGTCGAAGTTGTGCCCCTCTTCCTGTGCTTTAAAGGCGATTCCAACGTACCTCTTGAAATCTGTTTCCTGCTATTCTGCCTGGCTTTCAAGTCTGCCTCGTTGCCTTCCCTCAACAGATTTTTGGACGATAGTTGTCCTTTATTACTCTGCCAGTTTGTGAATTGCTGTGGCCCTGAGCTCCATTTTCCAACTCGTTTTTTGTTTGCTGTACGCAAGTCCAAAATTTTGGTTCAGGACCTATACTGGTTCCCGGTGGGTGGCTGAGACTCTGGTTAATTCTTCTTCCTGCCGGGAAATTAGAGTGACATGTGCCCGTCCAAATGTCTAACAGTAACTCTCTCATTGGTTCTCCCTCTTCCCTTCCATCCTCTGCCAAATTGGCAACCTGTGCGAACCAAGAGGTTAAAGGGGCTGTCTCTCCAAGTTGGGAGATTGATAGTAAAGCAGTTGGAAAGTCAAACCGGAGCACCAGGAGAGGGACTACTCGTTGAGTTTTAGAAACCTTTTGTATTCACAGTGTGTCCATTCTCTAGGTTTCCCGTACATGTTATAGCTGTAGTAATATTCCCTTCAACCTGGAGAGTTGGGACCCATGGAATGGGGGCCATGGCTTTTTGCTTTAAAGGGTCTGCATTTGCTCACCCAATCTCACCAATCCTCTCAGTCCCAAGTGTCCAGCCTTATGCCACATCCAGCTGTCATTGTAGACAGGGTTTTTCCAGGTTTCATCAGAGACCCTGAAGGAAATGGAAAGAATTTCCCTGTTTTTTGGTTTTTTTTTGAAATTCCTTTTTATAGTGGGTTTGAGCTGATTCTCTCTGCCATGTTTATGCCAGTCTAGACACACTTGATTCCCTTACAGAGACATATCAATACATAGGTTATAAGATTCTTACTAGTCAGATCTATTCCTCTGCGGGAAATATGGGGTTTTGAGTCCCTTTCACTGAGGAAGGTGTAGGTCTTGTCTATTCCACAGTTGGTTTTGGAAATGGTACCTGTGCTTATATCAAACTCTGGTTTTATGCATCACCCCACCTCTCCTTTCCCCTTCAGCAGGCATAAGAGTGTTTTCTAAATGTGAGACTCTGGTCTCTTTCCTAACTCAGTTCATGTGTAGCCATGTTTACAGGATCTTCATAAGTCATATCTTATGATAAGTTTCTTTTTCTGTGTGACTTATTTCACTTAGAATCATCGTACCTGAATCCACTCACTTTGCTGCTCCTGGTCTTATGACATTGATTTCATGGCTGAGGGATATTCCATCGGACATAAATACCACAGTTTTTTGAACCATTTTTATATTTCCTGGGATATTTTAGGTGTACCCAAGTTGAGGTTCTTGTAAGCAGTGCAGCCCTAAATTTGGGGGTGGCTCTGTCTTATTGATTTTCAGTTTTCCCAATGTATATTCCCTAGACTGGAAGTGCCCTTGGCTCTGTAGCTCTGTTGTTTACTTGTTTTAGGGAACGCAATGCACTCCTCCAGTGAGGCAGTTGGCAATTTACATCCCGCCCATCAGCATAACAAGGCTCCCTGTTCTCCAGGGCCTGTCTTGCCTTTCTGGTTTTTACACATTTTGTGGATGTCCCTTTTGACCGGTGGGAAGTGATACTTCTTTGTAGTGCAGATTTGCATTGCACGCTTGCTTGTTTGGCCAAAAAGGGCGTATGCGTTTCCTCCTGAATATATTCAGGAGAAAACGCATACGCCCTTTTTGGCCAACTGCGTCATTGTCGAAGTTGTGCCCCTCTTCCTGTGCTTTAAAGGCGATTCCAACGTACCTCTTGATATCTGTTTCCTGCTATTCTGCCTGGCTTTCAAGTCTGCCTCGTTGCCTTCCCTCAACAGATTTTTGGACGATAGTTGTCCTTTATTACTCTGCCAGTTTGTGAATTGCTGTGGCCCTGAGCTCCATTTTCCAACTCGTTTTTTGTGAGCTGTACGCAAGTCCAAAATTTTGGTTCAGGACCTATACTGGTTCCCAGTGGGTGGCTGAGACTCTGGTTAATTCTTCTTCCTGCCGGGAAATTAGAGTGACATGTGCCCGTCCAAATGCCTAACAGTAACTCTCTCATTGGTTCTCCCTCTTCCCTTCCATCCTCTGCCAAATTGGCAACCTGTGCGAACCAGGAGGTTAAAGGGGCTGTCTCTCCATGTTGGGAGATTGATAGTAAAGCAGTTGGAAAGTCAAACCGGAGCACCAGGAGAGGGACTACTCGTTGAGTTTTAGAAACCTTTTGTATTCACAGTGTGTCCATTCTCTAGGTTTCCCGTACATGTTATAGCTGTAGTAATATTCCCTTCAACCTGGAGAGTTGGGACCCATGCCTTTTTGCTTTAAAGGGTCTGCATTTGCTCACCCAATCTCACCAATCCTCTCAGTCCCAAGTGTCCAGCCTTATGCCACATCCAGCTGTCATTGTAGACAGGGTTTTTCCAGGTTTCATCAGAGACCCTGAAGGAAATGTAAAGAATTTCCCTGTTTTTTGGTTTTGTTTTTGAAATTCCTTTTTATAGTGGGTTTGAGCTGATTTTCTCTGCCATGTTTATGCCAGTCTAGACACACTTGATTCCCTTACAGAGACATATCAATACATAGGTTTTAAGATTCTTACTAGTCAGATCTATTCCTCTGCGGGAAATATGGGGTTTTGAGTCCCTTTCACTGAGGAAGGTGTAGGTCTTGTCTATTCCACAGTTGGTTTTGGAAATTGTACCTGTGCTTATATCAAACTCTGGTTTTATGCATCAACCCACCTCTCCTTTCCCCTTAAGCAGGCATAAGAGTGTTTTCTAAATGTGAGACTCTGGTCTCTTTCCTAACTCAGTTCATGTGTAGCCATGTTTACAGGATCTTCATAAGTCATATCTTATGATAAGTTTCTTTTTCTGTGTGACTTATTTCACTTAGAATCATCGTACCTGAATCCACTCACTTTGCTGCTCCTGGTCTTATGACATTGATATCATGGCTGAGGGATATTCCATCGGACATAAATACCACAGTTTTTGAACCATTTTTATATTTCCTGGGATATTTAAGGTGTACCCAAATTGAGGTTCTTGTAAGCAGTGCAGCCCTAATTTGGGTGTGGCTCTGTCTTATTGATTTTCAGTTTTCCCAATGTATATTCCCTAGACTGGAAGTGCCCTTGGCTCTGTAGCTCTGTTGTTTACTTGTTTTAGGGAATGCAATGCACTCCTGCAGTGAGGCAGTTGGCAATTTACATCCCGCCCATCAGCATAACAAGGATCCCTGTTCTCCAGGGCCAGTCTTGCCTTTCTGGTTTTTACACATTTTGTGGATGTCCCTTTTGACTGGTGGGAAGTGATCCTTCTTTGTAGTGCAGATTTGCATTGCCTGCTTGCTTGTTTGGCCAAAAAGGGCGTATGCGTTTTCTCCTGAATATATTCAGGAGAAAACGCATACGCCCTTTTTGGCCAACTGCGTCATTGTCGAAGTTGTGCCCCTCTTCCTGTGCTTTAAAGGCGATTCCAACGTACCTCTTGAAATCTGTTTCCTGCTATTCTGCCTGGCTTTCAAGTCTGCCTCGTTGCCTTCCCTCAACAGATTTTCGGACGATAGTTGTCCTTTATTACTCTGCCAGTTTGTGAATTGCTGTGGCCCTGAGCTCCATTTTCCAACTCGTTTTTTGTTTGCTCTACGCAAGTCCAAAATTTTGGTTCAGGACCTATACTGGTTCCCGGTGGGTGGCTGAGACTCTGGTTAATTCTTCTTCCTGCCGGGAAATTAGAGTGACATGTGCCCGTCCAAATGCCTAACAGCTACTCTCTCATTGGTTCTCCCTATTCCCTTCCATCCTCTGCCAAATTGGCAACCTGTGTGAACCAGGAGGTTAAAGGGGCTGTCTCTCCACGTTGGGAGATTGATAGTAAAGCAGTTGGAAAGTCAAACCGGAGCACCAGGAGAGGGACTACTCGTTGAGTTTTAGAAACCTTTTGTATTCACAGTGTGTCCATTCTCTAGGTTTCCCGTACATGTTATAGCTGTAGTAATATTCCCTTCAACCTGGAGAGTTGGGACCCATGGAATGTGGGCCATGCATTTTTGCTTAAAAGGGTCTGCATGTGCTCACCCAATCTCACCAATCCTCTCAGTCCCAAGTGTCCAGCCTTATGCCACATCCAGCTGTCATTGTAGACAGGGTTTTTCCAGGTTTCATCAGAGACCCTGAAGGAAATGTAAAGAATTTCCCTGTTTTTTGGTTTTGTTTTTGAAATTCCTTGTTATAGTGGGTTTGAGCTGATTCTCTCTGCCATGTTTATGCCAGTCTAGACACACTTGATTCCCTTACAGAGACATATCAATACATAGGTTTTAAGATTCTTACTAGTCAGATCTATTCCTCTGCGTGAAATATGGGGTTTTGAGTCCCTTTCACTGAGGAAGGTGTAGGTCTTGTCTATTCCACAGTTGGTTTTGGAAATGGTACCTGTGCTTATATCAAACTCTGGTTTTATGCATCACCCCACCTCTCCTTTCCCCTTAAGCAGGCATAAGAGTGTTTTCTAAATGTGAGACTCTGGTCTCTTTCCTAACTCAGTTCATGTGTAGCCATGTTTACAGGATCTTCATAAGTCATATCTTATGATAAGTTTCTTTTTCTGTGTGACTTATTTCACTTAGAATCATCGTACCTGAATCCACTCACTTTGCTGCTCCTGGTTTTATGACATTGATTTCATGGCTAAGGGATATTCCATCGGACATAAATACCACAGTTTTTGGAACCATTTTTATATTTCCTGGGATATTTAAGGTGTACCCAAGTTGAGGTTCTTGTAAGCAGTGCAGCCCTAAATTTGGGGGTGGCTCTGTCTTATTGATTTTCAGTTTTCCCAATGTATATTCCCTAGACTGGAAGTGCCCTTGGCTCTGTAGCTCTGTTGTTTACTTGTTTTAGGGAACGAAATGCACTCCTCCAGTGAGGCAGTTGGCAATTTACATCCCGCCCAGCAGCATAACAAGGCTCCCTGTTCTCCAGGGCCAGTCTTGCCTTTCTGGTTTTTACACATTTTGTGGATGTCCCTTTTGACCGGTGGGAAGTGATACTTCTTTGTAGTGCAGATTTGCATTGCCCGCTTGCTTGTTTGGCCAAAAAGGTCGTATGCGTTTTCTCCTGAATATATTCAGGAGAAAACGCATACGCCCTTTTTGGCCAACTGCGTCATTCTCGAAGTTGTGCCCCTCTTCCTGTGCTTTAAAGGCGATTCCAACGTACCTCTTGAAATCTGTTTCCTGCTATTCTGCCTGGCTTTCAAGTCTGCCTCGTTGCCTTCCCTCAACAGATTTTTGGACGATAGTTGTCCTTTATTACTCTGCCAGTTTGTGAATTGCTGTGGCCCTGAGCTCCATTTTCCAACTCGTTTTTTGTTTGCTGTACGCAGGTCCAAAATTTTGGTTCATGACCTATACTGGTTCCCGGTGGGTGGCTGAGACTCTGGTTAATTCTTCTTCCTGCCGGGAAATTAGAGTGACATGTGCCCGTCCAAATGCCTAACAGCTACTCTCTCATTGGTTCTCCCTCTTCCCTTCCATCCTCTGCCAATTTGGCAACCTGTGCGAACCAGGAGGTTAAAGGGGCTGTCTCTCCAAGTTGGGAGATTGATAGTAAAGCAGTTGGAAAGTCAAACCGGAGCACCAGGAGAGGGACTACTCGTTGAGTTTTAGAAACCTTTTATATTCACAGTGTGTCCATTCTCTAGGTTTCCCGTACATGTTATAGCTGTAGTAATATTCCCTTCAACCTGGAGAGTTGGGACCCATGGAATGTGGGCCATGCATTTTTGCTTTAAAGGGTCTGCATTTGCTCACCCAATCTCACCAATCCTCTCAGTCCCAAGTGTCCAGCCTTATGCCACATCCAGCTGTCATTGTAGACAGGGTTTTTCCAGGTTTCATCAGAGTCCCTGAAGGAAATGGAAACAATTTCCTTGTTTTTTGGTTTTGTTTTTGAAATTCCTTTTTAGAGTGGGTTTGAGCTGATTCTATCTGCCATGTTTATGCCAGTCTAGATACACTTGATTCCCTTACAGAGACATATCAATACATAGGTTTTAAGATTCTTACTAGTCAGATCTATTCCTCTGCGGGAAATATGGGGTTTTGAGTCCCTTTCACTGAGGAAGGTGTAGGTCTTGTCTATTCCACAGTTGGTTTCGGAAATGGTACCTGTGCTTATATCAAACTGTGGTTTTATGCATCACCCCACCTCTCCTTTCCCCTTAAGCAGGCATAAGAGTGTTTTCTAAATGTGAGACTCTGGTCTCTTTCCTAACTCAGTTCATGTGTAGCCATGTTTACAGGATCTTCATAAGTCATATATTATGATAAGTTTCTTTTTCTGTGTGACTTATTTCACTTAGAATCATCGTACCTGAATCCACTCACTTTGCTGCTCCTGGTCTTATGACATTGATTTCATGGCTGAGGGATATTCCATCGCACATAAATACCACAGTTTTTTGAACCATTTTTATATTTCCTGGGATATTTAAGGTGTACCCAAGTTGAGGTTCTTGTAAGCAGTGCAGCCCTAAATTTGGTGTTGGCTCTGTCTTATTGATTTTCAGTTTTCCCAATGTATATTCCCTAGACTGGAAGTGCCCTTGGCTCTGTAGCTCTGTTGTTTACTTGTTTTAGGGAACGCAATGCACTCCTCCAGTGAGGCAGTTGGCAATTTACATCCCGCCCAGCAGCATAACAAGGCTCCCTGTTCTCCAGGGGCAGTCTTGCCTTTCTGGTTTTTACACATTTTGTGGATGTCCCTTTTGACCGGTGGGAAGTGATACTTCTTTGTAGTGCAGATTTGCATTGCCCGCTTCCTTTTTTGGCCAAAAAGGTCGTATGCGTTTTCTCCTGAATATATTCAGGAGAAAACGCATACGCCATTTTTGGCCAACTGCGTCATTGTCGAAGTTGTGCCCCTCTTCCTGTGCTTTAAAGGCGATTCCAACGTACCTCTTGAAATCTGTTTCCTGCTATTCTGCCTGGCTTTCAAGTCTGCCTCGTTGCCTTCCCTCAACAGATTTTTGGACGATAGTTGTCCTTTATTACTCTGCCAGTTTGTGAATTGCTGTGGCCCTGAGCTCCATTTTCCAACTCGTTTTTTGTTTGCTGTACGCAGGTCCAAAATTTTGGTTCATGACCTATACTGGTTCCCGGTGGGTGGCTGAGACTCTGGTTAATTCTTCTTCCTGCCGGGAAATTAGAGTGACATGTGCCCGTCCAAATGCCTAACAGCTACTCTCTCATTGGTTCTCCCTCTTCCCTTCCATCCTCTGCCAATTTGGCAACCTGTGCGAACCAGGAGGTTAAAGGGGCTGTCTCTCCAAGTTGGGAGATTGATAGTAAAGCAGTTGGAAAGTCAAACCGGAGCACCAGGAGAGGGACTACTCGTTGAGTTTTAGAAACCTTTTATATTCACAGTGTGTCCATTCTCTAGGTTTCCCGTACATGTTATAGCTGTAGTAATATTCCCTTCAACCTGGAGAGTTGGGACCCATGGAATGTGGGCCATGCATTTTTGCTTTAAAGGGTCTGCATTTGCTCACCCAATCTCACCAATCCTCTCAGTCCCAAGTGTCCAGCCTTATGCCACATCCAGCTGTCATTGTAGACAGGGTTTTTCCAGGTTTCATCAGAGTCCCTGAAGGAAATGGAAACAATTTCCTTGTTTTTTGGTTTTGTTTTTGAAATTCCTTTTTAGAGTGGGTTTGAGCTGATTCTATCTGCCATGTTTATGCCAGTCTAGATACACTTGATTCCCTTACAGAGACATATCAATACATAGGTTTTAAGATTCTTACTAGTCAGATCTATTCCTCTGCGGGAAATATGGGGTTTTGAGTCCCTTTCACTGAGGAAGGTGTAGGTCTTGTCTATTCCACAGTTGGTTTCGGAAATGGTACCTGTGCTTATATCAAACTGTGGTTTTATGCATCACCCCACCTCTCCTTTCCCCTTAAGCAGGCATAAGAGTGTTTTCTAAATGTGAGACTCTGGTCTCTTTCCTAACTCAGTTCATGTGTAGCCATGTTTACAGGATCTTCATAAGTCATATATTATGATAAGTTTCTTTTTCTGTGTGACTTATTTCACTTAGAATCATCGTACCTGAATCCACTCACTTTGCTGCTCCTGGTCTTATGACATTGATTTCATGGCTGAGGGATATTCCATCGCACATAAATACCACAGTTTTTTGAACCATTTTTATATTTCCTGGGATATTTAAGGTGTACCCAAGTTGAGGTTCTTGTAAGCAGTGCAGCCCTAAATTTGGTGTTGGCTCTGTCTTATTGATTTTCAGTTTTCCCAATGTATATTCCCTAGACTGGAAGTGCCCTTGGCTCTGTAGCTCTGTTGTTTACTTGTTTTAGGGAACGCAATGCACTCCTCCAGTGAGGCAGTTGGCAATTTACATCCCGCCCAGCAGCATAACAAGGCTCCCTGTTCTCCAGGGCCAGTCTTGCCTTTCTGGTTTTTACACATTTTGTGGATGTCCCTTTTGACCGGTGGGAAGTGATACTTCTTTGTAGTGCAGATTTGCATTGCCCGCTTCCTTTTTTGGCCAAAAAGGTCGTATGCGTTTTCTCCTGAATATATTCAGGAGAAAACGCATACGCCATTTTTGGCCAACTGCGTCATTGTCGAAGTTGTGCCCCTCTTCCTGTGCTTTAAAGGCGATTCCAACGTACCTCTTGAAATCTGTTTCCTGCTATTCTGCCTGGCTTTCAAGTCTGCCTCGTTGCCTTCCCTCAACAGATTTTTGGACGATAGTTGTCCTTTATTACTCTGCCAGTTTGTGAATTGCTGTGGCCCTGAGCTCCATTTTCCAACTCGTTTTTTGTTTGCTGTACGCAGGTCCAAAATTTTGGTTCATGACCTATACTGGTTCCCGGTGGGTGGCTGAGACTCTGGTTAATTCTTCTTCCTGCCGGGAAATTAGAGTGACATGTGCCCGTCCAAATGCCTAACAGCTACTCTCTCATTGGTTCTCCCTCTTCCCTTCCATCCTCTGCCAATTTGGCAACCTGTGCGAACCAGGAGGTTAAAGGGGCTGTCTCTCCAAGTTGGGAGATTGATAGTAAAGCAGTTGGAAAGTCAAACCGGAGCACCAGGAGAGGGACTACTCGTTGAGTTTTAGAAACCTTTTGTATTCACAGTGTGTCCATTCTCTAGGTTTCCCGTACATGTTATAGCTGTAGTAATATTCCCTTCAACCTGGAGAGTTGGGACCCATGGAATGTGGGCCATGCATTTTTGCTTTAAAGGGTCTGCATTTGCTCACCCAATCTCACCAATCCTCTCAGTCCCAAGTGTCCAGCCTTATGCCACATCCAGCTGTCATTGTAGACAGGGTTTTTCCAGGTTTCATCAGAGTCCCTGAAGGAAATGGAAACAATTTCCTTGTTTTTTGGTTTTGTTTTTGAAATTCCTTTTTAGAGTGGGTTTGAGCTGATTCTCTCTGCCATGTTTATGCCAGTCTAGACACACTTGATTCCCTTACAGAGACATATCAATACATAGGTTTTAAGATTCTTACTAGTCAGATCTATTCCTCTGCGCGAAATATGGGGTTTTGAGTCCCTTTCACTGAGGAAGGTGTAGGTCTTGTCTATTCCACAGTTGGTTTTGGAAATGGTACCTGTGCTTATATCAAACTGTGATTTTATGCATCACCCCACCTCTCCTTTCCCCTTAAGCAGGCATAAGATTGTTTTCTAAATGTGAGACTCTGGTCTCTTTCCTAACTCAGTTCATGTGTAGCCATGTTTACAGGATCTTCATAAGTCATATATTATGATAAGTATCTTTTTCTGTGTGACTTATTTCACTTAGAATCATCGTACCTGAATCCACTCACTTTGCTGCTCCTGGTCTTATGACATTGATTTCATGGCTGAGGGATATTCCATCGGACATAAATACCACAGTTTTTTGAACCATTTTTATATTTCCTGGGATATTTAAGGTGTACCCAAGTTGAGGTTCTTGTAAGCAGTGCAGCCCTTAATTTGGGGGTGTCTCTGTCTTATTGATTTTCAGTTTTCCCAATGTATATTCCCTAGACTGGAAGTGCCCTTGGTTCTGTAGCTCTGTTGTTTACTTGTTTTAGGGAACGCAATGCACTCCTCCAGTGAGGCAGTTGGCAATTTACATCCTGCCCATCAGCATAACAAGGCTCCCTGTTCTCCAGGGCCAGTCTTGCCTTTCTGGTTTTTACACATTTTGTGGATGTCCCTTTTGACCGCTGGGAAGTGATACTTCTTTGTAGTGCAGATTTGCATTGCCCGCTTGCTTGTTTGGCCAAAAAGGGCGTATGCGTTTTCGCCTGAATATATTCAGGAGAAAACGCATACGCCCTTTTTGGCCAACTGCGTCATTGTCGAAGTTGTGCCCCTCTTCCTGTGCTTTAAAGGCGATTCCAACGTACCTCTTGATATCTGTTTCCTGCTATTCTGCCTGGCTTTCAAGTCTGCCTCGTTGCCTTCCCTCAACAGATTTTCGGACGATAGTTGTCCTTTATTACTCTGCCAGTTTGTGAATTGCTGTGGCCCTGAGCTCCATTTTCCAACTCGTTTTTTGTTTGCTGTACGCAAGTCCAAAATTTTGGTTCAGGACCTATACTGGTTCCCGGTGGGTGGCTGAGACTCTGGTTAATTCTTCTTCCTGCCGGGAAATTAGAGTGACATGTGCCCGTCCAAATGCCTAACAGCTACTCTCTCATTGGTTCTCCCTCTTCCCTTCCATCCTCTGCCAAATTGGCAACCTGTGCGAACCAGGAGGTTAAAGGGGCTGCCTCTCCAACGTGGGAGATTGATAGTAAAGCAGTTGGAAAGTCAAACCGGAGCACCAGGAGAGGGACTACTCGTTGAGTTTTAGAAACCTTTTGTATTCACAGTGTGTCCATTCTCTAGGTTTCCCGTATATGTTATAGCTGTAGTAATATTCCCTTCAACCTGGAGAGTTGGGACCCATGGAATGGGGGCCATGCATTTTTGCTTTAAAGGGTCTGCATTTGCTCACCCAATCTCACCAATCCTCTCAGTCCCAAGTGTCCAGCCTTATGCCACATCCAGCTGTCATTGTAGACAGGGTTTTTCCAGGTTTCATCAGAGACCCTGAAGGAAATGTAAAGAATTTCCCTGTTTTTCGGTTTTGTTTTTGAAATTCCTTTTTATAGTGGTTTTGAGCTGATTCTCTCTGCCATGTTTATGCCAGTCTAGACACACTTGATTCCCTTACAGAGACATATCAATACATAGGTTTTAAGATTCTTACTAGTCAGATCTATTCCTCTGCGGGAAATATGGGGTTTTGAGTCCCTTTCACTGAGGAAGGTGTAGGTCTTGTCTATTCCACAGTTGGTTTTGGAAATGGTACCTGTGATTATATCAAACTCTGGTTTTATGCATCACCCCACCTCTCCTTTCCCCTTAAGCAGGCATAAGAGTGTTTTCTAAATGTGAGACTCTGGTCTCTTTCCTAACTCAGTTCATGTGTATCCATGTTTACAGGATCTTCATAAGTCATATCTTATGATAAGTTTCTTTTTCTGTGTGACTTATTTCACTTAGAATCATCGTACCTAAATCCACTCACTTTGCTGCTCCTGGTCTTATGACATTGATTTCATGGCTGAGGGATATTCCATCGGACATAAATACCACAGTTTTTTGAACCATTTTTATATTTCCTGGGATATTTAAGGTGTACCCAAGTTGAGGTTCTTGTAAGCAGTGCGGCCCTAAATTTGGGGGTGGCTCTGTCTTATTGATTTTCAGTTTTCCCAATGTATATTCCCTAGACTGGAAGTGCCCTTGGCTCTGTAGCTCTGTTGTTTACTTGTTTTAGGGAACGCAATGCACTCCTCCAGTGAGGCAGTTGGCAATTTACATCCCGCCCAGCAGCATAACAAGGATCCCTGTACTCCAGGGCCAGTCTTGCCTTTCTGGTTTTTACACATTTTGTTCATGTCCCATTTGACCGGTGGGAAGTGATACTTCTTTGTAGTGCAGATTTGCATTGCCCGCTTGCTTGTATGGCCAAAATGGGCGTATGCGTTTTCCCCTGAATATATTCAGGGGAAAACGCATACGCCCTTTTTGGCCAAGTGCGTCATTGTCGAAGTTGTGCCCCTCTTCCTGTGCTTTAAAGGCGATTCCAACGTACCTCTTGAAATCTGTTTCCTGCTATTCTGCCTCGCTTTCAAGTCCGCCTCGTTGCCTTCCCTCAACAGATTTTTGGACGATAGTTGTCCTTTATTACTCTGCCATTTCGTGAATTGCTATGCCCCTGAGCTCCATTTTTCAACTCGTTTTTTGTGAGCTGTACGCAAGTCCAAAATTTTGGATCAGGACCTATACTGGTTCCCTGTAGGTGGCTGAGACTCTGGTTAATGCTTCTTCCTGCCAGGAAATTAGAGTGACATGTGCCCGTCCAAATGCCTAACAGCTACTCTCTCATGGGTTCTCCCTCTTCCCTTCCATCCTTTGCCAAATTGGCAACCTGTGCGAACCAGAAGGTTAAAGGGGTTGTCTCTCCAAGTTGGGAGATTGATAGGAAAGCAGGTGGAAAGTCAAACCGGAGCACCAGGAGAGGGACTACTCGTTGAGTTTTAGAAACCTTTTGTATTCACAGTGTGTCCATTCTCTAGGTTTCCCGTACATGTTATAGCTGTAGTAATATTCCCTTCAACCTGGAGAGTTGGGACCCATGGAATGGGGGCCATGCATTTTTGCTTTAAAGGGTCTGCATTTGCTCACCCAATCTCACCAATCCTCTCAGTCCCAAGTGCCCAGCCTTATGCCACATCCAGCTGTCATTGTAGACAGGGTTTTTCCAGGTTTCATCAGAGACCCTGAAGGAAATGGAAAGAATTTCCCTGTTTTTTGGTTTTGTTTTTGAAATTCCTTTTTAGAGTGGGTTTTAGCTGATTCTCTCTGCCATGTTTATGCCAGTCTAGACACACTTGATTCCCTTACAGAGACATATCAATACATAGGTTTTAAGATTCTTACTAGTCAGATATATTCCTCTGCGCGAAATATGGGGTTTTGAGTCCCTTTCACTGAGGAAGGTGTAGGTCTTGTCTATTCCACAGTTGGTTTTGGAAATGGTACCTGTGCTTATATCAAACTCTGGTTTTATGCATCACCCCACCTCTCCTTTCCCCTTAAGCAGGCATAAGAGTGTTTTCTAAATGTGAGACTCTGGTCTCTTTCCTAACTCAGTTCATGTGTAGCCATGTTTACAGGATCTTCATAAGTGATATCTTATGATAAGTTTCTTTTTCTGTGTGACTTATTTCACTTAGAATCATCGTACCTGAAACCACTCACTTTGCTGCTCCTGGTCTTATGACATTGATTTCATGGCTGAGGGATATTCCATCGGACATAAATACCACAGTTTTTTGAACCATTTTTATATTTCCTGGGATATTTAAGGTGTACCCAAGTTGAGGTTCTTGTTAGCAGTGCAGCCCTAAATTTGGGGGTGGCTCTGTCTTATTGATTTTCAGTTTTCCCAAGGTATATTCTCTAGACTGGGAGTGCCCTTGGCTCTGTAGCTCTGTTGTTTACTTGTTTTAGGGAACACAATGCACTCCTCCAGTGAGGCAGTTGGCAATTTACATCCAGCCCATCAGCATAACAAGGCTGCCTTTTCTCCAGGGCGTGTCTTGCCTTTCTGATTTTTACACATTTTGTGGATGTCCCTTTTGACCGGTGGGAAGTGATACTTCTTTGTAGTGCAGATTTGCATTGCCCGCTTGCTTGTTTGGCCAAAAAGGGCGTATGCGTTTTCTCCTGAATATATTCAGTAGAAAACGCATACGCCCTTTTTGGCCAACTGCGTCATTGTCGAAGTTGTGCACCTCTTCCTGTGCTTTAAAGGTGATTCCAACGTACCTCTTGTAATCTGTTTCCTGCTATTCTGCCGGGCTTTCAAGTCTGCCTCGTTGCCTTCCCTCAACAGATTTTTGGACGATAGTTGTCCTTTATTACTCTGCCAGTTTGTGAATTGCTGTGGCCCTGAGCTCCATTTTCCAACTCGTTTTTTGTGAGCTCTACGCAAGTCCAAAATTTTGGTTCAGGACCTATACTGGTTCCCGGTGGGTGGCTGAGACTCTGGTTAATTCTTCTTCCTGCCGGGAAATTAGAGTGACATATGCCTGTCCAAATGCCTAACAGTAACTCTCTCATTGGTTCTCCCTCTTCGCTTCCATCCTCTGCCAAATTGGCAACCTGTGCGAACCAGGAGGTTAAAGGGGCTGTCTCTCCAAGTTTGGAGATTGATAGTAAAGCAGTTGGAAAGTCAAACCGGAGCACCAGGAGAGGGACTACTCGTTGAGTTTTAGAAACCTTTTGTATTCACAGTGTGTCCATTCTCTAGGTTTCCCGTCCATGTTATAGCTGTAGTAATATTCCCTTCAACATGGAGAGTTGGGACCCATGGAATGGGGGCCATGCATTTTTGCTTTAAAGGGTCTGCATTTGCTCACCCAATCTCACCAATCCTCTCTGTCCCAAGTGTCCAGCCTTATGCCACAACCAGCTGTCATTGTAGACAGGGTTTTTCCAAGTTTCATCAGAGACCCTGAAGGAAATGTAAAGAATTTCCCTGTTTTTTTGGTTTTGTTTTTGAAATTCCTTCTTATAGTGGGTTTGAGCTGATTCTCTCTGCCATGTTTATACCAGTCTAGACACACTTGATTCCCTTACAGAGACATATCAATACATAGGTTTTAAGATTCTTACTAGTCAGATCTATTCCTCTGCGGGAAATATGGGGTTTTGAGTCCCTTTCACTGAGGAAGGTGTAGGTCTTGTCTATTCCACAGTTGGTTTTGGAAATGGAACCTGTGCTTATATCAAACTCTGGTTTTATGCATCACCCCACCTCTCCTTTTCCCTTAAGCAGGCATAAGAATGTTTTCTAAATGTGAGACTCTGTTCTCTTTCCTAACTCAGTTCATGTGTAGCCATGTTTACAGGATCTTCATACGTGATATCTTATGATAAGTTTCTTTTTCTGTGTGACTTATTTCACTTAGAATCATCGTACCTGAATCCACTCACTTTGCTGCTCCTGGTCTTATGACATTGATTTCATGGCTGAGGGATATTCCATCGTACATAAGTACCACAGATTTTGAACCATTTTTATATTTCCTGGGATATTGAAGGTGTACCCAAGTTGAGGTTCTTGTAAGCAGTGCAGCCCTAAATTTGGGGGTGGCTCTGTCTTATTGATTTTCAGTTTTCCCAAGGTATATTCTCTAGACTGGGCGTGCCCTTGGCTCTGTAGCTCTGTTGTTTACTTGTTTTAGGGAACGCAATGCACTCCTCCAGTGAGGCAGATGGCAATTTATATCCCGCCCATCAGCATAACAAGGCTCCCTGTTCTCCAGGGCCTGTCTTGCCTTTCTGGTTTTTACACATTTTGTGGATGTCCCTTTTGACCGGTGGGATGTGATACTTCTTTGTAGTGCAGATTTGCATTGCCCGCTAGCTTGCTTGGCCAAAAAGGGCGTATGCGTTTTCTCCTGAATATATTCAGGAGAAAACGCATACGCCCTTTATGGCCAACTGCATCATTGTCGAAGTTGTGCCCCTCTTCCTGTGCTTTAAAGGTGATTCCAACGTACCTCTTGAAATCTTTTTCCTGCTATTCTGCCTGGCTTTCAAGTCTGCCTCGTTGCCTTCCCTCAACAGATTTTTGGACGATAGTTGTCCTTTATTACTCTGCCAGTTTGTGAATTGCTGTGGCCCTGAGCTCCATTTTCCAACTCGTTTTTTGTGAGCTGTACGCAAGTCCAAAATTTTGGTTCAGGACCTATACTGGTTCCCGGTGGGTGGCTGAGACTCTGGTTAATTCTTCTTCCTGCCGGGAAATTAGAGTGACATGTGCCCGTCCAAATGCCTAACAGTAACTCTCTCATTGGTTCTCCCTCTTCCCTTCCATCCTCTGCCAAATTGGCAACCTGTGCGAACCAGGAGGTTAAAGGGGCTGTCTCTCCAAGTTGGGAGATTGATAGTAAAGCAGTTGGAAAGTCAAACCGGAGCACCAGGAGAGGGACTACTCGTTGAGTTTTAGAAACCTTTTGTATTCACAGTGTGTCCATTCTCTAGGTTTCCCGTACATGTTATAGCTGTAGTAATATTCCCTTCAACATGGAGAGTTGGGACCCATGGAATGGGGGCCATGCATTTTTGCTTTAAAGGGTCTGCATGTGCTCACCCAATCTCACCAATCCTCTCAGTCCCAACTGTCCAGCCTTATGCCACATCCAGCTGTCATTGTAGACAGGGTTTTTCCAGGTTTCATCAGAGACCCTGAAGGAAATGTAAAGAATTTCCCTGTTTTTTGGTTTTGTTTTTGAAATTCCTTTTTATAGTGGGTTTGAGCTGATTCTCTCTGCGATGTTTATGCCAGTCTAGACACACTTGATTCCCTTACAGAGACATATCAATACACAGGTTTTAAGATTCTTACTAGTCAGATCTATTCCTCTGCGGGAAATATGGGGTTTTGAGTCCCTTTCACTGAGGAAGGTGTAGGTCTTGTCTATTCCACAGTTGGTTTTGGAAATGGTACCTGTGCTTATATCAAACTCTGGTTTTATGCATCACCCACCTATCCTTTCCCCTTAAGCAGGCATAAGAGTGTTTTCTCAATGTGAGACTCTGTTCTCTTTCCTAACTCTGTTCATGTGTAGCCATGTTTACAGGATCTTCATAAGTCATATCTTATGATAAGTTTCTTTTTCTGTGTGACTTATTTCACTTAGAATCATCGTACCTGAATCCACTCACATTGCTGCTCCTGGTCTTATGACATTGATTTCATGGCTGAGGGATATTCCATCGGACATAAATACCACAGTTTTTTGAACCATTTTTATATTTCCAGGGATATTTAAGGTGTACCCAAGTTGAGGTTCTTGTAATCAGTGCAGCCCTAAATTTGGGGGTGGCTCTGTCTTATTGATTTTCAGTTTTCCCAATGTATATTCCCTAGACTGGAAGTGCACTTGGCTCTGTAACTCTGTTGTTTACTTGTTTTAGGGAACGCAATGCACTCCTCCAGTGAGGCAGTTGGCAATTTACATCCCGCCCATCAGCATAACAAGGCTCCCTGTTCTCCAGGGCCTGTCTTGCCTTTCTGGTTTTTACACATTTTGTGGATGTCCCTTTTGACCGGTGGGAAGTGATACTTCTTTGTAGTGCAGATTTGCCTTGCCGCTTGCTTGTTTGGCCAAAAAGGGCGTATACGTTTTCTCCTGAATATATTCAGGAGAAAACGCATACGCCCTTTTTGGCCAACTGCGTCATTGTCGAAGTTGTGCCCCTCTTCCTGTGCTTTAAAGGCGATTCCAACGTACCTCTTGAAATCTGTTTCCTGCTATTCTGCCTGGCTTTCAAGTCTGCCTCGTTGCCTTCCCTCAACAGATTTTTGGACGATAGTTGTCCTTTATTACTCTGCCAGTTTGTGAATTGCTGTGGCCCTGAGCTCCCTTTTCAACTCGTTTTTTGTGAGCTGTACGCAAGTCCAAAATTTTGGTTCAGGACCTATACTGGTTCCCGGTGGGTGGCTGAGACTCTGGTTAATTCTTCCTCCTGCCGAGAAATTAGAGTGAAATATGCCCGTCTAAATGCCTAACAGTAACTCTCTCATTGGTTCTCCCTCTTCCCTTCCATCCTCTGCCAAATTGGCAACCAGTGCGAACCAGGAGGTTAAAGGGGCTGTCTCTCCAAGTTGGGAGATTGATAGTAAAGCAGTTGGAAAGTCAAACCGGAGCACCAGGAGAGGGACTACGCGTTGAGTTTTAGAAACCTTTTGTATTCACAGTGTGTCCATTCTCTAGGTTTCCCGTACATGTTATAGCTGTAGTAATATTCCCTACAACCTGGAGAGTTGGGACCCATGGAATGGGGGCCATGCATATTTGCTTTAAAGGGTCTGCATTTGCTCACCCAATCTCACCAATCCTCTCAGTCCCAAGTGTCCAGCCTTATGCCACAAGCAGCTGTCATTGTAGACAGGGTTTTTCCAAGTTTCATCAGAGACCCTGAAGGAAATGTAAAGAATTTCCCTGTTTTTTTGGTTTTGTTTTTGAAATTCCTTTTTATAGTGGGTTTGAGCTGATTCTCTCTGCCATGTTTATGCCAGTCTAGACACACTTGATTCCCTTACAGAGACATATCAATACATAGGTTTTAAGATTCTTACTAGTCAGATCTATTCCTCTGCGGGAAATATGGGGTTTTGAGTCCCTTTCACTGAGGAAGCTGTAGGTCTTGTCTATGCCACAGTTGGTTTTGGAAATGGTACCTGTGCTTATATCAAACTCTGGTTTTATGCATCACCCCACCTCTCCTTTCCCCTTAAGCAGGCATAAGAGTGTTTTCTAAATGTGAGACTCTGGTCTCTTTCCTAACTCAGTTCATGTGTAGCCATGTTTACAGGATCTTCATAAGTGATATCTTATGATAAGTTTCTTTTTCTGTGTGACTTATTTCACTTAGAATCATCGTACCTGAATCCACTCACTTTGCTGCTCCTGGTCTTATGACATTGATTTCATGGCTGAGGGATATTCCATCGGACATAAGTACCACAGTTTTTTGAACCATTTTTATATTTCCTGGGATATTTAAGGTGTACCCAAGTTGAGGTTCTTGTTAGCAGTGCAGCCCTAAATTTGGGGGTGGCTCTGTCTTATTGATTTTCAGTTTTCCCAAGGTATATTCTCTAGACTGGGAGTGCCCTTGGCTCTGTAGCTCTGTTGTTTACTTGTTTTAGGGAACACAATGCACTCCTCCAGTGAGGCAGTTGGCAATTTACAGCCCGCCCATCAGCATAACAAGGCTGCCTTTTCTCCAGGGCGTGTCTTGCCTTTCTGATTTTTACACATTTTGTGGATGTCCCTTTTGACCGGTGGGAAGTGATACTTCTTTGTAGTGCAGATTTGCATTGCCCGCTTGCTTGCTTGGCCAAAAAGGGCGCATGCGTTTTCTCCTGAATATATTCAGGAGAAAACGCATTCGCCCCTTTGGGCCAAGTTCGTCATTGTCGAAGTTGTGCCCCTCTTCCTGTGCTTTAAAGGTGATTCCTACGTACCTCTTGAAATCTGTTTCCTGCTATTTTGCCTCGCTTTCAAGTCCGCCTCGTTGCCTTCCCTCAACAGATTTTTGGACGATAGTTGTCCTTTATTACTCTGCCAGTTTGTGAATTGCTGTGGCCCTGAGCTCCATTTTCCAACTCGTTTTTTGTGAGCTGTACGCAAGTCCAAAATTTTGGTTCAAGACCTACACTGGTTCCCGGTGGGTGGCTGAGACTCTGGTTAATTCTTCTTCCTGCCGGGAAATTAGAGTGACATGTGCCCGTCCAAATGCCTAACAGCTACTCTCTCATTGGTTCTCCCTCTTCCCTTCCATCCTCTGCCAAATTGGCAACCTGTGCGAACCAGCAGGTTAAAGGGGCTGTCTCTCCAAGTTGGGAGATTGATAGTAAAGCAGTTGGAAAGTCAAACCGGACCACCAGGAGAGGGACTACTCGTTGAGTTTTAGAAACCTTTTGTATTCACTGTGTGTCCATTCTCTAGGTTTCCCGTACATGTTATAGCCGTAGTAATATTCCCTTCCACATGGAGAGTTGGGACCCATGGAATGGGGGCCATGCATTTTTGCTTTAAAGGGTCTGCATTTGCTCACCCAATCTCACCAATCCTCTCAGTCCCAAGTGTCCAGCCTTATGCCACATCCAGCTGTCATTGTAGATAGGGTCATTCCAGGTTTCATCAGAGACCCTGAAGGAAATGTAAAGAATTTCCCTGTTTTTTGGTTTTGTTTTTGAAATTCCTTTTTATAGTGGCTTTGAGCTCATTCTCGCTGCCATGTTTATGCCAGTCTAGACACACTTGATTCCGTTACAGAGACATATCAATACATAGGTTTTAAGATTCTTACTAGTCAGATCTATTCCTCTGCGGGAAATATGGGGTTTTGAGTCCCTTTCACTGAGGAAGGTGTAGGTCTTGTCTATTCCACAGTTGGTTTTAGAAATGGTACCTGTGCTTATATCAAACTCTGGTTTTATGCATCACCCCACCTCTCCTTTCCCCTTCAGCAGGCATAAGAGTGTTTTCTCAATGTGAGACTCTGTTCTCTTTCCTAACTCAGTTCATGTGTAGCCATGTTTACAGGATCTTCATAAGTGATATCTTATGATAAGTTTCTTTTTCTGTGTGACTTATTTCACTTAGAATCATCGTACCTGAATCCACTCAGTTTGCTGCTCCTGGTCTTATGACATTGATTTCATGGCTGAGGGATATTCCATCGGACATAAATACCACAGTTTTTTGAACCATTTTTATATTTCCTGGGATATTTAAGGTGTACCCAAGTTGAGGTTCTTGTAAGCAGTGCAGCCCTAAATTTGGGGGTGGCTCTGTCTTATTGATTTTCAGTTTTCCCAATGTATATTCCCTAGACTGGAAGTGCACATGGCTCTGAAACTCTGTTGTTTACTTGTTTTAGGGAACGCAATGCACTCCTCCAGTGAGGCAGTTTGCAATTTACATCCCGCCCATCAGCATAACAAGGCTCCCTGTTCTCCAGGGCCTGTCTTGCCTTTCTGGTTTTTACACATTTTGTGGATGTCCCTTTTGACCGGTGGGAAGTGATACTTCTTTGTAGTGCAGATTTGCATTGCCCGCTTGCTTGTTTGGCCAAAAAGGGCGTATGCGTTTTCTCCTGAATATATTCAGGAGAAAACGCATACGCCCTTTTTGGCCAACTGCGTCATTGTCGAAGTTGTGCCCCTCTTCCTGTACTTTAAAGGTGATTCCAACGTACCTCTTGAAATCTGTTTCCTGCTATTCTGCCTGGCTTTCAAGTCTGCCTCGTTGCCTTCCCTCAACAGATTTTTGGACGATAGTTGTCCTTTATTACTCTGCCAGTTTGTGAATTGTTGTGGCCCTGAGCTCCCTTTTCAACTCGTTTTTTGTGAGCTGTACGCAAGTCCAGAATTTTGGTTCAGGACCTATACTGGTTCCCGGTGGGTGGCTGAGACTCTGGTTAATTCTTCTTCCTGCCGGGAAATTAGAGTGAAATATGCTCGTCCAAATGCCTAACAGTAACTCTCTCATTGGTTCTCCCTCTTCCCTTCCATCCTCTGCCAAATTGGCAACCTGTGCGAACCAGGAGGTTAAAGGGGCTGTCTCTCCAAGTTGGGAGATTGATAGTAAAGCAGTTGGAAAGTCAAACCGGAGCACCAGGAGAGGGACTACTCGTTGAGTTTTAGAAACCTTTTGTATTCACAGTGTGTCCATTCTCTAGGTTTCCCGTACATGTTATAGCTGTAGTAATATTCCCTTCAACCTGGAGAGTTGGGACCAATGGAATGGGGGCCATGCATTTTTGCTTTAAAGGGTCTGCATTTGCTCACCCAATCTCACCAATCCTCTCAGTCCCAAGTGTCCAGCCTTATGCCACATCCAGCTGTCATTGTAGACAGGGTTTTTCCAAGTTTCATCAGAGACCCTGAAGGAAATGTAAAGAATTTCCCTGTTTTTTTGGTTTTGTTTTTGAAATTCCTTTTTATAGTGGGTTTGAGCTGATTCTCTCTGCCATGTTTATGCCAGTCTAGACACACTTGATTCCCTTACAGAGACATATCAATACATAGGTTTTAAGATTCTTACTAGTCAGATCTATTCCTCTGCGGGAAATATGGGGTTTTGAGTCCCTTTCACTGAGGAAAGTGTAGGTCTTGTCTATTCCACAGTTGGTTTTGGAAATGGTACCTGTGCTTATATGAAACTCTGGTTTTATGCATCACCCCACCTCTCCTTTCCCCTTAAGCAGGCATAAGAGTGTTTTCTAAATGTCAGACTCTGTTCTCTTTCCTAACTCAGTTCATGTGTAGCCATGTTTACAGGATCTTCATAAGTGATATCTTATGATAAGTTTCTTTTTCTGTGTGACTTATTTCACTTAGAATCATCGTACCTGAATCCACTCACTTTGCTGCTCCTGGTCTTATGACATTGATTTCATGGCTGAGGGATATTCCATCGTACATAAATACCACAGATTTTTGAACCATTTTTATATTTCCTGGGATATTTAAGGTGTACCCAAGTTGAGGTTCTTGTAAGCAGTGCAGCCCTAAATTTGGGGGTGGCTCTGTCTTATTGATTTTCAGTTTTCCCAATGTATATTCCCTAGACTGGAAGTGCACATGGCTCTGTAACTCTGTTGTTTACTTGTTTTAGGGAACGCAATGCACTCCTCCAGTGAGGCAGTTTGCAATTTACATCCCGCCCATCAGCATAACAAGGCTCCCTGTTCTCCAGGGCCTGTCTTGCCTTTCTGGTTTTTACACATTTTGTGGATGTCCCTTTTGACCGGTGGGAAGTGATACTTCTTTGTAGTGCAGATTTGCATTGCCCGCTTGCTTGTTTGGCCAAAAAGGGCGTATGCGTTTTCTCCTGAATATATTCAGGAGAAAACGCATACGCCCTTTTTGGCCAACTGCGTCATTGTCGAAGTTGTGCCCCTCTTCCTGTGCTTTAAAGGCGATTCCAACGTACCTCTTGAAATCTGTTTCCTGCTGTTCTGCCTGGCTTTCAAGTCTGCCTCGTTGCCTTCCCTCAACAGATTTTTGGACGATAGTTGTCCTTTATTACTCTGCCAGTTTGTGAATTGTTGTGGCCCTGAGCTCCCTTTTCAACTCGTTTTTTGTGAGCTGTACGCAAGTCCAGAATTTTGGTTCAGGACCTATACTGGTTCCCGGTGGGTGGCTGAGACTCTGGTTAATTCTTCTTCCTGCCGGGAAATTAGAGTGAAATATGCTCGTCCAAATGCCTAACAGTAACTCTCTCATTGGTTCTCCCTCTTCCCTTCCATCCTCTGCCAAATTGGCAACCTGTGCGAACCAGGAGGTTAAAGGGGCTGTCTCTCCAAGTTGGGAGATTGATAGTAAAGCAGTTGGAAAGTCAAACCGGAGCACCAGGAGAGGGACTACTCGTTGAGTTTTAGAAACCTTTTGTATTCACAGTGTGTCCATTCTCTAGGTTTCCCGTACATGTTATAGCTGTAGTAATATTCCCTTCAACCTGGAGAGTTGGGACCCATGGAATGTGGGCCATGCATTTTTGCTTTAAAGGGTCTGCATTTGCTCACCCAATCTCACCAATCCTCTCAGTCCCAAGTGTCCAGCCTTATGCCACATCCAGCTGTCATTGTAGACAGGGTTTTTCCAGGTTTCATCAGAGTCCCTGAAGGAAATGGAAACAATTTCCTTGTTTTTTGGTTTTGTTTTTGAAATTCCTTTTTAGAGTGGGTTTGAGCTGATTCTCTCTGCCATGTTTATGCCAGTCTAGACACACTTGATTCCCTTACAGAGACATATCAATACATAGGTTTTAAGATTCTTACTAGTCAGATCTATTCCTCTGCGGGAAATATGGGGTTTTGAGTCCCTTTCACTGAGGAAGGTGTAGGTCTTGTCTATTCCACAGTTGGTTTTGGAAATGGTACCTGTGCTTATATCAAACTGTGGTTTTATGCATCACCCCACCTCTCCTTTCCCCTTAAGCAGGCATAAGAGTGTTTTCTAAATGGGAGACTCTGGTCTCTTTCCTAACTCAGTTCATGTGTAGCCATGTTTACAGGATCTTCATAAGTCATATCTTATGATAAGTTTCTTTTTCTGTGTGACTTATTTCACTTAGAATCATCGTACCTGAATCCACTCACTTTGCTGCTCCTGGTCTTATGACATTGATTTCATGTCTGAGGGATATTCCATCGTACATAAATACCACAGTTTTTTGAACCATTTTTATATTTCCTGGGATATTTAAGGTGTACCCAAGTTGAGGTTCTTGTAAGCAGTGCAGCCCTAAATTTGGGGTTGGCTCTGTCTTATTGATTTTCAGTTTTCCCAATGTATATTCCCTAGACTGGAAGTGCCCTTGGCTCTGTAGCTCTGTTGTTTACTTCTTTTAGGGAACGCAATGCACTCCTCCAGTGAGGCAGTTGGCAATTTACATCCCGCCCAGCAGCATAACAAGGCTCCCTGTTCTCCAGGGCCTGTCTTGCCTTTCTGGTTTTTACACATTTTGTGGATGTCCCTTTTGACCGGTGGGAAGTGATACTTCTTTGTAGTGCAGATTTGCATTGCCCGCTTCCTTGTTTGGCCAAAAAGGTCGTATGCGTTTTCTCCTGAATATATTCAGGAGAAAACGCATACGCCATTTTTGGCCAACTGCGTCATTGTCGAAGTTGTGCCCCTCTTCCTGTGCTTTAAAGGCGATTCCAACGTACCTCTTGAAATCTGTTTCCTGCTATTCTGCCTGGCTTTCAAGTCTGCCTCGTTGCCTTCCCTCAACAGATTTTTGGACGATAGTTGTCCTTTATTACTCTGCCAGTTTGTGAATTGCTGTGGCCCTGAGCTCCATTTTCCAACTCGTTTTTTGTTTGCTGTACGCAGGTCCAAAATTTTGGTTCATGACCTATACTGGTTCCCGGTGGGTGGCTGAGACTCTGGTTAATTCTTCTTCCTGCCGGGAAATTAGAGTGACATGTGCCCGTCCAAATGCCTAACAGCTACTCTCTCATTGGTTCTCCCTCTTCCCTTCCATCCTCTGCCAATTTGGCAACCTGTGCGAACCAGGAGGTTAAAGGGGCTGTCTCTCCAAGTTGGGAGATTGATAGTAAAGCAGTTGGAAAGTCAAACCGGAGCACCAGGAGAGGGACTACTCGTTGAGTTTTAGAAACCTTTTATATTCACAGTGTGTCCATTCTCTAGGTTTCCCGTACATGTTATAGCTGTAGTAATATTCCCTTCAACCTGGAGAGTTGGGACCCATGGAATGTGGGCCATGCATTTTTGCTTTAAAGGGTCTGCATTTGCTCACCCAATCTCACCAATCCTCTCAGTCCCAAGTGTCCAGCCTTATGCCACATCCAGCTGTCATTGTAGACAGGGTTTTTCCAGGTTTCATCAGAGTCCCTGAAGGAAATGGAAACAATTTCCTTGTTTTTTGGTTTTGTTTTTGAAATTCCTTTTTAGAGTGGGTTTGAGCTGATTCTATCTGCCATGTTTATGCCAGTCTAGACACACTTGATTCCCTTACAGAGACATATCAATACATAGGTTTTAAGATTCTTACTAGTCAGATCTATTCCTCTGTGGGAAATATGGGGTTTTGAGTCCCTTTCACTGAGGAAGGTGTAGGTCTTGTCTATTCCACAGTTGGTTTCGGAAATGGTACCTGTGCTTATATCAAACTGTGGTTTTATGCATCACCCCACCTCTCCTTTCCCCTTAAGCAGGCATAAGAGTGTTTTCTAAATGTGAGACTCTGGTCTCTTTCCTAACTCAGTTCATGTGTAGCCATGTTTACAGGATCTTCATAAGTCATATATTATGATAAGTTTCTTTTTCTGTGTGACTTATTTCACTTAGAATCATCGTACCTGAATCCACTCACTTTGCTGCTCCTGGTCTTATGACATTGATTTCATGGCTGAGGGATATTCCATCGGACATAAATACCACAGTTTTTTGAACCATTTTTATATTTCCTGGGATATTTAAGGTGTACCCAAGTTGAGGTTCTTGTAAGCAGTGCAGCCCTAAATTTGGTGTTGGCTCTGTCTTATTGATTTTCAGTTTTCCCAATGTATATTCCCTAGACTGGAAGTGCCCTTGGCTCTGTAGCTCTGTTGTTTACTTGTTTTAGGGAACGCAATGCACTCCTCCAGTGAGGCAGTTGGCAATTTACATCCCGCCCAGCAGCATAACAAGGCTCCCTGTTCTCCAGGGCCTGTCTTGCCTTTCTGGTTTTTACACATTTTGTGGATGTCCCTTTTGACCGGTGGGAAGTGATACTTCTTTGTAGTGCAGATTTGCATTGCCCGCTTCCTTTTTTGGCCAAAAAGGTCGTATGCGTTTTCTCCTGAATATATTCAGGAGAAAACGCATATGCCATTTTTGGCCAACTGCGTCATTGTCGAAGTTGTGCCCCTCTTCCTGTGCTTTAAAGGCGATTCCAACGTACCTCTTGAAATCTGTTTCCTGCTATTCTGCCTGGCTTTCAAGTCTGCCTCGTTGCCTTCCCTCAACAGATTTTTGGACGATAGTTGTCCTTTATTACTCTGCCAGTTTGTGAATTGCTGTGGCCCTGAGCTCCATTTTCCAACTCGTTTTTTGTTTGCTGTACGCAGGTCCAAAATTTTGGTTCATGACCTATACTGGTTCCCGGTGGGTGGCTGAGACTCTGGTTAATTCTTCTTCCTGCCGGGAAATTAGAGTGACATGTGCCCGTCCAAATGCCTAACAGCTACTCTCTCATTGGTTCTCCCTCTTCCCTTCCATCCTCTGCCAATTTGGCAACCTGTGCGAACCAGGAGGTTAAAGGGGCTGTCTCTCCAAGTTGGGAGATTGATAGTAAAGCAGTTGGAAAGTCAAACCGGAGCACCAGGAGAGGGACTACTCGTTGAGTTTTAGAAACCTTTTGTATTCACAGTGTGTCCATTCTCTAGGTTTCCCGTACATGTTATAGCTGTAGTAATATTCCCTTCAACCTGGAGAGTTGGGACCCATGGAATGTGGGCCATGCATTTTTGCTTTAAAGGGTCTGCATTTGCTCACCCAATCTCACCAATCCTCTCAGTCCCAAGTGTCCAGCCTTATGCCACATCCAGCTGTCATTGTAGACAGGGTTTTTCCAGGTTTCATCAGAGTCCCTGAAGGAAATGGAAACAATTTCCTTGTTTTTTGGTTTTGTTTTTGAAATTCCTTTTTAGAGTGGGTTTGAGCTGATTCTCTCTGCCATGTTTATGCCAGTCTAGACACACTTGATTCCCTTACAGAGACATATCAATACATAGGTTTTAAGATTCTTACTAGTCAGATCTATTCCTCTGCGCGAAATATGGGGTTTTGAGTCCCTTTCACTGAGGAAGGTGTAGGTCTTGTCTATTCCACAGTTGGTTTTGGAAATGGTACCTGTGCTTATATCAAACTGTGATTTTATGCATCACCCCACCTCTCCTTTCCCCTTAAGCAGGCATAAGATTGTTTTCTAAATGTGAGACTCTGGTCTCTTTCCTAACTCAGTTCATGTGTAGCCATGTTTACAGGATCTTCATAAGTCATATATTATGATAAGTTTCTTTTTCTGTGTGACTTATTTCACTTAGAATCATCGTACCTGAATCCACTCACTTTGCTGCTCCTGGTCTTATGACATTGATTTCATGGCTGAGGGATATTCCATCGGACATAAATACCACAGTTTTTTGAACCATTTTTATATTTCCTGGGATATTTAAGGTGTACCCAAGTTGAGGTTCTTGTAAGCAGTGCAGCCCTTAATTTGGGGGTGGCTCTGTCTTATTGATTTTCAGTTTTCCCAATGTATATTCCCTAGACTGGAAGTGCCCTTGGTTCTGTAGCTCTGTTGTTTACTTGTTTTAGGGAACGCAATGCACTCCTCCAGTGAGGCAGTTGGCAATTTACATCCTGCCCATCAGCATAACAAGGCTCCCTGTTCTCCAGGGCCAGTCTTGCCTTTCTGGTTTTTACACATTTTGTGGATGTCCCTTTTGACCGCTGGGAAGTGATACTTCTTTGTAGTGCAGATTTGCATTGCCCGCTTGCTTGTTTGGCCAAAAAGGGCGTATGCGTTTTCGCCTGAATATATTCAGGAGAAAACGCATACGCCCTTTTTGGCCAACTGCGTCATTGTCGAAGTTGTGCCCCTCTTCCTGTGCTTTAAAGGTGATTCCAACGTACCTCTTGATATCTGTTTCCTGCTATTCTGCCTGGCTTTCAAGTCTGCCTCGTTGCCTTCCCTCAACAGATTTTCGGACGATAGTTGTCCTTTATTACTCTGCCAGTTTGTGAATTGCTGTGGCCCTGAGCTCCATTTTCCAACTCGTTTTTTGTGTGCTGTACGCAAGTCCAAAATTTTGGTTCAGGACCTATACTGGTTCCCGGTGGGTGGCTGAGACTCTGGTTAATTCTTCTTCCTGCCGGGAAATTAGAGTGACATGTGCCCGTCCAAATGCCTAACAGCTACTCTCTCATTGGTTCTCCCTCTTCCCTTCCATCCTCTGCCAAATTGGCAACCTGTGCGAACCAGGAGGTTAAAGGGGCTGCCTCTCCAACGTGGGAGATTGATAGTAAAGCAGTTGGAAAGTCAAACCGGAGCACCAGGAGAGGGACTACTCGTTGAGTTTTAGAAACCTTTTGTATTCACAGTGTGTCCATTCTCTAGGTTTCCCGTACATGTTATAGCTGTAGTAATATTCCCTTCAACCTGGAGAGTTGGGACCCATGGAATGGGGGCCATGCATTTTTGCTTTAAAGGGTCTGCATTTGCTCACCCAATCTCACCAATCCTCTCAGTCCCAAGTGTCCAGCCTTATGCCACATCCAGCTGTCATTGTAGACAGGGTTTTTCCAGGTTTCATCAGAGACCCTGAAGGAAATGTAAAGAATTTCCCTGTTTTTCGGTTTTGTTTTTGAAATTCCTTTTTATAGTGGTTTTGAGCTGATTCTCTCTGCCATGTTTATGCCAGTCTAGACACACTTGATTCCCTTACAGAGACATATCAATACATAGGTTTTAAGATTCTTACTAGTCAGATCTATTCCTCTGCGGGAAATATGGGGTTTTGAGTCCCTTTCACTGAGGAAGGTGTAGGTCTTGTCTATTCCACAGTTGGTTTTGGAAATGGTACCTGTGATTATATCAAACTCTGGTTTTATGCATCACCCCACCTCTCCTTTCCCCTTAAGCAGGCATAAGAGTGTTTTCTAAATGTGAGACTCTGGTCTCTTTCCTAACTCAGTTCATGTGTATCCATGTTTACAGGATCTTCATAAGTCATATCTTATGATAAGTTTCTTTTTCTGTGTGACTTATTTCACTTAGAATCATCGTACCTAAATCCACTCACTTTGCTGCTCCTGGTCTTATGACATTGATTTCATGGCTGAGGGATATTCCATCGGACATAAATACCACAGTTTTTTGAACCATTTTTATATTTCCTGGGATATTTAAGGTGTACCCAAGTTGAGGTTCTTGTAAGCAGTGCGGCCCTAAATTTGGGGGTGGCTCTGTCTTATTGATTTTCAGTTTTCCCAATGTATATTCCCTAGACTGGAAGTGCCCTTGGCTCTGTAGCTCTGTTGTTTACTTGTTTTAGGGAACGCAATGCACTCCTCCAGTGAGGCAGTTGGCAATTTACATCCCGCCCAGCAGCATAACAAGGATCCCTGTACTCCAGGGCCAGTCTTGCCTTTCTGGTTTTTACACATTTTGTGCATGTCCCATTTGACCGGTGGGAAGTGATACTTCTTTGTAGTGCAGATTTGCATTGCCCGCTTGCTTGTATGGCCAAAATGGGCGTATGCGTTTTCCCCTGAATATATTCAGGGGAAAACGCATACGCCCTTTTTGGCCAACTGCGTCATTGTCGAAGTTGTGCCCCTCTTCCTGTGCTTTAAAGGCGATTCCAACGTACCTCTTGAAATCTGTTTCCTGCTATTCTGCCTCGCTTTCAAGTCCGCCTCGTTGCCTTCCCTCAACAGATTTTTGGACGATAGTTGTCCTTTATTACTCTGCCAGTTCGTGAATTGCTATGCCCCTGAGCTCCATTTTTCAACTCGTTTTTTGTGAGCTGTACGCAAGTCCAAAATTTTGGTTCAGGACCTATACTGGTTCCCTGTAGGTGGCTGAGACTCTGGTTAATGCTTCTTCCTGCCAGGAAATTAGAGTGACATGTGCCCGTCCAAATGCCTAACAGCTACTCTCTCATGGGTTCTCCCTCTTCCCTTCCATCCTTTGCCAAATTGGCAACCTGTGCGAACCAGAAGGTTAAAGGGGTTGTCTCTCCAAGTTGGGAGATTGATAGGAAAGCAGGTGGAAAGTCAAACCGGAGCACCAGGAGAGGGACTACTCGTTGAGTTTTAGAAACCTTTTGTATTCACAGTGTGTCCATTCTCTAGGTTTCCCGTACATGTTATAGCTGTAGTAATATTCCCTTCAACCTGGAGAGTTGGGACCCATGGAATGGGGGCCATGCATTTTTGCTTTAAAGGGTCTGCATTTGCTCACCCAATCTCACCAATCCTCTCAGTCCCAAGTGCCCAGCCTTATGCCACATCCAGCTGTCATTGTAGACAGGGTTTTTCCAGGTTTCATCAGAGACCCTGAAGGAAATGGAAAGAATTTCCCTGTTTTTTGGTTTTGTTTTTGAAATTCCTTTTTAGAGTGGGTTTGAGCTGATTCTCTCTGCCATGTTTATGCCAGTCTAGACACACTTGATTCCCTTACAGAGACATATCAATACATAGGTTTTAAGATTCTTACTAGTCAGATATATTCCTCTGCGCGAAATATGGGGTTTTGAGTCCCTTTCACTGAGGAAGGTGTAGGTCTTGTCTATTCCACAGTTGGTTTTGGAAATGGTACCTGTGCTTATATCAAACTCTGGTTTTATGCATCACCCCACCTCTCCTTTCCCCTTAAGCAGGCATAAGAGTGTTTTCTAAATGTGAGACTCTGGTCTCTTTCCTAACTCAGTTCATGTGTAGCCATGTTTACAGGATCTTCATAAGTGATATCTTATGATAAGTTTCTTTTTCTGTGTGACTTATTTCACTTAGAATCATCGTACCTGAAACCACTCACTTTGCTGCTCCTGGTCTTATGACATTGATTTCATGGCTGAGGGATATTCCATCGGACATAAATACCACAGTTTTTTGAACCATTTTTATATTTCCAGGGATATTTAAGGTGTACCCAAGTTGAGGTTCTTGTTAGCAGTGCAGCCCTAAATTTGGGGGTGGCTCTGTCTTATTGATTTTCAGTTTTCCCAAGGTATATTCTCTAGACTGGGAGTGCCCTTGGCTCTGTAGCTCTGTTGTTTACTTGTTTTAGGGAACACAATGCACTCCTCCAGTGAGGCAGTTGGCAATTTACATCCAGCCCATCAGCATAACAAGGCTGCCTTTTCTCCAGGGCGTGTCTTGCCTTTCTGATTTTTACACATTTTGTGGATGTCCCTTTTGACCGGTGGGAAGTGATACTTCTTTGTAGTGCAGATTTGCATTGCCCGCTTGCTTGTTTGGCCAAAAAGGGCGTATGCGTTTTCTCCTGAATATATTCAGTAGAAAACGCATACGCCCTTTTTGGCCAACTGCGTCATTGTCGAAGTTGTGCACCTCTTCCTGTGCTTTAAAGGTGATTCCAACGTACCTCTTGTAATCTGTTTCCTGCTATTCTGCCGGGCTTTCAAGTCTGCCTCGTTGCCTTCCCTCAACAGATTTTTGGACGATAGTTGTCCTTTATTACTCTGCCAGTTTGTGAATTGCTGTGGCCCTGAGCTCCATTTTCCAACTCGTTTTTTGTGAGCTCTACGCAAGTCCAAAATTTTGGTTCAGGACCTATACTGGTTCCCGGTGGGTGGCTGAGACTCTGGTTAATTCTTCTTCCTCCCGGGAAATTAGAGTGACATATGCCTGTCCAAATGCCTAACAGTAACTCTCTCATTGGTTCTCCCTCTTCGCTTCCATCCTCTGCCAAATTGGCAACCTGTGCGAACCAGGAGGTTAAAGGGGCTGTCTCTCCAAGTTTGGAGATTGATAGTAAAGCAGTTGGAAAGTCAAACCGGAGCACCAGGAGAGGGACTACTCGTTGAGTTTTAGAAACCTTTTGTATTCACAGTGTGTCCATTCTCTAGGTTTCCCGTCCATGTTATAGCTGTAGTAATATTCCCTTCAACATGGAGAGTTGGGACCCATGGAATGGGGGCCATGCATTTTTGCTTTAAAGGGTCTGCATTTGCTCACCCAATCTCACCAATCCTCTCTGTCCCAAGTGTCCAGCCTTATGCCACAACCAGCTGTCATTGTAGACAGGGTTTTTCCAAGTTTCATCAGAGACCCTGAAGGAAATGTAAAGAATTTCCCTGTTTTTTTGGTTTTGTTTTTGAAATTCCTTCTTATAGTGGGTTTGAGCTGATTCTCTCTGCCATGTTTATACCAGTCTAGACACACTTGATTCCCTTACAGAGACATATCAATACATAGGTTTTAAGATTCTTACTAGTCAGATCTATTCCTCTGCGGGAAATATGGGGTTTTGAGTCCCTTTCACTGAGGAAGGTGTAGGTCTTGTCTATTCCACAGTTGGTTTTGGAAATGGAACCTGTGCTTATATCAAACTCTGGTTTTATGCATCACCCCACCTCTCCTTTTCCCTTAAGCAGGCATAAGAATGTTTTCTAAATGTGAGACTCTGTTCTCTTTCCTAACTCAGTTCATGTGTAGCCATGTTTACAGGATCTTCATACGTGATATCTTATGATAAGTTTCTTTTTCTGTGTGACTTATTTCACTTAGAATCATCGTACCTGAATCCACTCACTTTGCTGCTCCTGGTCTTATGACATTGATTTCATGGCTGAGGGATATTCCATCGTACATAAGTACCACAGATTTTGAACCATTTTTATATTTCCTGGGATATTGAAGGTGTACCCAAGTTGAGGTTCTTGTAAGCAGTGCAGCCCTAAATTTGGGGGTGGCTGTGTCTTATTGATTTTCAGTTTTCCCAAGGTATATTCTCTAGACTGGGCGTGCCCTTGGCTCTGTAGCTCTGTTGTTTACTTGTTTTAGGGAACGCAATGCACTCCTCCAGTGAGGCAGATGGCAATTTATATCCCGCCCATCAGCATAACAAGGCTCCCTGTTCTCCAGGGCCTGTCTTGCCTTTCTGGTTTTTACACATTTTGTGGATGTCCCTTTTGACCGGTGGGATGTGATACTTCTTTGTAGTGCAGATTTGCATTGCCCGCTAGCTTGCTTGGCCAAAAAGGGCGTATGCGTTTTCTCCTGAATATATTCAGGAGAAAACGCATACGCCCTTTTTGGCCAACTGCATCATTGTCGAAGTTGTGCCCCTCTTCCTGTGCTTTAAAGGTGATTCCAACGTACCTCTTGAAATCTTTTTCCTGCTATTCTGCCTGGCTTTCAAGTCTGCCTCGTTGCCTTCCCTCAACAGATTTTTGGACGATAGTTGTCCTTTAGTACTCTGCCAGTTTGTGAATTGCTGTGGCCCTGAGCTCCATTTTCCAACTCGTTTTTTGTGAGCTGTACGCAAGTCCAAAATTTTGGTTCAGGACCTATACTGGTTCCCGGTGGGTGGCTGAGACTCTGGTTAATTCTTCTTCCTGCCGGGAAATTAGAGTGACATGTGCCCGTCCAAATGCCTAACAGTAACTCTCTCATTGGTTCTCCCTCTTCCCTTCCATCCTCTGCCAAATTGGCAACCTGTGCGAACCAGGAGGTTAAAGGGGCTGTCTCTCCAAGTTGGGAGATTGATAGTAAAGCAGTTGGAAAGTCAAACCGGAGCACCAGGAGAGGGACTACTCGTTGAGTTTTAGAAACCTTTTGTATTCACAGTGTGTCCATTCTCTAGGTTTCCCGTACATGTTATAGCTGTAGTAATATTCCCTTCAACATGGAGAGTTGGGACCCATGGAATGGGGGCCATGCATTTTTGCTTTAAAGGGTCTGCATGTGCTCACCCAATCTCACCAATCCTCTCAGTCCCAACTGTCCAGCCTTATGCCACATCCAGCTGTCATTGTAGACAGGGTTTTTCCAGGTTTCATCAGAGACCCTGAAGGAAATGTAAAGAATTTCCCTGTTTTTTGGTTTTGTTTTTGAAATTCCTTTTTATAGTGGGTTTGAGCTGATTCTCTCTGCGATGTTTATGCCAGTCTAGACACACTTGATTCCCTTACAGAGACATATCAATACACAGGTTTTAAGATTCTTACTAGTCAGATCTATTCCTCTGCGGGAAATATGGGGTTTTGAGTCCCTTTCACTGAGGAAGGTGTAGGTCTTGTCTATTCCACAGTTGGTTTTGGAAATGGTACCTGTGCTTATATCAAACTCTGGTTTTATGCATCACCCACCTATCCTTTCCCCTTAAGCAGGCATAAGAGTGTTTTCTCAATGTGAGACTCTGTTCTCTTTCCTAACTCTGTTCATGTGTAGCCATGTTTACAGGATCTTCATAAGTCATATCTTATGATAAGTTTCTTTTTCTGTGTGACTTATTTCACTTAGAATCATCGTACCTGAATCCACTCACATTGCTGCTCCTGGTCTTATGACATTGATTTCATGGCTGAGGGATATTCCATCGGACATAAATACCACAGTTTTTTGAACCATTTTTATATTTCCTGGGATATTTAAGGTGTACCCAAGTTGAGGTTCTTGTAAGCAGTGCAGCCCTAAATTTGGGGGTGGCTCTGTCTTATTGATTTTCAGTTTTCCCAATGTATATTCCCTAGACTGGAAGTGCACTTGGCTCTGTAACTCTGTTGTTTACTTGTTTTAGGGAACGCAATGCACTCCTCCAGTGAGGCAGTTGGCAATTTACATCCCGCCCATCAGCATAACAAGGCTCCCTGTTCTCCAGGGCCTGTCTTGCCTTTCTGGTTTTTACACATTTTGTGGATGTCCCTTTTGACCGGTGGGAAGTGATACTTCTTTGTAGTGCAGATTTGCCTTGCCGCTTGCTTGTTTGGCCAAAAAGGGCGTATACGTTTTCTCCTGAATATATTCAGGAGAAAACGCATACGCCCTTTTTGGCCAACTGCGTCATTGTCGAAGTTGTGCCCCTCTTCCTGTGCTTTAAAGGCGATTCCAACGTACCTCTTGAAATCTGTTTCCTGCTATTCTGCCTGGCTTTCAAGTCTGCCTCGTTGCCTTCCCTCAACAGATTTTTGGACGATAGTTGTCCTTTATTACTCTGCCAGTTTGTGAATTGCTGTGGCCCTGAGCTCCCTTTTCAACTCGTTTTTTGTGAGCTGTACGCAAGTCCAAAATTTTGGTTCAGGACCTATACTGGTTCCCGGTGGGTGGCTGAGACTCTGGTTAATTCTTCCTCCTGCCGAGAAATTAGAGTGAAATATGCCCGTCTAAATGCCTAACAGTAACTCTCTCATTGGTTCTCCCTCTTCCCTTCCATCCTCTGCCAAATTGGCAACCTGTGCGAACCAGGAGGTTAAAGGGGCTGTCTCTCCAAGTTGGGAGATTGATAGTAAAGCAGTTGGAAAGTCAAACCGGAGCACCAGGAGAGGGACTACTCGTTGAGTTTTAGAAACCTTTTGTATTCACAGTGTGTCCATTCTCTAGGTTTCCCGTACATGTTATAGCTGTAGTAATATTCCCTACAACCTGGAGAGTTGGGACCCATGGAATGGGGGCCATGCATATTTGCTTTAAAGGGTCTGCATTTGCTCACCCAATCTCACCAATCCTCTGAGTCCCAAGTGTCCAGCCTTATGCCACAAGCAGCTGTCATTGTAGACAGGGTTTTTCCAAGTTTCATCAGAGACCCTGAAGGAAATGTAAAGAATTTCCCTGTTTTTTTGGTTTTGTTTTTGAAATTCCTTTTTATAGTGGGTTTGAGCTGATTCTCTCTGCCATGTTTATGCCAGTCTAGACACACTTGATTCCCTTACAGAGACATATCAATACATAGGTTTTAAGATTCTTACTAGTCAGATCTATTCCTCTGCGGGAAATATGGGGTTTTGAGTCCCTTTCACTGAGGAAGCTGTAGGTCTTGTCTATGCCACAGTTGGTTTTGGAAATGGTACCTGTGCTTATATCAAACTCTGGTTTTATGCATCACCCCACCTCTCCTTTCCCCTTAAGCAGGCATAAGAGTGTTTTCTAAATGTGAGACTCTGGTCTCTTTCCTAACTCAGTTCATGTGTAGCCATGTTTACAGGATCTTCATAAGTGATATCTTATGATAAGTTTCTTTTTCTGTGTGACTTATTTCACTTAGAATCATCGTACCTGAATCCACTCACTTTGCTGCTCCTGGTCTTATGACATTGATTTCATGGCTGAGGGATATTCCATCGGACATAAGTACCACAGTTTTTTGAACCATTTTTATATTTCCTGGGATATTTAAGGTGTACCCAAGTTGAGGTTCTTGTTAGCAGTGCAGCCCTAAATTTGGGGGTGGCTCTGTCTTATTGATTTTCAGTTTTCCCAAGGTATATTCTCTAGACTGGGAGTGCCCTTGGCTCTGTAGCTCTGTTGTTTACTTGTTTTAGGGAACACAATGCACTCCTCCAGTGAGGCAGTTGGCAATTTACAGCCCGCCCATCAGCATAACAAGGCTGCCTTTTCTCCAGGGCGTGTCTTGCCTTTCTGATTTTTACACATTTTGTGGATGTCCCTTTTGACCGGTGGGAAGTGATACTTCTTTGTAGTGCAGATTTGCATTGCCCGCTTGCTTGCTTGGCCAAAAAGGGCGCATGCGTTTTCTCCTGAATATATTCAGGAGAAAACGCATTCGCCCCTTTGGGCCAAGTTCGTCATTGTCGAAGTTGTGCCCCTCTTCCTGTGCTTTAAAGGTGATTCCTACGTACCTCTTGAAATCTGTTTCCTGCTATTTTGCCTCGCTTTCAAGTCCGCCTCGTTGCCTTCCCTCAACAGATTTTTGGACGATAGTTGTCCTTTATTACTCTGCCAGTTTGTGAATTGCTGTGGCCCTGAGCTCCATTTTCCAACTCGTTTTTTGTGAGCTGTACGCAAGTCCAAAATTTTGGTTCAAGACCTACACTGGTTCCCGGTGGGTGGCTGAGACTCTGGTTAATTCTTCTTCCTGCCGGGAAATTAGAGTGACATGTGCCCGTCCAAATGCCTAACAGCTACTCTCTCATTGGTTCTCCCTCTTCCCTTCCATCCTCTGCCAAATTGGCAACCTGTGCGAACCAGCAGGTTAAAGGGGCTGTCTCTCCAAGTTGGGAGATTGATAGTAAAGCAGTTGGAAAGTCAAACCGGACCACCAGGAGAGGGACTACTCGTTGAGTTTTAGAAACCTTTTGTATTCACTGTGTGTCCATTCTCTAGGTTTCCCGTACATGTTATAGCCGTAGTAATATTCCCTTCCACATGGAGAGTTGGGACCCATGGAATGGGGGCCATGCATTTTTGCTTTAAAGGGTCTGCATTTGCTCACCCAATCTCACCAATCCTCTCAGTCCCAAGTGTCCAGCCTTATGCCACATCCAGCTGTCATTGTAGATAGGGTCATTCCAGGTTTCATCAGAGACCCTGAAGGAAATGTAAAGAATTTCCCTGTTTTTTGGTTTTGTTTTTGAAATTCCTTTTTATAGTGGCTTTGAGCTCATTCTCGCTGCCATGTTTATGCCAGTCTAGACACACTTGATTCCGTTACAGAGACATATCAATACATAGGTTTTAAGATTCTTACTAGTCAGATCTATTCCTCTGCGGGAAATATGGGGTTTTGAGTCCCTTTCACTGAGGAAGGTGTAGGTCTTGTCTATTCCACAGTTGGTTTTAGAAATGGTACCTGTGCTTATATCAAACTCTGGTTTTTTGCATCACCCCACCTCTCCTTTCCCCTTCAGCAGGCATAAGAGTGTTTTCTCAATGTGAGACTCTGTTCTCTTTCCTAACTCAGTTCATGTGTAGCCATGTTTACAGGATCTTCATAAGTGATATCTTATGATAAGTTTCTTTTTCTGTGTGACTTATTTCACTTAGAATCATCGTACCTGAATCCACTCAGTTTGCTGCTCCTGGTCTTATGACATTGATTTCATGGCTGAGGGATATTCCATCGGACATAAATACCACAGTTTTTTGAACCATTTTTATATTTCCTGGGATATTTAAGGTGTACCCAAGTTGAGGTTCTTGTAAGCAGTGCAGCCCTAAATTTGGGGGTGGCTCTGTCTTATTGATTTTCAGTTTTCCCAATGTATATTCCCTAGACTGGAAGTGCACATGGCTCTGTAACTCTGTTGTTTACTTGTTTTAGGGAACGCAATGCACTCCTCCAGTGAGGCAGTTTGCAATTTACATCCCGCCCATCAGCATAACAAGGCTCCCTGTTCTCCAGGGCCTGTCTTGCCTTTCTGGTTTTTACACATTTTGTGGATGTCCCTTTTGACCAGTGGGAAGTGATACTTCTTTGTAGTGCAGATTTGCATTGCCCGCTTGCTTGTTTGGCCAAAAAGGGCGTATGCGTTTTCTCCTGAATATATTCAGGAGAAAACGCATACGCCCTTTTTGGCCAACTGCGTCATTGTCGAAGTTGTGCCCCTCTTCCTGTGCTTTAAAGGCGATTCCAACGTACCTCTTGAAATCTGTTTCCTGCTATTCTGCCTGGCTTTCAAGTCTGCCTCGTTGCCTTCCCTCAACAGATTTTTGGACGATAGTTGTCCTTTATTACTCTGCCAGTTTGTGAATTGTTGTGGCCCTGAGCTCCCTTTTCAACTCGTTTTTTGTGAGCTGTACGCAAGTCCAGAATTTTGGTTCAGGACCTATACTGGTTCCCGGTGGGTGGCTGAGACTCTGGTTAATTCTTCTTCCTGCCGGGAAATTAGAGTGAAATATGCTCGTCCAAATGCCTAACAGTAACTCTCTCATTGGTTCTCCCTCTTCCCTTCCATCCTCTGCCAAATTGGCAACCTGTGCGAACCAGGAGGTTAAAGGGGCTGTCTCTCCAAGTTGGGAGATTGATAGTAAAGCAGTTGGAAAGTCAAACCGGAGCACCAGGAGAGGGACTACTCGTTGAGTTTTAGAAACCTTTTGTATTCACAGTGTGTCCATTCTCTAGGTTTCCCGTACATGTTATAGCTGTAGTAATATTCCCTTCAACCTGGAGAGTTGGGACCCATGGAATGGGGGCCATGCATTTTTGCTTTAAAGGGTCTGCATTTGCTCACCCAATCTCACCAATCCTCTCAGTCCCAAGTGTCCAGCCTTATGCCACAACCAGCTGTCATTGTAGACAGGGTTTTTCCAAGTTTCATCAGAGACCCTGAAGGAAATGTAAAGAATTTCCCTGTTTTTTTGGTTTTGTTTTTGAAATTCCTTTTTATAGTGGGTTTGAGCTGATTCTCTCTGCCATGTTTATGCCAGTCTAGACACACTTGATTCCCTTACAGAGACATATCAATACATAGGTTTTAAGATTCTTACTAGTCAGATCTATTCCTCTGCGGGAAATATGGGGTTTTGAGTCCCTTTCACTGAGGAAAGTGTAGGTCTTGTCTATTCCACAGTTGGTTTTGGAAATGGTACCTGTGCTTATATCAAACTCTGGTTTTATGCATCACCCCACCTCTCCTTTCCCCTTAAGCAGGCATAAGAGTGTTTTCTAAATGTCAGACTCTGTTCTCTTTCCTAACTCAGTTCATGTGTAGCCATGTTTACAGGATCTTCATAAGTGATATCTTATGATAAGTTTCTTTTTCTGTGTGACTTATTTCACTTAGAATCATCGTACCTGAATCCACTCACTTTGCTGCTCCTGGTCTTATGACATTGATTTCATGGCTGAGGGATATTCCATCGTACATAAATACCACAGATTTTTGAACCATTTTTATATTTCCTGGGATATTTAAGGTGTACCCAAGTTGAGGTTCTTGTAAGCAGTGCAACCCTAAATTTGGGGGTGGCTCTGTCTTATTGATTTTCTGTTTTCCCAATGTATATTCCCTAGACTGGAAGTGCCCTTGGCTCTGTAGCTCTGTTGTTTACTTGTTTTAGGGAACGCAATGCACTCCTCCTGTGAGGCAGTTTGCAATTTACATCCCGCCCATCAGCATAACAAGGCTCCCTGTTCTCCAGGGCCTGTCTTGCCTTTCTGGTTTTTACACATTTTGTGGATGTCCCTTTTGACCGGTGGGAAGTGATACTTCTTTGTAGTGCAGATTTGCATTGCCCGCTTGCTTGTTTGGCCAAAAAGGGCGTAGGCGTTTTCTCCTGAATATATTCAGGAGAAAACGCATACACCCTTTTCGGCCAACTGCGTCATTGTCGAAGTTGTGCCCCTCTTCCTGTGCTTTAAAGGCGATTACAACCTACCTCTTGAAATCTGTTTCCTGCTATTCTGCCTGGCTTTCAAGTCCGCCTCGTTGCCTTCCCTCAACAGATTTTTGGACGATAGTTGTCCTTTATTACTCTGCCAATTTGTGAATTGCTGTGGCCCTGAGCTCCATTTTCCAACTCGTTTTTTGTGAGCTGTACGCAAGTCCAAAATTTTGGTTCAGGACCTATACTGGTTCCCGGTGGGTGGCTGAGACTCTGGTTAATTCTTCTTCCTGCCGGGAAATTAGAGTGACATGTGCCCGTCCAAATGCCTAACAGTAACTCTCTCATTGGTTCTCCCTCTTCCCTTCCATCCTCTGCCAAATTGGCAACCTGTGCGAACCAGGATGTTAAAGGGGCTGTCTCTCCAAGTTGGGAGATTGATAGTAAAGCAGTTGGAAAGTCAAACCGGAGCACCAGGAGAGGGACTACTCGTTGAGTTTTAGAAACCTTTTGTATTCACAGTGTGTCCATTCTCTAGGTTTCCCGTACATGTTATAGCTGTAGTAATATTCCCTTCAACCTGGAGAGTTGGGACCCATGGAATGGGGGCCATGCATTTTTGCTTAAAAGGGTCTGCATTTGCTCACCCAATCTCACCAATCCTCTCAGTCCCAAGTGTCCAGCCTTATGACACATCCAGCTGTCATTGTAGACAGGGTTTTTCCAGGTTTCATCAGAGACCCTGAAGGAAATGGAAAGAATTTCCCTGTTTTTTGGTTTTGTTTTTGAAATTCCTTTTTATAGTGGGTTTGAGCTGATTCTGTCTGCCATGTTTATGCCAGTCTAGACACACTTGATTCCCTTACAGAGACATATCAATACATAGGTATTAAGATTCTTACTAGTCAGATCTATTCCTCTGCGGGAAATATGGGGCTTTGAGTCCCTTTCACTTAGGAAGGTGTAGGTCTTGTCTATTCCACAGTTGGTTTTGGAAATGGTACCTGTGCTTATATCAAACTCTTGTTTTATGCATCACCCACCTCTCCTTTCCCCTTAAGCAGGCATAAGAGTGTTTTCTCAATGTGAGACTCTGTTCTCTTTCCTAACTCAGTTCATGTGTAGCCATGTTTACAGGATCTTCATAAGTCATATCTTATGATAAGTTTCTTTTTCTGTGTGACTTATTTCACTTAGAATCATCGTACCTGAATCCACTCACTTTGCTGCTCCTGGTCTTATGACATTGATTTCATGGCTGAGGGATATTCCATCGGACATAAATAAGATAGTTTTTTGAACCATTTTTATATTTCCTGGGATATTTAAGGTGTAACCAATTTGAGGTTCTTGTAAGCAGTGCAGCCCTAAATTTGGGAGTGGCTCTGTCTTATTGATTTTCAGTTTTCCCAATGTATTTTCCCTAGACTGGAAGTGCACATGGCTCTGTAACTCTGTTGTTTACTTGTTTTAGGGAACGCAATGCACTCCTCCAGTGAGGCAGTTTGCAATTTACATCCCGCCCATCAGCATAACAAGGCTCCCTGTTCTCCAGGGCCTGTCTTGCCTTTCTGGTTTTTACACATTTTGTGGATGTCCCTTTTGACCGGTGGGAAGTGATACTTCTTTGTAGTGCAGATTTGCATTGCCCGCTTGCTTGTTTGGCCAAAAAGGGCGTATGCGTTTTCTCCTGAATATATTCAGGAGAAAACGCATACGCCCTTTTTGGCCAACTGCGTCATTGTCGAAGTTGTGCCCCTCTTCCTGTGCTTTAAAGGCGATTCCAACGTACCTCTTGAAATCTGTTTCCTGCTATTCTGCCTGGCTTTCAAGTCTGCCTCGTTGCCTTCCCTCAACAGATTTTTGGACGATAGTTGTCCTTTATTACTCTGCCAGTTTGTGAATTGTTGTGGCCCTGAGCTCCCTTTTCAACTCGTTTTTTGAGAGCTGTACGCAAGTCCAGAATTTTGGTTCAGGACCTATACTGGTTCCCGGTGGGTGGCTGAGACTCTGGTTAATTCTTCTTCCTGCCGGGAAATTAGAGTGAAATATGCTCGTCCAAATGCCTAACAGTAACTCTCTCATTGGTTCTCCCTCTTCCCTTCCATCCTCTGCCAAATTGGCAACCTGTGCGAACCAGGAGGTTAAAGGGGCTGTCTCTCCAAGTTGGGAGATTGATAGTAAAGCGGTTGGAAAGTCAAACCGGAGCACCAGGAGAGGGACTACTCGTTGAGTTTTAGAAACCTTTTGTATTCACAGTGTGTCCATTCTCTAGGTTTCCCGTACATGTTATAGCTGTAGTAATATTCCCTTCAACCTGTAGAGTTGGGACCCATGGAATGTGGGCCATGCATTTTTGCTTTAAAGGGTCTGCATTTGCTCACCCAATCTCACCAATCCTCTCAGTCCCAAGTGTCCAGCCTTATGCCACATCCAGCTGTCATTGTAGACAGGGTTTTTCCAGGTTTCATCAGAGTCCCTGAAGGAAATGGAAACAATTTCCTTGTTTTTTGGTTTTGTTTTTGAAATTCCTTTTTAGAGTGGGTTTGAGCTGATTCTCTCTGCCATGTTTATGCCAGTCTAGACACACTTGATTCCCTTACAGAGACATATCAATACATAGGTTTTAAGATTCTTACTAGTCAGATCTATTCCTCTGCGGGAAATATGGGGTTTTGAGTCCCTTTCACTGAGGAAGGTGTAGGTCTTGTCTATTCCACAGTTGGTTTTGGAAATGGTACCTGTGCTTATATCAAACTGTGGTTTTATGCATCACCCCACCTCTCCTTTCCCCTTAAGCAGGCATAAGAGTGTTTTCTAAATGGGAGACTCTGGTCTCTTTCCTAACTCAGTTCATGTGTAGCCATGTTTACAGGATCTTCATAAGTCATATCTTATGATAAGTTTCTTTTTCTGTGTGACTTATTTCACTTAGAATCATCGTACCTGAATCCACTCACTTTGCTGCTCCTGGTCTTATGACATTGATTTCATGTCTGAGGGATATTCCATCGTACATAAATACCACAGTTTTTTGAACCATTTTTATATTTCCTGGGATATTTAAGGTGTACCCAAGTTGAGGTTCTTGTAAGCAGTGCAGCCCTAAATTTGGGGTTGGCTCTGTCTTATTGATTTTCAGTTTTCCCAATGTATATTCCCTAGACTGGAAGTGCCCTTGGCTCTGTAGCTCTGTTGTTTACTTCTTTTAGGGAACGCAATGCACTCCTCCAGTGAGGCAGTTGGCAATTTACATCCCGCCCAGCAGCATAACAAGGCTCCCTGTTCTCCAGGGCCAGTCTTGCCTTTCTGGTTTTTACACATTTTGTGGATGTCCCTTTTGACCGGTGGGAAGTGATACTTCTTTGTAGTGCAGATTTGCATTGCCCGCTTCCTTGTTTGGCCAAAAAGGTCGTATGCGTTTTCTCCTGAATATATTCAGGAGAAAACGCATACGCCATTTTTGGCCAACTGCGTCATTGTCGAAGTTGTGCCCCTCTTCCTGTGCTTTAAAGGCGATTCCAACGTACCTCTTGAAATCTGTTTCCTGCTATTCTGCCTGGCTTTCAAGTCTGCCTCGTTGCCTTCCCTCAACAGATTTTTGGACGATAGTTGTCCTTTATTACTCTGCCAGTTTGTGAATTGCTGTGGCCCTGAGCTCCATTTTCCAACTCGTTTTTTGTTTGCTGTACGCAGGTCCAAAATTTTGGTTCATGACCTATACTGGTTCCCGGTGGGTGGCTGAGACTCTGGTTAATTCTTCTTCCTGCCGGGAAATTAGAGTGACATGTGCCCGTCCAAATGCCTAACAGCTACTCTCTCATTGGTTCTCCCTCTTCCCTTCCATCCTCTGCCAATTTGGCAACCTGTGCGAACCAGGAGGTTAAAGGGGCTGTCTCTCCAAGTTGGGAGATTGATAGTAAAGCAGTTGGAAAGTCAAACCGGAGCACCAGGAGAGGGACTACTCGTTGAGTTTTAGAAACCTTTTATATTCACAGTGTGTCCATTCTCTAGGTTTCCCGTACATGTTATAGCTGTAGTAATATTCCCTTCAACCTGGAGAGTTGGGACCCATGGAATGTGGGCCATGCATTTTTGCTTTAAAGGGTCTGCATTTGCTCACCCAATCTCACCAATCCTCTCAGTCCCAAGTGTCCAGCCTTATGCCACATCCAGCTGTCATTGTAGACAGGGTTTTTCCAGGTTTCATCAGAGTCCCTGAAGGAAATGGAAACAATTTCCTTGTTTTTTGGTTTTGTTTTTGAAATTCCTTTTTAGAGTGGGTTTGAGCTGATTCTATCTGCCATGTTTATGCCAGTCTAGACACACTTGATTCCCTTACAGAGACATATCAATACATAGGTTTTAAGATTCTTACTAGTCAGATCTATTCCTCTGCGGGAAATATGGGGTTTTGAGTCCCTTTCACTGAGGAAGGTGTAGGTCTTGTCTATTCCACAGTTGGTTTCGGAAATGGTACCTGTGCTTATATCAAACTGTGGTTTTATGCATCACCCCACCTCTCCTTTCCCCTTAAGCAGGCATAAGAGTGTTTTCTAAATGTGAGACTCTGGTCTCTTTCCTAACTCAGTTCATGTGTAGCCATGTTTACAGGATCTTCATAAGTCATATATTATGATAAGTTTCTTTTTCTGTGTGACTTATTTCACTTAGAATCATCGTACCTGAATCCACTCACTTTGCTGCTCCTGGTCTTATGACATTGATTTCATGGCTGAGGGATATTCCATCGGACATAAATACCACAGTTTTTTGAACCATTTTTATATTTCCTGGGATATTTAAGGTGTACCCAAGTTGAGGTTCTTGTAAGCAGTGCAGCCCTAAATTTGGTGTTGGCTCTGTCTTATTGATTTTCAGTTTTCCCAATGTATATTCCCTAGACTGGAAGTGCCCTTGGCTCTGTAGCTCTGTTGTTTACTTGTTTTAGGGAACGCAATGCACTCCTCCAGTGAGGCAGTTGGCAATTTACATCCCGCCCAGCAGCATAACAAGGCTCCCTGTTCTCCAGGGCCAGTCTTGCCTTTCTGGTTTTTACACATTTTGTGGATGTCCCTTTTGACCGGTGGGAAGTGATACTTCTTTGTAGTGCAGATTTGCATTGCCCGCTTCCTTTTTTGGCCAAAAAGGTCGTATGCGTTTTCTCCTGAATATATTCAGGAGAAAACGCATACGCCATTTTTGGCCAACTGCGTCATTGTCGAAGTTGTGCCCCTCTTCCTGTGCTTTAAAGGCGATTCCAACGTACCTCTTGAAATCTGTTTCCTGCTATTCTGCCTGGCTTTCAAGTCTGCCTCGTTGCCTTCCCTCAACAGATTTTTGGACGATAGTTGTCCTTTATTACTCTGCCAGTTTGTGAATTGCTGTGGCCCTGAGCTCCATTTTCCAACTCGTTTTTTGTTTGCTGTACGCAGGTCCAAAATTTTGGTTCATGACCTATACTGGTTCCCGGTGGGTGGCTGAGACTCTGGTTAATTCTTCTTCCTGCCGGGAAATTAGAGTGACATGTGCCCGTCCAAATGCCTAACAGCTACTCTCTCATTGGTTCTCCCTCTTCCCTTCCATCCTCTGCCAATTTGGCAACCTGTGCGAACCAGGAGGTTAAAGGGGCTGTCTCTCCAAGTTGGGAGATTGATAGTAAAGCAGTTGGAAAGTCAAACCGGAGCACCAGGAGAGGGACTACTCGTTGAGTTTTAGAAACCTTTTGTATTCACAGTGTGTCCATTCTCTAGGTTTCCCGTACATGTTATAGCTGTAGTAATATTCCCTTCAACCTGGAGAGTTGGGACCCATGGAATGTGGGCCATGCATTTTTGCTTTAAAGGGTCTGCATTTGCTCACCCAATCTCACCAATCCTCTCAGTCCCAAGTGTCCAGCCTTATGCCACATCCAGCTGTCATTGTAGACAGGGTTTTTCCAGGTTTCATCAGAGTCCCTGAAGGAAATGGAAACAATTTCCTTGTTTTTTGGTTTTGTTTTTGAAATTCCTTTTTAGAGTGGGTTTGAGCTGATTCTCTCTGCCATGTTTATGCCAGTCTAGACACACTTGATTCCCTTACAGAGACATATCAATACATAGGTTTTAAGATTCTTACTAGTCAGATCTATTCCTCTGCGCGAAATATGGGGTTTTGAGTCCCTTTCACTGAGGAAGGTGTAGGTCTTGTCTATTCCACAGTTGGTTTTGGAAATGGTACCTGTGCTTATATCAAACTGTGATTTTATGCATCACCCCACCTCTCCTTTCCCCTTAAGCAGGCATAAGATTGTTTTCTAAATGTGAGACTCTGGTCTCTTTCCTAACTCAGTTCATGTGTAGCCATGTTTACAGGATCTTCATAAGTCATATATTATGATAAGTTTCTTTTTCTGTGTGACTTATTTCACTTAGAATCATCGTACCTGAATCCACTCACTTTGCTGCTCCTGGTCTTATGACATTGATTTCATGGCTGAGGGATATTCCATCGGACATAAATACCACAGTTTTTTGAACCATTTTTATATTTCCTGGGATATTTAAGGTGTACCCAAGTTGAGGTTCTTGTAAGCAGTGCAGCCCTTAATTTGGGGGTGGCTCTGTCTTATTGATTTTCAGTTTTCCCAATGTATATTCCCTAGACTGGAAGTGCCCTTGGTTCTGTAGCTCTGTTGTTTACTTGTTTTAGGGAACGCAATGCACTCCTCCAGTGAGGCAGTTGGCAATTTACATCCTGCCCATCAGCATAACAAGGCTCCCTGTTCTCCAGGGCCAGTCTTGCCTTTCTGGTTTTTACACATTTTGTGGATGTCCCTTTTGACCGCTGGGAAGTGATACTTCTTTGTAGTGCAGATTTGCATTGCCCGCTTGCTTGTTTGGCCAAAAAGGGCGTATGCGTTTTCGCCTGAATATATTCAGGAGAAAACGCATACGCCCTTTTTGGCCAACTGCGTCATTGTCGAAGTTGTGCCCCTCTTCCTGTGCTTTAAAGGTGATTCCAACGTACCTCTTGATATCTGTTTCCTGCTATTCTGCCTGGCTTTCAAGTCTGCCTCGTTGCCTTCCCTCAACAGATTTTCGGACGATAGTTGTCCTTTATTACTCTGCCAGTTTGTGAATTGCTGTGGCCCTGAGCTCCATTTTCCAACTCGTTTTTTGTTTGCTGTACGCAAGTCCAAAATTTTGGTTCAGGACCTATACTGGTTCCCGGTGGGTGGCTGAGACTCTGGTTAATTCTTCTTCCTGCCGGGAAATTAGAGTGACATGTGCCCGTCCAAATGCCTAACAGCTACTCTCTCATTGGTTCTCCCTCTTCCCTTCCATCCTCTGCCAAATTGGCAACCTGTGCGAACCAGGAGGTTAAAGGGGCTGCCTCTCCAACGTGGGAGATTGATAGTAAAGCAGTTGGAAAGTCAAACCGGAGCACCAGGAGAGGGACTACTCGTTGAGTTTTAGAAACCTTTTGTATTCACAGTGTGTCCATTCTCTAGGTTTCCCGTACATGTTATAGCTGTAGTAATATTCCCTTCAACCTGGAGAGTTGGGACCCATGGAATGGGGGCCATGCATTTTTGCTTTAAAGGGTCTGCATTTGCTCACCCAATCTCACCAATCCTCTCAGTCCCAAGTGTCCAGCCTTATGCCACATCCAGCTGTCATTGTAGACAGGGTTTTTCCAGGTTTCATCAGAGACCCTGAAGGAAATGTAAAGAATTTCCCTGTTTTTCGGTTTTGTTTTTGAAATTCCTTTTTATAGTGGTTTTGAGCTGATTCTCTCTGCCATGTTTATGCCAGTCTAGACACACTTGATTCCCTTACAGAGACATATCAATACATAGGTTTTAAGATTCTTACTAGTCAGATCTATTCCTCTGCGGGAAATATGGGGTTTTGAGTCCCTTTCACTGAGGAAGGTGTAGGTCTTGTCTATTCCACAGTTGGTTTTGGAAATGGTACCTGTGATTATATCAAACTCTGGTTTTATGCATCACCCCACCTCTCCTTTCCCCTTAAGCAGGCATAAGAGTGTTTTCTAAATGTGAGACTCTGGTCTCTTTCCTAACTCAGTTCATGTGTATCCATGTTTACAGGATCTTCATAAGTCATATCTTATGATAAGTTTCTTTTTCTGTGTGACTTATTTCACTTAGAATCATCGTACCTAAATCCACTCACTTTGCTGCTCCTGGTCTTATGACATTGATTTCATGGCTGAGGGATATTCCATCGGACATAAATACCACAGTTTTTTGAACCATTTTTATATTTCCTGGGATATTTAAGGTGTACCCAAGTTGAGGTTCTTGTAAGCAGTGCGGCCCTAAATTTGGGGGTGGCTCTGTCTTATTGATTTTCAGTTTTCCCAATGTATATTCCCTAGACTGGAAGTGCCCTTGGCTCTGTAGCTCTGTTGTTTACTTGTTTTAGGGAACGCAATGCACTCCTCCAGTGAGGCAGTTGGCAATTTACATCCCGCCCAGCAGCATAACAAGGATCCCTGTACTCCAGGGCCAGTCTTGCCTTTCTGGTTTTTACACATTTTGTGCATGTCCCATTTGACCGGTGGGAAGTGATACTTCTTTGTAGTGCAGATTTGCATTGCCCGCTTGCTTGTATGGCCAAAATGGGCGTATGCGTTTTCCCCTGAATATATTCAGGGGAAAACGCATACGCCCTTTTTGGCCAAGTGCGTCATTGTCGAAGTTGTGCCCCTCTTCCTGTGCTTTAAAGGCGATTCCAACGTACCTCTTGAAATCTGTTTCCTGCTATTCTGCCTCGCTTTCAAGTCCGCCTCGTTGCCTTCCCTCAACAGATTTTTGGACGATAGTTGTCCTTTATTACTCTGCCAGTTCGTGAATTGCTATGCCCCTGAGCTCCATTTTTCAACTCGTTTTTTGTGAGCTGTACGCAAGTCCAAAATTTTGGTTCAGGACCTATACTGGTTCCCTGTAGGTGGCTGAGACTCTGGTTAATGCTTCTTCCTGCCAGGAAATTAGAGTGACATGTGCCCGTCCAAATGCCTAACAGCTACTCTCTCATGGGTTCTCCCTCTTCCCTTCCATCCTTTGCCAAATTGGCAACCTGTGCGAACCAGAAGGTTAAAGGGGTTGTCTCTCCAAGTTGGGAGATTGATAGGAAAGCAGGTTGAAAGTCAAACCGGAGCACCAGGAGAGGGACTACTCGTTGAGTTTTAGAAACCTTTTGTATTCACAGTGTGTCCATTCTCTAGGTTTCCCGTACATGTTATAGCTGTAGTAATATTCCCTTCAACCTGGAGAGTTGGGACCCATGGAATGGGGGCCATGCATTTTTGCTTTAAAGGGTCTGCATTTGCTCACCCAATCTCACCAATCCTCTCAGTCCCAAGTGCCCAGCCTTATGCCACATCCAGCTGTCATTGTAGACAGGGTTTTTCCAGGTTTCATCAGAGACCCTGAAGGAAATGGAAAGAATTTCCCTGTTTTTTGGTTTTGTTTTTGAAATTCCTTTTTAGAGTGGGTTTGAGCTGATTCTCTCTGCCATGTTTATGCCAGTCTAGACACACTTGATTCCCTTACAGAGACATATCAATACATAGGTTTTAAGATTCTTACTAGTCAGATATATTCCTCTGCGCGAAATATGGGGTTTTGAGTCCCTTTCACTGAGGAAGGTGTAGGTCTTGTCTATTCCACAGTTGGTTTTGGAAATGGTACCTGTGCTTATATCAAACTCTGGTTTTATGCATCACCCCACCTCTCCTTTCCCCTTAAGCAGGCATAAGAGTGTTTTCTAAATGTGAGACTCTGGTCTCTTTCCTAACTCAGTTCATGTGTAGCCATGTTTACAGGATCTTCATAAGTGATATCTTATGATAAGTTTCTTTTTCTGTGTGACTTATTTCACTTAGAATCATCGTACCTGAAACCACTCACTTTGCTGCTCCTGGTCTTATGACATTGATTTCATGGCTGAGGGATATTCCATCGGACATAAATACCACAGTTTTTTGAACCATTTTTATATTTCCAGGGATATTTAAGGTGTACCCAAGTTGAGGTTCTTGTTAGCAGTGCAGCCCTAAATTTGGGGGTGGCTCTGTCTTATTGATTTTCAGTTTTCCCAAGGTATATTCTCTAGACTGGGAGTGCCCTTGGCTCTGTAGCTCTGTTGTTTACTTGTTTTAGGGAACACAATGCACTCCTCCAGTGAGGCAGTTGGCAATTTACATCCAGCCCATCAGCATAACAAGGCTGCCTTTTCTCCAGGGCGTGTCTTGCCTTTCTGATTTTTACACATTTTGTGGATGTCCCTTTTGACCGGTGGGAAGTGATACTTCTTTGTAGTGCAGATTTGCATTGCCCGCTTGCTTGTTTGGCCAAAAAGGGCGTATGCGTTTTCTCCTGAATATATTCAGTAGAAAACGCATACGCCCTTTTTGGCCAACTGCGTCATTGTCGAAGTTGTGCACCTCTTCCTGTGCTTTAAAGGTGATTCCAACGTACCTCTTGTAATCTGTTTCCTGCTATTCTGCCGGGCTTTCAAGTCTGCCTCGTTGCCTTCCCTCAACAGATTTTTGGACGATAGTTGTCCTTTATTACTCTGCCAGTTTGTGAATTGCTGTGGCCCTGAGCTCCATTTTCCAACTCGTTTTTTGTGAGCTCTACGCAAGTCCAAAATTTTGGTTCAGGACCTATACTGGTTCCCGGTGGGTGGCTGAGACTCTGGTTAATTCTTCTTCCTGCCGGGAAATTAGAGTGACATATGCCTGTCCAAATGCCTAACAGTAACTCTCTCATTGGTTCTCCCTCTTCGCTTCCATCCTCTGCCAAATTGGCAACCTGTGCGAACCAGGAGGTTAAAGGGGCTGTCTCTCCAAGTTTGGAGATTGATAGTAAAGCAGTTGGAAAGTCAAACCGGAGCACCAGGAGAGGGACTACTCGTTGAGTTTTAGAAACCTTTTGTATTCACAGTGTGTCCATTCTCTAGGTTTCCCGTCCATGTTATAGCTGTAGTAATATTCCCTTCAACATGGAGAGTTGGGACCCATGGAATGGGGGCCATGCATTTTTGCTTTAAAGGGTCTGCATTTGCTCACCCAATCTCACCAATCCTCTCTGTCCCAAGTGTCCAGCCTTATGCCACAACCAGCTGTCATTGTAGACAGGGTTTTTCCAAGTTTCATCAGAGACCCTGAAGGAAATGTAAAGAATTTCCCTGTTTTTTTGGTTTTGTTTTTGAAATTCCTTCTTATAGTGGGTTTGAGCTGATTCTCTCTGCCATGTTTATACCAGTCTAGACACACTTGATTCCCTTACAGAGACATATCAATACATAGGTTTTAAGATTCTTACTAGTCAGATCTATTCCTCTGCGGGAAATATGGGGTTTTGAGTCCCTTTCACTGAGGAAGGTGTAGGTCTTGTCTATTCCACAGTTGGTTTTGGAAATGGAACCTGTGCTTATATCAAACTCTGGTTTTATGCATCACCCCACCTCTCCTTTTCCCTTAAGCAGGCATAAGAATGTTTTCTAAATGTGAGACTCTGTTCTCTTTCCTAACTCAGTTCATGTGTAGCCATGTTTACAGGATCTTCATACGTGATATCTTATGATAAGTTTCTTTTTCTGTGTGACTTATTTCACTTAGAATCATCGTACCTGAATCCACTCACTTTGCTGCTCCTGGTCTTATGACATTGATTTCATGGCTGAGGGATATTCCATCGTACATAAGTACCACAGATTTTGAACCATTTTTATATTTCCTGGGATATTGAAGGTGTACCCAAGTTGAGGTTCTTGTAAGCAGTGCAGCCCTAAATTTGGGGGTGGCTGTGTCTTATTGATTTTCAGTTTTCCCAAGGTATATTCTCTAGACTGGGCGTGCCCTTGGCTCTGTAGCTCTGTTGTTTACTTGTTTTAGGGAACGCAATGCACTCCTCCAGTGAGGCAGATGGCAATTTATATCCCGCCCATCAGCATAACAAGGCTCCCTGTTCTCCAGGGCCTGTCTTGCCTTTCTGGTTTTTACACATTTTGTGGATGTCCCTTTTGACCGGTGGGATGTGATACTTCTTTGTAGTGCAGATTTGCATTGCCCGCTAGCTTGCTTGGCCAAAAAGGGCGTATGCGTTTTCTCCTGAATATATTCAGGAGAAAACGCATACGCCCTTTTTGGCCAACTGCATCATTGTCGAAGTTGTGCCCCTCTTCCTGTGCTTTAAAGGTGATTCCAACGTACCTCTTGAAATCTTTTTCCTGCTATTCTGCCTGGCTTTCAAGTCTGCCTCGTTGCCTTCCCTCAACAGATTTTTGGACGATAGTTGTCCTTTAGTACTCTGCCAGTTTGTGAATTGCTGTGGCCCTGAGCTCCATTTTCCAACTCGTTTTTTGTGAGCTGTACGCAAGTCCAAAATTTTGGTTCAGGACCTATACTGGTTCCCGGTGGGTGGCTGAGACTCTGGTTAATTCTTCTTCCTGCCGGGAAATTAGAGTGACATGTGCCCGTCCAAATGCCTAACAGTAACTCTCTCATTGGTTCTCCCTCTTCCCTTCCATCCTCTGCCAAATTGGCAACCTGTGCGAACCAGGAGGTTAAAGGGGCTGTCTCTCCAAGTTGGGAGATTGATAGTAAAGCAGTTGGAAAGTCAAACCGGAGCACCAGGAGAGGGACTACTCGTTGAGTTTTAGAAACCTTTTGTATTCACAGTGTGTCCATTCTCTAGGTTTCCCGTACATGTTATAGCTGTAGTAATATTCCCTTCAACATGGAGAGTTGGGACCCATGGAATGGGGGCCATGCATTTTTGCTTTAAAGGGTCTGCATGTGCTCACCCAATCTCACCAATCCTCTCAGTCCCAACTGTCCAGCCTTATGCCACATCCAGCTGTCATTGTAGACAGGGTTTTTCCAGGTTTCATCAGAGACCCTGAAGGAAATGTAAAGAATTTCCCTGTTTTTTGGTTTTGTTTTTGAAATTCCTTTTTATAGTGGGTTTGAGCTGATTCTCTCTGCGATGTTTATGCCAGTCTAGACACACTTGATTCCCTTACAGAGACATATCAATACACAGGTTTTAAGATTCTTACTAGTCTGATTTTTCCTCTGCGGGAAATATGGGGTTTTGAGTCCCTTTCACTGAGGAAGGTGTAGGTCTTGTCTATTCCACAGTTGGTTTTGGAAATGGTACCTGTGCTTATATCAAACTCTGGTTTTATGCATCACCCACCTATCCTTTCCCCTTAAGCAGGCATAAGAGTGTTTTCTCAATGTGAGACTCTGTTCTCTTTCCTAACTCTGTTCATGTGTAGCCATGTTTACAGGATCTTCATAAGTCATATCTTATGATAAGTTTCTTTTTCTGTGTGACTTATTTCACTTAGAATCATCGTACCTGAATCCACTCACATTGCTGCTCCTGGTCTTATGACATTGATTTCATGGCTGAGGGATATTCCATCGGACATAAATACCACAGTTTTTTGAACCATTTTTATATTTCCTGGGATATTTAAGGTGTACCCAAGTTGAGGTTCTTGTAAGCAGTGCAGCCCTAAATTTGGGGGTGGCTCTGTCTTATTGATTTTCAGTTTTCCCAATGTATATTCCCTAGACTGGAAGTGCACTTGGCTCTGTAACTCTGTTGTTTACTTGTTTTAGGGAACGCAATGCACTCCTCCAGTGAGGCAGTTGGCAATTTACATCCCGCCCATCAGCATAACAAGGCTCCCTGTTCTCCAGGGCCTGTCTTGCCTTTCTGGTTTTTACACATTTTGTGGATGTCCCTTTTGACCGGTGGGAAGTGATACTTCTTTGTAGTGCAGATTTGCCTTGCCGCTTGCTTGTTTGGCCAAAAAGGGCGTATACGTTTTCTCCTGAATATATTCAGGAGAAAACGCATACGCCCTTTTTGGCCAACTGCGTCATTGTCGAAGTTGTGCCCCTCTTCCTGTGCTTTAAAGGCGATTCCAACGTACCTCTTGAAATCTGTTTCCTGCTATTCTGCCTGGCTTTCAAGTCTGCCTCGTTGCCTTCCCTCAACAGATTTTTGGACGATAGTTGTCCTTTATTACTCTGCCAGTTTGTGAATTGCTGTGGCCCTGAGCTCCCTTTTCAACTCGTTTTTTGTGAGCTGTACGCAAGTCCAAAATTTTGGTTCAGGACCTATACTGGTTCCCGGTGGGTGGCTGAGACTCTGGTTAATTCTTCCTCCTGCCGAGAAATTAGAGTGAAATATGCCCGTCTAAATGCCTAACAGTAACTCTCTCATTGGTTCTCCCTCTTCCCTTCCATCCTCTGCCAAATTGGCAACCTGTGCGAACCAGGAGGTTAAAGGGGCTGTCTCTCCAAGTTGGGAGATTGATAGTAAAGCAGTTGGAAAGTCAAACCGGAGCACCAGGAGAGGGACTACTCGTTGAGTTTTAGAAACCTTTTGTATTCACAGTGTGTCCATTCTCTAGGTTTCCCGTACATGTTATAGCTGTAGTAATATTCCCTACAACCTGGAGAGTTGGGACCCATGGAATGGGGGCCATGCATATTTGCTTTAAAGGGTCTGCATTTGCTCACCCAATCTCACCAATCCTCTGAGTCCCAAGTGTCCAGCCTTATGCCACAAGCAGCTGTCATTGTAGACAGGGTTTTTCCAAGTTTCATCAGAGACCCTGAAGGAAATGTAAAGAATTTCCCTGTTTTTTTGGTTTTGTTTTTGAAATTCCTTTTTATAGTGGGTTTGAGCTGATTCTCTCTGCCATGTTTATGCCAGTCTAGACACACTTGATTCCCTTACAGAGACATATCAATACATAGGTTTTAAGATTCTTACTAGTCAGATCTATTCCTCTGCGGGAAATATGGGGTTTTGAGTCCCTTTCACTGAGGAAGCTGTAGGTCTTGTCTATGCCACAGTTGGTTTTGGAAATGGTACCTGTGCTTATATCAAACTCTGGTTTTATGCATCGCACACCTCTCCTTTCCCCTTAAGCAGGCATAAGAATGTTTTCTCAATGTGAGACTCGGTTCTCTTTCCTAACTCAGTTCATGTGTAGCCATGTTTACAGGATCTTCATAAGTCATATCTTATGATAAGTTTCTTTTTCTATGTGACTTATTTCACTTAGAATCATCGTACCTGAATCCACTCACTTTGCTGCTCCTGGTCTTATGACATTGATTTCATGGCTGAGGGATATTCCATCGGACATAAATACCACAGTTTTTTGAACCATTTTTATATTTCCTGGGATATTTAAGGTGTACCCAAGTTGAGGTTCTTGTAAGCAGTGCAGCCCTAAATTTGGGGGTGGCTCTGTCTTATTGATTTTCAGTTTTCCCAATGTATATTCCCTAGACTGGAAGTGCACTTGGCTCTGTAGCTCTGTTGTTTACTTGTTTTAGGGAACGCAATGCACTCCTCCAGTGAGGCAGTTGGCAATTTACATCCCGCCCATCAGCATAACAAGGCTCCCTGTTCTCCAGGGCCTGTCTTGCCTTTCTGGTTTTTACACATTTTGTGGATGTCCCTTTTGACCGGTGGGAAGTGATACTTCTTTGCAGTGCAGATTTGCATTGCCCGCTTGCTTGTTTGGCCAAAAAGGGCGTATGCATTTTCTCCTGAATATATTCAGGAGAAAACGCATACGCCCTTTTTGGCCAAGTTTGTTATTGTCGAAGTTGTGCCCCTCTTCCTGTGCTTTAAAGGCGATTCCTACGTACCTTTTGAAATCTGTTTCCTGCTATTCTGCCTGGCTTTCACGTCCGCCTCATTGCCTTCCCTCAACAGATTTTTGGACGATAGTTTTCCTTTATTATTCTGCCCGTTTGTGAATTGCTGTGGCCTTGAGCTCCATTTTCCAACTCGTTTTTTGTGTGCTGTACGCAAGTCCAAAATTTTGGTTCAGGACCTATACTGGTTCCCGGTGGGTGGCTGAGATTCTGGTAAATTCTTCTTCCTGCCGGGAAATTAGAGTGACATGTGCCCGTCCAAATGCCTAACAGCTACTCTCTCATTGGTTCTCCCTCTTCCCTTCCATCCTCTGCCAAATTGGCAACATGTGCGAACCAGGAGGTTAAAGGGGCTGTCTCTCCAAGTTGGGAGATTGATAGTAAAGCAGTTGGAAAGTCAAACCGGAGCACCAGGAGAGGGACTACTCGTTGAGTTTTAGAAACCTTTTGTATTCACAGTGTGTCCATTCTCTAGGTTTCCCGTACATGTTATAGCCGTAGTAATATTCCCTTCCACATGGAGAATTGGGACCCATGGAATGGGGGCCATGCATTTTTGCTTTAAAGGGTCTGCATTTGCTCACCCCATCACACCAAACCTCTCAGTCCCAAGTGTCCAGCTTTATGCCACATCCAGCTGTCATTGTAGATAGGGTCATTCCAGGTTTCATCAGAGACCCTGAAGGAAATGTAAAGAATTTCCCTGTTTTTTGGTTTTGTTTTTGAAATTCCTTTTATAGTGGCTTTGAGCTCATTCTCGCTGCATTGTTTATGCCAGTCTAGACACACTTGATTCCCTTACAGAGACATATCAATACATAGGTTTTAAGATTCTTACTAGTCAGATCTATTCCTCTGCGGGAAATATGGGGTTTTGAATCCCTTTCACTGAGGAAGGTGTAGGTCTTGTCTATTCCACAGTTAGTTTTAGAAATGGTACCTGTGCTTATATCAAACTCTGGTTTTATGCATCACCCCACTTCTCCTTTCCCCTTAAGCAGGCATAAGAGTGTTTTCTAAATGTGAGACTCTGTTCTCTTTCCTAACTCAGTTCATGTGTAGCCATGTTTACAGGAACTTCATAAGTCATATCTTATGATAAGTTTCTTTTTCTGTGTTACTTATTTCACTTAGAATCATCGTACCTGAATCCACTCACTTTGCTGCTCCTGGTCTTATGACATTGATTTCATGGCTGAGGGATATTCCATCGGACATAAATACCAAAGTTTTTTGAACCATTTTTATATTTCGTGGGATATTTAAGGTGTACCCAAGTTGAGGTTCTTGTAAGCAGTGCAGCCCTAAATTTGGGGGTGGCTCTGTCTTATTGATTTTCAGTTTTCCCAATGTATATTCCCTAGACTGGAAGTGCCCTTGGCTCTGTAGCTCTGTTGTTTACTTGTTTTAGGGAACGCAATGCACTCCTCCAGTGAGGCAGTTGGCAATTTACATCCCGCCCATCAGCAGAACAAAGCTCCCTTTTCTCCAGGGCCTGTCTTGCCTTTCTGGTTTTTACACATTTTGTGGATGTCCCTTTTGACCGGTGGGAAGTGATACTTCTTTGTAGTGCAGATTTGCATTGCCCGCTTGCTTGTTTGGCCAAAAAGGGCGTATGCGTTTTCTCCTGAATATATTCAGGAGAAAACGCATACGCCCTTTTTGGCCAACTGCATCATTGTCGAAGTTGTGCCCCTCTTCCTGTGCTTTAAAGGCGATTCCAACGTACCTCTTGTAATCTGTTTCCTGCTATTCTGCCTGGCTTTCAAGTCTGCCTCGTTGCCTTCCCTCAACAGATTTTTGGACGATAGTTGTCCTTTATTACTCTGCCAGTTTGTGAATTGCTGTGGCCCTGAGCTCCATTTTCCAACTCGTTTTTTGTGAGCTGTACGCAAGTCCAAAATTTTGGTTCAGGACCTATACTGATTCCCAGTGGGTGGCTGAGACTCTGGTAAATTCTTTTTCCTGCCAGGAAATTAGAGTGACATATGCCCGTCCAAATGCCTAACAGTAACTCTCTCATTGGTTCTCCCTCTTCCCTTCCATCCTCTGCCAAATTGGCAACCTGTGCGAATCAGGAGGTTAAAGGGGCTGTCTCTCCAAGTTGGGAGATTGATAGTAAAGCAGTCGGAAAGTCAAACCGGAGCACCAGGAGAGGGACTACTCGTTGAGTTTTATAAACCTTTTGTATTCACAGTGTGTCCATTCTCTAGGTTTCCCGTACATGTTATAGCTGTAGTAATATTCCCTTCAACCTGGAGAGTTGGGACCCATGGAATGGGGGCCATGCATTTTTGCTTTAAAGGGTCTGCATTTGCTCACCCAATCTCACCAATCCTCTCAGTCCCAAGTGTCCAGCCTTATGCCACATCCAGCTCTAATTGTAGACAGGGTTTTTCCAGGTTTCATCAGAGACCCTGAAGGAAATGTAAAGAATTTCCCTGTTTTTTTGGTTTTGTTTTTGAAATTCCTTTTTATAGTGGGTTTGAGCTGATTCTCTCTGCCATGTTTATGCCAGTCTAGACACACTTGATTCCCTTACAGAGACATATCAATACATAGGTTTTAAGATTCTTACTAGTCAGATCTATTCCTCTGCAGGAAATATGGGGTTTTGAGTCCCTTTCACTGAGGAAGGTGTAGGTCCTGTCTATTCCACTGTTGGTTTTGGAAATGGTACCTGTGCTTATATCAAACTCTGGTTTTATGCATCACCCCACCTCTCCTTTCCCCTTAAGCAGGCATAAGAGTGTTTTCCAAATGTGAGACTCTGTTCTCTTTCCTAACTCAGTTCATGTGTAGCCATGTTTACAGGATCTTCATAAGTCATATCTTATGATAAGTTTCTTTTTCTGTGTGACTTATTTCACTTAGAATCATCGTACCTGAATCCACTCACTTTGCTGCTCCTGGTCTTATGACATTGATTTCATGGCTGAGGGATATTCCATCGTACATAAGTACCACAGTTTTTTGAACCATTTTTATATTTCCTGGGATATTTAAGGTGTACCCAAGTTGAGGTTCTTGTTAGCAGTGCAGCCCTAAATTTGGGGGTGGCTCTGTCTTATTGATTTTCAGTTTTCCCAATGTATATTCCCTAGACTGGAAGTGCCCTTGGCTCTGTAGCTCTGTTGTTTACTTGTTTTAGGGAACGCAATGCACTCCTCCAGTGAGGCAGTTGGCAATTTACATCCCGCCCATCAGCAGAACAAAGCTCCCTTTTCTCCAGGGCCTGTCTTGCCTTTCTGGTTTTTACACATTTTGTGGATGTCCCTTTTGACCGGTGGGAAGTGATACTTCTTTGTAGTGCAGATTTGCATTGCCCGCTTGCTTGTTTGGCCAAAAAGGGCGTATGCGTTTTCTCCTGAATATATTCAGGAGAAAACGCATACGCCCTTTTTGGCCAACTGCATCATTGTCGAAGTTGTGCCCCTCTTCCTGTGCTTTAAAGGCGATTCCAACGTACCTCTTGTAATCTGTTTCCTGCTATTCTGCCTGGCTTTCAAGTCTGCCTCGTTGCCTTCCCTCAACAGATTTTTGGACGATAGTTGTCCTTTATTACTCTGCCAGTTTGTGAATTGCTGTGGCCCTGAGCTCCATTTTCCAACTCGTTTTTTGTGAGCTGTACGCAAGTCCAAAATTTTGGTTCAGGACCTATACTGATTCCCAGTGGGTGGCTGAGACTCTGGTAAATTCTTTTTCCTGCCAGGAAATTAGAGTGACATATGCCCGTCCAAATGCCTAACAGTAACTCTCTCATTGGTTCTCCCTCTTCCCTTCCATCCTCTGCCAAATTGGCAACCTGTGCGAATCAGGAGGTTAAAGGGGCTGTCTCTCCAAGTTGGGAGATTGATAGTAAAGCAGTCGGAAAGTCAAACCGGAGCACCAGGAGAGGGACTACTCGTTGAGTTTTATAAACCTTTTGTATTCACAGTGTGTCCATTCTCTAGGTTTCCCGTACATGTTATAGCTGTAGTAATATTCCCTTCAACCTGGAGAGTTGGGACCCATGGAATGGGGGCCATGCATTTTTGCTTTAAAGGGTCTGCATTTGCTCACCCAATCTCACCAATCCTCTCAGTCCCAAGTGTCCAGCCTTATGCCACATCCAGCTCTAATTGTAGACAGGGTTTTTCCAGGTTTCATCAGAGACCCTGAAGGAAATGTAAAGAATTTCCCTGTTTTTTTGGTTTTGTTTTTGAAATTCCTTTTTATAGTGGGTTTGAGCTGATTCTCTCTGCCATGTTTATGCCAGTCTAGACACACTTGATTCCCTTACAGAGACATATCAATACATAGGTTTTAAGATTCTTACTAGTCAGATCTATTCCTCTGCAGGAAATATGGGGTTTTGAGTCCCTTTCACTGAGGAAGGTGTAGGTCCTGTCTATTCCACTGTTGGTTTTGGAAATGGTACCTGTGCTTATATCAAACTCTGGTTTTATGCATCACCCCACCTCTCCTTTCCCCTTAAGCAGGCATAAGAGTGTTTTCCAAATGTGAGACTCTGTTCTCTTTCCTAACTCAGTTCATGTGTAGCCATGTTTACAGGATCTTCATAAGTCATATCTTATGATAAGTTTCTTTTTCTGTGTGACTTATTTCACTTAGAATCATCGTACCTGAATCCACTCACTTTGCTGCTCCTGGTCTTATGACATTGATTTCATGGCTGAGGGATATTCCATCGTACATAAGTACCACAGTTTTTTGAACCATTTTTATATTTCCTGGGATATTTAAGGTGTACCCAAGTTGAGGTTCTTGTTAGCAGTGCAGCCCTAAATTTGGGGGTGGCTCTGTCTTATTGATTTTCAGTTTTCCCAAGGTATATTCTCTAGACTGGGAGTGCCCTTGGCTCTGTAGCTCTGTTGTTTACTTGTTTTAGGGAACACAATGCACTCCTCCAGTGAGGCAGTTGGCAATTTACATCCCGCCCATCAGCATAAGAAGGCTGCCTTTTCTCCAGGGCATGTCTTGCCTTTCTGATTTTTACACATTTTGTGGATGTCCCTTTTGACCGGTGGGAAGTGATACTTCTTTGTAGTGCAGATTTGCATTGCCCGCTTGCTTGCTTGGCCAAAAAGGGCGTATGCATTTTCTCCTGAATATATTCAGGAGAAAACGCATACGCCCTTTTTGGCCAACTGCGTCACTGTCGAAGTTGTGCCCCTCTTCCCGTGCTTTAAAGGCGATTCCAACGTACCTCTTGAAATCTGTTTCCTGCTATTCTGCCTCGCTTTCAAGTCCGCCTCGTTGCCTTCCCTCAACAGATTTTTGGACGATAGTTTTCCTTTATTACTCTGCCAGTTTGTGAATTGCTGTGGCCCTGAGCTCCATTTTCCAACTCGTTTTTTGTGTGCTGTACGCAAGTCCAAAATTTTGGTTCAGGACGTATACTGGTTCCCAGTGGGTGGCTGAGACTCTGGTAAATTCTTCTTCCTGCCAGGAAATTAGAGTGACATATGCCCGTCCAAAAGCCTAACAGTAACGCTCTCATTGGTTCTCCCTCTTCCCTTCCATCCTCTGCCAAATTGGCAACCTGTGCGAACCAGGAGGTTAAAGGGGCTGTCTCTCCAAGTTGGGAGATTGATAGTAAAGCAGTTGGAAAGTCAAACCGGAGCACCAGGAGAGGGACTACTCGTTGAGTTTTAGAAACCTTTTGTATTCACAGTGTGTCCATTCTCTAGGTTTCCCGTACATGTTATAGCCGTAGTAATATTCCCTTCCACATGGAGAATTGGGACCCATGGAATGGGGGCCATGCATTTTTGCTTTAAAGGGTCTGCATTTACTCACCCCATCACACCAATCCTCTCAGTCCCAAGTGTCCAGCCTTATGCCACATCCAGCTGTCATTTTAGACAGGGTTTTCCCAGGTTTCATCAGAGACCCTGAAGGAAATGTAAAGAATTTCCCTGTTTTTTTGGTTTTGTTTTTGAAATTCCTTTTTATAGTGGGTTTGAGCTGATTCTCTCTGCCATGTTTATGCCAGTCTAGACACACTTGATTCCCTTACAGAGACATATCAATACATAGGTTTTAAGATTCTTACTAGTCAGATCTATTCCTCTGCAGGAAATATGGGGTTTTGAGTCCCTTTCACTGAGGAAGGTGTAGGTCCTGTCTATTCCACTGTTGGTTTTGGAAATGGTACCTGTGCTTATATCAAACTCTGGTTTTATGCATCACCCCACCTCTCCTTTCCCCTTAAGCAGGCATAAGAGTGTTTTCCAAATGTGAGACTCTGTTCTCTTTCCTAACTCAGTTCATGTGTAGCCATGTTTACAGGATCTTCATAAGTGATATCTTATGATAAGTTTCTTTTTCTGTGTGACTTATTTCACTTAGAATCATCGTACCTGAATCCACTCACTTTGCTGCTCCTGGTCTTATGACATTGATTTCATGGCTGAGGGATATTCCATCGTACATAAGTACCACAGTTTTTTGAACCATTTTTATATTTCCTGGGATATTTAAGGTGTACCCAAGTTGAGGTTCTTGTTAGCAGTGCAGCCCTAAATTTGGGGGTGGCTCTGTCTTATTGATTTTCAGTTTTCCCAAGATATATTCTCTAGACTGGGTGTGCCCTTGGCTCTGTAGCTCTGTTGTTTACTTGTTTTAGGGAACACAATGCACTCCTCCAGTGAGGCAGTTGGCAATTTACATCCCGCCCATCAGCATAAGAAGGCTGCCTTTTCTCCAGGGCATGTCTTGCCTTTCTGATTTTTACACATTTTGTGGATGTCCCTTTTGACCGGTGGGAAGTGATACTTCTTTGTAGTGCAGATTTGCATTGCCCGCTTGCTTGCTTGGCCAAAAAGGGCGTATGCATTTTCTCCTGAATATATTCAGGAGAAAACGCATACGCCCTTTTTGGCCAACTGCGTCACTGTCGAAGTTGTGCCCCTCTTCCCGTGCTTTAAAGGCGATTCCAACGTACCTCTTGAAATCTGTTTCCTGCTATTCTGCCTCGCTTTCAAGTCCGCCTCGTTGCCTTCCCTCAACAGATTTTTGGACGATAGTTTTCCTTTATTACTCTGCCAGTTTGTGAATTGCTGTGGCCCTGAGCTCCATTTTCCAACTCGTTTTTTGTGTGCTGTACGCAAGTCCAAAATTTTGGTTCAGGACGTATACTGGTTCCCAGTGGGTGGCTGAGACTCTGGTAAATTCTTCTTCCTGCCAGGAAATTAGAGTGACATATGCCCGTCCAAATGCCTAACAGTAACGCTCTCATTGGTTCTCCCTCTTCCCTTCCATCCTCTGCCAAATTGGCAACCTGTGCGAACCAGGAGGTTAAAGGGGCTGTCTCTCCAAGTTGGGAGGTTGATAGTAAAGCAGTTGGAAAGTCAAACCGGAGCACCAGGAGAGGGACTACTCGTTGAGTTTTAGAAACCTTTTGTATTCACAGTGTGTCCATTCTCTAGGTTTCCCGAACATGTTATAGCTGTAGTAATATTCCCTTCAACCTGGAGAGTTGGGACCCATGGAATGGGGCCCATGCATTTTTGCTTTAAAGGGTCTGCATTTGCTCACCCAATCTCACCAATCCTCTCAGTCCCAAGTGTCCAGCCTTATGCCACATCCAGCTGTCATTGTAGATAGGGTCATTCCAGGTTTCATCAGAGACCCTGAAGGAAATGTAAAGAATTTCCCTGTTTTTTGGTTTTGTTTTTGAAATTCCTTTTTATAGTGGCTTTGAGCTCATTCTCGCTTCCATGTTTATGCCAGTGTAGACACACTTGATTCCCTTACAGAGACATATCAATACATAGGTTTTAAGATTCTTACTAGTCAGATCTATTCCTCTGCGGGAAATATGGGGTTTTGAGTCCCTTTCACTGAGGAAGGTGTAGGTCTTGTCTATTCCACAGTTGGTTTTGGAAATGGTACCTGTGCTTATATCAAACTCTGGTTTTATGCATCACCCCACCTCTCCTTTCCCCTTCAGCAGGCATAAGAGTGTTTTCTAAATGTGAGACTTGTTCTCTTTCCTAACTGAGTTCATGTGTAGCCATGTTTACAGGATCTTCATAAGTGATATCTTATGATAAGTTTCTTTTTCTGTGTGACTTATTTCACTTAGAATCATCGTACCTGAATCCACTCACTTTGCTGCTCCTGGTCTTATGACATTGATTTCATGGCTGAGGGATATTCCATCGGACATAAATACCACAGTTTTCTGAATCATTTTTATATTTCCTGGGATATTAAAGGTGTACCCAAGTTGAGGTTCTTGTAAGCAGTGCAGCCCTAAATTTGTGGGTGGCTCTGTCTTATTGATTTTCAGTTTTCCCAATGTATATTCCCTAGACTGGAAGTGCACTTGGCTCTGTAGCTCTGTTGTTTACTTGTTTTAGGGAACGCAATGCACTCCTCCAGTGAGGCAGTTGGCAATTTACATCCCGCCCATCAGCATAACAAGGCTCCCGGTTCTCCAGGGCCAGTCTTGCCTTTCTGGTTTTTACACATTTTGTGGATGTCCCTTTTGACCAGTGGGAAGTGATACTTCTTTGTAGTGCAGATTTGCATTGCCCGCTTGCTTGCTTGGCCAAAAAGGGCGTATGCGTTTTCTCCTGAATATATTCAGGAGAAAACGCATACGCCCTTTTTGGCCAACTGCGTCACTGTCGAAGTTGTGCCCCTCTTCCTGTGCTTTAAAGGCGATTCCATCGTACATCTTGAAATCTGTTTCCTGCTATTCTGCCTCGCTTTCAAGTCCGCATCGTTGCCTTCCCTCAACAGATTTTTGGACGATAGTTTTCCTTTATTACTCTGCCAGTTTGTGAATTGCTCTGGCCTTGAGCTCCATTTTCCAACTCGTTTTTTGTGTGCTGTACGCAAGTCCAAAATTTTGGTTCAGGACCTATACTGGTTCCCGGTGGGTGGCTGAGACTCTGGTTAATTCTTCTTCCTGCCGGGAAATTAGAGTGACATGTGCCCGTCCAAATGCTTAATAGCTACTCTCTCATTGGTTCTCCCTCTTCCCTTCCATCCTCTGCCAATTTGGCAACCTGTGCGAACCAGGAGGTTAAAGGGGCTGTCTCTCCACGTTGGGAGATTGATAGTAAAGCAGTTGGAAAGTCAAACCGGAGCACCAGGAGAGGGACTACTCGTTGAGTTTTAGAAACCTTTTGTATTCACAGTGTGTCCATTCTCTAGGTTTCCCGTACATGTTATAGCCGTAGTAATATTCCCTTCCACATGGAGAGTTGGGACCCAAGGAATGGGGGCCATGCATTTTTGCTTTAAAGGGTCTGCATTTGCTCACCCAATCTCACCAATACTCTCAGTCCCAAGTGTCCAGCTTTATGCCACATCCAGCTGTCATTGTAGATAGGGTCATTCCAGGTTTCATCAGAGACCCTGAAGGAAATGTAAAGAATTTCCCTGTTTTTTGGTTTTGTTTTTGAAATTCCTTTTTATAGTGGCTTTGAGCTCATTCTCGCTGCCATGTTTATGCCAGTCTAGACACACTTGATTCCCTTACAGAGACATATCAATACATAGGTTTTAAGATTTTTACTAGTCAGATCTATTCCTCTGCGGGAAATATGGGGTTTTGAGTCCCTTTCACTGAGGAAGGTGTAGGTCTTGTCTATTCCACAGTTGGTTTTAGAAATGGTACCTGTGCTTATATCAAACTCTGGTTTTATGCATCACCCCACCTCTCCATTCCCCTTAAGCAGGCATAAGAGTGTTTTCTCAATGTGAGACTCTGTTCTCTTTCCTAACTCAGTTCATGTGTAGCCATGTTTACAGGAACTTCATAAGTCATATCTTATGATAAGTTTATTTTTCTGTGTGACTTATTTCACTTAGAATCATCGTACCTGAATCCACTCACTTTGCTGCTCCTCGCCTTATGACATTGATTTCATGGCTGAGGGATATTCCATCGGACATAAATACCAAAGTTTTTTGAACCATTTTTATATTTCCTGGGATATTTAAGGTGTACCCAAGTTGAGGTTCTTGTAAGCAGTGCAGCCCTAAATTTGGGGGTGGCTCTGTCTTATTGATTTTCAGTTTTCCCAATGTATATTCCCTAGACTGGAAGTGCCCTTGGCTCTGTAGCTCTGTCGTTTACTTGTTTTAGGGAACGCAATGCACTCCTCCAGTGAGGCAGTTGGCAATTTACATCCCACCCATCAGCATAACAAAGCTCCCTGTTCTCCAGGGCCTGTCTTGCCTTTCTGGTTTTTACACATTTTGTGGATGTCCCTTTTGACCGGTGGGAAGTGATACTTCTTTGTAGTGCAGATTTCCATTGACCGCTTGCTTGCTTGGCCAAAAAGGGCGTATGCGTTTTCTCCTGAATATATTCAGGAGAAAACGCATACACACTTTTTGGCATAGTTTGTTATTGTCGAAGCTGTGCCCCTCTTCCTGTGCTTTAAAGGCGATTCCAACGTACCTCTTGAAATCTGTTTCCTGCTATTCTGCCTCGCTTTCAAGTCCGCCTCGTTGCCTTCCCTCAACAGATTTTTGGACGATAGTTTTCCTTTATTACTCTGCCAGTTTGTGAATTGCTGTGGCCCTGAGCTCCATTTTCCAACTCGTTTTTTGTGTGCTGTACGCAAGTCCAAAATTTTGGTTCAGGACCTATACTGGTTCCCGGTGGGTGGCTGAGACTCTGGTAAATTCTTCTTCCTGCCAGGAAATTAGAGTGACATATGCCCGTCCAAATGCCTAACAGTAACGCTCTCATTGGTTCTCCCTCTTCCCTTCCATCCTCTGCCAAATTGGCAACCTGTGCGAACCAGGAGGTTAAAGGGGCTGTCTCTCCAAGTTGGGAGATTGATAGTAAAGCAGTTGGAAAGTCAAACCGGAGCACCAGGAGAGGGACTACTCGTTGAGTTTTAGAAACCTTTTGTATTCACAGTGTGTCCATTCTCTAGGTTTCCCGTACATGTTATAGCTGTAGTAATATTCCCTTCAACCTGGAGAGTTGGGACCCATGGAATGGGGGCCATGCATTTTTGCTTTAAAGGGTCTGCATTTGCTCACCCAATCTCACCAATCCTCTCAGTCCCAAGTGTCCAGCCTTATGCCACATCCAGCTGTCATTGTAGATAGGGTCATTCCAGGTTTCATCAGAGACCCTGAAGGAAATGTAAAGAATTTCCCTGTTTTTTGGTTTTGTTTTTGAAATTCCTTTTTATAGTGGCTTTGAGCTCATTCTCGCTTCCATGTTTATGCCAGTGTAGACACACTTGATTCCCTTACAGAGACATATCAATACATAGGTTTTAAGATTCTTACTAGTCAGATCTATTCCTCTGCGGGAAATATGGGGTTTTGAGTCCCTTTCACTGAGGAAGGTGTAGGTCTTGTCTATTCCACAGTTGGTTTTGGAAATGGTACCTGTGCTTATATCAAACTCTGGTTTTATGCATCACCCCACCTCTCCTTTCCCCTTCAGCAGGCATAAGAGTGTTTTCTAAATGTGAGACTCTGTTCTCTTTCCTAACTGAGTTCATGTGTAGCCATGTTTACAGGATCTTCATAAGTGATATCTTATGATAAGTTTCTTTTTCTGTGTGACTTATTTCACTTAGAATCATCGTACCTGAATCCACTCACTTTGCTGCTCCTGGTCTTATGACATTGATTTCATGGCTGAGGGATATTCCATCGGACATAAATACCACAGTTTTCTGAATCATTTTTATATTTCCTGGGATATTAAAGGTGTACCCAAGTTGAGGTTCTTGTAAGCAGTGCAGCCCTAAATTTGTGGGTGGCTCTGTCTTATTGATTTTCAGTTTTCCCAATGTATATTCCCTAGACTGGAAGTGCCCTTGGCTCTGTAGCTCTGTTGTTTACTTGTTTTAGGGAACGCAATGCACTCCTCCAGTGAGGCAGTTGGCAATTTACATCCCGCCCATCAGCATAACAAGGCTCCCTGTTCTCCAGGGCCAGTCTTGCCTTTCTGGTTTTTACACATTTTGTGGATGTCCCTTTTGACCAGTGGGAAGTGATACTTCTTTGTAGTGCAGATTTGCATTGCCCGCTTGCTTGCTTGGCCAAAAAGGGCGTATGCGTTTTCTCCTGAATATATTCAGGAGAAAACGCATACGCCCTTTTTGGCCAACTGCGTCACTGTCGAAGTTGTGCCCCTCTTCCTGTGCTTTAAAGGCGATTCCATCGTACATCTTGAAATCTGTTTCCTGCTATTCTGCCTCGCTTTCAAGTCCGCATCGTTGCCTTCCCTCAACAGATTTTTGGACGATAGTTGTCCTTTATTACTCTGCCAGTTTGTGAATTGCTGTGGCCCTGAGCTCCATTTTCCAACTCGTTTTTTGTGTGCTGTACGCAAGTCCAAAATTTTGGTTCAGGACCTATACTGGTTCCCGGTGGGTGGCTGAGACTCTGGTAAATTCTTCTTCCTGCCAGGAAATTAGAGTGACATATGCCCGTCCAAATGCCTAACAGTAACGCTCTCATTGGTTCTCCCTCTTCCCTTCCATCCTCTGCCAAATTGGCAACCTGTGCGAACCAGGAGGTTAAAGGGGCTGTCTCTCCAAGTTGGGAGATTGATAGTAAAGCAGTTGGAAAGTCAAACCGGAGCACCAGGAGAGGGACTACTCGTTGAGTTTTAGAAACCTTTTGTATTCACAGTGTGTCCATTCTCTAGGTTTCCCGTACATGTTATAGCTGTAGTAATATTCCCTTCAACCTGGAGAGTTGGGACCCATGGAATGGGGGCCATGCATTTTTGCTTTAAAGGGTCTGCATTTGCTCACCCAATCTCACCAATCCTCTCAGTCCCAAGTGTCCAGCCTTATGCCACATCCAGCTGTCATTGTAAATAGGGTCATTCCAGGTTTCATCAGAGACCCTGAAGGAAATGTAAAGAATTTCCCTGTTTTTTGGTTTTGTTTTTGAAATTCCTTTTTATAGTGGCTTTTTGCTCATTCTCGCTTCCATGTTTATGCCAGTGTAGACACACTTGATTCCCTTACAGAGACATATCAATACATAGGTTTTAAGATTCTTACTAGTCAGATCTATTCCTCTGCGGGAAATATGGGGTTTTGAGTCCCTTTCACTGAGGAAGGTGTAGGTCTTGTCTATTCCACAGTTGGTTTTAGAAATGGTACCTGTGCTTATATCAAACTCTGGTTTTATGCATCACCCCACCTCTCCTTTCCCCTTAAGCAGGCATAAGAGTGTTTTCTAAATGTGAGACTCTGTTCTCTTTCCTAACTCAGTTCATGTGTAGCCATGTTTACAGGATCTTCATAAGTGATATCTTATGATAAGTTTCTTTTTCTGTGTGACTTATTTCACTTAGAATCATCGTACCTGAATCCACTCACTTTGCTGCTCCTGGTTTTATGACATTTATTTCATGGCTGAGGGATATTCCATCGGACATAAATACCACAGTTTTTTGAACCATTTTTATATTTCCTGGGATATTTAAGGTGTACCCAAGTTGAGGTTCTTGTAAGCAGTGCAGCCCTAAATTTGGGGGTGGCTCTGTCTTATTGATTTTCAGTTTTCCCAATGTATATTCCCTAGACTGGAAGTGCCCTTGGCTCTGTAGCTCTGTTGTTTACTTGTTTTAGGGAACGCAATGCACTCCTCCAGTGAGGCAGTTGGCAATTTACATCCCGCCCATCAGCATAACAAGGCTCCCTGTTCTCCAGGGCCTATCTTGCCTTTCTGGTTTTTACACATTTTGTGGATGTCCCTTTTGACCGGTGGGAAGTGATACTTCTTTGTAGTGCAGATTTGCATTGCCCGCTTGCTAGTTTGGCCAAAAAGGGCGTATGCGTTTTCTCCTGAATATATTCAGGAGAAAACGCATACGCCCTTTTTGGCCAAATGCGTCATTGTCGAAGTCGTGCCCCTCTTCCTGTGCTTTAAAGGCGATTCCAACGTACCTCTTGTAATCTGTTTCCTGCTATTCTGCCTCGCTTTCAAGTCTGCCTCGTTGCCTTCCCTCAACAGATTTTTGGACGATAGTTGTCCTTTATTACTCTGCCAGTTTGTGAATTGCTGTGCCCCTGAGCTCCATTTTTCAACTCGTTTTTTGTGAGCTGTACGCAAGTCCAAATTATGGTTCAGGACCTATACTGGTTCCCGGTGGGTGGCTGTGACTCTGGTTAATTCTTCTTCCTGCCGGGAAATTAGTGACATGTTCCCGTCCAAATGCCTAACAGCTACTCTCTCATTGGTTCTCCCTCTTCCCTTCCATCCTCTGCCAAATTGGCAACCTGTGCGAACCAGGAGGTTAAAGCGGTTGTCTCTCCAAGTTGGGAGATTGATAGTAAAGCAGTCGGAAAGTCAAACCGGAGCACCAGGAGAGTGACTACTCGTTGAGTTTAACAAACTTTTGTATTCACATTGTGTCCATTCTCTAGGTTTCCCGTACATGTTACAGCTGTAGTAATATTCCCTACAACATGGAGAGTTGGGACCCATGGAATGGGGGCCATGCATTTTTGCTTTAAAGGGTCTGCATTTGCTCACCCAATCTCACCAATCCTCTCAGTGCCAAGTGTCCAGCCTTATGCCACATCCAGCTGTCATTGTAGATAAGGTCATTCCAGGTTTCATCAGAGACCCTGAAGGAAATGTAAAGAATTTCCCTGATTTTTGGTTTTGTTTTTGAAATTCCTTTTTATAGTGGGTTTGAGCTGATTCTCAATGCCATGTTTATGCCAGTCTAGACACACTTGATTCCCTTACAGAGACATTTCAATCCATAGGTTTTAAGATTCTTACTTGCCAGATCTATTCCTCTGCGGGAAATATGGGGTTTTGAGTCCCTTTCACTGAGGAAGGTGTAGGTCTTGTCTATTCCACAGTTGGTTTTAGAAATGGTACCTGTGCTTATATCAAACTCTGGTTTTATGCATCACCCCACCTCTCCTTTACCCTTAAGCAGGCATAAGAGTGTTTTCTAAATGTGAGACTCTGTTCTCTTTCCTAACTCAGTTCATGTGTAGCCATGTTTACAGGATCTTCATAAGTTATATCTTATGATAAGTTTCTTTTTCTCTGTGACTTATTTCACTTAGAATCATCGTACCTGAATCCACTCACTTTGCTGCTCCTGGTCTTATGACATTGATTTCATGGCTGAGGGATATTCCATCATACATAAATACCACAGATTTTTGAACCATTTTTAAATTTCCTGGGATATTTAAGATGTACCCAAGTTGAGGTTCTTGTAAGCAGTACAGCCCTAAATTGGGGGTGGCCCTGTCTTATTGATTTTCAGTTTTCCCAAGGTATATTCCCTAGACTGGATGTGCCCTTGGCTCTGTAGCTCTGTTGTTTACTTGTTTTAGGGAACGCAATGTACTCCTCCAGTGAGGCAGTTGGCAATTTACATCCCGCCCATCAGCATAACTAGGCTCCCTGTTCTCCAGGGACTGTCTTGCCTTTCTGATTTTTACACATTTTGTGGATGTCCCTTTTGACCGGTGGGAAGTGACACTTGTTTGTAGTGCAGATTTGCATTGCCCGCTAGCTTGCTTGGCCAAACGGGGCGTATGCGTTTTCTCCTGAATATATTCAGGAGAAAACGCATACGCCCTTTTTGGCCAAGTTCGACATCGTCGAAGTTGTGCCCCTCTTCCTGTGCTTTAAAGGTGATTCCAACGTACCTCTTGAAATCTTTTTCCTGATATTCTGCCTGGCTTTCAAGTCTGCCTCGTTGCCTTCCCTCAACAGATTTTTGGACGATAGTTGTCCTTTATTACTCTGCCAGTTTGTGAATTGCTGTGGCCCTGAGCTCCATTTTCCAACTCGTTTTTTGTGAGCTGTTCGCAAGTCCAAAATTTTGGTTCAGGACCTATACTGGTTCCCGGTGGGGGGCTGAGACTCTGGTTAATTCTTCTTCCTGCCGGGAAATTAGTGTGACATGTGCCCGTCCAAATGCCTAACAGTAACTCTCTCATTGGTTCTCCCTCTTCCCTTCCATCCTCTGCCAAATTGGCAACCTGTGCGAACCAGGAGGTTAAAGGGGCTGTCTCTCCAAGTTGGGAGATTGATAGTAAAGCAGTTGGAAAGTGAAACCGGAGCACCAGGAGAGGGACTACTCGTTGAGTTTTAGAAACCTTTTGTATTCACAGTGTGTCCATTCTCTAGGTTTCCCGTACATGTTATAGCTGTAGTAATATTCCCTTCAACATGGAGAGATGGGACCCATGGAATGGGGGCCATGCATTTTTGCTTTAAAGGGTCTGCATGTGCTCACCCAATCTCACCAATCCTCTCAGTCCCAACTGTCAGGCCTTATGGCACATCCAGCTGTCATTGTAGACAGGGTTTTTCCAGGTTTCATCAGAGACCCTGAAGGAAATGTAAAGAATTTCCCTGTTTTCTGGTTTTCTTTTTGAAATTCCTTTTTATAGTGGGTATGAGCTGATTCTCTCTGCCATGTTTATGCCAGTCTAGACACACTTGATTCCCTTACAGAGACATATCAATACATAGGTTTTAAGATTCTTACTAGTCAGATCTATTCCTCTGCGGGAAATATGGGGTTTAGAGTCCCATTCACTGAGGAAGGTGTAGTCTTGTCTATTCCACAGTTGGTTTTGGAAATGGTACCTGTGCTTATATCAAACTCTGGTTTTATGCATCACCCCACCTCTCCTTTCCCCTTCAGCAGGCATAAGAGTGTTTTCTCAATGTGAGACTCTGTTCTCTTTCCTAACTCAGTTCATGTGTAGCCATGTTTACAGGATCTTCATAAGTGATATCTTATGATAAGTTTCTTTTTCTGTGTGACTTATTTCACTTAGAATCATCGTACCTGAATCCACTCACTTTGCTGCTCCTGGTCTTATGACATTGATTTCATGGCTGAGGGTTATTCCATCGGACATAAATACCACAGTTTTTTGAACCATTTTTATATTTCCTGGGATATTTAAGGTGTACCCAAGTTGAGGTTCTTGTAAGCAGTTCAGCCCTAAATTTGGGGGTGGCTCTGTCTTATTGATTTTCAGTTTTCCCATTGTATATTCCCTAGACTGGAAGTGGCCTTGGCTCTGTAGCTCTGTTGTTTACTTGTTTTAGGGAACGCAATGCACTCCTCCAGTGAGGCAGTTGGCAATTTACATCCCACCCATCAGCATAACAAGGCTCCCTGTTCTCCAGGGCCTGTCTTGCCTTTCTGGTTTTTACACATTTTCTGGATGTCCCTTTTGACCGGTGGGAAGTGATACTTCTTTGTAGTGCAGATTTGCATTGCCCGCTTGCTTGTTTGGCCAAAAAGGGCGTATGCGTTTTCTCCTGAATATATTCAGGAGAAAACGCATACGCCCTTTTTGGCCAACTGCGTCATTGTCGAATTTGTGCCCCTCTTCCTGTGCTTTAAAGGCGATTCCAACGTACATCTTGAAATCTGTTTCCTGCTATTCTGCCTGGCATTCAAGTCCGCCTCGTTGCCTTCCCTCAACAGATTTTTGGACGATAGTTGTCCTTTATTACTCTGCCAATTTGTGAATTGCTGTGGTCCTGAGCTCCATTATCCAACTCGTTTTTTGTGAGCTTTACGCAAGTCCAAAATTTTGGTTCAGGACCTATACTGGTTCCCGGTGGGTGGCTGAGACTCTGGTTAATTCTTCTTCCTGCCGGGAAATTAGAGTGACATGTGCCCGTCCAAATGCCTAACAGTAACTCTCTCATTGGTTCTCCCTCTTCCCTTCTATCCTCTGCCAAATTGGCAACCTGTGCGAACCAGGAGGTTAAAGGGGCTGTCTCTCCAAGTTGGGAGATTGATAGTAAAGCAGTTGGAAAGTGAAACCGGAGCACCAGGAGAGGGACTACTCGTTGAGTTTTAGAAACCTTTTGTATTCACAGTGTGTCCATTCTCTAGGTTTCCCGTACATGTTATAGCTGTAGTAATATTCCCTTCAACATGGAGAGATGGGACCCATGGAATGGGGGCCATGCATTTTTGCTTTAAAGGGTCTGCATGTGCTCACCCAATCTCACCAATCCTCTCAGTCCCAACTGTCAGGCCTTATGGCACATCCAGCTGTCATTGTAGACAGGGTTTTTCCAGGTTTCATCAGAGACCCTGAAGGAAATGTAAAGAATTTCCCTGTTTTCTGGTTTTCTTTTTGAAATTCCTTTTTATAGTGGGTTTGAGCTGATTCTCTCTGCCATGTTTATGCCAGTCTAGACACACTTGATTCCCTTACAGAGACATATCAATACATAGGTTTTAAGATTCTTACTAGTCAGATCTATTCCTCTGCGGGAAATATGGGGTTTTGAGTCCCTTTCACTGAGGAAGGTGTAGGTCTTGTCTATTCCACAGTTGGTTTTAGAAATGGTACCTGTGCTTATATCAAACTCTGGTTTTATGCATCACCCCACCTCTCCTTCCCCCTTAAGCAGGCATAAGAATGTTTTCTAAATGTGAGACTCTGTTCTCTTTCCTAACTGAGTTCATGTGTAACCATGTTTACAGGATCTTCCTAAGTGATATCTTATGATAAGGTTCTTTTTCTGTGTGACTTATTTCACTTAGAATCATCGTACCTGAATCAACTCACTTTGCTGCTCCTGGTCTTATGACATTGATTTCATGGCTGAGGCATATTCCATCGTACATAAATACCACAGATTTTTGAAGCATTTTTATATTTCCTGGGATATTTAAGGTGTACCCAAGTTGAGGTTCTTGTAAGCAGTGCAGCCCTAAATTTGGCCGTGGCTCTGTCTTATTGATTTTCAGTTTTCCCAAGGTATATTCCCTAGACTGGAAGTGCCCTTGGCTATGTAGCTCTGTTGTTTACTTGTTTTAGGGAACGCAATGCACTCCTCCAGTGAGGCAGTTGGCAATTTATATCCCGCCCATCAGCATAACAAGGCTCCCTGTTCTCCAGGGCCTGTCTTGCCTTTCTGGTTTTTACACATATTGTGGATGTCCCTTTTGACCGGTGGGAAGTGATACTTCTTTGTAGTGCAGATTTGCATTGTCCGCGTGCTTGCTTGGCCAAAAAGGGAGTATGCGTTTCTCCTGAATATATTCAGGAGAAAACGCATACGTCCTTTTTGGCCAAGTGCGTCACTGTCAATGTTGTTCCCCTCTTCCTGTGCTTTAAAGGCGATCCAAGGTACCTCTTGAAATCTGTTTCCTGCTATTCTGCCTCGCATTCCAGTCGGGCTCGTTGTCTTCCCTCAACAGATTTTTGGACGATAGTTGTCCTTTATTACTCTGCCAGTTTGTGAATTGCTGTGCCCCTGAGCTCCATTATTCAACTCGGTTTTTGTGAGCTGTACGCAAGTCCAAAATTTTTGTTCAGGACCTATACTGCTTCCCGGTGGGTGGCTGAGACTCTGGTTAATTCTTCTTCCTGGCGGGAAATTAGAGTGACATGTGCCCGTCCAAATGCCTAACAGCTACTCTCTCATTGGTTAACCCTCTTCCCTTCAATCCTCTGCCAAATTGGCAACCTGTGCGAACCAGGATGTTAAAGGTGTTGTCTCTCCAAGTAGGGAGATTGATAGTAAAGCAGTTGGAAAGACAAACCTGAGCACCAAGAGAGGGACTACTCATTGAGTTTTAGAAACGTTTTGTATTCACAGTGTGTCCATTCTCTATGTTTCCCGTACATGTTATAGCTGTAGTAACATTCCCTTCCACATGGAGAGTTGGGACCCATGGAATGGGGGCCATGCATTTTTGCATTAAAGGTTCTGCATTTGATCACCCAATCTCACCAATTCTCTCAGTCCAAAGTGTCCAGCCTTATGCCACATCCAGCTGTCATTGTAGATAGGGTCATTCCAGGATTCATCAGAGACCCTGAAGGAAATGTAAAGAATTTCCCTGTTTTTTGGTTTTGTTTTTGAAATTCCTTTTTATAGTGTGTTTGAGCTGATTCTCGCTGCCATGTTTATGCCAGTCTAGACACACTTGATTCCCTTACAGAGACATATCAATACATAGGTTTTAAGATTCTTACTAGTCAGATCTATTCCTCTGCGGGAAATATGGGGTTTTGAGTCCCTTTCACTGAGGAAGGTGAAGGTCTTGTCTATTCCACAGTTGGTTTTAGAAATGGTACCTGTGCTTATATCAAACTCTGGTTTTATGCATCACCCTACCTCTCCTTTCCCCTTAAGCAGGCATAAGAGTGTTTTCTAAATGTGAGACTCTGTTCTCTTTCCTAACTCAGTTCATGTGTAGCCATGTTTACAGGATCTTCATAAGTGATATCTTATGATAAGTTTCTATTTCTGTGTGACTTATTTCACTTAGAATCATCGTACCCGAATCCACTCACTTTGCTGCTCCAGGTCTTACGACATTGATTTCATGGCTGAGGGATATTCCATCTTATATAAATACCACTGTTTTTTGAACCATTTTTATATTTCCTGGGATATTTAAGGTGTACCCAAGTTGAGGTTCTTGGAAGCAGTGCAGCCCTAAATTTTGGGGTGGCTCTGTCTTATTGATTTTCAATTTTCCCAAGGTATATTCCCTAGACTGGAAGTGCCCTTGGCTCTGTAGCTCTGTTGTTTACTTGTTTTAGGGAACGCAATGCACTCCTCCAGTGAGGCAGCTGGCAATTTACATCCCACCCATCAGCATAACAAGGCTCCCTGTTCTCCAGGGCCTGTCTTGCCTTTCTGGTTTTTACACATTTTGTAGATGTCCCTTTTGACCGGTGGGAAGTGATACTTCTTTGTAGTGCAGATTTGCATTGCCCGCTTGCTTGCTTGGCCAAAAAGGGCGTATGCGTTTTCTCCTGAATATATTCAGGAGAAAACGCATACGCCCTTTTTGGCCAACTGCGTCACTGTCGAAGTTGTGCCCCTCTTCCTGTGCTTTAAAGGCGATTCCAACGTACATCTTGAAATCTGTTTCCTGCTATTCTGCCTCGCTTTCAAGTCCGCATCGTTGCCTTCCCTCAACAGATTTTTGGACGATAGTTGTCCTTTATTACTCTGCCAGTTTGTGAATTGCTGTGCCCCTGAGCTCCATTTTTCAACTCGTTTTTTGTGAGCTGTACGCAAGTCCAAAATTTTGGTTCAGGACCTATACTGGTTCCGGTGGGTGGCTGTGACTCTGGATAATTCTTCTTCCTGCCGGGAAATTAGTGACATGTTCCCGTCCAAATGCCTAACAGCTACTCTCTCATTGGTTCTCCCTCTTCCCTTCCATCCTCTGCCAAATTGGCAACCTGTGCGAACAAGGAGGTTAAAGGGTTTGTCTCTCCAAGTTCGGAGATTGATAGTAAAGCAGTTGGAAAGTCAAACCGGAGCACCAGGAGAGGGACTACTCGTTGAGTTGTAGAAACCTTTTGTATTCACAGTGTGTCCATTCTCTAGGTTTCCCGTACATGTTATAGCTGTAGTAATATTCCCTTCAACATGGAGAGTTGGGACCCATGGAATGGGGTCCATGCATTTTTGCTTTAAAGGGTCTGCATTTGCTCACCCAATCTCACCAATCCTTTCAGTCCCAAGTGTCCAGCCTTATGCCATATCCAGCTGTCATTGTAGATAGGGTCATTCCAGGTTTCATCAGAGACCCTGAAGGAAATGTAAAGAATTTCCCTGTTTCTTGGTTTTGATTTTGAAATTCCTTTTTATAGTGGGTTTGAGCTGATTCTCGCTGCCATGTTTATGCCAGTGTAGACACACTTGATTCCCTTACAGAGACATATCAATACATAGGGTTTAAGATTCTTACTAGTCAGATCTATTCCTCTTCGGGAAACATGGGGTTTTGAGTCCCTTTCACAGAGGAAGGTGTAGGTCTTGTCTATTCCACAGTTGGTTTTAGAAATGGTACCTGTGCTTATATCAAACACTGGTTTTATGCATCACCCCACCTCTCCTTTCCCCTTAAGCAGGCATAAGAGTGTTTTCTAAATGTGAGACTCTGTTCTCTTTCCTAACTCAGTTCATGTGTAGCCATGTTTACAGGATCTTCATAAGTGATATCTTATTATAAGTTAGTTTTTCTGTGTGACTTATTTCACTTAGAATCATCGTAGCTGAATCCACTCCCTTTGGTGCTCCTGACCTTATGACATTCATTTCATGTCTGAGGGATATTCCATCGTACATAAATACCACAGTTTTTTGAACCATTTTTATATTTCCTGTGATATTTAAGGTGTACCCATGTTGAGGTTCTTGTAAGCAGTGCAGCCCTAAATTTGGGGGTGGCTCTGTCTTATTGATTTTCAGTTTTCCAAAGGTATATTCCCTAGACTGGATGTGCCCTTGGCTGTGTAGCTCTGTTGATTACTTCTTTTAGGGAACGCAATGAACTCCTCCAGTGAGGCAGTTGGCAATTTAAATCCCGCCCATCAGCATAACAAGGCTCCATGTTCTCCAGGGCCTGTCTTGCCTTTCCGGTTTTTACACATTTTGTGGATGTCCCTTTTGACCGGTGGGAAGTGATACTTCTTTGTAGTGCAGACTTGCATTGCCCGCTTGCTTGCTTGGCCAAAAAGGGCGTATGCGTTAATTCCTGAATATATTCAGGAGAAAACGCATACGCCCTTTTTGGCCAAGTGCGTCATTGTCGAAGTTGTGCCCCTCTTCCTGTGCTTTAAAGGCGATTCCAACGTACCTCTGGAAATCTGTTTCCTGCTATTCTGCCTCGCTTTCAAGTCCGCCTCGTTGCCTTCCCTCAACAGATTTTTGGACGATAGTTGTCCTTTATTACTCTGCCAGTTTGTGAATTGCTGTGCCCCTGAGCACCATTTTTCAACTTGTTTTTTGTGAGCTGTACGCAAGTCCAAAATTTTGGTTCAGGACCTATACTGGTTCCGGTGGGTGGCTGTGACTCTTGTTAATTCTTCTTCCTGCCGGGAAATTAGTGACATGTTCCCGTCCAAATGCCTAACAGCTACTCTCTCATTGGTTCTCCCTCTTCCCTTCCATCCTCTGCCAAATTGGCAACCTGTGCGAACCAGGAGGTTAAAGGGTTGTCTCTCCAAGTTGGGAGATTGATAGTAAAGCAGTTGGAAAGTCAAACCGGAGCACCAGGAGAGGGACTACTCGTTGAGTTTTAGCAACCTTTTGTATTCACAGTGTGTCCATTCTCTAGGTTTCCCGTACATGTTATAGATGTAGTAATATTCCCTTCTACATGGAGAGTTGGGACCCATGGAATGGGGGCCATGCATTTTTGATTTAAAGGGTCTGCATTTGCTCACCCCATCTCACCAATCCTCTCAGACCCAAGTGTCCAGCCTTATGCCACATCCAGCTGTCATTGTAGTTAGGGTCATTCCAGGTTTCATCAGAGACCCTGAAGGGAATGTAAAGAATTTCCCTGTTTTTTGGTTTTGTTTTTGAAATTCCTTTTTATAGTGGGTTTGAGCTGATTCTCGATTCCATGTTTATGCCAGTCTAGACACACTTGATTCCCTTACAGAGACATATCAATACATAGGTTTTAAGATTCTTACTAGTCAGATCTATTCCTCTGCGGGAAATATGGGGTTTTGAGTCCCTTTCACTGAGGAAGGTGTAGGTCTTGTCTATTCCACAGTTGGTTTTAGAAATGGTACCTGTGCTTATATCAAACTCTGGTTTTATGCATCACCCCACCTATTCTTTCCCCTTAAGCAGGCATACGAGTGTTTTCTAAATGTGAGACTCTGTTCTCTTTCCTAACTCAGTTCATGTGTACCCATGTTTACAGGATATTCATAAGTGATATATTATGATAAGTTTCTTTTTCTGTGTGACTTATTTCACTTAGAATCATCGTACCTGAATCCACTCACTTTGCTGCTCCTGGTCTTATGACATTGATTTCATGTCTGAGGGATATTCCATCGTACATAAATACCACAGTTTTTTGAACCATTTTTATATTTCCTGGGATATTTAAGGTGTACCCAAGTTGAGGTTCTTGTAAGCAGTGCAGCCCTAAATTTGGGGGTGGCCCTGTCTTATTGATTTTCAGTTTTCCCAAGGTATATTCCCTAGACTGGATGTGCCCTTGGCTCTGTAGCTCTGTTGTTTACTTGTTTTAGGGAACGCAATGCACTCCTCCAGTGAGGCAGTTGGCAATTTACATCCCGCCCATCAGCATAACAAGGCTCCCTGTTCTCCAGGGCCTGTCTTGACTTTCTGGTTTTTACACATTTTGTGGATGTCCCTTTGGACCGGTGGGAAGTGATACTTCTTTGTAGTGCAGATTTGCATTGCCCGCTTGCTTGCTTGGCCAAAAAGGGCGTATGCGTTTTCTCCTGAATATATTCAGGAGAAAACGCATACGCCCTATTTGGCCAAGTGCGTCATTGTCGAAGTTGTGCCCCTCTTCCTGTGCTTTAAAGGCGATTCCAACATACCTCTTGAAATCTGTTTCCTGCTATTCTGCCTCGCTTTCAAGTCCGCCTCGTTGCCTTCCCTTAACAGATTTTTGGACGACAGTTGTCCTTTATTACTCTGTCAGTTTGTGAATTGCTATGCCCCTGAGCTCCATTTTTCAACTCGTTTTTTGTGAGCTGTACGCAAGTCCAAAATTTTGGTTCAGGACCTATACTGGTTCCCAGTGGGTGGCTGTGACTCTGTTTAATTCTTCTTCCTGCCGGGAAATTAGAGTGACATGTGCTCGTCCAAATGCCTAACAGCTACTCTCTCATCGGTTTTCACTCTTCCCTTCCATCCTCTGCCAAATTGTCAACCTGTGCGAACCAGGAGGTTAAAGGGTTTGTATCTCCAAGTTGGGAGATTGATAGGAAAGCAGTTGGAAAGTCAAACCGGAGCACCAGGAGAGGGACTACTCGTTGAGTTTTAGAAACCTTTTGTATTCACAGTGTGTCCATTCTCTAGGTTTCCCGTACATGTTATAGCTGTAGTAATATTCCCTTCAACCTGGAGAGTTGGGACCCATGGAATGGGGGCCATGTATTTTTGCTTTAAAGGGTCTGCATTTGCTCACCCAATCTCACCAATTCTCTCAGTCCAAAGTGTCCAGCCTTATGCCACATCCAGGTGTCATTGTAGATAGGGTCATTCCAGGTTTCATCAGTGACCCTGAAGGAAATGTAAATAATTTCCCTGTTTTTTGGTTTTGTTTTTGAAATTCCTTTTTATAGTGGGTTTGATCTAATTCTCGCTTCCATGTTTATGCCAGTCTAGACACACTTGATTCCCTTACAGAGACATATCAATACATAGGTTTTATGATACTTACTAGTCAGAACTATTCCTCTGCGGGAAATATGGGTTTTTGAGTCCCTTTCACTGAGGAAGGTGTAGGTCTTTTCTGTTCCACAGTTGGTTTTAGAAATGGTACCTGTGCTTATATCAAACTCTGGTTTTATTCATCACCCCACCTCTCCTTTCCCCTTAAGCAGGCATAAGAGTGTTTTCTAAATGTGAGACTCTGTTCTCTTTCCTAACTCAGTTCATGTGTAGCCATGTTTACAGGATCTTCATAAGTGATATCTTATGATAAATTTCTTTTTCTTTCACTTAGAATCTTCGTACCAGAATCCACTCACTTTGCTGCTCCTGAGCTTATGACATTCATTTCATGCCTGAGGGATATTCCATCATACTTAAATACCACAGTTTTTTGAACCATTTTTATATTTCCTGGGATATTTAATGTGTACCCAAGATGAGGTTCTTGTAAGCAGTGCAGCCCTAAATTTGGGGGTGGCTCTGTCTTATTGATTTTCAGTTTTCCCAAGGTATATTCCCTAGACTGGAAGTGCCCTTGGCTCTGTAGCTCTGTTGTTTACTTGTTTTAGGGAACGCAATGCACTCCTCCAGTGAGGCAGTTGGCAATTTATATCCCGCCCATCAGCATAAAAAGGCTCGCTGTTCTCCAGGGCCTGTCTTGCCTTTCTGGTTTTTACACATTTTGTGGATGTCCCTTTTGACCGGAGGGAAGTGATACTTCTTTGTAGTGCAGATTTGCATTGCCCGCTTGCTTGCTTGGCCAAAAAGGGCGTATGCGTTTTCTCCTGAATATATTCAGGAGAAAACGCATATGCCCTTTTTGGCCAAGTGCGTCATTGTCGAAGTTGTGCCCCTCTTTCTGTGCTTTAAAGGCGATTCCAACGTACCTCTTGAAATCTGTTTCCTGCTATTCTGCCTTGCTTTCAAGTCCGCCTCGTTGCCTTCCCTCAACAGATTTTTGGACGATAGTGGTCCTTTATTACTCTGCCAGTTTGTGAATTGCTGTGCCCCTGAGCTCCATTTTTCAACTCGTTTTTTGTGAGCTGTACGCAAGTCCAAAATTTTGGTTCAGGACCTATACTGGTTCCCGGTGGTTGGCTGAGACTCTGGTTAATTCTTATTCCTGCCGGGGAATTAGAGTGACATGTGCCCTTCCAAATGTCTAACAGCTACTCTCTCATTGGTTCTCCCTCTTCCTTTCCATCCTCTGCCAAATTGGCAACCTGTGCGAACCAGGAGGTTAAAGGGGTTGTCTCTACAAGTTGGGAGATTGATAGTAAGGCAGTTGGAAAGTCAAACCGGAGCACCAGGAGAGGGACTACACGTTGAGTTTTAGAAACATTTTGTATTCACAGTGTGTCCATTCTCTAAGTTTCCCGTACATGTTATAGCTGTAGTAATATTCCCTTCAACCTGGAGAGTTGGGACCCATGGAATGGGGGCCATGCATTTTTGCTTTAAAGGGTCTGCATTTGCTCACCCAATCTCACCAATCCTCTCAGTCCCAAGTGTCCAGCCTTATGCCACATCCAGCTGTCATTGTAGATAGGGTCATTCCAGGTTTCATCAGAGACCCTGAAGGTAATGTAAAGAATTTCCCTGTTTTTAGGTTTTGTTTTTGAAATTATTTTTATAGTGGGTTTGAGCTGATTCTCGCTTCCATGTTTATGCCAGTCTAGACACACTTGATTCCCTTACAGAGATATATCAATACATAGGTTTTATGATTCTTACTAGTCAGATCTATTCCTCTGCGGGAAATATGGGGTATTTAGTCCCTTTCACTGAGGAAGGTGTAGGTCTTGTCTATTCCACAGTTGGTTTTAGAAATGGTACCTGTGCTAATATCAAACTCTGGTTTTATGCATCACCCCACCTATCCTTTCCCCTTAAGCAGGCATAAGAGTGGTTTCTAAATGTGAGACTCTGTTCCCTTTCCTAACTCAGTTCATGTGTAGCCATGTTTACAGGATCTTCATAAGTGATATCTTATGATAAGTTTCTTTTTCTGTGTGACTTATTTCACTTAGAATCATCGTACCTGAATCCACTCACTTTGCTGCTCCTCGTCTTATGACATTGATTTCATGTCTGAGGGATATTCCATCGTACATAAATACCACAGTTTTTTGAACCATTTTTATATTTCCTGGGATATTTAAGGTGTACCCATGTTGAGGTTCTTGTAAGCAGTGCAGCCCTAAATTTGGGGGTGGCTCTGTCTTATTGATTTTCAGTTTTCCAAAGGTATATTCCCTAGACTGGATGTGCCCTTGGCTCTGTAGCTCTGTTGATTACATCTTTTAGGGAACGCAATGCACTCCTCCAGTGAGGCAGTTGGCAATTTACATCCCGCCCATCAGCATAACAAGGCTCCCTTTTCTCCAAGGCCTGTCTTGCCTTTCTGGTGTTTACACATTTTATGGATTTCCCTTTTGACCGGTGGGAAGTGATACTTCTTTGTAGTGCAGACTTGCATTGCCCGCTTGCTTGCTTGGCCAAAAAGGGCGTATGCGTTTTCTCCTGAATATATTCAGGAGAAAACGCCTACGCCCTTTTTGGCCAAGTGCGTCATTGTCGAAGTTGTGCCCCTCTTCCTGTGCTTTAAAGGCAATTCCAACGTACCTCTTGAAATCTGTCTCCTGCTATTCTGCCTTGCTTTCAAGTCCGCCTCGTTGCCTTCCCTCAACAGATTTTTGGACGATAGTTGTCCTTTATTACTCTGCCAGTTTGTGAATTGCTGTGCCCCTGAGCTCCATTTTTTAACTCGTTTTTTGTGAGCTGTACGCAAGTCCAAAATTTTGGTTCAGGACCTATACTGGTTCCCGGTGGGTGGCTGTGACTCTGGTTAATTCTTCTTCCTGCCGGGAAATTAGAGTGACATGTGCCCGTCCAAATGCCTAACAGCTACTCTCTCATTGGTTCTCCCTCTTCCCTTCCATCCTCTGCCAAATTGGCAACCTGTGCGAACCAGGATGTTAAAGGGTTTGTATCTCCAAGTTGGGAGATTGATAGGAAAGCAGTTGGAAAGTCAAACCGGAGCACCAGGAGAGGGACTACTCGTTGAGTTTTAGAAACCTTTTGTGTTCACAGTGTGTCCATTCTCTAGGTTTCCCGTACATGTTATAGCTGTAGTAATATTCCCTTCAACATGGAGAGTTGGGACCCATGGAATGGGGGCCAAGCATTTTTGCTTTAAAGGGTCTGCATTTGCTCACCCAATCTCACCAATCCTCTCAGTCCCAAGTGTCCAGCCTTATGCCACATCCAGCTGTCATTGTAGATAGGGTCATTCCAGGTTTCATCAGAGACCCTGAAGGGAATGTAAAGAATTTCCCTGTTTTTTGGTTTTGTTTTTGAAATTCCTTTTTATAGTGGGTTTGAGCTGATTCTCGCTCCATGTTTATGCCAGTCTAGACACACTTGATTCCCTTACAGAGACATATCAATTCATAGGTTTTAAGATTCTTACTAGTCAGATCTATTCCTCTGCGGGAAATATGGGGTTTTGAGTCCCTTTCACTGAGGAAGGTGTAGGTCTTGTCTATTCCACAGTTGGTTTTAGAAATGGTACCTGTGCTTATATCAAACTCTGGTTTTATGCATCACCCCACCTCTCCTTTCCCCTTATGCAGGCATAAGAGTGTTTTCTAAATGTGAGTCTCTGTTTTCTTTCCTAACTCAGTTCATGTGTAGCCATGTTTACAGGATCTTCATAAGTGATATCTTATGATAAGTTTCTTTTTCTGTGTCACTTATTTCACTTAGAATCATCGTACCTGAATCCACTCACTTTGCTGCTCCTGGCCTTATGACATTGATTTCATGGCTGAGGGATATTCCATCGTACATAAATACCAAAGTTTTTTGAACCATTTTTATATTTCCTGGGATATTTAAGGTATACCCATGTTGAGATTCTTGTAAGCAGTGCAGCCCTAAATTTGGGGGTGGCTCTGTCTTATTGATTTTCAGTTTTCCAAAGGTATATTCCCTAGACTGGATGTGCCCTTGGCTCTGTAGCTCTGTTGTTTACTTGTTTTAGGGAACGCAATGCACTCCTCCAGTGAGGCATTTGGCAATTTACATCCCGCCCATCAGCATAACAAGGCTCCCTTTTCTCCAAGGACTGTCTTGCCTTTCTGGTTTTTACACATTTTGTGGAGGTCCCTTTTGACCGGTGGGAACTGATACTTCTTTGTAGTGCAGATTTGCATTGCCCGCTTGCTTGCTTGGCCAAACAGGGCGTATGCGTTTTCTCCTGAATATATTCCGGAGAAAACGCATACGCCCTGTTTGGCCAAGTGCGTCATTGTCGAAGTTGTGCCCCTCTTCCTGTGCTTTAAAGGCGATTCCAACATACCTCTTGAAATCAGTTTCCTGCTATTCTGCCTCACTTTCAAGTCCGCCTCGTTGCCTTCCCTCAACAGATTTTTGGACGATAGTTGTCCTTTATTACTCTGCCAGTTTGTGAATTTCTGTGCGCCTGAGCTCAATTTTTCAACTCGTTTTTTGTGAGATGTACGCAAGTCCAAAATTATGGTTCAGGACCTATACTGGTTCCCGGTGGGTGGCTGTGACTCTGGTTAATTCTTCTTCCTGCCGGGAAATTAGTGACATGTTCCCGTCCAAATGCCTAACAGCTACTCTCTCATTGGTTCTCCCTCTTCCCTTCCATTCTCTGCCAAATTGGCAACCTGTGCGAACCAGGAGGTTAAAGCGGTTGTCTCTCCAAGTTGGGAGATTGATAGTAAAGCAGTTGGAAAGTCAAACCGTAGCACCAGGAGAGGGACTACTCGTTGAGTTTAACAAACTTTTGTATTCACATTGTGTCCATTCTCTAGGTTTCCCGTACATGTTATAGCTGTAGTAATATTCCCTACAACATGGAGAGTTGGGACCCATGGAATGGGGGCCATGCATTTTTGCTTTAAAGGGTCTGCATTTGCTCACCCAATCTCACCAATCCTCTCAGTCCCAAGTGTCCAGCCTTATGCCACATCCAGCTGTCATTGTAGATAGGGTCATTCCAGGTTTCATCAGAGACCCTGAAGGAAATGTAAAGAATTTCCCTGATTTTTGGTTTTGTTTTTGAAATTCCTTTTTATAGTGGGTTTGAGCTGATTCTCAATGCCATGTTTATGCCAGTCTAGACACACTTGATTCCCTTATAGAGACATTTCAATACATAGGTTTTAAGATTCTTACTTGCCAGATCTATTCCTCTGCGGGAAATATGGGGTTTTGAGTCCCTTTCACTGAGGAAGGTGTAGGTCTTGTCTATTCCACAGTTGGTTTTAGAAAAGGTACCTGTGCTTATATCAAACTCTGGTTTTTTGCATCACCCCACCTCTCCTTTCCCCTTAAGCAGGCATAAGAGTTTTTTCTAAATGTGAGAGTCTGTTCTCTTTCCTAACTCAGTTCATGTGTAGCCATGTTTACAGGATCTTCATAAGTGATATCTTATGATAAGTTTCTTTTTCTGTGTGACTTATTTCACTTAGAATCATCGTACCAGAATCCACTCACTTTGCTGCTCCTGGTCTTATGACATTGATTTCATGTCAGAGGGATATTCCATCGTACATAAATACCACAGTTTTTTGAACCATTTTTATAGTTCCTGGGATATTTAAGGTGTACCCAAGTTGAGGTTCTTGTAAGCAGTGCAGCCCTAAATTTGGGGGTGGCTCTGTCTTATTGATTTTCAGTTTTCCCAATGTATATTCCCTAGACTGGAAGTGCCCTTGGCTCTGTAGCTCTGTTGTTTACTTGTTTTAGGGAACGCAATGCACTCCTCCAGTGAGGCAGTTGGCAATTTACATCCCGCCCATCAGCATAAAAAGGCTCCCTGTTCTCCAGGGACTGTCTTGCCTTTCTGGTTTTTACACATTTTGTGGATGTCCCTTTTGACCGGTGTGAAGTGATGCTTCTTTGTAGTGCAGATTTGCATTGCCCGCTTGCTTGCTTGGCCAAAAAGGGCGTATGCGTTTTCTCCTGAATATTCAGGAGAAAACGCATACGCCCTTTTTGGCCAAGTGCGTCTTTGTCGAAGTCGTGCCCCTCTTCCTGTGCTTTAAAGGCGATTCCAACGTACCTCTTGAAATCTGTTTCCTGCTATTCTGCCTTGCTTTCAAGTGCGCCTCGTTGCCTTCCCTCAACAGATTTTTGGACGATAGTTGTCCTTTATTACTCTGCCAGTTTGTGAATTGCTGTGCCCCTGAGCTCCATTTTTCAACTCGTTTTTTGTGAGCTGTATGCAAGTCCAAAATTTTGGTTCAGTACCTATACTGTTTCCCGGTGGGTGGTTGTGACTCTGGTTAATTCTTCTTCCTGCCTGGAAATTAGAGTGACATGTGCCCGTCCAAATGCCTAACAGCTACTCTCTCATTGGTTCTCCCTCTTCCCTTCCATCCTCTGCCAAATTGGCAACCTGTGCGAACGAGGAGGTTAAAGGGGCTGTCTCTCCAAGTTGGGAGATTGATAGTAAAGCAGTTGGAAAGTCAAACCGGAGCACCAGGAGAGGGACTACTCGTTGAGTTTTAGAATCAATTTGTATTCACAGTGTGTCCATTCTCTAGGTTTCCCGTACATGTTATAGCTGTAGTAATATTCCCTTCAACATGGAGAGTTGGAACCATGGAATGGGGGCCATGCATTTTTGCTTTAAAGGGTCTGCATTTGCTCACCCAATCTCACCAATCCTCTCAGTCCCAAGTGTCCAGCCTTATGTCACATCCAACTGTCATTGTAGATAGGGTCATTCCAGGTTTCATCAGAGACCCTGAAGGAAATGGAAAGAATTTCCCTGTTTTTTGGTTTTGTTTTTGAAATTCCTTTTTATAGTGTGTTTGAGCTGATTCTCGCTGCCATGTTTATGCCAGTCTAGACACACTTGATTCCCTTACAGAGACATATCAATACATAGGTTTTAAGATTCTTACTAGTCAGATCTATTCCTCTGCGGAAAATATGGGGTTTTGAGTCCCTTTCACTGAGGAAGGTGTAGGTCTTGTCTATTCCACAGTTGGTTTTAGAAATGGAACCTGTGCTTATATCAAACTCTGGTTTTATGCATCACCGCACCTCTCCTTTCCCCTTAAGCAGGCAAAAGAGTGTTTTCTAAATGTGAGACTCTTTTCTCTTTCCTAACTCAGTTCATGTGTAGCCATGTTTACAGGATCTTCATAAGTGATATCTTATGATAAGTTTCTTTTTCTGTGTGACTTATTTCACTTAGAATCATCGTACCTGATTCCACCTACTTTGCTGCTCCTGGTCTTATGACATAGATTTCATGGCTGAGGGATATTCCATCATACATAAATACCATAGTTTTTGAAACATTTTTATATTTCCTGGGATATTTAAGGTGTACCCAAGTTGAGGTTCTTGTAAGCAGTGCAGCCCTAAATTTGGGGGTGGCTCTGTCTTATTGATTTTCAGTTTTCCCAAGGTATATTCTCTACACAGGGAGTGCCCTTGTCTCTGTAGCTCTGTTGTTTACTTGTTTTAGGGAACACAATGCACTCCTCCAGTGAGGCAGTTGGCAATTTACATCCCGCCCATCAGCATAACAAGGCTCCCTGTTCTCCAGGGCGTGTCTTGCCTTTCTGATTTTTACACATTTTGTGGATGTCCCTTTTGACCGGTGGGATGTGATACTTCTTTGTAGTGCAGATTTGCATTGCCCGCTTGCTTGCTTGGCCAAAAAGGGCGTGTGCATTTTCTCCTGAATATATTCAGGAGAGAACGCATACGCCCTTTTTGGCCAAGTGCGTCATTGTCGAAGTTGTGCCCCTCTTCCTGTGCTTTAAAGGCGATTCCAACGTACCTCTTGAAATCTGTTTCCTGCTATTCTGCCTCGCTTTCAAGTCTGCCTCGTTGCCTTCCCTCAACAGATTTTTGGATGATAGTGGTCCTTTATTACTCTGCCAGTTTGTGAATTGCTGTGGCCCTGAGCTCCATTTTCCAACTCGTTTTTTGTGAGCTGTACGCTAGTCCAAAATTTTGGTTCAGGAACTATACTGGTTCCCGGTGGGTGGCTGAGACTCTGGTTAATTCTTCTTCCTGCCGGGAAATTAGAGTGACATGTTCCAGTCCAAATGCCTAAAAGCTACTCTCTCATTGGTTCTCCCTCTTCCCTTCCATCCTCTGCCAAATTGGCAGCCTATGCGAACCAGGAGGTTAAAGGGGCTGTCTCTCTAACTTGGGAGATTGATAGTAAAGCAGTTGGAAAGTCAAACCGGAGCACCAGGAGAGGGACTACGCGTTGAGTTTTAAAATCCTTTTGTATTCACAGTGTGTCCATTCTCTAGGTTTCCCGTACCTGTTATAGCTGTAGTAATATTCCCTTCAACATGGAGAGTTGGGACCCATGGAATGGGGGCCATGCATTTTTGCTTTAAAGGGTCTGCATTTGCTCACCCAATCTCAACAATCCTCTCAGTCCCAAGTGTCCAGCCTTATGCCACATCCAGCTGTCATTGTAGATAGGGTCATTCCAGGTTTCATCAGAGACCCTGAAGGAAATGGAAAGAATTTCCCTGTTTTTTGGTGTTGTTTTTGAAATTCCTTTTTATAGTGGGTTTGAGCTGATTCTCGCTGCCATGTTTATGCCAGTCTAGACACACTTGATTCTCTTACAGAGACATATCAATACATAGGTTTTAAGATTCTTACTAGTCAGATCTATTCCTCTGCGAGAAATATGGGGTTTTGAGTCCCTTTCACTGAGGAAGGTGTAGGTCTTGTCTATTCCACAGTTGGTTTTAGAAATGGTACCTGTGCTTACATCAAACTCTGGTTTTATGCACCGCCCCACCTCTCCTTTCCCCTTAAGCAGGCATAAGAGTGTTTTCTAAATGTGAGACTCTGTTCTCTTGCCTAACTCAGTTCATGTTTAGCAATGTTTACAGGATCTTCATAAGTGATATCTTATGATAAGTTTATTTTTCTGTGTGACTTATTTCACTTAGAATCATCGTACCTGAATCCACTCATTTTGCTGCTCCTGATCTTATGACATTGATTTCATGGCTGAGGGATATTCCATCGTACATAAGTACCACAGATTTTTGAAACCTTTTTATATTTCCTGGGATATTTAAGGTGTACCCAAGTTGAGGTTCTTGTAAGCAGTGCAGCCCTAAATTTGGGGGTGGCTCTGTCTTATTGATTTTCAGTTTTCCCAAGGTATATTCTCTAGACTGGGTGTGCCCTTGGCTGTGTAGCTCTGTTGTTTACTTGTTTTAGGGAACACAATGCACTCCTCCAGTGAGGCAGTTGGCAATTTACATCCCGCCCATCAGCATAACAAGGCTCCCTGTTCTCCATTTCGTGTCTTGCCTTTCTGATTTTTACACATTTTGTGGATGTCCCTTTTCACCGGTTGGATGTGATACTTCTTTGTAGTGCAGATTTGCATTGCCTGCTTGCTTGCTTGGCCAAAAAGGGCGTATGCATTTTCTCAGGAGTATATTCAGCAGAAAACGCATACGCCCTTTTTGGCCAAGTCCGTCATTGTCGAAGTTGTGCCCCTCTTCCTGTGCTTTAAAGGAAATTCCAACGTACCTCTTGAAATCTGTTTCCTGCTATTCTGCCTCGCATTCAAGTCCGCCTCGTTGCCTTCCCTCAACAGATTTTTGGACGATAGTTGTCCTTTATTATTCTGCCAGTTTGTGAATTGCTGTGCCCCTGAGCTCCTTTTTTCAACTCGTTTTTTGAGAGCTGTAGGCAAGTCCAAAATTTTGGTTAAGGACCTATACTGGTTCCCGGTGGGTGGCTGAGACTCTGGTTAATTCTTCTTCCTGCCGGGAAATTAGAGTGATATGTGCCCGTCCAAATGCCTAACAGCTACTCTCTCATTGGTTCTCCCTCTTCCCTTCCATCCTCTGCCAAATTGGCAACCTGTGCGAACCAGGAGGTTAAACGGGTTGTCTCTCCAAGTTGGGATATTGATAGTAAAGCAGTTGGAAAGTCAAACCGGAGCACCAGGAGAGGGACTACTCGTTGAATTTTAGAATCCTTTTGTATTCACAGTGTGTCCATTCTCTAGGTTCCCCTTACATGTTATAGCTATAGTAATATTCCCTTCAACATGGAGAGTTGGGACCCATGGAATGGGGGCCATGCATTTTTGCTTTAAAGGGTCTGCATTTGCTCACCCAATCTCACCAATCCTCACAGTCCCAAGTGTCCAGCCTTATGTCACATCCAACTGTCATTGTAGATAGTGTCATTCCAGGTTTCATCAGAGACCCTGAAGGAAATGGAAAGAATTTCCCTGTTTTTTGGTTTTGTTTTTGAAATTTCTTTTATAGTGTGTTTGAACTGATTCTCGCTGCCATGTTTATGCCAGTCTAGACACACTTGATTCCCTTACAGAGACATATCAATACATATGTTTCAAGATTCTTACTAGTCAGATCTATTCCTCTGCGGGAAATATGGGGTTTTGAGTCCCTTTCACTGAGGAAGGTGTAGGTCTTGTCTATTCCACAGTTGCTTTTAGAAATGGTACCTGTGCTTATATCAAACTCTGGTTTTATGCATCACCGCACCTCTCCTTTCCCCTTAAGCAGGCATAAGAATGTTTTCTAAATGTGAGTCTCTGTTCTATTTCCTAACTCAGTTCATGTGTAGCCATGTTTACAGGATCTTCATAAGTGATATCTTATGATAAGTTTCTTTTTCTGTATGACTTATTTCACTTAGAATCATCGTACCTGAATCCACTCACTTTGCTGCTCCTGGTCTTATGACATAGATTTCATGGCTGAGGGATATTCCATCGTACATAAATACCATAGTTTTTTGAACCATTTTTATATTTCCTGGGATATTTAAGGTGTACCCAAGTTGAGGTTCTTCTAAGCACTGCAGCCCTAAATTTGTGGGTGGCTCTGTCTTAATGATTTTCAGTTTTCCCAAGGTATATTCCCTAGATTGTAAGTGCCCTTGCCTCGGTAGCTCTGTTGTTTACTTGTTTTAAGGAACGCATTGCACTCCTCCAGTGAGGCAGTTGGCAATTTACATCCCGCCCATCAGCAGAAAAAGGCTCCCTGTTCTCCAGGGCCTGTCTTTCCTTTCTGGTTTTTACACATTTGTGGATGTCCCTTTTGACCGGTGGAAAGTGATACTTCTTTGTAGTGCAGGTTTCCATTTCCTGCTTTCTTGCTTGGCCAAAAAGGGCGTATTCGTTTTCACCTGAATATATTCAGGAGAAAACGCATACGCCCTTATTGGCCAAGTGCGTCATTTTCGAAGTTGTGCCCCTCTTCCTGTGCTTTAATGGCGATTCCAACGTACCTCTTGAAATCTGTTTCCTGCTATTCTGCCTCGCTTTCAAGTCTGCCTCGTTGCCTTCCCTCAACAGATTTTTGGACGATAGATGTCCTTTATTACTCTGCCAGTTTGTGAATTGCTGTGCTACTGAGCTCCATTTTTCAACTCGTTTTTTGTGAGCTGTACGCAAGTCCAAAATTTTGGTTCAGGACCTATACTGGTTCCCGGTGGGTGGCTGAGACTCTGGTTAATTCTTCTTCCTGCCGGGAAATTAGAGTGACATGTGCCCGTCCAAATGTCTAACAGCTAATCTCTCATTGGTTCTCCCTCTTCCCTTCCATCCTCTGCCAAATTGGCAACCTGTGCGAACCAGGACGTTAAAGGGGTTGTCTCTCCAGGTTGGGAGATTGATAGTAAAGCAGTTCGAAAGTCAAACCGGAGCCCCAGGAGTGGGACTACTCGTTGAGTTTTAGAAACCTTTTGTATTCACAGTGTGTCCATTCTCTAGGTTTCCCGTACATGTTATAGCTGTAGTAATATTCCCTTCAACATGGAGATTTGGGACCCATGGAATGGGGCCATGCATTTTTGCTTTAAAGGGTCTGCATTTGCTCACCCAATCTCACAAATCCTCTCAGTCCCAAGTGTCCAGCCTTATGCCACATCCAGCTGTCATTGTAGATAGGGTCATTCCAGGTTTCATCAGAGACCCTGAAGGAAATGGAAAGAATTTCCCTGTTTTTTGGTTTTGTTTTTGAAATTCCTTTTTATAGTGGGTTTGAGCTGATTCTCGCTGCCATGTTTATGCCAGTCTAGACACACTTGATTACCTTACAGAGACATGTCAATACATAGGTTTTAAGATCCTTACTAGTCAGATCTATTCCACTGCGGGAAATATGGGGTTTTGAGTCCCTTTCACTGAGGAAGGTGTAGGTCTTGTCTATTCCCCAGTTGGTTTTAGAAATGGTACCTGTGCTTATATCAAACTCTGGTTTTAGGCATCACCCCACCTCTCCTTTCCCCTTAAGCAGGCATAAGAGTGTTTTCTAAATGTGAGACTCTGTTCTCTTTCCTAACTCAGTTCATGTGTAGCCATGTTTACAGGATCTTCATAAGTGAAATCTTATGATAAGTTTCTTTTTCTGTGTGACTTATTTCACTTAGAATCATCGTACCTGAATCCACTCACTTTGCTATTCCTGGTCTTATGACATTGATTTCATTGCTGAGGGATATTGAATCGGACATAAGTATCACAGTTTTTTGAACCATTTTTATATTTCCTGGGATATTTAAGGTGTACCCAAGTTGAGGTTCTTGTAAGCAGTGCAGCGCTAAATTTGGGGGTGGCTCTGGCTTATTCATTTTCAGTTTACCCAACGTATATTCTCCAGACTGGGAGTGCCCTTGGCTCTGTAGCTCTGTTGTTTACTTGTTTTAGGGAACGCAATGCACTACTCCAGTGAGGCAGTTGGCAATTTACATCCCGCCCATCAGCATAACAATGCTCCCTGTTCTCCAGGGCGTGTCTTGCCTTTCTGATTTTTACACATTTTGTGGATGTCCCTTTTGACCGGTGCGATGTGATACTTCTTTGTAGTGCAGATTTGCATTGCCCGCTTGCTTGCTTGGCCAAAATGTGTGTATGCGTTTTCTCCTGAATATATTCAGGAGAAAACGCATACGCCCTTTTTGGCCAAGTGCGTTATTGTCGAAGTTGTGCCCCTCTTCCTGTGCTTTAAAGGCGATTCCAACGTACCTCTTGAAATCTGTTTCCTTCTATTCTTCCTCGCTTTCAAGTCCGCCTCGTTGCCTTCCCTCAACAGATTTTTGGACGACAGTTGTCCTTTATTACTCTGCCAGTTTGTGAATTGCTGTGCCCCTGAGCTCCATTTTTCAACTCGTTTTTTGTGAGCTGTACGCATGTCCAAAATTTTGGTTCAGGACCTATACTGGTTCCCGGTGGTTGGCTGAGACTCTGGTTAATTCTTCTTCCTGCCGGGAAATTAGAGTGACATGTGCCCGTCCAAAAGCCTAATAGCTACTCTCTAATTGGTTCTCCCTCTTCCCTTCTATCCTCGGCCAAATTGGCAACCTGTGCGAACCAGGAGGTTAAAGTGGTTGTCTCTCCAAATTGGGAGATTGATAGGAAAGCAGTTGGAAAGTCAAACCGGAGCACCAGGAGAGGGACTACTCGTTGAGTTTTAGAAACCTTTTGTATTCACAGTGTGTCCATTCTCTAGGTTTCCCGTACATGTTATATTTGTAGTAATATTCCCTTCAACATGGAGAGTTGGGACCCATGGAATGAGGGCCATGCATTTTTGCTTTAAAGGGTCTGCATTTGCTCACCCAATCTCACCAATCCTCTCAGTCCCAATTGTCCAGCCTTATGCCACATCTAGCTGTCATTGTAGATAGGGTCATTCCAGGTTTCATCAGAGACCCTGAAGGAAATATAAAGAATTTCCCTGTTTTTTGGTTTTGTTTTTGAAATTCCTTTTTATATTGGTTTTGAGCTGATTCTCGATGCCATGTTTATGCCAGTCTAGACACACTTGATTCCCTTACAGTGACATATCAATACATAGGTTTTAAGATTCTTACTAGTCAGATCTATTCCTCTGCGGGAAATATGGGGTTTTCAGTCCCTTTCACTGAGGAAGGCGTAGGTCTTCTCTATTCCACAGTTGGTTTTAGAAATGATACCTGTGCTTATATCAAACTCTGGTTTTATGCATCACCCCACCTCTCCTTTCCCCTTAAGCAGGCATAAGAGTGTTTTCTAAATGTGAGACTCTGTTCTCTTTCCTAACTCAGTTCATGTGGAGCCATGGTTACAGGATCTTCCTAAGTGATATCTTATGATAAGTTTCTTTTTCTGGGTGACTTATTTCACTTAGAATCATCGTACCTGAATCCACTGACTTTGCTGCTCCTGGTCTTATGACATTGATTTCATGGCTGAGGGATATTCCATCGTACATAAATACCACAGTATTTTGAACCATTTTTGTATTTCCTGGGATATTTAAGCTGTACCAAGTTGAGGTTCTTGTAAACAGTGCAGCCCTAAATTTGGGGGTGGCTCTGTCTTATTCATTTTCAGTTTTCCCAAGGTATATTCCCTTGACTGGAAGTGCCCTTGGCTCTGTAGCTCTGTTGTTTACTTGTTTTAGGGAACGCAATGCACTCCTCCTGTAAGGCAGTTGGCAATTTACGTCCCGCCCATCAGCATAACAAGGCTCCCTGTTCTCCAGGGCCTGTCTTGCCTTTCTGGTTTTTACACATTTTGTGGATGTCCCTTTTGACCGGTGGGAAGTGATACTTCTTTGTAGTGCAGATTTCCATTGCCCGCTTGCTTGCTTTGCCAAAAAGAGAGTATGCGTTTTCTCCTGAATATATTCAGGAGAAAACGCATACGCCCTTTTTAGCCAAGTGCTTCGTTGTCAAAGTTGTGCCCCTCTTCCTGTGCTTTAAAGGCGATTCCAACGTACCTCTTGAAATCTGTTTCCTGCTATTCTGCCTCGCTTTCATGTCCGCCTCGTTGCCTTCCATCAACAGATTTTTTGGACGATAGTTGTCCTTTATTACTCTGCCAGTTTGTGAATTGCTGTGCCCCTGAGCTCCATTTTTCAACTCGTTTTTTGTGAGCTGTACGCAAGTCCAAAATTTTGGTTCAGGACCTATACTGGTTCCCGGTGTATGGCTGAGACTCTGGTTAATTCTTCTTCCTCCCGGGAAATTAGAGTGACATGTGCCCGTCCTAATGCCTAACAGCAACTCTTTCATTGGTTCTCCCTCTTCCCTTCCATCCTCTGCCAAATTGGCAACCTGTGCGAACGAGGTGGTTAAAGGGGTTGTCTCTCCAAGTTGGGTGATTGATAGGAAAGCAGTTGGAAAGTCAAACCGGAGCACCAGGAGAGGGACTACCCGTTGAGTTTTAGAAACATTTTGTACTCACAGTGTGTCCATTCTCTATGTTTCCTGTACATGTTATAGCTGTAGTAATATTCCCTTCAACATGGAGAGTTGGGACCCATGGAATGGGGGCCCTGCATTTTTGCTTTAAAGGGTCTGCATTTGCTCACCCAATCTCACCAATCCTCTCAGTCCCAAGTGTCCAGCCTTATGCCACATCCAGCTGTCATTGTAGATCGGGTCATTCCAGGTTTCATCAGAGACCCTGAAGGAACTGTAAAGAATTTCCCTGTTTCTTGGTTTTGTTTTTGAAATTCCTTTTTATAGTGGGTTTGAGCTGATTCTCGCTGCCATGTTTATGCCAGTCTAGACACACTTGATTCCCTTACAGAGACATATCAATACATAGGTTTTAAGATTCTTACTAGACAGATCTATTCCTCTGCGGGAAATATGTGGTTTTGAGTCCCTTTCACTGAGGAAGGTGTAGGTCTTCTCTAATCCACAGTTGGTTTTAGAAATGGTACCTGTGCTTATATCAAACTCTGGTTTTATGCATCACCCCACCTCTCCTTTCCCCTTAAGCAGGCATAAGAGTGTGTTCTAAATGTGAGACTCTGTTCTCTTTCCTAACTCAGTTCATGTGTAGCCATGATTACAGGATCTTCATAATTGATATCTTATGATAAGTTTCTTTTTCTGTGTGATTTATTTCACTTAGAATCATCGTACCTGAATCCACTCACTTTGCTGCTCCTGGTCTTATGACATTGATTTCATGGCTGAGGGATATTCCATCGTACATAAATACCACAGGTTTTTGAACCATTTTTATATTTCCTGGGATATTTAAGGTGTACCCAAGTTGAGGTTCTTGTAAGCAGTGCAGCCCTAAATTTGGGGGTGGCTCTGTCTTATTGATTTTCAGTTTTCCCAAGTTATATTCCCTAGACAGGATGTGCCCTTGGCTCTGTAGCTCTGTTGATTACTTCTTTTAGGGAACGCAATGCACTCCTCCTGTAAGGCAGTTGGCAATTTACATCCCGCCCATCAGCATAACAAGGCTCCCTGTTCTCCAGGGCCTGTCTTGCCTTTCTGGTTTTTACACATTTTGTAGATGTCCCTTTTGACCGGTGGGAAGTGATACTTCTTTGTAGTGCAGATTTGCATTGCCCGCTTGCTTGCTTGGCCAAAAAGTGTGTATGCGTTTTCTCCTGAATATATTCAGGAGAAAACGCATACGCCCTTTTTGGCCAAGTGCGACATTGTCGAAGTTGTGCCCCTCTTCCTGTGCTTTAAAGGCGATTCCAACGTACCTCTTGAAATCTGTTTCCTTCTATTCTGCCTCGCATTCAAGTCCGCCTCGTTGCCTTCCCTCAACAGATTTTTGGACACCAGTTGTCCTTTATTACTCTGCCAGTTTGTGAATTGCTGTGCCCCTCAGCTCCATTTTTCAACTCGTTTTTTGTGACCTGTATGCAAGTCCAAAATTTTGGTTCAGGACCTATACTAGTTCCCGGTGGGTGGCTGAGACTCTGGTTAATTCTTCTTCCTGCCGGGAAATTAGTGACATGTTCCCGTCCAAATGCCTAACAGCTAGTCTCTCATTGGTTCTCCCTCTTCCCTTCCATCCTCTGCCAAATTGGCAACCTGTGCGAACCAGGAGGTTAAAGGGGTTGTCTCTCCAAGTTGGAAGATTGATAGTAAAGCAGTTGGAAAGACAAACCGGAGCACCAGGAGAGGGACTACTCGTTGAGTTTTAGATACCTTTTGTATTCACAGTGTGTCCATTCTCTAGGTTTCCCGTACATGTTATAGCTGTAGTAATATTCCCTTCAACATGGAGAGTTGGGACCCATGGAATGGGGGCCATGCATTTTTGCTTTAAAGGGTCTGCATGTGCTCACCCAATCTCACCAATCCTCTCAGTCCCAAGTGTCCAGCCTTATGCCACATCCAGCTGTCATTGTAGATAGGGTCATTCCAGGTTTCATCAGAGACCCTGAAGGAAATGTAAAGAATTTCCCTGTTTTTTGGTTTTGTTTTTGAAATTCCTTTTTGTATTGGTTTTGAGCTGATTCTCGATGCCATGTTTATGCCAGTCTAGACACACTTGATTCCCTTACAGAGACATATCAATACATAGGTTGTTATGATTCTTACTTGCCACATCTATTCCTCTGCGGGAAATATGGGGTTTTGAGTCCCTTTCACTGAGGATGGTATAGGTCTTGTCTATTCCACAGTTGATTTTAGAAATAGTACCTGTGCTTATATCAAACTCTGGTTTTATGCATCACCCCACCTCTCCTTTCCCCTTAAGCAGGCATAAGAGTGTTTTCTAAATGTAAGACACTGTTCTCTTTCCTAACTAAGTTCATGTGTAGCTATGTTTACAGGATCTTCATAAGTGATACCTTATGATAAGTTTCTTTTTCTGTGTGACTTATTTCACTTAGAATCATCGTACCTGAATCCACTCACTTTGCTGCTCCTGGTCTTATGACATTGATTTCATGGCTGAGGGATATTCCATCGTACATAAATACCACAGTTTTTTGAACCATTTTTATATTTCCTGGGATATTTAAGGTGTACCCATGTTGAGGTTCTTGTAAGCAGTGCAGCCCTAAATTTGGGGGTGGCTCTGTCTTATTGATTTTCAGTTTTCCGAAGTTATATTCCCTAGACAGGATGTTCCCTTGGCCCTGTAGCTCTGTTGATTACTTCTTTTAGGGAACGCAATGCACTCCTCCAGTGAGGCAGTTGCCAATTAACATCCGGCCCATCAGCATAACAAGGCTCCCTGTTCTCCAGGGCCTATCTTGCCTTTCTGGTTTTTACACATTTTGTAGATGTCCCTTTAGACCGGTGGGAAGTGATACTTCTTTGTAGAGCAGATTTGCATTGCCTGCTTGCTTGCTTGGTCAAAAAGTGCGTATGCGTTTTCTCCTGAATATATTCTGGAGTAAACACATACGCCCTATTTGGCAAAGTGCGTCATTGTCGAAATTGTGCCCCTCTTCCTGTGCTTTAAAGGCGATTCCAAGGTAATTCTTGAAATCTGTTTCCTGCTATTCTGACTCGCATTCAAGTCCGCCTCGTTGCCTTCCCTCATCAGATTTTTGGACGATAGTTGTCCTTTATTACTCTGCCTGTTTGTGAATTGCTGTGCCCCTGAGCTCCATTTTTCAACTCGTTTTTTGTGAGCTGTATGCAAGTCCAAAATTTTGGTTCAGGACCTATACTGGTTCCCGGTGGGTGGCTGAGACTCTGGTTAATTCTTCTTCCTTCAGGGAAATTAGTGACATGTTCCCGTCCAAATGCCTAACAGCTACTCTCTCATTGGTTCTCCCTATTCCCTTCCATCCTCTGCCAAATTGGCAACCTGTGCAAACCAGGAGGTTAAAGGGTTTCTCTCTCCAATTTGGGAGATTGATAGTAAAGCAGTTGGAAAGACAAACCGGAGCACCAGGAGAGGGACTACTCGTTGAGTTTTAGAAACCTTTTGTATTCACTGTGTGTTCATTCTCTAGGTTTCCCGTACATGTTATAGCTGTAGTAATATTCCCTTCAACATGGAGAGTTGGGACCCATGGAATGGGGGCCATGCATTTTTGCTTTAAAGGGTCTGCATTTGCTCACCCAATCTCAACAATCCTCTCAGTCCCAAGTGTCCAGCCTTATGCCACATCCAGCTGTCATTGTAGATAGGCTCATTCCAGGTTTCATCAGAGAACCTGAAGGAAATGTAAAGAATTTCCCTGTTTTTTGGTTTTGTTTTTGAAATTCCTTTTTATATTGGTTTTGAGCTGATTCTCGATGCCATGTTTATGCCAGTCTAGACACACTTGATTCCCTTACAGAGACATATCAATACATAGGTTTTAAGATTCTTACTTGCCAGATCTATTCCTCTGCGGGAAATATGGGGTTTTGAGTCCCTTTCACTGAGGAAGGTGTAGGTCTTGTCTATTCCACAGTTGATTTTAGAAATGGTACCTCTGCTTATATCAAACTCTGGTTTTATGCATCACCCCACCTATCCTTTCCCCATAAGCAGGCAAAAGAGTGTTTTCTAAATGTGAGACTCTGTGCTCTTTCCTAACTCAGTTCATGTGTAGCCATGTTTACAGGATCTTCATAAGTGATATCTTATGATACGTTTCTTTTTCTGTGTGACTTATTTCACTTAGAATCATCGTACCTGAATCTGCTCACTTTGCTGCTCCTGGTCTTATGACATTGATTTCATGGCTGAGGGATATTCCATCGTACATAAATACCACAGTTTTTTGAACCATTTTTATATTTCCTGGGATATTTAAGTTGTACCCAAGTTGAGGTTCTTGTAAGCAGTGCAGCCCTAAATTTCGGGATGGCTCTGTCTTATTGATTTTCAGTTTTCCCAAGGTATATTACCTAGACTGGAAGTGCCCTTGGCTCTGTAGCTCTGTTGTTTACTTGTTTTAGGGAACGCAATGCACTCCTCCAGTGAGGCAGTTGGCAATTTACATCCCGCCCATCAGCATAACAAGGCTCCCTGTTCTCCAAGGCCTGTCTTGCCTTTCTGGTTTTTACACATTTTGTGGATGTCCCTTTTGACCGGTGGGAAGTGATACTTCTTTGTAGTGCAGATTTGCATTGCCTGCTTGCTTGCTTGGCCAAAAAGGGTGTATGTGTTTTCTCCTGAATATATTCAGGAGAAAACGCATACGCCATTTTTGAGCAAGTGTGTCATTGTCGAAGTTGTGCCCCGCATCCTGTGCTTTAAAGGCGATTCCAACGTACATCTTGAAATCTGTCTCCTGCTATTCTGCCTCGCTTTCAAGTCCGCCTCGTGGCCTTCCCTCAACAGATTTTTGGACATCAGTTGTCCTTTATTACTCTGCCAGTTTGTGAATTGCTGTGCCCCTGAGCTCCATTTTTCAACTCGTTTTTTCTGAGCTGTACACAAGTCCGAAATTTTGGTTCAGGACCTATACTGGTTCCCGGTGGGTGGCTGAGACTCTGGTTAATTCTTCTTCCTGCCGGGAAATCAGAGTGACATGTGCCCGTCCAAATGCCTAACAGCTACTCTCTCATTGGTTCTCCCTCTTCCCTTCCATGCTCTGCCAAATTGGCAACCTGTGCGAACGAGGAGGTTAAAGGGATTGTCTCTCCATCTTGGGAGATTGATAGTAAAGCAGTTGGAAAGTCAAACCGGAGCACCAGAATAGGGACTACTCGTTGAGTTTTAGAAACCTTTTGTATTCACAGTGTGTCCATTCTCTAGGTTTCCCGTACATGTTATTGCTGTAGTAATATTCCCTTCAACATGGAGAGTTGGGACCCATGGAATGGGGGCCATGCATTTTTGCTTTAAAGGGTCTGCATTTGCTCACCCAATCTCACCAATCCTCTCAGACCCAAGTGTCCTTCCTTATGCCACATCCAGCTGTCATTGTAGATAGGGTCATTTCAGGTTTCATCAGAGACCCTGAAGGAAAAGTAAAGAATTTCCCTGTTTTTTGGTTTTGTTTTTAAAATTCCTTTTTATAGTGGGTTTGAGCTGATTCTCGCTGCCCTGTTTTTGCCAGTCTAGACACACTTGATTCCCTTACAGAGACATATCAATACATAGGTTTTAAGATTCTTACTAGTCAGATCTATTCCTCTGCGGGAAATATGGGGTTTTGAGTCCCTTTCACTGAGGAAGGTGTAGGTCTTGTCTATTCCACAGTTGGTTTTGGAAATGGTACCTGTGCTTATATCAAACTCTGGTTTTATGCATCACCCCACCTCTCCTTTCCCCTTAAGCAGGCATAAGAGTGTTTTCTAAATGTGAGACTCTGTTCTCTTTCCTAACTCAGTTCATGTGTAGCCATGTTTACAGGATCTTCATAAGTGATATCTTATGATAAGTTTCTTTTTCTGTGTGACTTATTTCACTTAGAATCATCGTACCTGAATCCACTCACTTTGCTGCTCCTGGTCTTATGACATTGATTTCATGGCTGAGGGATATTCCATCGGACATAAATACCACAGTTTTTTGAACCATTTTTATATTTCCTGGGATATTTAAGGTGTACCCAAGTCGAGGTTCTTGTAAGCAGTGCAGCCCTAAATTTGGGGGTGGCTGTGTCTTATAGATTTTCAGTTTTCCCAAGGTATATTCCCTAGACTGGATGTGCCCTTGCCTCTTTAGCTCTGTTGATTACTTCTTTTAGGGAACGCAATGCACTCCTCCAGTGAGGCAGTTGGCAATTTACATCCCGCCCATCAGCATAACAAGGCTCCCTGTTCTCCAGGGCCTGTCTTGCCTTTCTGGTTTTTACATATTTTGTGGATGTCCCTTTGGACCGGTGGGAAGTGATACTTCTTTGTAGTGCAGATTTGCATTGCCCGCTTGCTTGCTTGGCCAAAAAGTGTGTATGCGTTTTCTCCTGAATATATTCAGGAGAAAATGCATACGCCCTTTTTGGCCAAGTGCGTCACTTTCGATGTTGTTCCCCTCTTCCTGTGCTTTAAAGGCGATTCCAACGTACCTCTTGAAATCTGTTTCCTGCTATTCTGCCTTGCTTTCAAGTCCGCCTCGTTGCCTTCCCTCAACAGATTTTTGGACGATAGTTGTCCTTTATTACTCTGCCAGTTTGTGAATTGCTGTGCCCCTCAGCTCCATTTTTCAACTCGTTTTTTGTGAGCTGTACGCAAGTCCAAAATTTTGGTTCAGGACCTATACTGGTTCCCGGTGGGTGGCTGTGACTCTGGTTAATTCTTCTTCCTGCCGGGAAATTAGAGTGACATGTGCCCGTCCAAATGCCTAACAGCTACTCTCTCATTGGTTCTCCCTCTTCCCTTCCATCCTCTGCTAATTTGGCAACCTGTGCGAACCAGGAGGTTAAAGGGGTTGTATCTCCTAGTTGGGAGATTGATAGTAAAGCAGTTGGAAAGTCAAACCGGAGCACCAGGAGAGGGACTACTCGTTGAGTTTTAGAAACCTTTTGTATTCATAGTGTGTCCATTCTCTAGGTTTCCCGTACATGTTATAGCTGTAGTAATATTCCCTTCAACATGGAGAGTTGGGACCCATGGAATGGGGGCCATGCATTTTTGCTTTAAAGGGTCTGCATTTGCTCACCCAATCTCACCAATCCTCTCAGTCCCAAGTGTCCAGCCTTATGCCACATCCAGCTGTCATTGTAGATAGGGTCATTCCAGGTTTCATCAGAGACCCTGAAGGGAATGTAAAGAATTTCCCTTTTTTTAGGTGTTGTTTTTGAAATTCCTTTTTATAGTGGGTTTGAGCTGATTCTCGCTTCCATGTTTATGCCAGTCTAGACACACTTGATTCCCTTACAGAGACATATCAATACATAGGTTTTAATATTCCTACTAGTCAGATCTATTCCTCTGCGGAAAATATGGGGTTTTGAATCCCTTTCAGTGAGGAAGGTGTAGGTCTTGTCTATTGCACAGTTGGTTTTAGAAATGGTACCTGTGCTTATATCAAACTTGGTTTTATGCATCACCCCACCTCTCCTTTCCCCGTAAGCAGGCATAAGAGTGTTTTCTAAATGTGAGACTCTGTTCTCTTTCCTAATTCAGTTCATGTGTAGCCATGTTTACAGGATCTTCATAAGTGATATCTTATGATAAGTTTCTTTTTCTGTGTGACTTATTTCACTTAGAATCATCGTACCTGAATCCACTCTCTTTGCTGCTCCTGGTCTTATGACATTGATTTCATGGCTGAGGGATATTCCATCGTACAAAAATACCACAGTTTTTTGAACCATTTTTATATTTCCTGGGATATTTAAGGTGTACCTATGTTGAGGTTCTTGTAAGCAGTGTAGCCTTAAATTTGGGGGTGGCTCTGTCTTATTGATTTTCAGTTTTCCCAAGGTATATTCCCTAGACTGGATGTGCCCTTGCCTCTGTAGCTCTGTTGATTACTTCTTTTAGCGAACGCAATGCACTCCTCCAGTGAGGCAGTTGGCAATTTACATCCCACCCATCAGCATAACAAGGCTCCCTGTTCTCGAGTGCCTGTCTTGCCTTTCTGGTTTTTACACATTTTGTGGATGTCCCTTTTGACCGGTGGGAAGTGATACATCTTTGTAGTGCAGATTTGCATTGCCCGCTTGCTGGCTTGGCCAAAAAGGGCGTATGCGTTTTCTCCTGAATATATTCAGGTGAAAACGCATACGCCCTTTTTGGCCAAGTGCGTCATTGTCGAAGTTGTGCCCCTCTTCCTGTGCTTTAAAGGCGATTCCAACGTACCTCTTGAAATCTGTTTCCTGCTATTCTGCCTCGCTTTCAAGTCCGCCTCGTTGCCTTCCCTCAACAGATTTTTGGACGATAGTTGTCCTTTATTACTCTGCCAGTTCGTGAATTGCTATGCCCCCGAGCTCCATTTTTCAACTCGTTTTTTGTGAGCTGTACGCAAGTCCAAAATTTTGGTTCAGGACCTATACTGGTTCCCTGTAGGTGGCTGAGACTCTGGTTAATGCTTCTTCCTGCCAGGAAATTAGAGTGACATGTGCCCGTCCAAATGCCTAACAGCTACTCTCTCATGGGTTCTCCCTCTTCCCTTCCATCCTTTGCCAAATTGGCAACCTGTGCGAACCAGAAGGTTAAAGGGGTTGTCTCTCCAAGTTGGGAGATTGATAGGAAAGCAGGTGGAAAGTCAAACCGGAGCACCAGGAGAGGGACTACTCGTTGAGTTTTAGAAACCTTTTGTATTCACAGTGTGTCCATTCTCTAGGTTTCCCGTATATGTTATAGCTGTAGTAATATTGCCTTCAACATGGAGAGTTGGGACCCATGGAATGGGGGCCATGCATTTTTGCTTTAAAGGGTCTGAATTTGCTCACCCAATCTCACCAATCCTCTCAGTCCCAAGTATCCAGCCTTATGCCACATCCAGCTGTCATTGTAGATATGGTCATTCCAGGTTTCATCAGAGACCCTGGAGGAAATGTAAAGAATTTCCCTGTTTTTTGGTTTGTTTTTGAAATTCCTTTTTATAGTGGGTTTGACCTGATTCTCGCTGCCATGTTTATGCCAGTCTAGACACACTTGATTCCCTTACAGAGACATATCAATACATAGGTTTTAAGATTCTTACTAGTCAGATCTATTCCTCTGCGGGAAATATGGGGTTTTGAGTCCCTTTCACCGAGGAAGGTGTAGGTCTTGTCTATTCCACAGTTGGTTTTGGAAATGGTACCTGTGCTTATATCAAACTCTGGTTTTATGCATCATCCCACCTCTCCTTTCCCCTTAAGCAGGCATAAGAGTGTTTTCTAAATGTGAGACTCTGTTCTCTTTCCTAACTCAGTTCATGTGTAGCCATGTTTACAGGATCTTCATAAGTGATATCTTATGGTAAGTTTCTTTTTCTTTGTGACTTATTTCACTTAGAATCATCGTACCTGAATCCACTCACTTTGCTGCTCCTGGTCTTATGACATTGATTTCATGGCTGAGGGATATTCCATCGTACATAAATACCACAGTTTTTTGAACCATTTTTATATTTCCTGGGATATTTAAGGTGTACCCAAGTTGAGGTTCTTGTAAGCAGTGCAGCCCTAAATTTGGGGGTGGCTCTGTCTTATTGATTTTCAGTTTTCACAAGGTATATTCCCTAGACTGGAAGTGCCCTTGGCTCTGTAGCTCTGTTGTTTACTTGTCTTAGGGAACGCAATGCACTCCTCCAGTGAGGCAGTTGGCAATTTACATCCCGCCCATCAGCATAACAAGGCTCCCTGTTCTCCAATGCCTGTCTTGCCATTCTGGTTTTTACACATTTTGTGGATGTCCCTTTTGACCGGTGGGAAGTGATACTTCTTTGTAGTGCAGATTTGCATTGCCCGCTTGCTTGCTTGGCCAAAAAGGGTGTATGCGTTTTCTCCTGAATATATTCAGGAGAAAACGCATACGCCATTTTTGGCCAACTGCGTCATTGTCGAGGTTGTGCCCCTCTTCCTGTGCTTTAAAGGCGATTCCAACGTACCTCTTGAAATCTGTTTCCTGCTATTCTTCCTCGCTTTCAAGTCCGCCTCGTTGCCTTCCCTCAACAGATTTTTGGACGATAGTTGTCCTTTATTACTCTGCCACTTTGTGAATTGCTGTGCCAATGACCTCCATTTTTCATCTCGTTTTTTGTGAGCTGTACGCAAGTCCAAAATTTTGGTTCAGGACCTATACTGGTTCCCGGTGGGTGGCTGAGACTCTGGTTAATTCTTCTTCCTGCCGGGAAATTAGAGTGACATGTGCCCATCCAAATGCCTAACAGCTACTCTCTCATTGGTTCTCCCTCTTCCCTTCCATCCTCTGCCAAATTGGGAAACTGTGCGAAGCAGGAGGTTAAAGGGGTTGTCTCTCCAAGTTGGGAGATTGATAGTAAAGCAGTTGGAAAGTCAAACCGGAGCACCAGGAGAGGGACTACTCATTGAGTTTTAGAAACATTTGTATTCACAGTGTGTCCATTCTCTAGGTTTCCCGTACATGTTATAGCTGTAGTAATATTCCCTTCAACATGGAGAGTTGGGACCCATGGAATGGGGGCCATGCATTTTTGCTTTAAAGGGTCTGCATTTGCTCACCCAATCTCACCAATCCTCTCAGTCCCAAGTGTCCAGCCTTATGCCACATCCAGCTGTCATTGTAGATAGGGTCATTCCAGGATTCATCAGAGACCCTGAAGGAAATGTAAAGAATTTCCCTGTTTTTTGGTTTTGATTTTGTAATTCCTTTTTATACTCGGTTTGAGCTGATTCACGCTGCCATGTTTATGCCAGTCTAGACACACTTGACTCCCTTACAGAAACATATCAATACATAGGTTTTAATATTCTTACTAGTCAGATCTATTCCTCTGCGGGAAATATGGGGTTTTGAGTCCCTTTCACTGAGGAAGGTGTAGGTCTTGTCTATTCCACAGTTGGTTTTGGAAATGGTACCTGTGCTTATATCAAACTCTGGTTTCATGCATCACCCCACCTCTCCTTTCCCCTTAAGCAGGCATAAGAGTGTTTTCTAAATGTGAGACTCTGTTCTCTTTCCTAACTCAGTTCATGTGTAGCCATGTTTACAGGATCTTCATAAGTCATATCTTATGATAAGTTTCTTTTTCTGTGTGACTTATTTCACTTAGAATCATCGTACCTGAATCCACTCACTTTGCTGCTCCTGGTCTTATGACATTGATTTCATGGCTGAGGGATATTCCATCGGACATAAATACCACAGTTTTTTGAACCATTTTTATATTTCCTGGGATATTTAAGGTGTACCCAAGTTGAGGTTCTTGTAAGCAGTGCCGCCCTAAATTTGGGGGAGGCTCTGTCTTATTGATTTTCAGTTTTCCCAATGTATATTCCCTGGACCGGAAGTGACCTTGTCTCTGTAGCTCTGTTGATTACTTGTTTTAGGGAACACAATGCACTCCTCCAGTGAGACAGTTGGCAATTTACATCCCGCCCATCAGCATAACAAGGCTCCCTGTTCTCCAGGGCCTGTCTTGACTTTCTGGTTTTTACACATTTTGTGGATGTCCCTTTTGACCGGTGGGAACTGATACTTCTTTGTAGTGCAGATTTGCATTGCCCGCTTGCTTGTTTGGCCAAAAAGGGCGTATGCGTTTTCTCCTGAATATATTCAGGAGAAAACGCATACGCCCTCTTTGGCCAACTGCGTCACTGTCGAAGTTGTGCCCCTCTTCCTGTGCTTTAAAGGCGATTCCAACGTACCTCTTGAAATCTGTTTCCTGCTATTCCGCCTGGCTTTCAAGTCTACCTCGTTGCCTTCCCTCAACAGATTTTTGTACGATAGTTGTCCTTTATTACTCTGCCAGTTTGTGAATTGCTGTGGCCCTGAGCTCCATTTTCCAACTCGTTTTTTGTGAGCTGTACGCAAGTCCAAAATTGTGGTTCAGGACCAATACCGGTTCCCGGTGGGTGGCTGAGACTCTGGTTAATTCTTCTTCCTGCCGGGAAATTAGAGTGACATGTGCCCGTCCAAATGCCTACGAGTAAAACTCTCATTGGTTCTCCCTCTTCCCTTCCATCCTCTGCCAAATTGGCAACCTGTGCGAACCAGGAGGTTAAAGGGGCTGTCTCTCCAAGTTGGGAGATTGATAGTAAAGCAGTTGGAAAGTGAAACCGGAGCCGCAGGAGAGGGACTACTCGTTGAGTTTTAGAAACCTTTTGTATTCACAGTGTGTCCATTCTCTAGGTTTCCCGTACATGTTATAGCTGTAGTAATAATCCCTTCAACCTGGAGAGTTGGGACCCATGGAATGGGGGCCATGCATTTTTGCTTTAGAGGGTCTGCATTTGCTCACCCAATCTCACCAATCCTCTCAGTCCCAAGTGTCCAGCCTTATGCCACATCCAGCTCTCATTGTAGACAGGGTTTTTCCAGGTTTCATCAGAGACCCTGAAGGAAATGTAAAGAATTTCCCTGTTTTTTGGTTTTGTTTTTGAAATTCCTTTTTATAGTGGATTTGAGCTGATTCTCTCTGCCATGTTTATGCCAGTCTAGACACACTTGATTCCCTTACAGAGACATATCAATACATAGGTTTTAATATTCTTACTAGTCAGATCTATTCCTCTGCGGGAAATATGGATTTTTGAATCCCTTTCACCGAGGAAGGTGTAGGTCTTGTCTATTCCACAGTTGGTTTTGGAAATGGTACCTGTGCTTATATCAAACTCTGGTTTTATGCATCACCCCACCTCTCCTTTCCCCTTAAGCAGGCATAAGAGTGTTTTCTAAATGTCAGACTCTGGTCTCTTTCCTAACTCAGGTCATGTGTAGCCATGTTTACAGGATCTTCATAAGTGATATCTTATGATAAGTTTCTTTTTCTGTGTGACTTATTTCACTTAGAATCATCGTACCTGAATCCACTCACTTTGCTGCTCCTGGTCTTATGACATTGATTTCATGGCTGAGGGATATTCCATCGGACATAAATACCACAGTTTTTTGAACCATTTTTATATTTCCTGGGATATTTAAGGTGTACCCAAGTTGAGGTTCTTGTAAGCAGTGCCGCCCTAAATTTGGGGGAGGCTCTGTCTTATTGATTTTCAGTTTTCCCAATGTATATTCCCTAGACTGGAAGTGCCCTTGGCTCTGTAGCTCTGTTGTTTACCTGTTTTAGGGAACGCAGTGCATTCCTCCAGTGAGGCATTTGGCAATTTACATCCCGCCCATCAGCATAACAAGGCTCCCTGTTCTCCATTTCGTGTCTTGCCTTTCTGGTTTTTACACATTTTGTGGATGTCCCTTTTGACCGGTGGGAAGTGATACTTCTTTGTAGTGCAAATTTGCATTGCCCGCTTGCTTGTTTGGCCAAAAAGGGCGTATGCGTTTTCTCCTGAATATATTCAGGAGAAAACGCATACGCCCTTTTTGGCCATCTGCGTCATTGTCGAAGTTGTGCCCCTCTTCCTGTGCTTTAAAGGCGATTCCAACGTACCTCTTGAAATCTGTTTCCTGCTATTCTGCCTGGCTTTCAAGTCTGCCTCCTTGCCTTCCCTCAACAGATTTTTGGACGATAGTTGTCCTTTATTACTCTGCCAGTTTGTGAATTGCTGTGGCCCTGAGCTCCATTTTCCGACTCGTTATTTGTGAGCTGTACGCAAGTCCAAAATTTTGTTTCAGGGCCTATACTGGTTCCCGGTGGGTGTCTGAGACTCTGGTTAATTCTTCTTCCTGCCGGGAAATTACAGTGACATGTGCCCGTCCAAATGCCTAACAGTAACTCTCTCATTGGTTCTCCCTCTTCCCTTCCATCCTCTGCCAAATTGGCAACCTGTGCGAACCAGGAGGTTAAAGGGGCTGTCTCTCCAAGTTGGGAGATTGATAGTAAAGCAGTTGGAAAGTCAAACCGGAGCACCAGGAGAGGGACTACTCGTTGAGTTTTAGAAACCTTTTGTATTCACAGTGTGTCCATTCTCTAGGTTTCCCGTACATGTTATAGCTGTAGTAATATTCCCTTCAACCTGGAGAGTTGGGACCCATGGAATGGGGGCCATGCATTTTTGCTTTAAAGGGTCTGCATTTGCTCACCCAATCTCACCAATCCTCTCAGTCCCAAGTGTCCAGCCTTATGCCACATCCAGCTGTCATTGTAGACAGGGTTTTTCCAGGTTTCATCAGAGACCCTGAAGGAAATGTAAAGAATTTCCCTGTTTCTTGGTTTTGTATTTGAAATTCCTTTTTATAGTGGGTTTGAGCTGATTCTGTCTGCCCTGTTTATGGCAGTCTAGACACACTTGATTCCCTTACAGAGACATATCAATATGTAGGTTTTAAGATTCTTACCAGTCAGATCTATTACTCTGCGGGAAATATGGGGTTTTGAGTCCCTTTCACTGAGGAAGGTGTAGGTCTTGTCTATTCCACAGTTGGTTTTGGAAATGGTACCTGTGCTTATATCAAACTCTGGTTTTATGCATCACCCCTCCTCTCCTTTCCCCTTAAGAAGGCATAAGAGTGTTTTCTAAATGTGAGACTCTGTTCTCTTTCCTAACTCAGTTCATGTGTAGCCATGTTAACAGGATCTTCATAAGTCATATCTTATGATAAGTTTCTTTTCCTGTGTGACTTATTTCACTTAGAATCATCGTACCTGAATCCACTCACTTTGCTGCTCCTGGTCTTATGACATTGATTTCATGGCTGAGGGATATTCCATCGGATATAAATACCACAGTTTTTTGAACCATTTTTATATTTCCTGGGATATTTAAGTTGTACCCAAGTTGAGGTTCTTGTAAACAGTGCCGCCCTAAATTTGGGGGAGGCTCTGTCTTATTGATTTTCAGTTTTCCCAATGTATATTCCCTGGATAGGAAGTGACCTTGGCTCTGTAGCTCTGTTGATTACTTGCTTCAGGGAACACAATGCACTCCTCCAGTGAGACAGTTGGCAATTTACATCCCGTCCATCAGCATAACAAGGCTCCCTGTTCTCCAGGGCCTGTCTTGACGTTCTGCTTTTTACACATTTTGTGGATGTCCCTTTTGACCGGTGGGAAGTGATACTTCTTTGTAGTGCAGATTTGCATTGCCCGCTTGCTTGTTTGGCCAAAAAGGGTGTATGCGTTTTCTCCTGAATATATTCAGGGGAAAACGCATACGCCCTTTTTGGCCAACTGCGTCATTGTCGAAGTTGTGCCCCTCTTCCTGTGCTTTAAGGGTGAATCCAATGTACCTCTTGAAATCTGTTTCCTGCTATTCTGCCTGGCTTTCAAGTCTGCCTCGTTGCCTTCCCTCAACAGATTTTTGGACGATAGTTGTCCTTTATTACTCTGCCAGTTTGTGAATTGCTGTGGCCCTGAGCTCCATTTTCCAACTCGTTTTTTGTGAGCTGTACGCAAGTCCAAAATTTTGGTTCAGGACCTATACTGGTTCCCGGTGGGTGGCTGAGACTCTGGTTAATTCTTCTTCCTGCCGGGAAATTAGAGTGACATGTGCCCGTCCAAATGCCTACCAGTAAAACTCTCATTGGTTCTCCCTCTTCCCTTCCATCCTCTGCCAAATTGACAACCTGTGCGAACCAGGAGGTTAAAGGGGCTGTCTCTCCAAGTTGGGAGATTGATAGTAAAGCAGTTGGAAAGTCAAACCGGAGCCGCAGGAGAGGGACTACTCGTTGAGTTTTAGAAACCTTTTGTATTCACAGTGTGTCCATTCTCTAGGTTTCCCGTACGTGTTATAGCTGTAGTAATATTCCCTTCAACCTGGAGAGTTGGGACCCATGGAATGGGGGCCATGCATTTTTGCTTTAGAGGGTCTGCATTTGCTCACCCAATCTCACCAATCCTCTCAGTCCCAAGTGTCCAGCCTTATGCCACATCCAGCTGTCATTGTAGACAGGGTTTTTCCAGGTTTCATCAGAGACCCTGAAGGAAATGTAAAGAATTTCCCTGTTTTTTGGTTTTGTTTTTGAAATTCCATTTTATAGTGGATTTGAGCTGATTCTCTCTGCCATGTTTATGCCAGTCTAGACACACTTGATTCCCTTACAGAGACATATCAATACATAGGTTTTAAGATTCTTACTAGTCAGATCTATTCCTCTGCGGGAAATATGGGGTTTTGAGTCCCTTTCACCGAGGAAGGTGTAGGTCTTGTCTATTCCACAGTTGGTTTTGGAAATGGTACCTGTGCTTATATCAAACTCTGGTTTTATGCATCACCCCACCTCTCCTTTCCCCTTAAGCAGGCATAAGAGTGTTTTCTAAATGTCAGACTCTGGTCTCTTTCCTAACTCAGGTCATGTGTAGCCATGTTTACAGGATCTTCATAAGTCATATCTTATGATAAGTTTCTTTTTCTGTGTGACTTATTTCACTTAGAATCATCGTACCTGAATCCACTCACTTTGCTGCTCCTGGTCTTATGACATTGATTTCATGGCTGAGGGATATTCCATCGGACATAAATACCACAGTTTTTTGAACCATTTTTATATTTCCTGGGATATTTAAGGTGTACCCAAGTTGAGGTTCTTGTAAGCAGTGCCGCCCTAAATTTGGGGGAGGCTCTGTCTTATTGATTTTCAGTTTTCCCAATGTATATTCCCTAGACTGGAAGTGCCCTTGGCTCTGTAGCTCTGTTGTTTACCTGTTTTACGGAACGCAATGCACTCCTCCAGTGAGGCAGTTGGCAATTTACATCCCGCCCATCAGCATAACAAGGCTCCCTGTTCTCCAGGGCCTGTCTTGACTTTCTGGTTTTTACACATTTTGTGGATGTCCCTTTTGACCGGTGGGAAGTGATCCTTCTTTGTAGTGCAGATTTGAATTGCCCGCTTGCTTGTTTGGCCAAAAAGGGCGTATGCGTTTTCTCCTGAATATATTCAGGAGAAAACGCATACGCCCTTTTTGGCCAACTGCGTCATTGTCGAAGTTGTGCACCTCTTCCTGTGCTTTAAAGGTGATTCCAACGTACCTCTTGTAATCTGTTTCCTGCTATTCTGCCGGGCTTTCAAGGCTGCCTCGATGCCTTCCCTCAACAGATTTTTGGACGATAGTTGTCCTTTATTACTCTGCCAGTTTGTGAATTGCTGTGGCCCTGAGCTCCATTTTCCAACTCGTTTTTTGTGAGCTGTACGCAAGTCCAAAATTTTGGTTCAGGACCTATACTGGTTCCCGGTGGGTGGCTGAGACTCTGGTTAATTCTTCTTCCTGCCGGGAAATTAGAGTGACATGTGCCCGTCCAAATGCCTACCAGTAAAACTCTCATTGGTTCTCCCTCTTCCCTTCCATCCTCTGCCAAATTGGCAACCTGTGCGAACCAGGAGGTTAAAGGGGCTGTCTCTCCAAGTTGGGAGATTGATAGTAAAGCAGTTGGAAAGTCAAACCGGAGCCGCAGGAGAGGGACTACTCGTTGAGTTTTAGAAACCTTTTGTATTCACAGTGTGTCCATTCTCTAGGTTTCCCGTACGTGTTATAGCTGTAGTAATATTCCCTTCAACCTGGAGAGTTGGGACCCATGGAATGGGGGCCATGCATTTTTGCTTTAGAGGGTCTGCATTTGCTCACCCAATCTCACCAATCCTCTCAGTCCCAAGTGTCCAGCCTTATGCCACATCCAGCTGTCATTGTAGACAGGGTTTTTCCAGGTTTCATCAGAGACCCTGAAGGAAATGTAAAGAATTTCCCTGTTTTTTGGTTTTGTTTTTGAAATTCCATTTTATAGTGGATTTGAGCTGATTCTCTCTGCCATGTTTATGCCAGTCTAGACACACTTGATTCCCTTACAGAGACATATCAATACATAGGTTTTAAGATTCTTACTAGTCAGATCTATTCCTCTGCGGGAAATATGGGGTTTTGAGTCCCTTTCACCGAGGAAGGTGTAGGTCTTGTCTATTCCACAGTTGGTTTTGGAAATGGTACCTGTGCTTATATCAAACTCTGGTTTTATGCATCACCCCACCTCTCCTTTCCCCTTAAGCAGGCATAAGAGTGTTTTCTAAATGTCAGACTCTGGTCTCTTTCCTAACTCAGGTCATGTGTAGCCATGTTTACAGGATCTTCATAAGTCATATCTTATGATAAGTTTCTTTTTCTGTGTGACTTATTTCACTTAGAATCATCGTACCTGAATCCACTCACTTTGCTGCTCCTGGTCTTATGACATTGATTTCATGGCTGAGGGATATACCATCGGACATAAATACCACAGTTTTTTGAACCATTTTTATATTTCCTGGGATATTTAAGGTGTACCCAAGTTGAGGTTCTTGTAAGCAGTGCCGCCCTAAATTTGGGGGAGGCTCTGTCTTATTGATTTTCAGTTTTCCCAATGTATATTCCCTAGACTGGAAGTGCCCTTGGCTCTGTAGCTCTGTTGTTTACCTGTTTTACGGAACGCAATGCACTCCTCCGGTGAGGCAGTTGGCAATTTACATCCCGCCCATCAGCATAACAAGGCTCCCTGTTCTCCAGGGCCTGTCTTGACTTTCTGGTTTTTACACATTTTGTGGATGTCCCTTTTGACCGGTGGGAAGTGATCCTTCTTTGTAGTGCAGATTTGAATTGCCCGCTTGCTTGTTTGGCCAAAAAGGGCGTATGCGTTTTCTCCTGAATATATTCAGGAGAAAACGCATACGCCCTTTTTGGCCAACGGTGTCATTGTCGAAGTTGTGCCACTCTTCCTGTGCTTTAAGGGCGAATCCAACGTACCTCTTGAAATCTGTTTCCTGCTATTCTGCTTGGCTTTCAAGTCTGCCTCCTTGCCTTCCCTCAACAGATTTTTGGACGATAGTTGTCCTTTATTACTCTGCCAGTTTGTGAATTGCTGTGGCCCTGAGCTCCATTTTCCAACTCGTTTTTTGTGAGCTGTACGCAAGTCCAAAATTTTGGTTCAGGACCTATACTGGTTCCCGGTGGGTGGCTGAGACTCTGGTTAATTCTTCTTCCTGCCGGGAAATAAGAGTGACATGTGCCCGTCCAAATGCCTAACAGCCACTCTCTCATTGGTTCTCCCTCTTCCCTTCCATCCTCTGCCAAATTGGCAACCTGTGCGAAACAGGATGTTAAAGGGGCTGTCTCTCCAACTTGGGAGATTGATAGTAAAGCAGTTGGAAAGTCAAACCGGAGCACCAGGAGGGGGACTACTCGTTGAGTTTTAGAAACCTTTTGTATTCACAGTGTGTCCATTCTCTAGGTTTCCCGTACATGTTATAGCTGTAGTAATATTCCCTTCAACCTGGAGAGTTGGGACCCATGGAATGGGGGCCATGCATTTTTGCTTTAAAGGGTCTGCATTTGTTCACCCAATTTCACCAATCCTCTCAGTTTCAAGTGTCCAGCCTTATGCCACATCCAGCTGTCATTGCAGACAGCGTTTTTCCAGGTTTCATCGGAGACCCTGAAGGAAATGTAAAGAATTTCCCTGTTTCTTGGTTTTGTTTTTGAAATTCCTTTTTATAGTGGGTTTGAGCTGATTCTCTCTGCCATGTTTATGCCAGTCTAGACACACTTGATTCCCTTACAGAGACATATCAATACATAGGTTTTAAGATTCTTACTAGTCAGATCTATTCCTCTGCGGGAAATATGGGGTTTTGAGTCCCTTTCACTGAGGAAGGTGTAGGTCTTTTCTATTCCACAGTTGGTTTTGGAAATGGTACCTGTGCTTATATCAATCTCTGGTTTTATGCATCACCCCACCTCTCCTTTCCCCTTAAGCAGGCATAAGAGTGTTTTCTAAATGTGAGACACTGTTCTCTTTCCTAACTCAGTTCATGTGTAGCCATGTTTACAGGATCTTCATAAGTGATATCTTATGATAAGTTTCTTTTTCTGTGTGACTTATTTCACTTAGAATCATCGTACATGAATCCACTCACTTTGCTGCTCCTGGTCTTATGACATTGATTTCATGGCTGAGGGATATTCCATCGGACATAAATACCACAGTTTTTGAACCATTTTTATATTTCCTGGGATATTTAAGGTGTACCCAAGTTGAGGTTCTTGTAAGCAGTGCAGCCCTAAATTTGGGGGTGGCTCTGTCTTATTGATTTTCAGTTTTCCCAAGGTATATTCTCAAGACTGGAAGTGCCCTTGGCTCTGTAGCTCTCTTGTTTACTTGTTTTAGGGAACACAATGCACTACTCCAGTGAGGCAGTTGGCAATTTACATCCCGCCCATCAGCATAACAAGGCTCCCTGTTCTCCAGGGCCTGTCTTTCCTTTCTGGTTTTTACACATTTTGTGGATGTCCCTTTTGACCGGTGGGATGTGATACTTCTTTATAGTGCAGATTTGCATTGCCCGCTTGCTTGCTTGGCCAAAAAGGGTGTATGCGTTTTCTCCTGAATATATTCAGGTGAAAACGCATACGCCCTTTTTGCCCAAGTTCGTCATTGTCGAAGTTGTGCCCCTCATCCTGTGCTTTAAAGGCGATTCCAACGTACCTCTTGAAATCTGTTTCCTGCTATTCTGCCTGGCTTTCAAGTCTGCCTCGTTGCCTTCCCTCAACAGATTTTTGGACGATAGTTGTCCTTTATTACTCTGCCAGCTTGTGAATTGATCTGGCCCTGAGCTCCATTTTCCAACTCGTTTTTTGTGAGCTGTACGCAAGTCCAAAATTTTGGTTCAGGACCTATACTGGTACCCGGTGGGTGGCTGTGACTCTGGTTAATTCTTTATACTGCTGGGAATTTAGAGTGACATGTGCCCGTCCAAATGCCTAACAGTAACTCTCTCATTGGTTCACCCTCTTCCTTTCCATCCTCTGCCAAATTGGCAACCTGTGCGAACCAGGAGGTTAAAGGGGCTGTCTCTCCAAGTGGGAGATTGATAGTAAAGCAGTTGGAAAGTCAAACCGGAGCACCAGGAGAGGGACTACTCGTTGAGTTTTAGAAACCTTTTGTATTCACAGTGTGTCCATTCTCTAGGTTTCCCGTACATGTTATAGCCGTAGTAATATTCCCTTCAACATGGAGAGTTGGGACCCATGGAATGGGGGCCATGCATTTTTGCTTTAAAGGGTCTGCATTTGCTCACCCAATCTCACCAATCCTCTCAGTCCCAAGTGTCCAGCCTTATGCCACATCCAGCTGTCATTGTAGATAGGGTCATTCCAGGTTTCATCAGAGTACCTGAAGGAAATGTAAAGAATTTCCCTGTTTTTTGGTTTTGTTTTTGAAATTACTTTTTATAGTGGTTTTGAGCTGATTCTCGCTGCCATGTTTATGCCAGTCTAGACACACTTGATTCCCTTACAGAGACATATCAATACATAGGTTTTAAGATTCTTACTAGTCAGATCTATTCCTCTGCGGGAAATATGGGGTTTTGAGTCCCTTTCACTGAGGAAGGTGTAGGTCTTGTCTATTCCACAGTTGGTTTTGTAAATGGTACCTGTGCTTATATCAAACTCTGGTTTTATGCATCACCCCACCTCTCCTTTCCCCTTAAGCAGGCATAAGAGTGTTTTCTAAATGGGAGACTCTGTTCTCTTTCCTAACTCAGTTCATGTGTAGCCGTGTTTATAGGATCTTCATAAGTCATATCTTTTGATAAGTTTCTTTTTCTGTGTGACTTATTTCACTTAGAATCATCGTACCTGAATCCACTCACTTTGCTGCTCCTGGTCTTATGACATTGATTTCATGGCTGAGGGATATTCCATCGGACATAAATGCCACAGTTTTTTGAACCATTTTTATATTTCTGGGATATTTAAGGTGTCCCTAAGTTGAGGTTCTTGTAAGCAGTGCAGCCCTAAATTTGGGGGTGGCTCTGTCTTATTGATTTTCAGTTTTCCCAATGTATATTCCCTAGACTGGAAGTGCCCTTGGCTCTGTAGCTCTGTTGTTTACTTGTTTTAGGGAACGCAATGCACTCCTCCAGTGAGGAGGTTGGCAATTTACATCCCGCCCATCAGCATAACAAGGCTCCCTGTTCTCCAGGGCCTGTGTTGCCTTTTTGGATTTTACACATTTTGTGGATGTCCCTTTTGACAGGTGGGAAGTGATACTTCTTTGTAGTGCAGATTTGCATTGCCCGCTTGCTTGTTTAGCCAAAAAGGGCGTATGCGTTTTCTCCTAAATATATTCAGGAGAAAACGCATAAGCACTTTTTGGCCAACTGCGTCATTGTCGAACTTGTGCCCCTCTTCCTGTGCTTTAAAGGTGATTCCAACGTACCTCTTGAAATCTGTTTCCTGCTATTCTGCCTGGCTTTCAAGTCTGCCTCGCTGCCTTCCCTCAACAGATTTTTGGACGATAGTTGTCCTTTATTACTCTGCCAGTTTGTGAATTGCTGTGGCCCTGAGCTCCATTTTCCTACTCGTTATTTTGTGAGCTGTACGCAAGTCCAAAATTTTGGTTCAGGGCCTATACTGGTTCCCGTTGGGTGGCTGAGACTCTGGTTAATTCTTCTTCCTGCCGGGAAATTAGAGTGACATGTGCCCGTCCAAATGCCTAACAGTAACTCTCTCATTGGTTCTCCCTCTTCCCTTCCATCCTCTGCCAAATTGGCAACCTGTGCGAACCAGGAGGTTAAAGGGGCTGTCTCTCCAAGTTGGGAGATTGATAGTAAATCAGTTGGAAAGTCAAACCGGAGCACCAGGAGAGGGACTACTCGTTGAGTTTTAGAAACCTTTTGTATTCACAGTGTGTCCATTCTCTAGGTTTCCCGTACATGTTATAGCTGTAGTAATATTCCCTCAACCTGGAGAGTTGGGACCCATGGAATGGGGGCCATGCATTTTTGCTTTAAAGGGTCTGCATTTGCTCACCCAATCTCACCAATCCTCTCAGTCCCAAGTGTCCAGCCTTATGCCACATGCAGCTGTCTATGTAGACAGGGTTTTTCCAGGTTTCCTCAGAGACCCTGAAGGAAATGTAAATAATTTCCCTGTTTTTTGGTTTTGTTTTTGAAATTCCTTTTTATAGTGGTTTTGAGCTGATTCTCTCTGCCATGTTTATGCAAGTCTAGACACACTTGATTCCCTTACACAGCCATATCAATACATAGGTTTTAAGATTCTTACTAGTCAGATCTATTCCTCTGCGGGAAATATGGGGTTTTGAGTCCCTTTCACTGAGGAAGGTGTAGGTCTTGTCTATTCCACAGTTGGTTTTGGAAATGGTACCTGTGCTTATATCAAACTCTGGTTTTATGCATCACCCCACCTCTCCTTTCCCCTTAAGCAGGCATAAGAGTGTTTTCTAAATGTGAGACTCTGTTCTCTTTCCTAACTCAGTTCATGTGTAGCCATGTTTATAGGATCTTCATAAGTGATATCTTATGATAAGTTTCTTTTTCTGTGTGACTTATTTCACTTAGAATCATCGTACCTGAATCCACTCACTTTGCTGCTCCTGGTCTTATGACATTGATTTCATGGCTGAGGGATATTCCATCGTACATAAGTACCACAGTTTTTTGAACCATTTTTATATTTCCTGGGATATTTAAGGTGTACCCAAGTTGAGGTTCTTGTTAGCAGTGCAGCCCTAAATTTGGGGGTGGCTCTGTCTTATTGATTTTCAGTTTTCCCAAGGTATATTCTCTAGACTGGGAGTGCCCTTGGCTCTGTAGCTCTGTTGTTTACTTGTTTTAGGGAACACAATGCACTCCTCCAGTGAGGCAGTTGGCAATTTACATCCAGCCCATCAGCATAACAAGGCTGCCTTTTCTCCAGGGCGTGTCTTGCCTTTCTGATGTTTACACATTTTGTGGATGTCCCTTTTGACCGCTGGGAAGTGATACTTCTTTGTAGTGCAGATTTGCATTGCCCGTTGCTTGCTTGGCCAAAAAGGGCGTATGCGTTTTCTCCTGAATATATTCAGGGGAAAACGCATACGCCCTTTTTGGCCAAGTTTGTTATTGTCGAAGTTGTGCCCCTCTTCCTGTGCTTTAAAGGCGATTCCAACGTACCTCTTGAAATCTGTTTCCTGCTATTCTGCCTGGCTTTCAAGTCCGCCTCGTTGCCTTCCCTCAACAGATTTTTGGACGATAGTTGTCCTTTATTACTCTGCCAATTTGTGAATTGCTGCGGCCCTGAGCTCCATTTTCCAACTCTTTTGTTGTGAGCTGTACGCAAGTCGAAAATTTTGGTTCAGGACCTATACTGGTTCCCGGTGGGTGGCTGAGACTCTGGTTAATTCTTCTTCCTGCCGGGAAATTAGAGTGACATGTGCCCGTCCAAATGCCTAACAGTAACTCTCTCATTGGTTCTCCCTCTTCCCTTCCATCCTCTGCCAAATTGGCAACCTGTGCGAACCAGGAAGTTAAAGGGGCTGTCTCTCCATGTTGGGAGATTGATAGTAAAGCAGTTGGAAAGTCAAACCGGAGCACCAGGAGAGGGACTACTCGTTGAGTTTTAGAAACCTTTTGTATTCACAGTGTGTCCATTCTCTAGGTTTCCCGTACATGTTATAGCTGTAGTAATATTCCCTTCAACCTGGAGAGTTGGGACCCAAGGAATGGGGGCCATGCATTTTTGCTTAAAAGGGTCTGCATTTGCTCACCCAATCTCACCAATCCTCTCAGTCCCAAGTATCCAGCCTTATGCCACATCCAGCTGTCATTGTAGACAGGGTTTTTCCAGGTTTCATCAGAGACCCTGAAGGAAATGGAAAGAATTTCCCTGTTTTTTGGTTTTGTTTTTGAAATTCCTTTTTATAGTGGGTTTGAGCTGATTCTCTCTGCCATGTTTATGCCAGTCTAGACACACTTGATTCCCTTACAGAGACATATCAATACATAGGTTTTAAGATTCTTACTAGTCAGATCTATTCCTCTGCGGGAAATATGGGGTTTTGAGTCCCTTTCACTGAGGGAGGTGTAGGTCTTGTCTATTCCACAGTTGGTTTTGGAAATGGTACCTGTGCTTATATCAAACTCTGGTTTTATGCATCACCCCACCTCTCCTTTCCCCTTAAGCAGACATAAGAGTGTTTTCTAAATGTCAGACTCTGTTCTCTTTCCTAACTCAGTTCATGTGTAGCCATGTTTACAGGATCTTCATAAGTGATATCTTATGATAAGTTTCTTTTTCTGTGTGACTTATTTCACTTAGAATCATCGTACCTGAATCCACTCACTTTGCTGCTCCTGGTCTTATGACATTGATTTCATGGCTGTGGGATATTCCATCGTACATAAGTACCACAGTTTTTTGAACCATTTTTATATTTCCTGGGATATTTAAGGTGTACCCAAGTTGAGGATCTTGTAAGCAGTGCAGCCCTAAATTTGTGGGTGGCTCTGTCTTATTGATTTTCAGTTTTCCCAAGGTATATTCTCTAGACTGGGTGTGCCCTTGGCTCTGTAGCTCTGTTGTTTACTTGTATTAGGGAACGCAATGCACTCCTCCAGTGAGGCAGATGGCAATTTACATCCCGCCCATCAGCATAACAAGGCTCCTTGTTCTCCAGGGCCTGTCTTGCCTTTCTGGTTTTTACACATTTTGTGGATGTCCCTTTTGACCGGTGGGAAGTGATACTTCTTTGTAGTGCAGATTTGCACTGCCCGCTAGCTTGCTTGGCCAAAAAGGGCGTATGCGTTTTCTCCTGAATATATTCAGGAGAAAACGCATACGCCCTTTTTGGCCAAGTTCGTCATTGTCGAAGTTGTGCCCCTTTTCCGGTGCTTTAAAGGTGATTCCGACGTACCTCTTGAAATCTGTTTCCTGCTATTTTGCCTCGCTTTCAAGTCCGCCTCGTTGCCTTACCTCAACAGATTTTTGGAAGATAGTTGTCCTTTATTACTCTGCCAGTTTGTGAATTGCTGTGGCCCTGAGCTCCATTTTCCAACTCGTTTTTTGTGTGCTGTACGCAAGTCCAAAATTTTGGTTCAGGAACTATACTGGTTCCCGGTGGGTGGTTGAGACTCTGGTTAATTCTTCTTCCTGCCGGGAAATTAGAGTGACATGTGCCCGTCCAAATGCCTAACAGCTACTCTCTCATTGGTTCTCCCTCTTCCCTTCCATCCTCTGCCAAATTGGCAACCTGTGCGAACCAGCAGGTTAAAGGGGCTGTCTCTCCAAGTTGGGAGATTGATAGTAAAGCAGTTGGAAAGTCAAACCGGAGCACCAGGAGAGGGACTACTCGTTGAGTTTTAGAAACCTTTTGTATTCACAGTGTGTCCATTCTCTAGGTTTCCCGTACATGTTATAGCCGTAGTAATATTCCCTTCCACATGGAGAGTTGGGACCCATGGAATGGGGGCCATGCATTTTTGCTTTAAATGGTCTGCATTTGCTCACCCAATCTCAACAATCCTCTCAGTCCCAAGTGTCCAGCCTTATGCCACATCCAGCTGTCATTGTAGATAGGGTCATTCCAGGTTTCATCAGAGACCCTGAAGGAAATGTAAAGAATTTCCCTGTTTTTTGGTTTTGTTTTTGAAATTCCTTTTTATAGTGGGTTTGAGCTGATTCTCTCTGCCATGTTTATGCCAGTCTAGACACACTTGATTCCCTTACAGAGACATATCTATACATAGGTTTTAAGATTCTTACTAGTCAGATCTATTCCTCTGCGGGAAATATGGGGTTTTGAGTCCCTTTCACTGAGGAAGGTGTAGGTCTTGTCTATTCCACAGTTGGTTTTGGAAATGGTACCTGTGCTTATATCAAACTCTGGTTTTATGCATCACCCCACCTCTCCTTTCCCCTTAAGCAGGCATAAGAGTGTTTTCTAAATGTGAGACTCTGTTCTCTTTCCTAACTCAGTTCATGTGTAGCCATGTTTACAGGATCTTCATAAGTGATATCTTATGATAAGTTTCTTTTTCTGTGTGACTTATTTCACTTAGGATCATCGTACCTGAATCCACTCACTTTGCTGCTCCTGGTCTTATGACATTGATTTCATGGCTGAGGGATATTCCATCGGACATAAATACCACAGTTTTTTGAACCATTTTTATATTTCCTGGGATATTTAAGGTGTAACCAAGTTGAGGTTCTTGTAAGCAGTGCAGCCCTAAATTTGGGAGTGGCTGTGTCTTATTGATTTTCAGTTTTCCCAATGTATATTCCCTAGACTGGACGTGCACTTGGCTCTGTAGCTCTGTTGTTTACTGGTTTTAGGGAACGCAATGCACTCCTCCAGTGAGGCAGTTGGCAATTTACATCCCGCCCATCAGCATAACAAGGCTCCCTGTTCTCCAGGGCATGTCTTGCCTTTCTGGTTTTTACACATTTTGTGGATGTCCCTTTTAACCGGTGGGAAGTGATACTTCTTTGTAGTGCAGATTTGCATTGCCCGCTTGCTTGTTTGGCCAAAAAGGGCGTATGCGTTTTCTCCTGAATATATTCAGGAGAAAACGCATACGCCCTTTTTGGCATAGTTTGTTATTGTCGAAGCTGTGCCCCTCTTCCTGTGCTTTAAAGGCGATTCCAACGTACCTCTTGAAATCTGTTTCCTGCTATTCTGCCTCGCTTTCAAGACCGCCTCGTTGCCTTCCCTCAACAGATTTTTGGACGATAGTTTTCCTTTATTACTCTGCCAGTTTGTGAATTGCTGTGGCCCTGAGCTCCATTTTCCAACTCGTTTTTTGTGAGCTGTACGCAAGTACAAAATTTTGGTTCGGGACCTATACTGGTTCCCAGTGGGTGGCTGAGACTCTGGTTAATTCTTCTTCCTGCCAGGAAATTAGAGTGACATATGCCCGTCCAAATGCCTAACAGTAACTCTCTCATTGGTTCTCCATCTTCCCTTCCATCCTCTGCCAAATTGGCAACATGTGCGAACCAGGAGGTTAAAGGGGCTGTCTCTCCAAGTTGGGAGATTGATAGTAAAGCAGTTGGAAAGTCAAACCGGAGCACCAGGAGAGGGACTACTCGTTGAGTTTTATAAACATTTTGTATTCACAGTGTGTCCATTCTCTAGGTTTCCCGTACATGTTATAGCTGTAGTAATATTCCCTTCAACATGGAGAGTTGGGACCCATGGAATTGGGGCCATGCATTTTTGCTTTAAAGGGTCTGCATTTGCTCACCCAATCTCACCAATCCTCTCAGTCCCAAGTGTCCAGCCTTATGCCACATCCAGCTGTCATTGTAGACAGGGTTTTTCCAGGTTTCATCAGAGACCCTGAAGGAAATGTAAAGAATTTCCCTGTTTTTTTGGTTTTGTTTTTGAAATTCCTTTTTATAGTGAGTTTGAGCTGATTCTCTCTGCCATGTTTATGCCAGTCTAGACACACTTGATTCCCTTAGAGAGACATATCAATACATAGGTTTTAAGATTCTTACTAGTCAGATCTATTCCTCTGCGGGAAATATGGGGTTTTGAGTCCCTTTCACTGAGGAAGGTGTAGGTCTTGTCTATTCCACAGTTGGTTTTGGAAATGGTACCTGTGCTTATATCAAACTCTGGTTTTATGCATCACCCCACCTCTCCTTTCCCCTTAAGCAGACATAAGAGTGTTTTCTAAATGTCAGACTCTGTTCTCTTTCCTAACTCAGTTCATGTGTAGCCATGTTTACAGGATCTTCATAAGTGATATCTTATGATAAGTTTCTTTTTCTGTGTGACTTATTTCACTTAGAATCATCGTACCTGAATCCACTCACTTTGCTGCTCCTGGTCTTATGACATTGATTTCATGGCTGAGGGATATTCCATCGTACATAAGTACCACAGTTTTTTGAACCATTTTTATATTTCCTGGGATATTTAAGGTGTACCCAAGTTGAGGTTCTTGTAAGCAGTGCAGCCCTAAATTTGGGGGTGGCTCTGTCTTATTGATTTTCAGTTTTCCCAAGGTATATTCTCTAGACTGGGTGTGCCCTTGGCTCTGTAGCTCTGTTGTTTACTTGTATTAGGGAACGAAATGCACTCCTCCAGTGAGGCAGATGGCAATTTACATCCCGCCCATCAGCATAACAAGGCTCCTTGTTCTCCAGGGCCTGTCTTGCCTTTCTGGTTTTTACACATTTTGTGGATGTCCCTTTTGACCGGTGGGAAGTGATACTTCTTTGTAGTGCAGATTTGCACTGCCCGCTAGCTTGCTTGGCCAAAAAGGGCGTATGCGTTTTCTCCTGAATATATTCAGGAGAAAACGCATACGCCCTTTTTGGCCAAGTTCGTCATTGTCGAAGTTGTGCCCCTCTTCCTGTGCTTTAAAGGTGATTCCTACGTACCTCTTGAAATCTGTTTCCTGCTATTTTGCCTCGCTTTCAAGTCCGCCTCGTTGCCTTACCTCAACAGATTTTTGGACGATAGTTGTCCTTTATTACTCTGCCAGTTTGTGAATTGCTGTGGCCCTGAGCTCCATTTTCCAACTCGTTTTTTGTGTGCTGTACGCAAGTCCAAAATTTTGGTTCAGGAACTATACTGGTTCCCGGTGGGTGGTTGAGACTCTGGTTAATTCTTCTTCCTGCCGGGAAATTAGAGTGACATGTGCCCGTCCAAATGCCTAACAGCTACTCTCTCATTGGTTCTCCCTCTTCCCTTCCATCCTCTGCCAAATTGGCAACCTGTGCGAACCAGCAGGTTAAAGGGGCTGTCTCTCCAAGTTGGGAGATTGATAGTAAAGCAGTTGGAAAGTCAAACCGGAGCACCAGGAGAGGGACTACTCGTTGAGTTTTAGAAACCTTTTGTATTCACAGTGTGTCCATTCTCTAGGTTTCCCGTATATGTTATAGCCGTAGTAATATTCCCTTCCACATGGAGAGTTGGGACCCATGGAATGGGGGCCATGCATTTTTGCTTTAAATGGTCTGCATTTGCTCACCCAATCTCAACAATCCTCTCAGTCCCAAGTGTCCAGCCTTATGCCACATCCAGCTGTCATTGTAGATAGGGTCATTCCAGGTTTCATCAGAGACCCTGAAGGAAATGTAAAGAATTTCCCTGTTTTTTGGTTTTGTTTTTGAAATTCCTTTTTATAGTGGGTTTGAGCTGATTCTCTCTGCCATGTTTATGCCAGTCTAGACACACTTGATTCCCTTACAGAGACATATCTATACATAGGTTTTAAGATTCTTACTAGTCAGATCTATTCCTCTGCGGGAAATATGGGGTTTTGAGTCCCTTTCACTGAGGAAGGTGTAGGTCTTGTCTATTCCACAGTTGGTTTTGGAAATGGTACCTGTGCTTATATCAAACTCTGGTTTTATGCATCACCCCACCTCTCCTTTCCCCTTAAGCAGGCATAAGAGTGTTTTCTAAATGTGAGACTCTGTTCTCTTTCCTAACTCAGTTCATGTGTAGCCATGTTTACAGGATCTTCATAAGTGATATATTATGATAAGTTTCTTTTTCTGTGTGACTTATTTCACTTAGGATCATCGTACCTGAATCCACTCATTTTGCTGCTCCTGGTCTTATGACATTGATTTCATGGCTGAGGGATATTCCATCGGACATAAATACCACAGTTTTTTGAACCATTTTTATATTTCCTGGGATATTTAAGGTGTAACCAAGTTGAGGTTCTTGTAAGCAGTGCAGCCCTAAATTTGGGAGTGGCTGTGTCTTATTGATTTTCAGTTTTCCCAATGTATATTCCCTAGACTGGACGTGCACTTGGCTCTGTAGCTCTGTTGTTTACTGGTTTTAGGGAACGCAATGCACTCCTCCAGTGAGGCAGTTGGCAATTTACATCCCGCCCATCAGCATAACAAGGCTCCCTGTTCTCCAGGGCATGTCTTGCCTTTCTGGTTTTTACACATTTTGTGGATGTCCCTTTTAACCGGTGGGAAGTGATACTTCTTTGTAGTGCAGATTTGCATTGCCCGCTTGCTTGTTTGACCAAAAAGGGCGTATGCGTTTTCTCCTGAATATATTCAGGAGAAAACGCATACGCCCTTTTTGGCCAACTGCGTCATTGTCAAAGTTGTGCCCCTCTTCCTGTGCTTTAAAGGCGATTCCAACGTACCTCTTGAAATCTGTTTCCTGCTATTCTGCCTGGCTTTCAAGTCTGCCTCATTGCCTTCCCTCAACAGATTTTTGGACGATAGTTGTCCTTTATTACTCTGCCAGTTTGTGAATTGCTGTGGCCCTGAGCTCCCTTTTCATCTCGTTTTTTGTGAGCTGTACGCAAGTCCAAAATTTTGGTTCAGGACCTATACTGGTTCCCGGTGGGTGGCTGAGACTCTGGTTAATTATTCTTCCTGCCGGGAAATTAGTGTGACATGTGCCCGTCCAAATGCCTAACAGTAACTCTCTCATTGGTTCTCCCTCTTCCCTTCCATCCTCTGCCAAATTGACAACCTGTGTGAACCAGGAGGTTAAAGGGGCTGTCTCTCCAAGTTGGGAGATTGATAGTAAAGCAGTTGGAAAGTCAAACCGGAGCACCAGGAGAGGGACTACTCGTTGAGTTTTAGAGACCTTTTGTATTCACAGTGTGTCCATTCTCTAGGTTTCCCGTACATGTTATAGCTGTAGTAATATTCCCTTCAACATGGAGAGTTGGGACCCATGGAATGGGGGCCATGCATTTTTGCTTTAAGGGGTCTGCATTTGCTCACCCACTCTCACCAATCCTCTCAGTCCCAAGTGTCCAGCCTTATGCCACATCCAGCTGTCATTGTAGACAGGGTTTTTCCAGGTTTCATCAGAGACCCTGAAGGAAATGTAAAGAATTTCCCTGTTTTTTGGTTTTGTTTTTGAAATTCCTTCTTATAGTGGGTTTGAGCTGATTCTCTCTGCCATGTTTATGCCAGTCTAGACACACTTGATTCCCTTACAGAGACATATCAATACATAGGTTTTAAGATTCTTACTAGTCAGATCTATTCCTCTGCGGGAAATATGGGGTTTTGAGTCCCTTTCACTGAGGAAGGTGTAGGTCTTGTCTATTCCACAGTTGGTTTTGGAAATGGTACCTCTGCTTATATCAAACTCTGGTTTTATGCATCACCCCACCTCTCCTTTCCCCTTCAGCAGGCATAAGAGTGTTTTCTAAATGTGAGACTCTCTTCTCTTTCCTAACTCAGTTCATGTGTAGCCATGTTTACAGGATCTTCATAAGTGATATCTTATGATAAGTTTCTTTTTCTGTGTGACTTATTTCACTTAGAATCATCGTACCTGAATCCACTCACTTTGCTGCTCCTGGTCTTATGACATTGATTTCATGGCTGAGGGATATTCCATCGGACATAAATACCACAGTTTTTTGAACCATTTTTATATTTCCTGGGATATTACAGGTGTACCCAAGTTGAGGTTCTTGTAAGCAGTGCAGCCCTAAATTTGGGGGTGGCTCTGTCTTATTGATTTACAGTTTTCCCAATGTATATTCCCTAGACTGGAAGTGCACTTGGCTCTGTAGCTCTGTTGTTTACTTGTTTTAGGGAACACAATGCACTCCTCCAGTGAGGCAGTTGGCAATTTACATTCAGCCCATCAGCATAACAAGGCTGCCTTTTCTCCAGGGCGTGTCTTGCCTTTCTGATTTTTACACATTTTGTGGATGTCCCTTTTTCCGGTGGGAAGTGATACTTCTTTGTAGTGCAGATTTGCATTGCCCGCTTGCTGGCTTGGCCAAAAAGGGCGTATGCGTTTTCTCCTGAATATATTCAGGAGAAAACGCATACGCCCTTTTTGGCATAGTTTGTTATTGTCGAAGCTGTGCCCCTCTTCCTGTGCTTTAAAGGCGATTCCAACGTACCTCTTGAAATCTGTTTCCTGCTATTCTGCCTCGCTTTCAAGTCCGCCTCGTTGCCTTCCCTCAACAGATTTTTGGACGATAGTTTTCCTTTATTACTCTGCCAGTTTGTGAATTGCTGTGGCCCTGAGCTCCATTTTCCAACTCGTTTTTTGTGAGCTGTACGCAAGTCCAAAATTTTGGTTCGGGACCTATACTGGTTCCCAGAGGGTGGCTGAGACTCTGGTTAATTCTTCTTCCTGCCAGGAAATTAGAGTGACATATGCCCGTCCAAATGCCTAACAGTAACTCTCTCATTGGTTCTCCCTCTTCCCTTCCATCCTCTGCCAAATTGGCAACATGTGCTAACCAGGAGGTTAAAGGGGCTGTCTCTCCAAGTTGGGAGATTGATAGTAAAGCAGTTGGAAAGTCAAACCGGAGCACCAGGAGAGGGACTACTCGTTGAGTTTTATAAACCTTTTGTATTCACAGTGTGTCCATTCTCTAGGTTTCCCGTACATGTTATAGCTGTAGTAATATTCCCTTCAACATGGAGAGTTGGGACCCATGGAATGGGGGCCATGCATTTTTGCTTTAAAGGGTCTGCATTTGCTCACCCAATCTCACCAATCCTCTCAGTCCCAAGTGTCCAGCCTTATGCCACATCCAGCTGTCATTGTAGACAGGGTTTTTCCAGGTTTCATCAGAGACCCTGAAGGAAATGTAAAGAATTTCCCTGTTTTTTGGTTTTGTTTTTGAAATTCCTTTTTATAGTGGGTTTGAGCTGATTCTCTCTGCCATGTTTATGCCAGTCTAGACACACTTGATTCCCTTACAGAGACATATCAATACATAGGTTTTAAGATTCTTACTAGTCAGATCTATTCCTCTGCGGGAAATATGGGGTTTTGATTCCCTTTCACTGAGGAATGTGTAGGTCCTGTCTATTCCACAGTTGGTTTTGGAAATGGTACCTGTGCTTATATCAATCTCTGGTTTTATGCATCACCCCACCTCTCCTTTCCCCTTAAGCAGGCATAAGAGTGTTTTCTAAATGTCAGACTCTGTTCTCTTTCCTAACTCAGTTCATGTGTAGCCATGTTTACAGGATCTTCATAAGTGATATCTTATGATAAGTTTCTTTTTCTGTGTGACTTATTTCACTTAGAATCATCGTACCTGAATCCACTCACTTTGCTGCTCCTGGTCTTATGACATTGATTTCATGGCTGAGGGATATTCCATCGTACATAAGTACCACAGTTTTTTGAACCATTTTTATATTTCCTGGGATATTTAATGTGTACCCAAGTTGAGGTTCTTGTAAGCAGTGCAGCCCTAAATTTGGGGGTGGCTCTGTCTTATTGATTTTCAGTTTTCCCAAGGTATATTCTCTAGACTGGGTGTGCCCTTGGCTCTGTAGCTCTGTTGTTTACTTGTATTAGGGAACGCAATGCACTCCTCCAGTGAGGCAGATGGCAATTTACATCCCGCCCATCAGCATAACAAAGCTCCTTGTTCTCCAGGGCCTGTCTTGCCTTTCTGGTTTTTACACATTTTGTGGATGTCCCTTTTGACCGGTGGGAAGTGATACTTCTTTGTAGTTCAGATTTGCATTTTCTGCTTGCTTGCTTGGCCAAAAAGGGCGTATGCGTTTTCTCCTGAATATATTCAGGAGAATACGCATACGCCCTTTTTGGCCAAGTTCGTCATTGTCGAAGTTGTGCCCCTCTTCCTGTACTTTAAAGGTGATTCCAACGTACCTCTTGAAATCTGTTTCCTGCTATTTTGCCTCGCTTTCAAGTCTGCCTCGTTGCCTTACCTCAACAGATTTTTGGACGATAGTTGTCCTTTATTACTCTGCCAGTTTGTGAATTGCTGTGGCCTTGAGCTCCATTTTCCAACTCGTTTTTTGTGAGCTGTACGCAAGTCCAAAATTTTGGTTCAAGACCTACACTGGTTCCCGGTGGGTGGCTGAGACTCTGGTTAATTCTTCTTCCTGCCGGGAAATTAGAGTGACATGTGCCCGTCCAAATGCCTAACAGCTACTCTCTCATTGGTTCTCCCTCTTCCCTTCCATCCTCTGCCAAATTGGCAACCTGTGCGAACCAGCAGGTTAAAGGGGCTGTCTCTCCAAGTTGGGAGATTGATAGTAAAGCAGTTGGAAAGTCAAACCGGAGCACCAGGAGAGGGACTACTCGTTGAGTTTTAGAAACCTTTTGTATTCACAGTGTGTCCATTCTCTAGGTTTCCCGTACATGTTATAGCCGTAGTAATATTCCCTTCCACATGGAGTGTTGGGACCCATGGAATGGGGGCCATGCATTTTTGCTTTAAAGGGTCTGCATTTGCTCACCCAATCTCACCAATCCTCTCAGTCCCAAGTGTCCAGCTTTATGCCACATCCAGCTGTCATTGTAGATAGGGTCATTCCAGGTTTCATCAGAGACCCTGAAGGAAATGTAAAGAATTTCCCTGTTTTTTGGTTTTGTTTTTGAAATTCCTTTTAATAGTGGCTTTTAGCTCATTCTCGCTGCCATGTTTATGCCAGTCTAGACACACTTGATTCCCTTACAGAGACATATCAATACATAGGTTTTAAGATTCTTACTAGTCAGATCTATTCGTCTGCGGGAAATATGGGGTTTTGAGTCCCTTTCACTGAGGAAGGTGTAGGTCTTGTCTATTCCACAGTTGGTTTTAGAAATGGTACCTGTGCTTATATCAAACTCTGGTTTTATGCATCACCCCACCTCTCCTTTCCCCTTAAGCAGGCATAAGAGTGTTTTATAAATGTCAGACTCTGTTCTCTTTCCTAACTCAGTTCATGTGTAGCCATGATTACAGGAACTTCATAAGTCATATCTTATGATAAGTTTCTTTTTCTGTGTGACTTATTCACTTAGAATCATCGTACCTGAATCCACTCACTTTGCTGCTCCTGGTCTTATGACATTGATTTCATGTCTGAGGGATATTCCATCGGACATAAATACCAAAGTTTTTTGAACCATTTTTATATTTCCTGGGATACTTAAGGTGTACCCAAGTTGAGGTTTTTGTAAGCAGTGCAGCCCTAAATTTGGGGGTGGCTCTGTCTTATTGATTTTCAGTTTTCCCAATGTATATTCCCTAGACTGGAAGTTCCCTTGGCTCTGTAGCTCTGTTGTTTACTTGTTTTAGGGAACGCAATGCACTCCTCCAGTGAGGCAGTTGGCAATTTACATCCCGCCCCTCAGCATAACAAGGCTCCCTGTTCTCCAGGGCCTGTCTTGCCTTTCTGGTTTTTACACATTTTGTGGATGTCCCTTTTGACCGGTGGGAAGTGATACTTCTTTGTAGTGCAGATTTGCATTGCCCGCTTGCTTGTTTGGCCAAAAAGGGCGTATGCGTTTTCTCCTGAATATATTCAGGAGAAAACGCATACGCCCTTTTTGGCCAACTGCGTCATTGTCAAAGTTGTGCCCCTCTTCCTGTGCTTTAAAGGCGATTCCAACGTACCTCTTGAAATCTGTTTCCTGCTATTCTGCCTGGCTTTCAAGTCTGCCTCGTTGCCTTCCCTCAACAGATTTTTGGACGATAGTTGTCTTTATTACTCTGCCAGTTTGTGAATTGCTGTGGCCCTGAGCTCCCTTTTCAACTCGTTTTTTGTGAGCTGTACGCAAGTCCAAAATTTTGGTTCAGGACCTATACTGGTTCCCGGTGGGTGGCTGAGACTCTGGTTAATTATTCTTCCTGCCGGGAAATTAGAGTGACATGTGCCCGTCCAAATGCCTAACAGTAACTCTCTCATTGGTTCTCCCTCTTCCCTTCCATCCTCTGCCAAATTGACAACCTGTGTGAACCAGGAGGTTAAAGGGGCTGTCTCTCCAAGTTGGGAGATTGATAGTAAAGCAGTTGGAAAGTCAAACCGGAGCACCAGGAGAGGGACTACTCGTTGAGTTTTAGAGACCTTTTGTATTCACAGTGTGTCCATTCTCTAGGTTTCCCGTACATGTTATAGCTGTAGTAATATTCCCTTCAACATGGAGAGTTGGGACCCATGGAATGGGGGCCATGCATTTTTGCTTTAAGGGGTCTGCATTTGCTCACCCACTCTCACCAATCCTCTCAGTCCCAAGTGTCCAGCCTTATGCCACATCCAGCTGTCATTGTAGACAGGGTTTTTCCAGGTTTCATCAGAGACCCTGAAGGAAATGTAAAGAATTTCCCTGTTTTTTGGTTTTGTTTTTGAAATTCCTTCTTATAGTGGGTTTGAGCTGATTCTCTCTGCCATGTTTATGCCAGTCTAGACACACTTGATTCCCTTACAGAGACATATCAATACATAGGTTTTAAGATTCTTACTAGTCAGATCTTTTCCTCTGCGGGAAATATGGGGTTTTGAGTCCCTTTCACTGAGGAAGGTGTAGGTCTTGTCTATTCCACAGTTGGTTTTGGAAATGGTACCTCTGCTTATATCAAACTCTGGTTTTATGCATCACCCCACCTCTCCTTTCCCCTTCAGCAGGCATAAGAGTGTTTTCTAAATGTGAGACTCTCTTCTCTTTCCTAACTCAGTTCATGTGTAGCCATGTTTACAGGATCTTCATAAGTGATATCTTATGATAAGTTTCTTTTTCTGTGTGACTTATTTCACTTAGAATCATCGTACCTGAATCCACTCACTTTGCTGCTCCTGGTCTTATGACATTGATTTCATGGCTGAGGGATATTCCATCGGACATAAATACCACAGTTTTTTGAACCATTTTTATATTTCCTGGGATATTACAGGTGTACCCAAGTTGAGGTTCTTGTAAGCAGTGCAGCCCTAAATTTGGGGGTGGCTCTGTCTTATTGATTTACAGTTTTCCCAATGTATATTCCCTAGACTGGAAGTGCACTTGGCTCTGTAGCTCTGTTGTTTACTTGTTTTAGGGAACACAATGCACTCCTCCAGTGAGGCAGTTGGCAATTTACATTCAGCCCATCAGCATAACAAGGCTGCCTTTTCTCCAGGGCGTGTCTTGCCTTTCTGATTTTTACACATTTTGTGGATGTCCCTTTTGACCGGTGGGAAGTGATACTTCTTTGTAGTGCAGATTTGCATTGCCCGCTTGCTTGCTTGGCCAAAAAGGGCGTATGCGTTTTCTCCTGAATATATTCAGGAGAAAACGCATACGCCCTTTTTGGCATACTTTGTTATTGTCGAAGCTGTGCCCCTCTTCCTGTGCTTTAAAGGCGATTCCAACGTACCTCTTGAAATCTGTTTCCTGCTATTCTGCCTCGCTTTCAAGTCCGCCTCGTTGCCTTCCCTCAACAGATTTTTGGACGATAGTTTTCCTTTATTACTCTGCCAGTTTGTGAATTGCTGTGGCCCTGAGCTCCATTTTCCAACTCGTTTTTTGTGAGCTGTACGCAAGTCCAAAATTTTGGTTCGGGACCTATACTGGTTCCCAGTGGGTGGCTGAGACTCTGGTTAATTCTTCTTCCTGCCAGGAAATTAGAGTGACATATGCCCGTCCAAATGCCTAACAGTAACTCTCTCATTGGTTCTCCCTCTTCCCTTCCATCCTCTGCCAAATTGGCAACATGTGCGAACCAGGAGGTTAAAGGGGCTGTCTCTCCAAGTTGGGAGATTGATAGTAAAGCAGTTGGAAAGTCAAACCGGAGCACCAGGAGAGGGACTACTCGTTGAGTTTTATAAACCTTTTGTATTCACAGTGTGTCCATTCTCTAGGTTTCCCGTACATGTTATAGCTGTAGTAATATTCCCCTCAACATGGAGAGTTGGGACCCATGGAATGGGGGCCATGCATTTTTGCTTTAAAGGGTCTGCATTTGCTCACCCAATCTCACCAATCCTCTCAGTCCCAAGTGTCCAGCCTTATGCCACATCCAGCTGTCATTGTAGACAGGGTTTTTCCAGGTTTCATCAGAGACCCTGAAGGAAATGTAAAGAATTTCCCTGTTTTTTGGTTTTGTTTTTGAAATTCCTTTTTATAGTGGGTTTGAGCTATTTCTCTCTGCCATGTTTATGCCAGTCTAGACACACTTGATTCCCTTACAGAGACATATCAATACATAGGTTTTAAGATTCTTACTAGTCAGATCTATTCCTCTGCGGGAAATATGGGGTTTTGATTCCCTTTCACTGAGGAATGTGTAGGTCCTGTCTATTCCACAGTTGGTTTTGGAAATGGTACCTGTGCTTATATCAAACTCTGGTTTTATGCATCACCCCACCTCTCCTTTCCCCTTAAGCAGGCATAAGAGTGTTTTCTAAATGTCAGACTCTGTTCTCTTTCCTAACTCAGTTCATGTGTAGCCATGTTTACAGGATCTTCATAAGTGATATCTTATGATAAGTTTCTTTTTCTGTGTGACTTATTTCACTTAGAATCATCGTACCTGAATCCACTCACTTTGCTGCTCCTGGTCTTATGACATTGATTTCATGGCTGAGGGATATTCCATCGTACATAAGTACCACAGTTTTTTGAACCATTTTTATATTTCCTGGGATATTTAAGGTGTACCCAAGTTGAGGTTCTTGTAAGCAGTGCAGCCCTAAATTTGGGGGTGGCTCTGTCTTATTGATTTTCAGTTTTCCCAAGGTATATTCTCTAGACTGGGTGTGCCCTTGGCTCTGTAGCTCTGTTGTTTACTTGTATTAGGGAACGCAATGCACTCCTCCAGTGAGGCAGATGGCAATTTACATCCCGCCCATCAGCATAACAAAGCTCCTTGTTCTCCAGGGCCTGTCTTGCCTTTCTGGTTTTTACACATTTTGTGGATGTCCCTTTTGACCGGTGGGAAGTGATACTTCTTTGTAGTTCAGATTTGCATTTTCTGCTTGCTTGCTTGGCCAAAAAGGGCGTATGCGTTTTCTCCTGAATATATTCAGGAGAAAACGCATACGCCCTTTTTGGCCAAGTTCGTCATTGTCGAAGTTGTGCCCCTCTTCCTGTACTTTAAAGGTGATTCCAACGTACCTCTTGAAATCTGTTTCCTGCTATTTTGCCTCGCTTTCAAGTCTGCCTCGTTGCCTTACCTCAACAGATTTTTGGACGATAGTTGTCCTTTATTACTCTGCCAGTTTGTGAATTGCTGTGGCCTTGAGCTCCATTTTCCAACTCGTTTTTTGTGAGCTGTACGCAAGTCCAAAATTTTGGTTCAAGACCTACACTGGTTCCCGGTGGGTGGCTGAGACTCTGGTTAATTCTTCTTCCTGCCGGGAAATTAGAGTGACATGTGCCCGTCCAAATGCCTAACAGCTACTCTCTCATTGGTTCTCCCTCTTCCCTTCCATCCTCTGCCAAATTGGCAACCTGTGCGAACCAGCAGGTTAAAGGGGCTGTCTCTCCAAGTTGGGAGATTGATAGTAAAGCAGTTGGAAAGTCAAACCGGAGCACCAGGAGAGGGACTACTCGTTGAGTTTTAGAAACCTTTTGTATTCACAGTGTGTCCATTCTCTAGGTTTCCCGTACATGTTATAGCCGTAGTAATATTCCCTTCCACATGGAGTGTTGGGACCCATGGAATGGGGGCCATGCATTTTTGCTTTAAAGGGTCTGCATTTGCTCACCCAATCTCACCAATCCTCTCAGTCCCAAGTGTCCAGCTTTATGCCACATCCAGCTGTCATTGTAGATAGGGTCATTCCAGGTTTCATCAGAGACCCTGAAGGAAATGTAAAGAATTTCCCTGTTTTTTGGTTTTGTTTTTGAAATTCCTTTTAATAGTGGCTTTGAGCTCATTCTCGCTGCCATGTTTATGCCAGTCTAGACACACTTGATTCCCTTACAGAGACATATCAATACATATGTTTTAAGATTCTTACTAGTCAGATCTATTCCTCTGCGGGAAATATGGGGTTTTGAGTCCCTTTCACTGAGGAAGGGGTAGGTCTTGTCTATTCCACAGTTGGTTTTAGAAATGGTACCTGTGCTTATATCAAACTCTGGTTTTATGCATCACCCCACCTCTCCTTTCCCCTTAAGCAGGCATAAGAGTGTTTTCTAAATGTGAGACTCTGTTCTCTTTCCTAACTCAGTTCATGTGTAGCCATGATTACAGGAACTTCATAAGTCATATCTTATGATAAGTTTCTTTTTCTGTGTGACTTATTCACTTAGAATCATCGTACCTGAATCCACTCACTTTGCTGCTCCTGGTCTTATGACATTGATTTCATGTCTGAGGGATATTCCATCGGACATAAATACCAAAGTTTTTTGAACCATTTTTATATTTCCTGGGATACTTAAGGTGTACCCAAGTTGAGGTTTTTGTAAGCAGTGCAGCCCTAAATTTGGGGGTGGCTCTGTCTTATTGATTTTCAGTTTTCCCAATGTATATTCCCTAGACTGGAAGTGCCCTTGGCTCTGTAGCTCTGTTGTTTACTTGTTTTAGGGAACGCAATGCACTCCTCCAGTGAGGCATTTGGCAATTTACATCCCGCCCCTCAGCATAACAAGGCTCCCTGTTCTCCAGGGCCTGTCTTGCCTTTCTGGTTTTTACACATTTTGTGGATGTCCCTTTTGACCGGTGGGAAGTGATACTTCTTTGTAGTGCAGATTTGCATTGCCCGCTTGCTTGTTTGGCCAAAAAGGGCGTATGCGTTTTCTCCTGAATATATTCAGGAGAAAACGCATACGCCCTTTTTGGCCTACTGCGTCATTGTCAAAGTTGTGCCCCTCTTCCTGTGCTTTAAAGGCGATTCCAACGTACCTCTTGAAATCTGTTTCCTGCTATTCTGCCTGGCTTTCAAGTCTGCCTCGTTGCCTTCCCTCAACAGATTTTTGGACGATAGTTGTCCTTTATTACTCTGCCAGTTTGTGAATTGCTGTGGCCCTGAGCTCCCTTTTCAACTCGTTTTTTGTGAGCTGTACGCAAGTCCAAAATTTTGGTTCAGGACCTATACTGGTTCCCGGTGGGTGGCTGAGACTCTGGTTAATTATTCTTCCTGCCGGGAAATTAGAGTGACATGTGCCCGTCCAAATGCCTAACAGTAACTCTCTCATTGGTTCTCCCTCTTCCCTTCCATCCTCTGCCAAATTGACAACCTGTGTGAACCAGGAGGTTAAAGGGGCTGTCTCTCCAAGTTGGGAGATTGATAGTAAAGCAGTTGGAAAGTCAAACCGGAGCACCAGGAGAGGGACTACTCGTTGAGTTTTAGAGACCTTTTGTATTCACAGTGTGTCCATTCTCTAGGTTTCCCGTACATGTTATAGCTGTAGTAATATTCCCTTCAACATGGAGAGTTGGGACCCATGGAATGGGGGCCATGCATTTTTGCTTTAAGGGGTCTGCATTTGCTCACCCACTCTCACCAATCCTCTCAGTCCCAAGTGTCCAGCCTTATGCCACATCCAGCTGTCATTGTAGACAGGGTTTTTCCAGGTTTCATCAGAGACCCTGAAGGAAATGTAAAGAATTTCCCTGTTTTTTGGTTTTGTTTTTGAAATTCCTTCTTATAGTGGGTTTGAGCTGATTCTCTCTGCCATGTTTATGCCAGTCTAGACACACTTGATTCCCTTACAGAGACATATCAATACATAGGTTTTAAGATTCTTACTAGTCAGATCTTTTCCTCTGCGGGAAATATGGGGTTTTGAGTCCCTTTCACTGAGGAAGGTGTAGGTCTTGTCTATTCCACAGTTGGTTTTGGAAATGGTACCTCTGCTTATATCAAACTCTGGTTTTATGCATCACCCCACCTCTCCTTTCCCCTTCAGCAGGCATAAGAGTGTTTTCTAAATGTGAGACTCTCTTCTCTTTCCTAACTCAGTTCATGTGTAGCCATGTTTACAGGATCTTCATAAGTGATATCTTATGATAAGTTTCTTTTTCTGTGTGACTTATTTCACTTAGAATCATCGTACCTGAATCCACTCACTTTGCTGCTCCTGGTCTTATGACATTGATTTCATGGCTGAGGGATATTCCATCGGACATAAATACCACAGTTTTTTGAACCATTTTTATATTTCCTGGGATATTACAGGTGTACCCAAGTTGAGGTTCTTGTAAGCAGTGCAGCCCTAAATTTGGGGGTGGCTCTGTCTTATTGATTTACAGTTTTCCCAATGTATATTCCCTAGACTGGAAGTGCACTTGGCTCTGTAGCTCTGTTGTTTACTTGTTTTAGGGAACACAATGCACTCCTCCAGTGAGGCAGTTGGCAATTTACATTCAGCCCATCAGCATAACAAGGCTGCCTTTTCTCCAGGGCGTGTCTTGCCTTTCTGATTTTTACACATTTTGTGGATGTCCCTTTTGACCGGTGGGAAGTGATACTTCTTTGTAGTGCAGATTTGCATTGCCCGCTTGCTTGCTTGGCCAAAAAGGGCGTATGCGTTTTCTCCTGAATATATTCAGGAGAAAACGCATACGCCCTTTTTGGCATAGTTTGTTATTGTCGAAGCTGTGCCCCTCTTCCTGTGCTTTAAAGGCGATTCCAACGTACCTCTTGAAATCTGTTTCCTGCTATTCTGCCTCGCTTTCAAGTCCGCCTCGTTGCCTTCCCTCAACAGATTTTTGGACGATAGTTTTCCTTTATTACTCTGCCAGTTTGTGAATTGCTGTGGCCCTGAGCTCCATTTTCCAACTCGTTTTTTGTGAGCTGTACGCAAGTCCAAAATTTTGGTTCGGGACCTATACTGGTTCCCAGTGGGTGGCTGAGACTCTGGTTAATTCTTCTTCCTGCCAGGAAATTAGAGTGACATATGCCCGTCCAAATGCCTAACAGTAACTCTCTCATTGGTTCTCCCTCTTCCCTTCCATCCTCTGCCAAATTGGCAACATGTGCGAACCAGGAGGTTAAAGGGGCTGTCTCTCCAAGTTGGGAGATTGATAGTAAAGCAGTT